>NC_134527.1:19261874-19886874 GCF_027942865.1 Odontesthes bonariensis | reverse complement strand
TACTGCGAATAGAGTGTTTTTCCAAACTGACACATGAGCACTAATAGACCAACTCTAACCCCCTGCCTGTCATTGTTTCTACAAGTTAAATTATCTTAGGCACCAGCCCAAAGTTTTATTGTTTTAGTATTTCTGTCTCTTTGCACTCCATAGAACTAAATCAATTCAAGCATATTTTAGCTCTGAGAAAAAAAAGGTAATGTTTATAACAAAAAAAAAAGTGTTTAAAAGTAGGTAAACCAGAGTAGAGATTCTGTCCAGAGAATGTACAGAGGCAGATAATGACTAAATGACTACAGGTGTGTGGCAGTTGGCACACAAGGACCCAGTGTGAGTCAAGTGCAGGCAGCCAAACTAAGCCCTTATCTAATTTCCAACTTACACACACTCAGTGCCTCCGCTCAACTCCTCTTTTTGTATCTTCGTCCCTCCCACCAGAGATGTAAGCAGAGGATGCAACGACTGACAAGACGTGAGAGAAGGTGAGAGGCGTAAAGCAAAATGAGACGTCCGTGCTTCAGCGCATCATTTTAAACCATCAACTACTAAATATGTTGTGTAAAACATCTTAGCTGCACGTTGTCTAATTATTTCTGTCAAATGAACATTAAATCTATATTTAACAGATTTTTCTTTTCTTTTTAAAGGTGCAGGAATAAGTCAAATAGACTTCTACTAAATATACACAGCTGTATACTCTCTCATAGCTCCTCCAGCAAGCCTCTATTTTCCTGGGTGCATCTTCGAACTTGGGACATCCTTCAGAATATTTTGCTGTGAACAATTTCTGGGTCACAAGCAGGAAGTCGGAGGGGCGAGGGGGCAAGAAGGCTAGAATCAAAGAAATGAGATGAGCCTTAAGTGGAATAAACTAGGAAAGCAAGCACTACCAATTAAAACAAGATTTATACACAAGAACTTACTCGACTCAAAACTGGAGCTTTAGAAATGCAAAACAGACAGAAACTGGACAAGAAAACCAGGATCACATGTAAATAAATCACCTAAAACCACACTGCATTTAGCCTCTAAAAAGTGAGATATAATCACTTTATAAAGCATAATATCAGCTAAATATGCTTTCACCTATATTTGAACATATCAAAGAAATGAGGCATAATATGTTAAACATAAAGTTTTAATGATGGGATGTAGATTCTGGAGCAGCTGGATAGAGTTGTTTCTCGCTTTCATCAAGCCTTTATGCTAAGCTAACTGGACCAGTTCAGCTCAGCTGCATTTTAACTTCACCAATTTATGCAACCAACAGAGGGCGCCATGGCATCATTTTAGTATCACGTTAGAATGTATCTTTGTATTTAAATGCAATGAATGAGTAGTACAGTTCGCACAAAGAATGATCTTAATCATTAATACCATTCATACCAGCTGCTGCAGCTTGATTAAGGCTGAGGATGATTGAGAGTCAAACCTTCATCATTTTCAGTTCACAACTTCCCCAGCAAACTATTTTTTACTATTTAGAGATGTTGATATAAAGTCATTAAGACAATGTTTTAAGCTGGTAATAATGCCTTTTGGGTGACCGGTGATGATGAGCACAACCCTTTGAGGTCCGTGTGACTCTATGTCATTAGATCAGAAATCTAGCCCGAGGCTCAAGGCCTAGCAGAAAGATATAATGAAGGAAAGGTCTGAAAAGAGGAAATATCTCATTTAATTTCATGACAGTTTTCAGGAATAATTGTCCAGGGTTAGAGTTATCATCACTCCATGAAACCACTGATTTTCAGTCCACCTCTTGTGTCATTTGGCATAGCTCAGCCTTTTCTGCCTGTTTCCCCTCCTTAAGAATGACAGCCACCCTTCCATGGAGACCATTTCTGGTGATCTTTTAATGAATAATAGATGGAACAACTGAAGGTCCAGATACATCTCTCAGATCCTTTTACTGGTTTCCGCTGGATTTTTGCATCTCTCTTAAGGACATCCGCACACCAGGCATGACTGTGTTATCTTTTTGTCGATGCAACAAAATAAATTGAAATAAATGAACTATCTTTGTAACAAGTTGCTGTTAACAAGGTGCCGAATGATACCATTCAAAACGTGTCCTTTGCAAAGTTTTCTGTTAACACGACACTGGTTCATCCCAAGAGTTATTCTTGCACAGTAAGGCAAGGCAAGTTTATTTGTATAGCACAATTCAACAACTAGGCGATTCAAAGTGCTTTACAGAGACATTAAAACAATAGAAATAAAAAGCACGATTTAAATTTTAAACAAAAAAGAAAGAAAGAAGAACAATAGATTAAATCAGTAGGCCCTAGTTAAAATGTGATTAAGTTTTGAAACTCAAGCTTCAGATTTGTTTAGTTAACAGAATAAACATCCCTAAAAGTGGTCATGTACAATGACTTCACTGAAAATGACTGAAAAGGTGGACAGTATCCTAAGAGAAACTTTGAAGAATATTCTTAAAGCCAAGAATTATTGCTCAGGACCACATTGAAAGAATATATATAAAAAAAGCCATCCATCCATTCTTCTTGTAAACCCGCTCCGTGGAGTTCAGGGTCGCGGTGCCTATCCAAACTGCCATGGGGCGAGGGGCGGGTACTGCACCCTGGAGGGGTCGCCGGTCCACCACCAAACATACAAAGATATTTGAAACAGGACGCATTCAATTACCGTAACTGCCCTTTTCTTTTCTTTATGTCTGCAGAACCCCCCCTCACAGTAGCGCCAGCTTAAGTTCCAGCAACGAGCACTGTTTCTTCTCCTGAGAGGGGGGTACTAACTTGTTTATTGGCTGTCCTCCAACTCCGTGTTGCATCACGCTTGGGAACTTCGTCCCTATGAGGCACTTTGCTTTGTGCTTTGTGGAGAGAGAGAGAGAGAGAGAGAGAGAGAGAGAGAGAGAGAGAGAGAGAGAGAGAGAGAGAGAGAGAGAGAGAGAGAGAGAGAGAGAGAGAGAGAGAGAGAGAGAGAGAGAGAGAGAGAGAGAGAGAGAGAGAGAGAGAGAGAGACGGGTAGACGGGCGGCTGCAGCTTTGCCACCAACAGGACGGAATTCAGGAATAAGCTCAGCGCCTGCGGAGAGGGACGCAACACCGGGCTGCTCCTGCAGGACTTCAGAAGCAAACATCCTCTGCACGTTCCACCTTTTTTTTTTCTTTTTCCTTCTTCTTTTGCGACAGGCGTATGTGGAGGAGAAGCCCGAAGTGTCTCCCGGTATTTCATCTCCAGGAAACAGTCGCGCAGTTTTGTCCTTCTTGAGGACGGGACGTTTTGGAGCCCAAAGAGACAACAATGGACCGCGTTTCCACCGGGAAGTCCCTCTCGGAGCCGCGTTGTGCTCACGCGCGGGGATTGTAGCGTGTGGGCAGTTATCCGTGTAGTTGGTGGTCGGTGTGGACTCGGGTGGGGTGGTCGGTTGGAGCCGGTGGGATGCCCGCCAGGAACAGGTACAACCTGGTGGACGATGTGGCGGACTCCAGGGTGCCGCTGCACAACGAGGAGGCTTACCAGCATGGGATATGTTTCCAAGCCAAGGTGAAGTCAAGAGCTTGGGTCAAACTGCGTCTGACTCTGTAGACTTGCATTATGTGTTCTGTGAGTGGCAGGTGTACGGGACCCAGGAGCTGGGATCCATCATAAAGTTGGAACGCATGCTTCGTTTCCAGTGCTTACCTCCACACATGTGGTTTGTTAGTGCGAGTTAATCACAGAGTGTCGCTTTAAGCACGTGTATGATAATCTTATGGAAGCAGATGCTTTTGATGGCTGCTTTTTCAAGGTTTTCCCGAGGCTTGAAGTGATTCCCCCTTGGGGGTGCAGCTCTACAGCACTCAGTGTTTATAGTGCGGGCGCAGCTGATGGTATTTGTTCATCATCATTTGAATTGTAGATATTTCATCCAGTATAAGGGGCGACAATGCCAATAAATGTCAGATGAAAACAGCTAGATATAGTATTTTGTGAGAATAAGACTTAAAGATAATTAGACCCCAGAGAAGTAGGAAACTGAAAAAAGCAGCAGCAGCAGCTCACATTATAGATGCTTAAAACGGAGAAATGTGTTTGGCCTTTTCCAGTCCACAGATTTCTGTTGGTGGGCTTAAGTCACCCAAATCAGCAGCCTTTTGCTGGACTGCATGTGCTCACATTGTCACTCCAAGTGTATAACAGGAAGCAGCCCAGAAAAAGAAGCTCCAAAGTTCAACCTCATGGGTGCTTGTACTTCATTAGGTCTTTTTATTATCATGTCAGTTCGCGCTCAATTTTTCAGTGTCTCTCCGAACCACGTGACACAATCGTGTTATTAGTTCACTTATTTGGTGTGGATTTACAACCCTCTTGCATAAAAGGAAAACACAATAAAACACTTCCACAAACAGCAGAAAGTGAATATTATAGCCATTATATGATATTTTCTATGGAAGATACCGTCTCAGTCAACAAATACACTATGGGATATTGAATGATTAAAGGTTAAGAAAGTAGCGAAGTCGAACAACAAAACATAACCTTATCTTTTGCCAAGGCGGGGTACTGCTTTTACACTCTCAGACTGTTTACTTGAATAAAGAATAGTTGCAACATCAAAGGCAACACGTTCCCCGGAGCCTCTGATGAATTCAAATGCATGCAAGCCACAGAGCTTGCTAACAAGGCATGGCTGTGTCATCTATACCGCACATTAAAACAAGTCTGACAGACATAGGAAACACATAGCTGCCACAGCGCTACGCAAATATTGGTTTTGCAGGGTAAAGAGAAATCTATCCCTGCTCAGAAGAATGTGCTGCAGGTGCTGATGCTCAAAGATGGTAACCGGTGTGTTTTCGAGGCCGGATGTTGGCGGTGTCTTCCTTTACAGAGGTTCACTGTTTTAAATGATTTCTCATTTTGATGCCGTTTCCTCCAAGGTTGCCTCTGTGGGCCGCAGGCCAGGCTGTGGGAGTTACTGTTTATCCAGTGGGAAGTTCAAGAAGGAAAATGGAGCTGAAGCATGTTTAACAGGCACAGAGGAGAGATGGCCGATTGAATACAGCATGTCAATAAGGCCGTGATTACGGAATATTCTCTACGTTGCTGTAGCTGACTTTTGTTGTCTGTGTGTGACCTTTCGCAACAGTACGTGGGGTGTCTTGACGTTCCCAGGCCCAACAGTCGGATGGAGATCGTGGCAGCTATGAGGAGGATCAGGGTAAGATGAACATAAAAGTCTCACGTGTGATGAAAAGCTAATGAATCTATGATTAAAGCATAGTTAAAAGTTCAGAAAGATAAATCTGAAACCTGAACTGACACAAGCGTGGTCTTTGAAGACATCGGCACCAAAAGAACTACTCCTTTGGTAGAGATTGCCCGACGATGGAGGACAGAAACCACCTTTGCAGTAACACACAACAAAAAGAGGGTGCTGCTGTCTGATGAGATTAGTTTTGAGAGTGCAGTCATGCATTCGCTGGCCACTGGACAACAGATCCCAACATCTGATGAAGGGAAGCAATGCAATGATGCATTTTAATGGGAAGAAAAAAGCACTGAGAGTGATGTGGATGGTGGGGCAAATGTGAGAGTTAAGTGTGTGTGGGTGTGTTTATGGCTGCCTGGAGCTCCTTAGTTTTTGCACTCTGTCTAGCTGTCGGTTTATTTATGTTGGTTAAACGAACCTCCTTTTATATTCTTGTGGTAAAGACTTGTTTGCTGCCTTCTCAGCCTTTTTTTTCTCTTTTGCGAACTTTCTTATTCGCACAATGATATCATAGAAATAATTAGCTTTTTTTTCTCTCCCCCCTCCAAATCATGACAGAGATGACTCAGACCATCAGGGTGTTCCTGTAGTCCAAGTGTGACTCACTAGACTAACAGGGTTCAGACACGATAAGGCTTTCCAGCCCTGGCCAAGTACAGAAATGTGCAAATTCATTTATTCCAGCAACCGAAAAGCCACAATGTGCATTAAGCCTTCAAAGCATGGTCTTTAAAACGGCTTCTTTTTTTCAAAAAATGTATTCCGGTGCCTGTTTCGTAAAACACGGGGTTTGTAGGTGACTGCCGTGTTAAGTGTGTGTTTAAAAGTAGAGGAAACACCCACTGTTTGAGAGAGACCGAACCAATCCTCAGGAGTACGTCTGCAGAGGCAAATGGAGTCTGTAACCTTTGTGGTGGGACCGAGGGTTTAGATGCTGCAGTTCCAAAACTGGCAAGTCGATAAGGTGGTAACTTAAAGCTGAACTCCAGGGTGATGCCACGCAGGCTGACACGGATGATAAAACAGGAGTAAGCACAGGCAGGCGGGGGATATTGCCCCTGGAAAAAGATAATATATTTTTTGATGTCAAAGTAATACCCGTGTATCAGTATCTACCTATGTCGATGCCATCTTAGAACACGTGTGACTATTAGCTTCCCTTCAGATGAATGGAGCTGCAACTCTTAGTGTGTTGCGTTGGACATTTTTTGTTTTTGTTCCCAGGTCTGGTTTATGAGCTGAGCCAAGTCAATACAAACGACCTTTTGTTTATTCATTTGTCATGTGTGTTTGATGTAATCTCCACTGACAGAGATGAGACATGGACTGGAGATATCGCCATGGTCTGTGGATCTCTTTGGATCTTTTTTTTTTTTTTTTTTTTTACCATGCCGTGCCCTCTTTGCAATCCGAGCTTTTAAGCCAGAGTATACTGTGTAACTTTTGCAGAGCAGCATCCACCTTTGGCACAAAGGGCAGTCACATGATTACAGCAAACTGAATCTGAAGCCATGCATACTGTTGGTTCTAGATGACAGCCTTGTTAGTGCTTCAGTTTGAGTCTGGTTTAGGACCGAAGTGGGAAACTAACAGGGCACTGTTTGTTTTATGTAGGTTTATCCAGGTTGTTCTAACAAGATGTGACATGTTTGTTAGTGAGCTTTTTAGGTGCTGCTGGCTGGTTGTCTGGGGCTTAATATTTAATAATCAGATACGAGAGTGGTAAGGATCCTTTCACAGAGCTGACAAAGCCTATTTCTCTGTCTTACTGTGTCTGTTAAATATAAAGTGAAAAGACAACATCATCATAGGGAGTCTAATGGGAGCAGGGAAACTAGGGCTGCTGTGTTTTTTTTTTTTTGGTTTCACATTTTCACGCAATGTTGTTTTATTCTTTAAATCCCTTGTTCCTGTGTCTCTCAGTCAGTTTCACCTCTGCTGTTGTTTAATTTGCTGCCAGCTTTCTTCTTCACCTTTATTCGATCAGCTTGCTACTCACCTCCATCCATCCATTTTCTGCCTCTCATCCGGGGCCAGGTCGGGGGGGCACAGACCCCAGGCCTCCCTCTCCCCAGACGCAGAGGTGTTTCCAAGCCAGTGGAGAGATGTAATCTCTCTCTCAAGAGTCGTGGGTCTGCCCTTAGGCCTCCTCCCAGCAGGACATGCCCAAAAAAACCTCATCCAGAAGGCATCTTGTTCAGATGTCAGAACCAACAATCTCATTTGGCTCCTTTTGATGTGGATGACTAGCAACTGTATTCTGAGCCCCTCAACCTATCCTTTAAGGCCCAGCCACCCAAATTCTGTCTCCTTTCATTCACTTACCTATAGGTCGTGAACAAAGGTGAGGTTGGAACGCAGATAGACTGATAAAGCTTTAGCTTAGTCTTTCGTTTCAGCTCTCTCTTAACCACAACAGACCTGCCTGGTGTGGATGTCACTATAGATTCTTCCCCACTCCATCGGTCAGTCCCCTGTTCTGTTATTCCCCCATTAGTGAAGAAGACTCCGAGATACTTCAACTTCTCCACTTAAGGCGGAACTCAGTCCCAACCCTGGAGTTTCAATCCACCAGGAGTGGAGGCTTGTTTTTAAAAGGGACTTTGCAGGAAAACCTCCACCTCCACAATATCCCGGAGACCAATTATATGTCTGCCCGCGACGCAAAGACCGGCTGAGTCCCGACAGGCAGGCGCATGCGGACACAAAAACCATGTACCTGGCCCCAGCAGGGCCATTTACAGTTTCACTCTGGATTTTCACAAGTTGCTTTGCTTCTTGCTGAGGTGCATTGCCATGGTAACTGCACAATAAACCTAACCTGCTCTCAGGTAGGTTAGGTTCAAAACAACTCTTTTGTAATGAAAAAGAACAACAGACTTTCCCTTCTAGTTTGAGATCTCCACCTCTTTGCCGATTTCTCATTAGCCGCAGTTTCAGGCTGTTTGCCAAAGTGCTTTACAAGACGTCTGCAGACATTTAATTCTTTATCACGTCCAGGTTGTGACACGTCTAAAGAAATGCATTAGGATCATCACTGGAAGATTTGAAAAAACTCTCAACCTAGTGGGTCTGAGTGATTAGTTTGAACATTTTTGGAGCATAGCTTTCATAGAAAGGGATCTGGCAAACGAACCCACTGATCAATTGAAATGTCGTCTTTGTCCTTGACTTTTACTTCCAGGGCTTGTAACAGCATCAAGGTTGCAGCAGTAAATGTATTTAATTCTCCATGAAATATTTTTCAGGCCAAGCTACATTGTAGCGCAGCGGTAGCTGAACAAGTGTAAGTTAGGCAGCAGCCATACTGTATCTCTTTAAAGGTTGCTTTCTGCAACAAGCTTACTTTAGCCATACTTTAGCTCCTGAATACCAGACCCGGGCTGCGGTAGGATTGTCCACTTTTTTTCACTCGCTGATCCCATAGTGTTCACTTCATAGAGGGCAGTGGATACTTTCAGGTATGTGCTGCATATACAGCGTGTACAGAATAGCTATGTGCAAAATCTGAGGCGATGGACAGAACAAGTTTGCTGTTTTTGGTGGAGAACATCTGATCGACAAAACTTTACGATAGAAATCTGTGGGCAATTTTTTTCTTTTTAACTGCACCAAGTCTGCTTACACATGTGGTGGATGCAGCCGTGACTAGATAATAATCTTAAATATACTAGTGATGAATTTACATTACTCACAAAATATAATTGGACATGTTCACGGTGGACCCATTGTTGTAGTTGGCATGCAAATACTGCCATAAAAACAAATCTCAGTTGTCATGTTGATAAGGCCACAAAGAAGCCATCAAAATCCCACAGAAATGTCAAGCAACCGCAGAGTAGAACAGTGCTGCGAGGGGCTGGGAACCAAACTGAATTACAGTATCTCAGCCCTCGCGTGTTCGTGGGCAATTTCTGGAATGTGCTTTAAAAGTTTGGCGTTTTTTTTTTTAATATAGTTTTCAGGTTCACAAACTTCCCTAGTGTTGCTTTAAAAAGAGACATTACATCTTACCCCCCCAATATATATTTACTGTTTGAACTGGAAAAACCCAAGTTTCAGGCATGTTCCTGTGCACAAGTTCTGCATCTCAGACAGAAAGAGTGTCAGGGTGTGGTGTAGGGAGGACACGGATGCGGACTTTACAAAGAAAAGGGTGATTTATTTAACAAAAAACAAAGTGCAAAACAAAAGGCGCGGCAAAGCCGGATTCCAAAAACGTTGCTATTAACAAAACAAAACAAAAGAACATGGCATGGAATAAATACTTAACTTTGACAAAAACGTGGCAATCATGGGAATCGTGGCATGGGTTACAGACTGACATCAGGTAGATAAGGAACCAACAAACAGACAGGGGAGACCGGAAACTAAATAGAGGGCTGGGAGTGATTGGAGAGTGAGTGCAGCTGGAGACAATGGACAGGTGAGGGGAATAAACTAATTACCTGGGTGAGGGAAGTGAAGGGAAAACTAAACATGGACTGAAAACAAACATAACCTAAACATGAAAACCAAAAACGTGAGTCTCTGGGCGTGACAAAGAGATTCTAGCACTTTCCCGGTTGAAGTCTGCAGAAGCTTTTTTGGCGGAAATGAAAAAAAAAAAGCTAGTGAACTAATGGACAATTCGAAACACAGCCCAGTACGACTGTAACAGGTGCATTGCATCAATGAAGCGGTGGGCTGGCATTGAGCAATTATTTCCCAGCATGTCCTGCTTAATGTTTTACAAGGTTGATAGACCAAGAAGAAGTGTGCAAACATCTGCGTTTCCATCGGCGTGGCTGCTGAGAAGCATGACCTTTTTGATTTGCAGAGTTGCTCTCCTTAATTAAGCAAAGAGAGACAGTAGTTCTCCCTACTGTGGGACTATAAATGGTTTATCTTATTTTGGCTTAGTTTAGAATATTTATTTAAGTTCAGTATTTTTATCTCTCACTTTATCAGACACTGTATTTTATCAAATGCAAAATGAAGATGGTAATTGCATCATATTGGCATTGTGTCCGCGGTCAGTCGCACTGCTCTCGGAATAACTGGAATCAGCTGTTGTGATAAGATAGTATCAGTCGACCTCTGTGTTTTATTCCATATGAATTCCGTGAGAGGAAGTTTGTGTTTTTCCATCTTCCAGAAGCTGCAGTCTGGTTTTAAAGTCTTTAAAGAAAGTGTGAGTCCACCTTCTGTTTGTGCTGTGGCAACCACTTCTTTTCTGGTGGAACCCTCTTACGCCGTGTGAATGCAAACGCGCCAGAGTCTAAGGGCTGGCGTGCGCGTTTAGGCTTGTTTGCCAAGTCAAATGTAATTAACTTTATAGATGAATATTGCAAGACTTCCCGACTTTCCCCTGTTTTTTTTTTCTTCACACAAGCAAGGCCCCGTCTTTAATTTAAAGGAGAAACACTTTAGCTGAGGGACTGAGCAGAGACTCCACGGAGTTGAGTGGGATAAAAGGGAATGAGGAATGAACTGATCACAGTGAGGAAGTCCTAGAGTGGAGAGGGGTTGTGTGGTGGCTGGCAGAGCCCTACTGTTTTCATCTCCCTCGGCTAATCTCCTCGGTTTCAGTCAGTGTAAGAAAAACGGCAGCGAACATGAGATGAGAGGGAGGGCAGACCGCGGTTTGACAGAGCAGAGGAGTTGTGCTAGTCTGGTGAAGTCTTTCACACACTAAAACACCTGCCATCCCCACAGCGAGTGAGTGAAAAGACACAATTTTGTATCCCGTGGATCTTTTCAGAGATGCTCTTTGTTAAATGTTTCCCCATTATGGCTGACTGGTCCCACTGTGCTGGTTTTTAAGAATTTGTTTAATTCAGTTTGACCAGTGGCTTAGAAAGTGTGCTCACAGACGTGTGTGTTGAGAGAGAGAGAGGGAGCTGCAGTGCTCTTTAATAGTGAGACCTCTCGCATTCCAACAACCTCCACGATCGATTAACGGGGCCGAATCACAAAGGCCGCTGTCGCTTCATCCACATGGAAAGATTCAGTGTCTTCCATGGCTCACTGCGTCATAAAAGGACGAGTGTATATCCTGGAATGTCCTTGAGAAACAAACATGTACTATTTACTGGAGGCCTCTGTGTCTCTACAAAAGGAACCAAGTTTAAGGCTGTTCTCCTCCTCATCCCACCTCTCCCTCATTCCCAACCCCCTCCCTTCACTGCTGTTTTCTTTCCATCCTCTCACTCTCCTCCTACCAAAATAGACCGTCTCAATTTAGCTCATCTCTGGCTATCTACTCAGTGCTGACAGGAATAGATTTTAGACAGAGGGCAGGCTATGCAGGCTTCCCTTTGAATTTTGATCAGCTCTAATGGGATTTTAAGCTTCCCTCACATGTCCGTCAGGATGCAGCTTCCCACCACAGACTGCCAAGAGTCAGATTTCCACAGCTTTCATCCTTTTTTTCTTTCCTCACTTTGTTTTTGTAGAAGATCTCATGAGAAGGCCGCCTGTTCAAGAAAAAAGGAAACCCGATGTTTTGCTTTATTTTTTGTTGGTAGTTTTCAGTACGAGTCAGTTGAGTCTGTGTCAGACTTGAGAGCTCGCTGAACTGTCACATCTCAGTCAGGAGCGGATATGTGACTGTGGAGATGGATGTCACGAGGAGACAGTCACTCTGGACCTATCAGAGATACGTCTGTGTCGCCACGCTTCACTAAAAAACTGCAGGCAGAAAAATAGAAATATTTATGTGCTAAGACAGTTGCTCAATAGTAAATAAGTAAATAATTTGTCTGGGCCAGTGGGGATTTTGACAACCGATCCCGGCTGCCACAGGGTGACCGACGAAGCTTTTCCTGGATCGGCTGTCGGTCCGTCAATCCATCAGAGGCGTAACAGAGACAGACAGCCACGCCTGAACGCACTCGTACCTTCTGAAACAGTCAAATCGCAGTTTAACCTATTATTCTGCTGTCTGGATATTCATTGCTGGGGTAGTTTCTTGTTTTGTTTTTGTTTTTTTTTAAGGGTATTTGGGTTTTCGTTCTTTAAAGATGTTAAAATGCATACAGTAGTCCCAACTTACGTCCTTATCACAGCAGTGAAATGCATGCTTCAGATCAACTCAGTTAGAACTATTGTTGGTGGATTCAGGCATTTCTCAGAATCCTTGAGCAGCTTTGTAGAACAACGGATCTACGATTTAAATTTTGGATGAACGGTTGGCTGTGCTGCACCACTAAAAAGAGGTGTTGCTCTCACCTCTTTGCTTCCACTCTGGACAGTCGGTAGCGAAAGGCAGTAAGCATCAACACCCTAAGTGAGCCTGCCCTGTTGTGTTGTTGTGATCAGTCATCGAAACTTGGAAAAGTCACTGCTACTTTCAAAGTAAAGTGGCAAAGTAACATGTCAGACCTAACAAATAAAGTATTTCTTGTGCCAGCCGGTGAGGACAGCTTTTTATATCACAGTGGCATTTGTCAAACTATTTGGAAGCAGCAGAAATAGCTTGTTCCCATTAGTATAACCTGAAATATCCCTGCTTTATTTCCAGTTGTTGTTCCCCATCAATTCTTTATGGTTGAACTTTGGGAGTGAGCTGTAACAAATGCTTTCCCTGAAGGTTGATGAAGACACAAAACACTCCCAGCTTAGTGATCACATCACACAAATATCCACGAACAAATGTGAAATATAGAAACAAGGCATTGTACTTTAAACCTACAATAACCTAAGTGGGATTGTATCATAGAGGATGATCACACAACATAACCATACATATCTGAATTGGAGTCAGGACCCAACACACCGACAGTTCTAAAATATCATTGAATTACACGTCCCAGAAAACCAGGGGTGAAATGAGAGCACAGTGGGGGGCAGTTGCACGTCACATATGCTGCATTTAGGGAGGCTTCAGCCATAATGGGGGGCTTTGTTTTCACTTTGTATTCATGCCAGCTTAATGGCAGATGCACTGTAGTAGGTGACCTATATGTCTGTTGGATTAGACGTGATCTCTGCTTTGAGAAAGTGCAACTTCTTTGTTTGTCCAAACACAGGGGGGAAAAAAGAATCCCATTCTTCTTGATTAAGAGTAACTTCATAATTCACCAGTGCCTGATCTGCCGTGTTAAGGCTTTGTAACACCAGAAAGGGGCACGAAAAAAAAAAACCCTGTCTGCCTCTTTTAGCAAAACATGAGACTGGAGAAACTTTAGATTGTGCTAAGACGATCAAAAAGGCCTTTTTTCTTACTGGCAAAAAATGTTACTAAAACACTAAATCACCATCTACCATCTGTCCCTGCTTTAATTCAGTACTCATGTGTAACTGGACAGCCAGTCTTTGTGTAGATGGATGAACAGACAGGTGATGAATTGTCCCCTGCTGCAAAGTCAACTGGAGCTTATTAAAACAGTTACAAACACGGCCATTCAACACACAGGGAACTGAACTCAGGCATTTCTAACTTTATTGGATGCATACTCTTTGTGTGTTTGCACCTGCAGTCACCTGTTGTCCCAGCCAATGAGTCATCAAGGGTTTTCTTAGCTTTAGATTAGAGGCCTGAAATTTGAGTGGTATTTAAAGTGGTACGAATCTCCCAGCGTCCTGCTGCCTGACCTTTTTAGTTTAATTTCATTTCCAGGTTTATCACAGCTGATTGGGAACCCACAAGTCATTTCAAGTGATCCAACCCATTCCAGCCCCGATGGCATGCTTGATGTTTTCTAACTACCAGGGTGACATTTCTGCTTTGGAGGATTCCCTTAAAATTGTACTCAAACATTCATTTTTCCCCATCTGTAAAAAATTTTGTCCAGTTGTGCACTCAAAAATAAAATAAAATTCTACATTTTACAAGATGGGTTTTCTTCATATTTTACGTGAGATAAACATGGTGTCGGGTGATTTGGTCGTGTGCCTGGGAACACTCGGAGCGTGAGCAGGCAGATGAGCTATGCTCACTGTACTGTGGTATCGTTTGTTGGATAATGATTGAGGAAAGTGCTTCAGGCTTTTGAGTTGGCAGGATAGGATGCCCCACTTCTAAACGGGATTTAAGAGTCGTGTGTGTGTGTGTGTGTGTGTGTGTGTGTGTGTGTGCTGGAATGGGTATTCATCTCACTTCTTCAGCGTATGAAATAGAAAGCTCGACGGTGTTATTCCTGCATTCGCATCATTTCATCTACCCGCATTCTGGTTTATTTTTTGTTTTTTTCGTGACCTTCATCTGCCTTTAAATATCGCTCTTTCCTCTGTTCTGTCTGCTCTTTCTGTCCCGTTGCAGGTTTGTGTATCGTTAAACACGCGGGAGGCCATAGAGCTTTAAAAGCTCTGACTTCAGGTTGATGTTAAATCGTTGTTGACATCCTGATGTCAAAATCTCCATGAACCTAAACAGGACTGTTGTAGCTGAAACAGCTTTTTGGTGACGAGGAGGGATGACTTAATACCCCTAACCTGGAAATATCATGTTTTCCATAAAATGACAGCAAAAGTAAGTGTAGGTTTGACTAAGTTTGTGGGGAAAAAAATACAAAAACTAAACAAACACAGCAGCTAAACAAGAAGACTAAATTAAATGTTAAAGAAAATTCCCTCAGACTCAAACTGTCGGCACTCATGAATAAGTTTTACGAATTTAATATTGCATGGTAACAGGAAAGAATAAGCACGTCTGCCGTGCAATATTAATGCCATTAAATGCATTCATCTGTCATAAGTGCGTTGGCATCAGCATAAGGTTAACACAGCTGGTTTTAATAGTTTATACTAAATTTTTATCTTGCTGCTTTCTAACAATCGGAGACGAAAAACGACTTTTCTCGCTGGAGTTTAAATCACGTGAAAAAACATCCTCTCCGTGTAGCTGACGGCTGAAACCGTGTCGATAGTGTGTGGTCTCTGGTTTTGTTCCAGTTTAAAACAAATCCCTTTGAAATTGCCCCATCTGATGATTAGTTCCATTCATAAATGCTGGCGCATCTTCCTAACATCCGCAAACCGGTTTTAACGGCGCGTTGCCGCCATCAAATTAAGGCCGAGTTGGGATTTTTCCTGAAATAGATAAATGTCTCACTTTCAACACTTGATGTTCTCTGTGTTCTGCTGCGGATGAAATGTTGGTTTATGAGATCTGCAAATCATTGCTCTCTGCTTTTATTTACATTTCACACATTGTCCCGACTCTTTTTTTTTGGACTCGGGGTCGTAAATTCACCAGCAGTTGGATACTCACACGTCCAAACACGTATCTTTTTACACACGGATTAGAATGGTTTGGAAATCAATACAATAACGACTAGATGAACTGATAATGTCACTGCTATCAACTGAATCTCGTCAATTCCATTCCAATTCCTATGTTTTAAATGCTGCTGCACCACATTGTATTAAACCGTTTCCTCGAGTTACGAGTTGTCGCTTATTAATGGATGTGTTACCATTCACTGAATATGTTCAAGTCTAAATATTAATCTAGTGGAATCGGAGCATGTGCACTTTAAATGTTTAACTGTGTTTAGACTGATTTCTAGTTCATTTCATGGAAATGAGAGTCAGAGAGATTTTTCTTTCTGTAATTAGTTGAGGACACCATTAACCTCCTGCCATACTCCAGCTGGATAAATGATGACAGCAAATTGCTCCTCCTGAAGAACTTTTCAGTGCTGCCTTTTGTTTAATGTCTCAGCCTCCAACCATACATTATCTGTCATTTGATTACATTAGCTTTTCAACAGATGAGCTCAAATCTAAGATGCTATTTGATTCGATTGGGGAAATATAGATAAAGACGGTGCAACAAACTGCTTTACTGTGAAAGTTTTAGAAGCTTCTGCATTCATTGTTATCTCTACTCACATCAACCCATCAGGGCAGAAGAACTGAATGGATAATGAGGGAGGGGACGGCTCATAAGCCCATAATCATATGCACTGGGGGCATTTGCGTTTTATGTGGAGCAAAATCTGTTTCCAAAAATCTCTACTTTTTCATGTTTTCTGCCACTTCGTTTGAATAATTTGTTCCCAGCTGGATTTCAGTGTAGTTTCTTTCTTGTCACTTGCCTGTTTTCTCGCTTCGGAGGCTTTGATGAAAGCCGCGTACCTCAGATGTCTGTCCTTCTTCCCGTCTGTTTGTATCTGCCCGCTGTTGCCATCACCCACTTTAGGAACGTTTGAGAAGTGCGGGAGGGTGTCGTGACTTTTCAGTGGCTCTTTTGGCTCGCTAACATGTTAAGTCACAGATAAATGAGACATCACCAAACCTCTGACACCTTTGGGCAGCCAAACATCGAAGCATCCGTCCATGAGTGGTATTCCCACAGCAGAGTCATGCAGGCTGCTGACTACATTTATAGTCACACTAGCCTCATGGACCTCTGGATGCCATTTGGTTGGTCTCCCACTTCAGTCAGGACTAAAATATCTCAACAGATGTAACATGCATTGCCATGAAATATTGCACAAACTTTAATGGCCTCCAGTGGATAAATACTTCATAGTTTTACTCCTGGGCCACCATGAGATTGATATGAGTTTTATACTCACATAGAGTGATGACCATGTTAACACGATCTGTTAAACATCATCACGTTTGTTTTGTCATTGTGAGCATATATTCGAGTTGACATTTAAATTCAGCTGATCCCACAGGGCTGTACACTCTTTATATTGCCTCAGGGAAATAACGGAAAGGCGGTGCAGTGATCGTGCTGGTTATCGCGCTACATCCCCAGCAGTGCTCATCTCCAGGTGGTCCTTTGATTCTGCACCAACGGACGTCACTGTTTTTGATCCATCTGAATGTTCTTAATCTGCTGCAGAGTGTTTCTGATGGGGAAACCGGGGCTTCAAAGGGCCATTAAATGAAAACACGAAATAAGAATTAAATCAATCTCTTTCCACTTGACACCCTGCTGTTTTGCTTTGTAGATATTATCTTGATAACATATGAACGGTAACACAATTTACGCCACGTGGGTGTTAATATGTATGATCCTTGTCAGGTGGAAGGAAGCAGGGAGGCCGGAAGAAATGCTGAAATCAGACTCTCATCACTCAGTCAGCACTGTGTCATGACACATTCTGCTCTACCTGACAGGTTGCAGTTGGTGTGTTTAGTGTGCATAAGGAACCTCTCAGACACAGATTAAGTTACTCATGTGTAAGCTTTATGAACGCTCTCCCACACTTCTCAAAGCCTCTTGTAAGGGGCTTTTGGAACGCGTTTGGAGGTAAGGCACAGATGGCGACCCCGATTCGCACCCTCCTGAAACAGGGTTAACATTTGGTGAGGCGCTGACCTCAAATCCGACATTGTATTTGATAGTTTATCACCTACTTAATTGTTGTTGCATCTGTCCCTTTTGATCGTTCTTCACACCACCTGTGGCCTCCCCAGGGTTCTATCTGTTCTAATGTTCCGCTTGTGATGGCGCCATGTCAAGCTGCAGATACATGCGCCAACATGTCCAGGTTAATGATGAACATGAGCTACTCCTTACAGATTCGAGGTGGTCATTAGTCTCGCTCAAAGCACTGGTATCGAATGGGTAATCCTTGATTGGTGTAGTTTATTTCCTGGCTGCTCATCCAAATCATTTGGGCAGTGCAGGGTAGTGGTAAATGGCTGATTATTCCATTAATTACTGATAGATGTCATGATTGTTTTCTTGATTGATTAGGGTGTAAGAGACTGTGTCATCATAATGTTTTGTTTCTGCGCTATAGAGAGAAGCTGCAAATCCTCACAGCTGGACTGGAATAACTAGCTAAATGTCTGAGTAATTCCTGATTCATTTCCAGTCATCAATTAAAGGGACACTATGTAATTTCTTCCCCCATCTAGTGGTGCAATTTTATTTTGCAAAGTTGAATGAATTTGCTCTCTAGCGCCTCACGTTTTCAAATGTGCGCTGCAACTTCTTGAACTACGGCAAGCGGAATGTGTCAAGATTCAAGAAGCTATAGCTTCAGACTCAAGGTCCATACAAACAAAAAGAAATCAAGACACACAGTACAAAGGATTACATAACACACATACAACAACACTATGAATACAGATGACAGATAACATGTCAGATAACATAACATCTCCTTTGGTGTGCAAGCAATGCAATTAGTCATATTCCGGGAGTTACCGGAAGTGACGTCGACGCAGCGTTAGCATTAGCCTGCGTTAGCAATAGGAGCATTAGCAGCGGTAAATAAACTCCCGGTAAACTTACAAACTTTCTAATGCCTCGTTTTGTGAGTTAAGAGCCTATGTGTACTACGGCAGAAGTTTGGTAACAATCAATGCATTATTAGTGGGATCATTTACGAGATAAAATCTATTTAGCTTTTTTTTTTTTTTTTAACTTTATTAGTAAATCAACAAAATAACAGTTTACAAATGTGAGCATAACGCCAAAAAGAAGATATCCAGGGGGAGCATAGGAATAATAATAAAAAGAAGAAGATGATGCACTTACAAAAAGAAAGCTAATGAACACAAAGACATATGTGCCAAGGAATAAAATCTATTTAGCATTAGCGGCTGTAATAAGCCATTTGGCGGAAATGACGTCACAATGACGTCATTTCTGCTTGTAGGCCTGGTGGGGAAATCGCGATTCGAAGTGCTTTATGTCCCTCTCGGCACTTCGTCATTTTTCATAGACCGGAAGGACATGGCAGCCTCCATAGAGCTTACCTGCTCTATGTAGATACAGACAAGTTATTCTTCACTCAGGAGGATAAGTGAGATTTTTGACAGAGATCATTTTACACCAATGAGGACTAACTTATGAATGAATATGTTGATTTGAGCTAATAAATGACTTAATTTATTACATAGTGTCCCTTTAATTAATGAAAGACTCAAGTTCTCTTCCTTATACTCTGTATGAGAACAGTCTTTGAATGTTTCTCCTTTCAATACCTCAAAATTATGACCACTAGTTTGGGACATCATGTTGACCCCTCTTGTATAAAGCAGTGTTCATACAATACGAATGTAGTGAGATGATGCTTGCATCCATATTCCGGCAGTTAAAGGGACTTTAGGACCTATGATCTGACAATATTTGTCCCAGTAATCCTGTCACTCTGACTGTTACTCCAAAGCTGCACTCCGCATCACTGTGTTCTCTGTCAGCTTCTTTCTGCAGAATGCTCTCTTTCTCCATTGCTTGGCCTTACCCTTGGTTCTACAAGCCTGTCAATTAGACACCGAGTTTGCTTTTGGGTTTGATTTTATGCGTTTGCTTTCTTGCTTTCATTTAATTTTTGTAATTATATACCCTTGGCTTAATCAGCCTCAACTGTTATCTGGGCAGCCACGCTTGCTGAGCGAGTTAAGCAATTTGAAAATGACATGCAACTGTTTGAAAGCCCCAGAGAGAGAGCGTGCATCTCGGCCGTGGATCATAGCTGGCAGGTGAAATCATCCATCAGATGAAGTTGTTTATTAGTAGGACCGAGTATCACTGCTCATTTCTTGAATTGGTTCTGCTCCACAAGGTCTCAAAGTTAGTGTCATCATGGGTTCAGAAAAAGGATATTTTTGTTAATGGAGCAATTTTTAAAGTCAGAAGTTCCAGATTGTTTTATCATAAACTGGAGGCATCTGAAATTTTAGCTACATCAGGGCAAGTTGTCAACAGGGCTCCTTACCAGGTTTGATGTATTTATTTATTTTTTAGTTCAGAATGTGTGCATAGAGAAAGAGTGGATGTTGAAAGTCTGTGTCTACGTGTGTGTGTGAAATGCCATGACACGACCAAGAAAAAAACTCAGCACTGCATATGTTTATATAGCGGTCCCCAGCTACCATGCCTCAGACCGGTATGGGGACACACAACGGGGACAAAAAAGAAAAAGAAATGTATTCTTACTTTGAATGAGAAACATATAACGGTGTACGCTGCCTTGTCTGTGCAGCGGCACCATCGGGGCTCAAGAACATTCACTTAGCTTGATTGAATTTGACTGGTCCCACTGCATATGATCCAAGAAGTGCAAATTCTTAGATCTGTGACCCATCTGGGAATGTTTATGAAGGTCCGACCAGTTGTTCTCAGTGGATTGGCAATAATCCCTGTGGAAATGATGCAAAAGTTAGTTTGAAACAACATATTTGCCAGCACTGTAGATCAAAGGCAAAACTGAATTCCATCCTTAATGGCATGATGGCAATTTATACTGTTTATAATGCATTTATACCAGGGGTCTTCAACGTTTTACAGGCCAGGGACCCCCAAACTGATGGAGAGTTGGAGCAGGGACCCCCTACTATTTATGTGGCATACAATTGTGTTTTATATTTAACGGGGCCTAGTGCTGTGTATAAACATAGGTCCTCTGTTATTGTACATTCAATACTAAGCTATTCAAATAATACACAGGTTAATATATTCATGTTTCATTTTAAACATGTGCAAGGTACAGGGTGGCCGTGCCACTGCCTTTTATAAACAAACATCTTGCATACAACACTGAGCTATTCAAATACTCCAGGGGGTTAACCCCCTGGAGTCTAAGGCCTTTTCAGAGACTTTGAGGCAGTTGTCACCACCTTGACATTTTCAAGTATTTCATCTAACTGTAAACATCTATGCAAAAGTGACACATATGGTTGTATTCGGAAAAGCCTAACAAAAAACAATATGAGAGTGAAGTGAATGTAATACAAACAAGTTTTATTTAAACTGAGGGGAAACACAACTGTACAAAAAAACAAGTTTTAGAGGTCTTCAAACAGTGCAAGAAAACACACTATAAATACATCTAGCCAAGACTTTTGAAGGTTGAACCTTGTAAACAAAAGTGTTGGCTGCATAAAAGTAAAAAGTGCAGTCAGAAATGTTTTTTTGTTTTCACACAAACTGTAAAAAAGTAATTCTGACTCCAGGCATTGTCTCTGAGAGTTGAATACAAATTAGATGGGTGTGTAACACCCCTGATTCCCCCCCACCCCCCTGTCACTCTCCATGTGATAATTGTCTGTCACTGGCAGTGTCACACCCAGAGACTCATGTTTTTAGTTTTCATGTTTAGGTTATGTTTCTTTTCAGTCCATGTTTAGTTTTCCCTTCACTTCCCTCACTCAGGTCATTAGTTCACTCACTTCACCTGTGTTTTTTCCCTCAGCTGCACTCACTCCCCAATCACTCTCACTCCCTATTTAGTTTCCTGCCTCCCCTTTCAGTTTTGGCCGGATCTTTGTTGATGTCACTGGTACTGTTACTGTGTTGCTGTTAGTTTCCACGTCATGTTTCCACGCCAAGTTTTCGTCCAAGTTAAGTACCTATTTATTCTATGCCCTGCCAAGTGTTTTTGTTTTTCCACAGTCACGTGTTCTGAATCCGGCTTAGCCGCGCCTTTTGTTTGTACTTTGTTTTTTGTTAATAAATCACCCTATTCTTTATAAGTCCGCATCCGTGTCCTCCCCTTCTCTACACACAAACCTGACAGGCAGGACATTGCTGCCTTCCCCCACATGCTGGCTGAATGGGGCGTGTTCTCACCTGTGAATAGCCACTCAATCACCTGGTACTTTACATGTGAATAGCGATAGGTGTGGCCTAGGAAGCTGCTGCAGTCTGAGACTACAGAAAATCCAAAGATTTCTGTTCACTCTCTTTAAAAAGGGCCACCTATATAATTTATTTTAATATATATATATTTGAAAACTAGAAGTTTCAAGGTTTTTAATGGTGTCACTTATATGTTTCAATGACAAAAACTCACAGAGTTACAGATGTGTTTTTGGAGATGTGTAAAAAAATCCCGCCGGTGGGATTTAGACTCCAGAGTGTTTGCATGTAGATGGGACAATGAATCCTCAAACCATCTGTGGATGGCACATGTTTGCACACAATTTGTGAGAAAAAACTGTTTGGAAAAAAAAAAAAAAAAGAAAAAATTTAAATGTTTATTTTTTAAAAAAAAAATCGTCTAATCAACCAAAGATTTCGCGACCCCCCTGCAGTGCCTCCTCGGACCCCCTGTTGAAGACCTCTGATTTATACAACTGCACCCCAACTCATCTCCCAGTTTAGACTACAAAAAAGGTTGTAGGACTAAAGACTCTGGCTGGGACAGTTTTCTTTTTAATAAACAGTATATATATGTATTATTTTAATGACACAAACCCAGCCTACTGAGGTAGATGTTTAAGTGAGTGCTTCCTGCTACACACATACAGTGACATGCATGGTACATATTTTACTTAGTTTTCTTTTATGTCGAAACAGCTATAATTGCATTTGGAGGAAGCCCTCGCTCTGTCAGAATGGGAGGAAAGAGGATTTAGATGTCGTTTTTTTCTGTCCTCACTGCATGTTGGTACACTTCAGTGTTTCTTCCATTATTCCAGATGTCAGGACATGTAAGATTAATTCTCCTTTTTAAAAAAAAACAAAAAAAAAAACATGTTGAGGCCCATTGGTGTTCTTTTATTTAAAACGCAGACGAGATTATCGCCCTGGTGTTACATCACTTTGGATGTGGGTTGTGAAACAATGTAAATCATTGCAGCCACAAGCGCACCTTTCCTCTGTTTGTCTATGAGTGTAAGTGTTTGGCATGCTCAGGTTGTTCCTTTGTACTCCTCCAATCCCCATGTGACTAACCCAGAGTAGCTGCCGTTGGCGCTCTGGCTGCCTTTTCACTATGCCTGTCAGCGACTCACTCGAGCGTGGGTCCATTCCTACTCCAAGGACATCCGTGCTAAAGGAGTGCCTTCCTGGGCTTGCGGCAGGGCTCAGCTGCTTCTTCTGACGAGCAAACTTCAAGTGTATTTGGTTCTTTACCAATGATGTCCTCATTGCACTTTCCATTTTCAGTTTTCTGTCCAAGGCAGGATTTCATCCTAACTTTGCTGCCTTTTGAAGGACATTATCACAGTACCGCCATGGCTTGATTCTTCTCTGCTTCTCGTCCAATGTAATATCACAGGCCACGATCGATCAATTCTGTCTGTCAGCCACTTACCTGCTTGTATGTAATGTAAGTCATTTATCTGGAAAATTCACAGCTGTAGCTCCCAAATGGAGATAATGCAACATCAGTACTGCATGTGTCAGCCTGAAGATGCTCACTGAAACCTATAAAAAAACATGCTGCTGAACTGTAAAAAGCAAATTACAGTAAACTCTCAACAAAAACAAAGCCCTGAAAAGCAACACTCTATAAGATAAAATAAAGAAAAACTTTATTACAGACCCAGTTTTTCTACACTCTTGCAGTGAGTTCCAGTCTTGCGTGTAATCCTGCTGTCATGGAGAAGCCCCCATTAACCAGGCCTTCAGCGAGCTGTTTGCTGTGAGCCCTCAAGAGACGGCTTCTGCTGCAAACTAGAGGCTGGCTTGTGATATTGTCACGCAAGGAGTAGCTTCTCCCATCAGTGTTGACAGTAGGCAGCGGGTGCACACCTGTTTTCCTTTTTTCTGCTCATCTTTTCCTCACAAGGTTTTCACAAATAACATAGTTAGTGTGCAGAAAAACAAACTCCCCGCTGCCTCTTATCGAGGCCAAGGTCGTCATCTGTGGCGACTGTCAAGGTAATTGCTTTCTCATACACACACTGCTGCTGACTAATGGTGCGATGTGCCAGTTCACTCTGGAGGGTTTGGGCGTTTCTGCAGTCGGGGGCATCACTCTGTGCCCCCCTGTCTGGGCACGAGGCTGAGAGCATTGTCTGGAAAAAAAACACTTGCAGAGTAAACGGGAATTATAGCAAATTTTTTCCCCCCCTTTTTTTTTTATATCTATTTTATGCTGGAAGATGCAGCTACTTGAGTGATTTCCCTCTTTGAAGAAAGAAAGAAAGAAAGGGAAAACGAAGAAAAGGGCACTTACCGTGCGTGAAACAAACACAAAATGGAATTTGCTAACTTTGATTGAGATGGAGTACAATGATTTCCATGACCTCTTTTTTTTTTTGTTTCCCATTTGAATGATTTAAAATCAGATGTCGGGGCAGCCGTTATATTTCCCAGCTCAGTCCCGCTTCCAACAGTCATTTCTTTGTATTGTGAATTGGGGGGGAAGCAGTGAAATTCCTTGGAACTCCCCAAATCCTTTGGATTTTAATGAAGGGGTTGTTGCTAGGTGCCATTCTATAGGGCCTATTGTGGATTTCTATATGGATTCAATGGTAGAAGAGGGAGCATCAGTCACCCACAATGCACCCGCATTCCACTGCATTTCAGGACTATTGGAGAGTCCTGTGGGCTCCCCCCAATTTCTTATGCCATGATGTGGCTTGCTATTCCTAAATCCTCCACATTTATTTGTTCTAAAAGTATCTATTAACAGCGTTCAGCAAACACAAGGTAATTGTTTTCCCTTTTTTCCTTTGGAATTTCATCCAGTTAAGGCTCGTGCAAAAATTAAATGCTGGGAACATTAACTGTATAGCTCAGTGGCCTTTGATCAAGAGATTGTTGGCTGGTACTATGTGGAGTCATGGGGTTTATTTACAGTATCTGCAGTGTGGCTACGTCAGCTGAATGACTTGAAGCGTTGTTCCTTGAACTGCAGTCACTGTTGGAAAAGGAGATGTTGGCTAGATCTTTTATCTGAGTTTTGGTAGCATTATACAACCTACTATTGGGTCCTTTTTTTTTTTTTTTTACAATGACATAAAAAAGTAAGAGTACTAATCATACTGATAATGGACATAGGTTAAAAAGCAGCTCTTCTTTATAATACCGTAATTTACATTACATTTATGAATCTATTTGTTTTTGTTCCGAGAGTATAAAGTGCTGCATGTACAGAAACAGTCTGATACTGCACATCATCTTTGTGCTTTAGTTGAGGCTAGAGGTTGGTGATTGTTCTGAAGAAAATCAAATGTTTAGCCAGTCTAATCTTTATTATCTTCACATAGCATACTAACACTGTACTAATTGAAGACGTCGTACGAAAGGTTTTATGTTGAAGCATTTTAAAAATGATTAAACTCACCAACAGAATGTGGTGAAATAACAATGTTTTTCATTCATTTGTACTGAATTGTAGAGATGCCGCCTGCAGTTAGCATGCTAACCAGGTAGCCACAGACTGTAAGTCTTATAATACTCCTTATGTCTCAAGAGGCAATGGTGAGTCACTGCACATCCAGTCTACCTTCGGTCAAACATGAGTAGAGAAAGAAAATGTGCTGCCCAGAGAAGACCTTTTTCTTTTATGTGATTTCAACCTTTTGTTCGTAGTGTCGACAGACGGGCAGCTAAAGAAAAAAGCTGTAAACATAACCATGGATGAAGCTCTTGGTAATACGTCTTTTGAAGAGCCAGGTGATTAGGGTTTGTTCATTGCCTCGCATCATTTGCCAAGCGTCTTTTTTTCCTAATGCACCATTTGCCCCTTTCCCTGATGGCAGGCACCGGGGATACCTCATGATGGAGCCCCAGTCTCGGCAGCAGCTGCAAATAGCAAAGCTTCTCAAGCAGATTGTCATTCAAATTAGTTGTCACGTTATTTTTTTTATGGTGAAGCACTGTCTGGTAACACATGCATGGGTTTCCCATCAAATAGAAATGGAAAAAAAAAATCAGAATGAGAAACCATTTAGGATCTAGAATGGCCTCTGAAGGCAATTGCATAACAACAGGCAGGACAGTTGCATGCGCAGTGGAGTCAAGCTATGGTTACAGCTCAACTTGACCATTTAATTGAACCACCATTCTCGTCCCAATATACATGCAAGAGAGGGGAATCGGTTTATTGACTAAAGAATGTACAATGCTGTGGACTGTGTGAGAAAACATTCAAGACATTCTGCCGCCTCTAACTTTCTCTGTGGAGATTGTACAATTGAGTGCAGCCAAATACGCCGGACATTGTTCTGAGGTTACTTGAATGCTGCTTTCGTCTCACGACGCTGTGGTTAAACAATCGGGATATTATTGGGAATTTAGTTGCATTATTATAATACACTTACAATTTATTGTTTTAAAAATCGATGCAACAAGATTAAACTTTGGAGAATTTACATAACACCTTATCAACGCAGTGCACTGTTCACATCCACCCCCCCAAAAAATGTGTGGGAGTTGTTTAAACAGAGACTTAATGAAACAGTGCTCTACACTCCTTACTAAATGGAAGTGGCATAACACAGCAGCACAACAGCTATGCACAGTCATCTATCAAGAAAACATCCTCTCTGACCTCAAAACAATGAGACAGCAGGTAAGTATGTTTTACAGTGACTTCTGCCTGATTGTTGGTTGGTTGTTATCTGTGTCTGTGAGTCATTTAATTTTTTCTACTGTGTTTAAACTAAACTGAATTCAAGTTAGACACTGCATAGGCTAGCAAATGCACATGGATAACATGGCAAAGCTTTCAAACACATTTGCATCTGTTTTTGTTGGTGGTTTTTGTTTGTTTGAAGCATCTTATCTGGTGGCTGTCAAATTATTTTTCATGATAATTGGTACAGACAGTAGGATTTACCTATCCTTTGTTTCTCCTCCCACCATCATCAAATGAAAAATTGGATTTAAGACAACACATCAACCTCAGTTGATAATAGATCATCTATTAACATTGGTATCATACATTTAAATTGCAAAGCCGACACTTCAGTGTCGATTTGATAATAGAAAGCCTGATAACTTGGAGGCAATTTGTCGAATTTGCAGCAAAACGAAGGCCGTCAAAGATGGTGATAAAAGTAATCTAAAACTATTGGTGGAATAAATAGATGGAATAATGTCTAAGTGATTCAGTCAGTATCAGTTACGTTCTTTGTACAAGTGTTGTCAGTTAAAGTAGAAACATGAACTTGGTAGATATTGAACCTGCTAAACACCAAGTAGACTTCTCATGTTACATTGAATTCTAAAATGATGAAATAGATATTTCCCTTAAGTTTGTGCTTTATAAAAAAAAACATTGTTCTGCTGAGTCCATTTTCCTTGAATTTCTACAGCTCATTAAGTTTCTTCAAAGAAAATATCAAAGCCTCAGAATCTGCAGGTTTTCACGTGTTCATAACCTGCCAAATATAAGTACCTTTTTTAATTAAATTTTTTTTCCAATTTCCCACATTTGTAAACTTTTCTTTCATCTTGCAGCAGCACTACTTCACTTTGCAGCATGTTCATGTTCCCCATTCCTTCTTTTTAACCCTGGCATCTGTCTCTCTGTGTATCTATGGTGTGTTTCCTTTTCTGCCAGTCTAAAACTATTCGCCATTTAATCAGCTCTCGCAGGACTCAGTTCTGTATAATTAGAGACGGAAACTTTAATCACCATGGATTCAGGGCAGGGAGAGCTGGGTATTTCAAATCAACCCAAGAAGAAAATGGTCATGAAAGAAAGTAAGACGCCATACGAAGGGCAAAATCACTTTGTCAATTTGTTATTGGCGCTCAGCCTGTACCAACATTGTAGACGTATCCAAGCTTCGCACAAACAAATAAAACAAACTACCTCAAAATCATATCTGGCAGGTCTTGACTTGATATTTCTCAGCTAATTGTTGCTGTGCTGGATTGTTTTGCTACATAAAAAGGTCACAGTTTCAGGGAGGTCCATACATAACAGCTCTCCACCTTCTCTCCTGTCTCCTTGTATCAGCTCACCTCTTTTCCCGTCTTCTCTTCTATTTTCTTATTCTTAGCATTCCTTGTCTCCATACTGGCATTTATTTTGCATTCTCAGGTCTCATTCCCTTCTGTACTCCATACCCCTTACTTATTCATCTGTGTGAAGACGGTATGTGTTGTCACATTTGGCAAACTTTTGTAAATGAAGGGTTAATTATTTGTTTGCTGGGTAACTGTCAGCAGCATAAGGAAGTGCCGCCATCTTGTCTGCAGCAGATTTGAGAGAAAAAAAAAAGATGAACAAAATACTAAACTGTGATCGTTTCGGTTTATAACACAAATGTATGATACAATACAACATGTTCATCAGTTTATCAATTAGGGAGCATAGTGGTACATCTACCAGCCAAACAGCCAGGTGTTTTCCTGAGGAATACTTGGTAGAAACAAGTCGCAGAGCTAAAATAGACTAAATTCTCATTTGAATTAATCAGCAGGATGCAAACAGAATTTCTAATGAATGATAATGCTACTACATAACTGTCGATCTGTAAATAAATAGCTGTTTGCTCACAAATTTGTAGCATCTTACTTTAGTGCTGACATGTAACTAGAAGCAGTTAGCTTCTAGTTACACATTAGTTAGTTAACAGTTAGCTTAGCATGAAAACTAACAGCTAGCCTAGAGCAAGTAATGAACATCTGTCTACTATCACACATCCAACAAGATGTAACTCAAGACCAAACAAGCACAACTTTTTTTTGCTCAGATAAAGTCAAACAAGATAAATTATGTAATATTTAGCTTTTATGACAGCTGCTAGGTCGATGTTTGTTTTTTAACAAGCGTGCAAGCTGCTTCCCCCTTCTTTTACTGCTTAGCCAAGCTGGTTCCCCGCTAACAATAGCTTCATTTTTAACACACAGACACGTTATTTATCACTCTCCTCGTTAAATACATTAAATGTTTATGCAGCAGATGTATTTTTGTGATATGACAGATAGCTGTATCCTGATAGTCCCACTGTAGGTCTTGATAGCTGGTTGAACTGTGCTTTGTGTTTCAAACGGACACTGATTTGAGTTGACAGGCCGGACTTGCTAAGGTCCTCAGCAGAGCACCAGGCCAGCTGACGAAGGGGAAACATGTTAGTCACTCAGTGCAAAAACAGCCTTTGTTCCATTCAGGAAACATAATGGACACAAACACTTTTTTTTTTCTTAGTTTCTTGGGACATTGCTGTTTATATAGCCCTATATATAGCTTATAGTTGACCAAAGTAGGTAAATTTATTTGTACCTTATGCAGCTTTCCTGCTGACCTTTCTCTGTCATCTGAGAGTTTCATAGTTGGCTCAGCTACAAATATTCAGCAGACATTACCTCAACTCTTACTGTGAGCTTCCAACTTATTAAAGAGCTGATATATTGAATTGCAGTTGTAATACTGACAGATTGTCAGTAATTGTCAGATTGTGCTCTTAATTCTGTCCCCGTGGCAAAGTGGGATATCAGTCAGACCTGTGAAGAGCTCGAGTGGTGTGTTAAGAGTAAGTGTGCACAGTGTGTATGTCAGAGTGAATGCCTGCATGAAAACGTGAAAGAAGTAGTTACTCAAATTTGACAGTTGACAAAAAATGAGTGTGCATCATTGATGACTTTATTAATAATAGATTTTCAGGAACAAGTTCTCAAAAATGGCTGATATCAGCCTCTCCAGTGTTAGTGTATCTTCTTATTTGTTTTGTCTCGTGTGATATTAAAGGGAATTTTATTTGTATGTAGTTATTCAGTGTAAACAATCACTTTGAATCAGTCTTTTTTTTTTTTTTTTTTTGATGGCATTGAACAAATGAAGAACCTCTCAGCTATCTCGGTTCTTAGTTTCTTAGCTCTTGCGATATTTTGATCGATCATTCTGTAGCGCACATTTTTCTTCCAGTACGTGCAATCTGCTGCTACCACATCCTTCATGAAATCAACCAACTTGCAGCAGACACTAAAACCTGTCACTCTTTCCAAAAGCTACGCTTCTTTTGGAATGATATTTTCTGCATTCATTTCACACGGGAAAAAGAGGCTGTTAAAATGTGTTGTTAACGGTACAACGCTTTGCTTTGTTGTTGCAGTATGAGTTCAAGGCCAAGAACATCAAGAAGAAGAAGGTCAGTATTGTGGTGTCTGTGGACGGAGTCAAGGTGATGCTAAGGAAGAAACAGAAGGTATGTCAGTGGTGGAAAAGCCGTACTCTAACTATGATGGCTCGATTCTTTACTGGGTTTAGAGCATAGTCAGCATATTAGTTATGATAAAAGTATGTCCCTTGTATTTATGCTTGATGATTATCATTTGTGTCATACACAGAGGAAAGAATGGACGTGGGATGAGAGCAAAATGTTGATCATGCAAGATCCAATATACAGGTCAGTTGCAAAGTCAAACTTTGAGAAATTGATACAGAACAAATGAGGAACTGGGAATAAAAGGGAGTCGGCCTGTGTTACATTTAACCAAAAATCATGAATGTGAGAGCAAATAGGGCACAGTGTCACTATCTCTGTGAAAATGATTGCCTCCAATTCAGCTTCTGTACATGAAGCTGAGCTGCACTTTAAGGTTCCTCTAATGTATTTCGTCAAATAGGACTTCTTTTCTTGAATGATCTGCATGATATCTTATATGGAACATGTAGTCACATTTCCAATGAATAATTCAGAATTTGGAATGCAGTTGGTGGAGCATATGTAGACTTGAAAGACGAACTTGCTACATTTTATTTTGGGACTATTTTGTATATATCCACTGCTCTGTTTCCATGGTGATGGTGGAGCCTGTCAAACAGCCATCAGTGGACAGTGAAATGTTAATCATTGCTTATCAACTAATAGCAATTTAACTACAAAGTTAGTTGATATTGTCAGGTGGTATTATAACTACTGAGTAACCAGTCTCTGGTGCACTCAGAGATGTGTGTGTTTGTGAATTATGAATTATTGTAATTTGGCCTTGTCAAGAGACTTTGTGTTTAAATTGTAATTATCCTTGCTTGTGTTTTTGCACGTTAGTGTGTCTCAGTTGAAGAAGGTCATGATTTGTTTGCCTGGTTCCCAGTGGGAACATTTTACAGCAGTTAAGCTACAGATGGGCATGTAGCTCTGACCCTTCTCTTTGTCAGTTTACTGCAGAGAGAGGCAGCATATGGACGGTATGAGACACAACGAGTGCATTTAAATAGCATTGTACTGTAAATATCCTCCTTATAACTCCTTCTGAATTAGGTCAGTTCTCTCCTCTTGAATCAGTCTCACATCATGGTGATGTATAAAGTCAGTGACGAAGAACCTGATAGATCATCATAAATGTTTTTAGTCTTTGTGACTTTTACTGAGTATTTTCCATTTTGTGCCATGTTCTCCAGGATTTTCTACGTATCTCATGACTCCCAGGACTTGAAGATCTTCAGCTACATTGCAAGAGACGGCTCCAATAATTCCTTCAGATGTAATGTCTTCAAATCAAAGAAGAAGGTGCAGCTTGATTTAGTCCGTACACTGCGTAGCCACTGAAATGCCCAGTGGATTACAGAGAATACACGTGTTTATGTATTTACTGTTTGGATGAGAAAATCGATACCGTTCTCAGTCTGTACACCAAATATTAAGCCAGGGGCTGCAGAGGATTAGCTTTCCTATTTGTAAAGACTGGAAACAAGAGCAAACTGTCAACCTTTTTTTGTTTCAGTTATTTAATCTCAGTTAATCGGTTTTGCTTTTAAATTTGATTTTGAATTAAATTTCCAGTTGTACAGTTACTCTTCAGTCCCTCCGCTGTTCCACAGCCTGCAGCGAATACCAAATAGATGCACTCAAGGACAAAAGATTACAGCTGTGCATTTCAGAAAAGCATCTCTGTACTTTTCCTCAGTTTAATCTCCCAAATACCCCTTCTTCAAAGCAGGGGAGTTAACTGAGTGCGCATATCTTCAATTCATGCGCTAATGTTATCAGAAGATTTCACAGACATACCCTTCTCTACGAGCTCATTGCTGAAATCGCTGTACTGTTTGGTGGCAAACCCTTTCACTCGCTCCGCTCTGCTGGTTAAACTTTAGTGCTGTCCTTCCTTCTTCCTTTCCTTTCCCAGACACAGGCCATGCGCATTGTGCGGACAGTCGGGCAGGCGTTTGAGGTGTGCCATAAGCTCAGTCTGCAGCATGCTGAGCAGGATGCCGACGGACAGGCGGACGGAGAGAGCGACAAGTCGACAGAGGAGCCAAGCAGCAATGGTGAGAAAAGGATTGTTCTTCATTTGTTATCTTTGATTTGACCATTGAAACACACATAGATAAATGCACATGTTGGGTCACTATTTTCTGGCTCAATGTAGCTGCAATAGAGAGTCTGTTTGTACACCTGTACATAATGATAAGAGATGGAAAAAGTCATGGGTTTCATTTGTCATTTTCCCCGACTCATTTGTTTGCTCATAATTTCCTGCAGATGTTATTGGAATAATTGCTATATTTGTGTGCAATCCTGGCTGCTGACAACACTCTGATGTTTAGACAAGCTGGGGCTTAAGTCGTTAGTTTGACAAAGTTTTTGTTTAAACAAGTTGAACAAAGTGAATGAGGCTGTAGGGCTGCCAAATGTGTGTGTTTTTGTCCTCCGCCGTCATTAACAGGGTTTATATCCAAAGTTCTGCCCCATTTTTGGTTTTATTTACTCAGTATGGTGAGTTCATAAGACACGTTGTGCATGATAAGATGAAGTTGTAATGTCTAGTATATATTTACCAATTTCTTAAAAACCCATTCGAATGAATGGACAAAGTATTTAGAACTTTAGTGAGACTTGAGTGAATCTTCAACAGAGTAAGTATGTTTTTTAAAAAAATGTGTTAGTAATTGGAATGAATGAAAACATGTTAGACTAAAATCTAACAAACTTGAGCTTCTCACAACTATACTAACGCAGCTGGATAATGCTGATGGGGATCGAATCACTCGTGCTAGACTCACATGCGCATAGGCGCACGCGTTTTTTCATCTTCTTTGTAAAAACAATAAAGAGGAAGTGCATACTGATACAGCCAAATCCCAGACAAGTCCCCATTCATTGACACATTTTTCTGTTTGCCTTGTCAGCCTGCTAAACATGTCAGAAAAGCAGCCCATTAATCTAATAGAATCACTAATTTTATAAGCCAAAAAACTTCCACTTATTGTTTTTGAGGCCTTAAGATGAGTTACCATTCACCAGCAACAGTGACTCAATCAGAATGAGATATTTAGAAACACAGACTATCAAATAACTATCAGTTATTTTATTCCCCAAATTTTTAATACCAGAAATCCTGATTTTTAAAAAGAACATTTTGTTCAGTAGAATTGTGGAGCTTGCTCAGTGGAAAAGATTAATTTGATAGTTTATTTAATTTTTTTGCTTAATAGCGGGAGTTGAAACAAGCCTAATGGTAATTAATTCCCCATCTGTCTTGAGAAGCAGTCTGCAGACAGGTACCATTGCCATGGCAACCTTAAGGATCCGGTCAGACACAGCTGTTGAACATTTAGTCATTAAGAGGGGCTTTTTAGTATCTATGCTACCGACATACCAACCGTGCATTTCACGTTGTGAGTTCCTGCTGATTCAGCACACAACAAAGCAACGTAGATGCATACTGATCTCAGATGGCATGATGAGACTGCAAGATTAGAACTCAAAGCCGTTTGTGTGCAGTCACAGAGCATGTGGATCTTTGGGCGTATATTAACGAGACAAAGCAAAGTGCCACCACGAATGAACCGATATATGGGAAACACTGAATTTGACAAGCTTGGATCTCTCTCATCTCTTTCAAACAGTAACAGTTTCTCCACTCTCACACCCAGATTAGATTTCTGCTGCGTTTAGATCACCACAGAGGAGATTACGGTTTGTTAACTATAGCTGCAGCTTGCCTAACTCTGTGCTCGTCCTAAACTCAGCATAAACTAAAGGGTGGACTGAAAGACAGAGGAAATTACCCTTTCATGCACAGATTTTAAAATACTAACCCCAAAGACTCGATAAAGAACAGCAGCGGCCACGCTTTTTCAGTTGCCCCGTAGCTCATTTTTATCCATCTTTTTTCAAATCTTGTTGTTTTCAACCTAAACCATCTTGTGATCATAACTGTCACAGCAGTAACACCCCAAAATATAGGATGCATTGTTCTGAGAGGGTTATTGTATCAGTGGTCTCTAAGTCATTATTTTAATCACATTACCTTTTTTTAAGGGGCTTAAATGGAACCGTCAAAGTCTGCTAGCTCGTTTATTTTTTACCAGTAATCAAACTGCTAACAGCACAGATGTCTGGTTACGCTGGAATGTAAGCGGATCGAAGGTACAACACAGAGATTATGTTGATCTAAAGTGTTCTTTAAATATTTCATGTGGGATCACCCTCAGTGTCATTAGTGTTTCCGCTAAAGACTGTAATTTGCAGTTGATTATTAGTTTCATGGTGACAGAGACCTCTTCGTCATGCGAGGGTAAAAGACTGTGGGCTCAAAATAGCATTAATGTGCCACCCATGTTTAATAGATGCTTGATCATTAATTGACTGCTGTGTTGGATGCCTTTTTGAGCTTTCGGACGGGCTATGAGATGAGATGTTCACACAGAAAAAGGAATCCAAAAGCGAACAAAGGTGTTTTGTCCCGGTGTGTTCCTCCACAGGTCGGAAACTAACGGGTGCAGAGAGAGAGGAAGAAGACGAGGACAGCAAGCATGGAGGAAGACGAGGGGGAGAAGCTGAACCCTCAGCTGGTGCTTCACTATGCGAGAGAGCAGTCAGTGAGATAATGCAAAGCCTGGCTGAACTGAACGTTGTCAAACCTGGACAGACTATTATGGTGAGATAGGATAATGTAGACACACACATACACATATATATCTGGCTGATGAAACATCCTGCTGCTGCTCTATCCCACTCACCGAGCACGCAGAGGGCACATTTGCTGAGATATATTAGGCACTTCCTTTCAGGCAGAAGAGCAACAGTCTGCCAAAAAGGAAAAGTCGCTGAAAAAGACTTCTAAGGAAGTCGTGGCATTTGCTAAATCCCGAAAGTAAGTAAGTAAGTTGGCAACAGTCGCATTTGGAATTGATTTGACATTTCAAAGCATTTTTAGTGCCCACTTCCATAGATGCTGTTTTAATGAAAAAAACAATACTTTTACACTGTTGTTCAGGCTGTAAAAGTTAAAACTCCTAAAATATTGAGCACTATCGCTGCAGTTGACTAGTAGGCTCCCCCAAGTTCCCAAATCGGCACGAACCAAGAGAGGATATCTGGACTGATTTCTTCACAGGAATGAGTTAAAATTGTCATGACAACATGAGATACGCTGCTGCTATCAAAGTCAAGATGAGCGGATATTTTCATGACATTATTCTGTTGTGAACTGAATGCCGGTGAGTCGCAAAAAGTTGTCCTGCCTTTCTGTTAACTTTCACACAGCATCCCGACTGTTTGGGAGTCGCAGAATCGTTGTCTGTTCTCCTTCACTGTTGCCAGTCGGACGTAGATGCCATTTTATCTGTCTCCATCCGTTTTCAGGGATGGTTAGACGCAACGCTTCTTATTCCGACCCAGAAAAAGTGCAGAGTGAGGTCGTTTCCAAAGGGCCTCTTTACTGTGCCTGTGTTTGTCGTTCTCACTTGTCACCTTGCAGAAAAATAATTTTGAAAGAACATCCTCGCCTGCACAAAGTCGCACCATAAACTCCACCTTCGTGGGAAAGTTGACCTCCATCATTCCTCACTTGTATTACATACACTGACAGTAGAATGGAGGCAGCAGCAGCCTCCACAACGTAATGATCACAGGTTTCTTTGTTCCTAACTGCTTCTGCCTTTGTAGCTACAGGACATCGACTCTGCACTCTTGATTCACTGCTTTGTCTTAAGTGGTGTTTCACACCATAATCAGAGCAAAGGGCTGCCAAATGGCTCATTGAGCTAAGCAGCTACGGCGTCTGCTGCAGTACCTGACCGTATCATTGACTGCAGCTCTCTGTGACTAATCATGGCTCCAACGTGTCAGCAGGCCGCGTGTTTAAAAAGATTCTCTTACACAAAGTAAAAAGGATTTTAATTTTTTTTTTACTAAACTGTGTTTTAGATCTGGCTTCCTTATGAAGTTGAAACCTGGCTGTTATCGTTGCAGCTGTGACGGACCGGGTGATAGGATGAACAGGCTTTGGTGCATCGTGTTGTGTTCCATTGGATCTGTCACCAGAGCCACTGTGGTTGGCAGAATTGTTATCATGCTGCTAAAAACGAGGCAGAGGTATTGGAGCGGGGAACCTGAATGCTCCTGCTGCCTGTGTAAGGGGGGGCACCTAATCCCAATAATCCAGTCTGTTCTCTTTGATTTCTGAAAATGCCACCATAATCCCACTGTGAAGTTCATGGACATCTGCTGTACGAAGATAAGCAGCAAAGGAGTGCGAGGCGGAAGCAAAGAAACTGACAGAGGAAGGAAAAATGCTGTTTTGATGATGAAGAATAGATAGTAATGGTTGGAAGTGAAGGTGGCACACATGGGCAGAAAATGATAGTTTCTTACGAATATTGTCATGAAACAAAGTGGGCCTACATAAGCCGAATGAGCTGTATAACTGTGTGGGGCTGAAAGAGATCAATCACATTTGAGTTATTTGCGGTCAGTCTAATGGAATCAAACCACACCCACATGGATCTGACATCTTCAACCTAATGTTCGTTTTTAAAGCTTAAACCGTGAACATTTCTTACTTGGTCATGACCAAATGATGTTATGGAGAAATAGCTCAGATTTTCAGCAGATATTTAATCATTATCATTATTTTCTTGTCTGGTATGTCAGGTATTCCACAGCCTACACCCGATGGGAGCAAAGAAGCACAGAAATGTCACCATCTTTGATATGTTGATACAATTTGGTTTCTGTGCCTGGGTTAAAACCAGCCATTTGTGGCCCACTTTATTATAGAGTCCTGCTCCAAAGTGTGTGGAATATAAATTGTCAGTGATTGAAAACGCATCCTTGTATTGTTCAAGTGTGGTTTAATTAAGATTCTCATGGTTACACCACCATGCAACATATCGCTCCTGCGATGGTTTGTGGTTTGTGTTGTTTGTTGACTTCTGAGCCAGTTACTTCAGTATTGACTTTGGGAGCAGTTTTCTTTTTCAAAATGTATGCTTGGTGGTTCTAATCCATTTGAATTGTTACAGTCAGTAAATACTCCCAAGATATCCTTGTAAGTTTAAAATGATTTTAGTGTGCCGAGTAGTTTGAGGTAGTTGTGAGGTTATTCATTGTTTTCCGTTTAAGAAGGTTTCAGTCGACACTGAATTCAAAAACTACAGAGAAGGACACAGACTTTGACATACATGTGTTTTCATACGGAGGCTTATTATTCATTTTTAGAGGTCAATGCAAAAATACGTTCTCAGTCTGAAAACATCCCGTCACTACTGATAATCATACAGCAATAATCATGGGCATATATGTGATTATACCTCAAAGATTATATTTATCAACACTAGAGTTTAAGATGAAGTTAAAACTTTTAGTTTGATTATATTTCAGGTGAGCTCTGTCACGGAGCTGCACTCTTGAGACTTGCGAGTTGAATGCGTTTTACTTTACATTGAGCTACTTTGCCCTCTAGTGTTTGAGTATGGGCATTACACTATACCATGTGCGGCTTTAACGATGCACTTTTTGTATGACAACACAAAGAAGTGGTGTGACTGTGTCGAAATGAATTTCCTGTTTTGTTTTCTCAATTTAGCCATCTACACAGACATAAATGATACATTTTGGTACCATCCCAGACACCGAAAAATGCAACTCCTGTCCATCCGTACAGTATGTGAGAGAGGGGCTGAAGTAAAAAGCTCCTTAAAGAGCGTCGTATATCTCCTGGAAATATTTGTGCTAGTATCATCTATAAAATCTTCTGAAAATCTGCAGAGTCGGGAGAATGGGGGGGGGGATGATGGAGGAGAATGTGTTACTTGGTAATGAGCTCGGAGATTAATCCATTTGTGGTAGGTAGTTACTGTGAGGCTCCGGGGAGCTTTAGATCAGTGGGTCACAGTGAAGGCCTCTTAGACTCGGAAGAGAGGAAAGCCTCTCTTCTACTGGTTCATTAATCGGTTCATTTGGTGTCCAAGGTATAAAAATAGGTCCTGTTATATAGCTAGGATGGCTAGCTGGTAGTGGGCGCTGTTGTCTACACACAGAGAAACATTGTCTTTGTTGAGATGTCAAACCTTTTAGTCTGAGTCGTTTTCCATGATTAGAATGTCTCGTTTTTGTGTTGTTGTTTTTTTGTCTGTGAACAGGACTTCGATCGAAGGTCTGTTTTCACTGTGACATCTCAAGGCATCGCTCCTGGCAGCCCTCGTTCTCCCTCTCTCACTCCGCTGGCATCGCAGCACTACCTGCAGCTTCTTCAGCAGCAGCTCCAGCAGCAACAGCAGCACACGCAGGTGGCCGTCGCACAGGTAACAAACTCACACAGACAGACCGCACGCAGAATCCAGTGTGGGCATACGGAAATGTAGGAATATTTTAAAGAAAAAAATGAGGGATAAAGTGCCTGTCAGAACTTTCTGGTTCAGTGGCCTTTGTCTTATTTTCCATGTTAATAGCGACATCAAAGTTTGAAGTTTGTCCAATATTGAGCCGCATCACCTGAAACAGCACTTCAAAAAGGGTTTCACCTTAAGGGGCCCTGATCTGTGTCAAAAAGTGCTTGTTTCTGCTGTTATCTTGCAATGGATTTGTGTATGCAGAGTCCAGTTTGCCAAAATAACTTCAGCTACTCCCATTCTGTCTGCAGCAGGTGCCTCAGTTCATGGACCAGAAATTTCTCCTCATGAAAAGGTGCTTTGGTGTCGGATTTCTTTACCCGTTTAACGGGCTGTTCAAAACGGTCGCTGGACAGATGAGAGTCTGTGTGGACGGGAGTGTTTACAGCCATTTATTGCACAGCTAGCCACCACTCTGATGAAAGCTTTTCAAAGTGTGGCTCAGCAGTTTTATGTTGCAATTTCACATGTGCAAACAGGAGCTACTGCTTGTTTAAGGTCAAAGATGTCAGCTGTTATCTTTTAGTTAACACTAAGCTATGCTCTACTAGCAACACCAGCAGCACCAACCCATTAACACATGTTGAGATTATGTCAGAATCTACTCCGTAATGTTGTCAGAGCCTGTCAGCAACAAAAAGAAGTCCTTTCATTTCGTACAGTTACGCAGCTATGGGTACTTTTGTTCTTGCTGAATCTTAAACCATTTTAAAGTATTTTTGCCTCCTTTAATAATTCAGACCCTAAAAGAAGGAAAACACTGTACGTTCCAGGTGTAAAAATACCAGAATGTACCAGTAAGGTCTTTCATTTACTCCTCCCATTTGAGAAGTTTGAATGAGAGAATTTCTTTTGCATATTTACTTTGAAAATAGAATTACAGTTGAATCTGTAAGCGATTTAGAGTATATAGTAATTGTGAAATCAATTGTTTTTTTCCATCAATTTGTTGATTCAATGGGAAGTTTGCCCTAAGTTTGAGTTCTCTGGTTGAGTTACAAATGTCCCTGTTTACTCATCGTCAACGAGACGAACCGTTTGCTGTAGTATTTCCGTTGTCTTCTTCTGACAGGCTGATTTCACATTAGTGGTGTCACTGTGGAATGGAAATCTCAATCCTAAAGTCGCTCTCTTCTTTAAAGGTTTCCCTTGAGCACAGATGCATTCGTGGGCTGCAGTCTCGTCACAATATTCACATTTCATGCAAGCATTCCTTCCCAGAATGCACAATAAACTCTGCTTGGGTGTATGTTTTATACTGAGCTGCCCCACTGGGAGGCAGCACTAATGCAGTAATGAAAGGACAGTTGGTGCACCACAACCTGTACTAAAAGCTCAGATATTTGTAACAGACGTGATGTAATACAGCATCCGTCCTTAAGAAGATGGCAATATTAATGTCAATATCAGTTTTTACGAGCTGCACCTACCATCAAAGCAAAATAAACCACGCTGAATGGGATGCACATTTCATCATGAATATCAGTTTTAGGTTTGCGGTGATGGATATGGTTTAGTAATTCTGTATAAACTTGTGCTGTGAAGCGGGGGAGGTCAGAGGAAGTAAGGCAGGCATTTTAATATATAATTTTCAAATGCAAACTCCCTAACCTTTATTCCCACTACAGGTGCAGCTGTTAAAGGATCAGATGGCAGCAGAGACTGCTGCTCGTATGGAGGCTCAGGCTCGCATCCACCAGCTCTTGCTGCAGAACAGGGACCTGCTGCAGCACCTGGCTCTCCTGGTGCAGCAGCTGAAAGAGCTGGAGGCCCGCTCCCCGAAAACAACCCAGCCGCAGCAGGAGACTCAAGCTAACGGACACGGTGAGTGACTGGAGGGTTGACTGGTGGGAACAGTCTAATTCCCTCATGCAAACAAGTGTCAGGTCAGCTTCCTCAGGTGCTGCTGCCCTCATTGCTCACTTCTCTGTTGGCCTGTGGCTGAAGCAGACAGTCACGACACGAATCACAATCCCATGCTGGCTTATGAGGACGAAACCACTGTGCGTCCTCTGAGCACCACTTTCAGCATTTCACTTTTATCAGAACTTTGGAAAAAAAGATTGTTCTCTTGTAGCAAAAGCTTTTAACATAGCCTCGAAATGGTAGTGAGGCTTTTTTTTAATGCTGAAAATGTTTTGATCACAGTGTCAAAGGAGACACTTAAGTGATAATAAAGGCCAAATTAAAGTCCTAGTCGATGTAATGATAAAGATTACAGAAACAAAATGACTATGCTCAAACACTTGTCAGTTTTGATAGAACCTATTTTCATGCAGCTAAGACATTTGCTCTAAGTTGCAAGCACTTAGTTAAGGTTAGCTGGTTAGCGGCTTTGTAAGATGGTCTTCGAAGTAGACATCTGAGGCTTCAGCTGTATCATATTCATAGTGCTATTCAAAAAATAAGTGGTGTTGTTTTGCTGTATTCTGAATTGATGTCATTCTGGTGCAGTAAAAGGAGTATTGAGCACTAGGCCAGATGCTATATACCTATAGCAGGAGGCTACATGCATAAGGAAGCTAGCTACTGATCCGACAAATGATAAGTCGGCGCTGGTAATTAAGTGGCAAGCAGTGGCAAACGAGAAGCCGAAAGTGAGTTTGGTCAGTTGTATACCACAATGGGAACAGAAAGGCAGGCGAGCTTTAATTTCAGATTACTGTTAGTGGGGTGTTAGCATGCTAACATTAGCCAGTGAGAAGCAAACACCAGCTGCAGACGAGGCTGATGTTATCCTCAAGAACTAAAAGTCAAAAGGATTCACTGCCTGGCAGCCTGACTGAGTATCATGATGGAGTTATAATTTGAAAGGATTGTTAAGGTTTTACAAACGCCTGACAGTTAAAATGTTGGGTTGTGAACCAACCTTACATTGTGTTGCACACACCACGCCTTTCTGGGCACACAATAGCATCTCTGCACTTGCTCTATTCACGCTGGGCACAGTGGGTTTAAAAACAGCTTTGTACCGACATTAATTCACACAGGCTTTTTTTTTCTCAGTGAGACTTTTGATTTTGTGAACATGTTTTTATTTTAGTGCACATACACACGTTTTTTTTTTCCCCCAAAGGAGCATTTTTGGACAATAGTGTTTACAGCAGCTAAAAGAATGGCTGATTTTGCCAAATAATAATGAATAACCCCATGCTTGTTCCTACTTTGCAGAGCTGTCTGTTTGTTTGAATCTGTTTACATATCGACTGTGTTTTCACTTGTTTGTTTATGTGTGTGCGCACTTTAATTTGACACTTGCTTGCATTAATCCTGTCAGCCTCTAGACAGAAAATGTTTAGCGTGCTGATCTCAGACATGGTTGGTCTGAGTGCAGTGACTGGCACCATGCCGCCACTTCCTTTCTGCTAAGTCAGCACTCGGGGGAGATTATTTCAAAGATGCCAAATTTTTTTTTTTTTTAAAAAGACAACATTTGTGACGCCGTTGACTACTAATTATGCTTCCTGTTGATTTTATGGGTGACATTTTGTGTTTTGTGTCCACTCCAGATGGCCAACTGTCAGCATGCAGCTCTGTTTCTGCATCAGCAAAAACTCTGTCCTTGAACCTGAAGAATCACTACAGTCAGACCCTGGAAAAGTTCATCACCTCCACACCTGCGTGGCCACCCCAAACCTCCGCGCTGTCCCCAACCCAGGTGGACTGTGCTGAGTCATATCTCAACTTGCTCAACCTGGAGAACAACTCGCTCACTGACCTGGACCCTTTCATCCGGGCCAACGGTTCTGCCGATAACAAGGAGAGCTTCAACAAGGAGATTGTCCCGTTATCATCCAGAAACCCTTCCAGCACAGATGAAAAGTAAGAACGCTGTCCTCATGTTTCATGAAATAATGCTATTTAGTACAGTCCCTACAGTCTCAATGAGAATTGGGTCACCTCCAAATTTTGATCGTTCCTGAACAAAACTTCACTAGTTTAAAAAAAAAAATTAAGTTTATCTGCCATTGCCAGCTGAATGTATGAACATCTAACCATCTTCTGTTGAACTATACCTGTATTTACAGGAGCATGTGACTTTTTATTTCTGCTCTGTGACACCAAACACAACACAAAGCACGTTAATTTAGGAATATTATAAACGACTACGGTAAATAAACTAACCCCAAAGCATAAATTTATCTGTGACTGTGGCGATATGCTGATAGTGCTCTTACATATCTGGAGGGACCCAATTCCCACAACACAAACATGGGTTACCCACAAGGCCACCTTCTTTAAAGGGTAACTCATCAGGTTTTGCAGGTCAATGGTGGATTTGCGAACCATGCTTGTTAAAAGCTGAGTAAATACTCTTTGTTATGTGGTTGTATAGCATTGCAATGATCAGAGAGCACGTTTTCTCACCCGATGGTAAACATTGAAGTCATGTGTTCTGCGCTGTGGAAGTCTGTTCTGCCACAGAATACCTTTTGTTTGGCTAAAAAGCCTCCAACAAAGGGAGGGACCGTACCAGAGCCATCTTTACTCTTTTGTTGGAAAATTTATGAAAGGTTCCAAGTTAGGTTTAACTTTCTTTTTTTGCTCTCTTTGTTTAGGACTCAGATTTGCTTGTTCTTGTCCAAAACCCACTGGTTGTCTAAGGTCATGTATTGGACCGTGTAGATAATGTCACAGTCAACAAATAAATGGCGTATTCGCAATCATTTGAGATAACCGTGGTCACGGTGGCATAATGGTCCTCATTCACTTTGTTTTTCAGGATTTACTAGAAAGGATAGACTGAAGGATACAGTTTATGTCCTTCTAATATAGTGTAATTGTGGCCTAAAAGTGAACAGAAACTGATCATTAATTGCAATTATTTATATGAAAAAACGATCGTCTCAAAAAAATCTAACAGTTCTAAATCACCACACTGCTGCAAAGCACTATGTTAGAAGTCGAAGTCCAGCACTGAGAATATCACCAAAGCAAAAGAAATCTAAGTATAGTCGGGGAAAAAATAAAAGTACTCAATGCAAAAAACTTGAGTACACAGTAGTAAAGAAAAAGGATCAATTAGTTAATATTATTTCTGAATTGATGTGAAACCGGGACTCAAACAAGGGCTTCAACGTGTATATACATTAATTAATCTGCTGATTACTTTTCCAGTTTATTGTTTGGTTTGTAAAAGCTGTAAAATGGTCGGACAGGTTGCCATGGTTACAGGGAACCCAAAGTTACAATGCTAGTCCTCTACAAGCACTATCATAAAACCTCAAGACCATCTCACCACTTTCTAAAAAATAATGATTTCTGTCTTGCCCTCGAGTACCCGTTACACCTGTATGTTTGTTCAGTAAATACAGTGAAGTTACCACAAACAGCCAGGTTGCTTAGCTTAGGTTAAAAACAAAAAAAAAAAAACAACAGGTCACCAGCACCTCTAAAGGCTAAGTAAAGCTCAACTTTTAATCTTAAAAAAAAAAAGAAAAAGAAAGCAAAACATGATGCTCTTTAAATAATGAGACTAGCTCTCACCAAGGTTTTTTATTCCAGCGAAGAAATAGTTATTAAATAAACCCCAAACCGGCACATTTAACAGGCAACATATAACTTACTGATAGCATACTGATTTGTGGTCTTCTAAGTTTCGGGTAGGTGGATTTTGTCATCTCTTTGACAGAACCAGGCCTGCAGTGCCAATGTTAAAGCTAAGCTAAACACCTGCTGCCTTAGCTTCGTATTTCGGGAGAGTCGTGAAGGGCTTCAGCCCTCACATCTAATGTTACTGGGTTATTTCAGAAAATGTTGAAACCCTTCAACGTCCGTGTACAGTTTGTGCTCCTTTGTGTTAGCAGTCAGTTTGTGTTTGGGGTGACCAGGCAACTCATCGACGTACACATCCTGTAGCTTTTAGTGTTATTGCTGGAGAACAGCTCAACTCAGCAGAAACCGCCTGCAGCTAATGAAAGAGCGAGTGTAATCAGGGGATTATACAGAAAAAAAAAAAGCTTTGAGTTAGACAAACAAAAGGGGATGAGGTTTGAGGTTGAAAGCGGGAAATCAGAGAAGCTTGTGTGTAAGGGAAGGAGATTTAAGAGAAACACGGGAACTCCATCGGCTTTAACTCTGGAAAAACCTAATTTGGAGAAGCTATTAAATCGCACATAGAGAGTAAATGGAATCTCTTTTTTTTCCGAGGGACTGGTTCATGATAAATGCATTTAGCTTTTTAGCAATGTTTGCTCTTCTGTTTCTTGCTGTTGTGTATATTTCACCCTTTGATTTAGTTTATGTTTGAATTCTGTGGCATGTAATATGCAGCTCTTACTATGGCTTAAATGCATCTATGGAGCCACAGCTTATAATCACATTTTAATGGGCTTTTTAATGAGCTTTTAATCTTCTTAAAGCTGTCACAGAGACTGGCTATGTTAAAAAAAAAAATAATAATAATAAAAAAAAATGTACCGCATGAGATCAAGAAGACTTCTCAGGCATGACAAACCGTTTCTCTTTTATATCCCTCATCTTCTCAGACTCTCTCGCTGTCAGGCTTTTCCTCTCTGAAAGTAACCGACAGTGAACTGTCCAAGGACCGCTTCCTAAAAACGATTTCAGAGCCGACGAGGAGAAAAATTTGGAGTATGATTTGACCGAAGAGAGCAGTGTGTCATTTCATGTGTCTCCTCTGTGCATGGATGTGTGTTTGTCCGTCTGCAGCGTACCCAAACTCACATGCCGAGGTTTCCTACTGCACTGACCATTTGCCAATCCCTTTACAAGCTGAAACTCTACCCTGCTACGTATGTTGGAGTGTATTCTTTTGACACAGCCCCAAGGAAAAGGCTAAAGGAAAGACAAAAGGAAACCTCAGATCTCTTCCAAGGAGAGGCATCCTGTGACTGTACATTTCCATCTGGATATTAGTTGAATCTGCATGCACGTTGCGTGACAGGCCCCCTTTCTTCCTTTATTGAAAATGATGTAACAAGTCACTCTTCCTCCTGAAGCGCCCGTTGAATAGAGATGCTTAACTCGAATCTTTTGGGTGATCCGGGCTGATCGGATCATTTCGAGGAGGGGATTCGAGTTATACGGATCACTTGAATCACTTGAGTCACTTATTAAAAAAAAAAAAAAAAAACTTTCTGCCGTTTAGTGGCTATGCGCCTCGCCTTTTTTTGTCCCATTTATCAATTCATTTTGATAAATCAAAGAGCAGCCTACGGCTACAATTTCATTAATTTATTTTTGTCAAGTAATAATTCAACGCCATTTCATCTGAAAGCCAGACACAACAGCTAGTGTGTGCATTTACACAGCGACAAATGTGGTAGCATTAGGAGAGGCAATGCTGAGTTTAGACCTACAAGTAAACAACATGGAATGATCTTGCCCTCCCTATATCACTAAATTATTATTTTTCAACGACTGTACAAGATGCATGAAGCCACGCTAACCGAGCCTGTAGCGAGCTACAGAGGCTTCAGCAGTCAGATGGGTTGACGAGTCGACAATCCTTGCTGCCGGCAGAATCGAAACTTAAAAAGATCCGAGTTGGTATGGATCCGCTACTTGCCCGTCTGACCGCTGAATCGCTGGCTCTGGGTGACTCAGCGGTCAGACGGGCAAGTAGCGGATCCATGCCAACTCGGATCATTTTAAGTTTCGATTCTGCCGCGTGACTCGTCTGGCCGTGAGTCACCCAGAGCCGGCATGATTCGCCAGACTGGCCCGCGAGCCGTTCGAGCAGTACGAGTCAGCGGGGATTCGTCCCGTCCGGACGGATCGCAAGTCCGGACGGATCAGTAGGGGGCATGGCTCACTTAACCGGCTCGTGACAAACGGGGCGGGAGTTAGGTTTCGTTTCACTCAGTGTGTCTGTGACTGTGTTCGTGACTGAACACCATGCTAGAGAAAGACTGTAGCCTAGTAGGCAACTAAAGAGGGAACACACACATATATATATATATATATATATATATTCCGGTTTAATCTTTTTTTTAATTATTTTTTTTTAAGGCGGATCAAATGCATGCCACCATCCGGTCTGCCCGGGTGACGTATTTATCCGGGTTGAAAACCGGATAACCCGGATTTTGTTACAGCTCTACCGTTGAAGCCTCTTTTTTTTTTTACATTTCGAAAGCGTTGAAAGATGCATAAGCACAGAAAAGTACCAGCAGAACATTTATGTGTTCTTTCACCGAAGTGACTTTTCATTTCTCTACCACGGTTGGTTCCTTTTGCTTCCTCTCATGAGAAACGTTTTACGTAGATATTACTCCAAAAGTTGTATGCTGAGCTTATACACAAACGGTAGATAAGAGAAGTGGAATGCCAGGTTATAACTGCACAGACAAAAAAAAAAAACTAAATGAAATTCTAGCTGAAGAGAAAACTGGGAAGCAAATCTGCTGCCAAACAATCGTGACCTTTTTAGACTTGGTAATGTGATGCAGTGCCTCAACTACGGCGCAGGGGAAATAGAGGGGGATGAAAAGCTGTGGAGGAATGGAAACTTATCTCCTTTGTGTTACTGTGTTCATGAACTCCTTTACATCACCTTTGCTGCAGTCAGACTCCTGCGCTTGCCCTCCCCCGCCGCCCAGCACATTTTATTGCTTCCATTTTCTTTTGTTTTCTGGATTCCCCCACTGGAGCACGTTTTTACCGCCTGAGTGGCCAGATTTTATGTTCTGCGAGCAGACACTCTTTCGCCGTCTCCTCTCACCTGTCTTGCTTCCTCTGACCTCCCCCTTCAACACTTCATCAAGCGGGACCAGGGAATTGTGGCTGTTCTTCTTGCGTGTCACCTTCTCGTGCGCGTTAGCTCCCGCCATGGACTGCATGCAGATTCCCTCACAACTTTGTTGAGTTTAACTCTTGCTTCCAAAAAAGTTGGGATGTTGTACAAAATATTTTTAAAGGAAAACAATGGTAGAGTCGAATAGTCGATTTTGAGGGGGGCGGGTACCAAATTTTAGAATGTAAGACATTTCACGATCTGAATATTGGCTAATATTCTTAAGAAATGAACATTTATAGATAGAGTATGATTGGTGTAATGATAAGGGGGAAATGAAGATGTCTCAGAAATTGTGTGTGTTTTTAAATTTGATGCCAGGAACACGTTTCAGAAACTTGGAACACGGACATGTTTGCTGCTGTGTTGCGTGCGTCACTTGTCTTAACGGCACTCTGTAACCATTTGGGAACTGAGGGGACCGCTTACTGTGGTTGAACAGCCTCTCCATTCTCGCCTGATATATTCTTATATATTTTCGCTCTGATGTATCCAGCCGCTCAATTTTTTTGCGATCTCCTTCCTGCCTTGAGAAAAGCAGCAGTGTTTTTTTTATCTCGTTTGTATGTTACTCTGCTTGCATGGTTGGGGTTTATGCTGCAATTTGGTGAAGCAGTGATGAACTGACGGCGGTTTTCAGAAATGCTCCGGAGCCCGTGCCGTGATTCCTGTGACAGAATCTGGTCTATTTTTTTATTCAGCGCTGCCTGAGGGCCTGAAGATCACAGTCTTTCAGTTTTGGTTCCAGCCTTCTTCTCTTCCATAAAGAGCTTTCTCTGGATTGTAGAATCATTTTGTACTAAACCATGTTTATTACACAACTGTTCCTCATCAACCTAATTAGTCCCGAGATGTTCCACCAGTGTTTTTTTTTTTTTTTTTTTTAGGAATTTGGGGATATCAAATTCAATTTTTCATTTAAATTTCTCAAAAAAGAAAAAAAGAAAACAATCTGTTGATCCAATTTGATGCTGTAAACTATTTGAAAGGCATCGCATTCTGTGTATTTATAGTTCAACAGCATCCAAACCTTTTCTGGAAAGAGGTTTGTACTCTGTGATGGCCGCCCATGGAATGCGTGCCTCCACCGACCACTATAACCAACCCTCCAGTGAGTCACACTTTACACAACAAACAGTGAAGTCTAAGCGGGATCAAAACAGGATGTTATAGTAGGCTGAAGCGACTTTTTGCGGCTAAAGCACTGAACTGAGTCAGAGAATGACCGAAGTCGGTACAGGCTCTTGGGGCCACGCATGTCTGCACAAAAGCTCCATCCTTCCTTCGTTTTTTTTAGATCTGAGTCTGGAACAAAGTGGTTTATGGACCCAAGGTACGGCTAAAAACTGCAGCATGCCCACACAGAGCAAAGACAAACACTTATGGTGACCAGCTTATATGAATCCTAAGCCGTGTATAACTCACAGGTGAGTCATGCATAGTGTAGATTCCATTCTGTTCCACTCTTTCCCTCTGACCGTATTGAACGTTGCGTAATCAAATTTCCTAACGTTATCTGTGATATTCCCTTCCTAACCTTCCCCCCCTTTTTTTTGTTCTACCCCTTCATCATTAATATCATGGTCTGTGTGCCAGAGCAGATCTCGTCGGACGATAATTGAATTTTAGGGATGTTATGAGAGTGTGATGGATGACGTTTCCTGGTGTTTAGGCAGAGCCTTTGCTGTCGGCTATATGCTGCAGGCTTTTACACGCCGCTGTTCAGAGGTGAATTCCGTGGACTTGCAGGAAGATTTGCTTGTGTTTCCAGACCTTTACTGGGCTGAACGTGACAATCTGGAGAGCTGGAAAGTTGGTGTAAGAATAAAGATTGACGAGGACTCCGTTAGGCAGGGAAGTGCTTTTCGAGTCAATTAGTTTAGCAGACACTCTGCTGAATCTCATGTTCACCCACCTACATTCTTATACATCCCACGCAGAGCTCTTGCACTCAACACACTAAGATGAGCGCGCTAATTTCTCCACAAAAAAAAAGCTGCTTTTACAAAGACCCAGTGTCCCCATTCTGATTTGAATCCACCCCCGACTGCGTGTTGTTGTTTTTTTTTTTAACTTGCTTTGTGTCTTTGTTCAAAAACTTGAGTGAAAAGGCAACACAATCCAAGTCAAATAGACATATTTCACCCTTTTCTTGTTTCTACCTGTTGATCTGCACAGCTGCCACTCGGTCTCTTGCTCCAGCAGTGTCCACACAGTTGTTTTAATCGGTTAGCTTTGTTCTTAATTATTGAACAGAGTTGATAAATGTGCTCTGCTCATGAGTCATTTGTACATCTAACACCACAGCATGACTCATTGGAACCTCCAAAGCACCTTTGCTACCCTGGTCTCTCCACTGACTTTCTTGTGACATTTAATTAGTCCAAAAATAAACAGCTCCCCACAGTGAAAGCCCGACACTCCTCTGGTGTTATTAAAATGAAACATATGATGATTATACCAGCGCTGCTGTATATTTAACTTCACAGGCACACCTCCACTGATTTTTTTCCACAAAGTAGAAGTATGACTTATATGTTGGCTTGAAAATGTAATGACAACTTGAAAAGGTAGAAAGGTAGCGACAGCAATGAGGAACATGAAGGCCCCCTTCGGATGGTGCAGTTTAACCACAGAATCATCTCAGCTTGTGGACTTACTTCGATCTTTCGTGGCAAAATAATTATTTGCATAATTTGGCAATAAAATACATTCAATAAGGAAAATGCAGTAAAAGATTGAAAATCATCTTCAAATAGTGATATAATTGCTGCTTAAAATGCAAGTTAGGCTAGCAAAAGCAACTTGTTCGCGTGAATCCTGCCTAACTTTGTCTTCATATTAAACAAAAACAACAACTCCAACCTCACACTAGATTACCAGTGGTACGATTTTTGAGCAAAGTTTTCACTGTTGCGAAGACAAATTAATGAGCAGCTTCAATCATGTGTCTTGCAAACTGATGGAAAAACACACACATCGTGTATGTTTCTATTTTGTGTAGCAGGTTCGATTAAAATGCAGAAAGGGAAAGAAAATCCAATAGCACCGCCCACTTACTTCATGACCTTGATGATGTCTTTTTAGATGCCGCCACAGAGGGCGCCACAGTTGTAAATGTTCAACACAAAGGGGCTTTACTGGACCACAGCTCCCTGATATGTTGGCCGCAGGCTTTTGAATTGACTTCTCCCTAACCGAGCATCCTGATCCTTTTTCGTTTCTGTGTGCTTTAACTGTTGCCTCTCTTTGGTACAGGTGTGATGACCCGCTCCTGCTCGTCCTCTTCCTCATCTAGCTATCCCATCAGTCTGTGTCTCAGCTCAAACAAACAAAGTGAACCCCAGAATAACCCCCAGCCAGCAGCCACCGCTTTAAAGCCACAGCTTATGCGTTTCATGGTCCTGTCCCCATCCCTGCCCCTCTCATCGTTTGCTGCACCAGCCTGCCTCTCCCTAGGAGCCTGGGGAGCTCTCTGCCACTGCCTAAGCCCCTTTCCTCTCCTCCTTCTCCTCTTCTTCTCCTCTCTGCCCCTTCTCCCTCTATGTGAGTATTACTCGTGATAACCAGCATGCGGAACTGGTGTCTGTGGCACAAGCATGGTGCCGGGCATGTGGTGGATGAACAGTGTGGGTGTTTTTCGGCTCGTGCGTGGGTCTCACCAGTGATTTCTCTGCTAATGACTGCATAATAACCTCCATTTACATGCGGATGTGGTTGTGCAGAGTACGAACAACATTAGCATTGTGGTAATCGGCCAGTCGGTGTGTTTTATGCATGGCTGCTCTGCCTCTGTTTTGCCTCTTGCACTTTTGCCCGAAGACTTGTCAAGATTACTTATGAATAGAGGTTCAGATTGTGCAGAATAGAGGCACGTCTTTACGCACCTGTCTTACTTTTGCTGCATTAAAGCGTTTAGGGGTGTGTTTTTGTCACATGCATCTTCCAGATGGAGAACGTGATAAACCCATCCTCATAATGCCTCAGAGGTCTCACCAGCAGCCAGAGGAGCTGCACAAGAAAACAAAGCCATTTGAATTAACGGCCGGTGATAGCCATGAAAATAGTCTTTGATTTGATTTAGAAAAATAAATAAATAAAATAGTTATTAGAATCCTACATCTTCCAAGAAAAGCACAACAATACACAAAGAAATAAGCAAATAGGTGTCATGTGATGCCTGTGCAGTTTCCGCTTCATTATTACCACAATTTTATCTTAATCTAATCCCAAATGATGGATTACTTGCAGCATCTCAAGCAAAATACAAGTCTTTGAATTTAATTGTAACACTGAAATGAACTGAAGGCGGTAGCTGATCAAACAGTTTAGATACAGTTTGACAGTCAAACAGTATCTAAACTGCCAAAAATAGTCCCAATAAGACCTTTAAGTTTTCATATCTTGTGTTCTACAAACGTGTGATTTCATAAGCTATGGATGGCTTTAGTATTTGGGATCATGTCAAAAGTAGTTCTCTTTCAGTCTGAGCACCCAAGAGAGGAGAACTACAGTCTTAACTCATTGGCCTGGATTTAGTGTGAAATCCCTCTTTTCTTGGCAAAGCACGATCTAATATCTCTAAAAGCTGCTAAAGCATTCTCATCTATGTAAAAGCAACATGTGATTCTACATTTGGCATATCATCACTCATATGTTGATGAGGAAATGACAGAATATATTCTAAGATATATATATATATATATATATATATATATATATATACACAGTATATATTCTTAGATTACAGGGACAGAAGCTGCTTGTACAGTTATATCTGTTTTTAAATTTGTTTTCTGATGCTGACTCTAGACTGGAAAGAAAGGCTGATGGTAAAAACCAGCAGCAAGCTGAGGTGCAGGTAGGCTGGATGAGGCTTTAAAAGAGACGGCGAGACAATACTAAAAAGAGGAGCAGAATAATGGAAAGAGTATAATACTGCAGAACAAGTGAGTCTGAAAGAACTGAGGTGCATTAAATCAGAGTCATGATAATGACAAGAGAATTTCATTTCACTGTTGAAAGCCCACACAATAAAAAAAAATAACATCAAACCGCAACATAATCTTCTGTTTAACTGCTGTTTGACTTCATAAGCCACAAAAAAGCTACATCTTCTGGAAGGAGCACAAAAAGAGCATTTGAGAATCCCAAGGGTGTCGTTTTGCATCAGGGTGTCTTTGTAGGCAACTCTTGCACTCAGTGTAATTTCCTGTTGAAATTCCATTTACAGAACTTTTTGAGCAAACTTCACCTTTGCTGCAGCAAAGAGCAAACAGGGCAAAAAATGTTGTCCTGAATATGGCGTTAAGTGGAAAAATGAGGGGGTTCACCGCATCTATTACGACTCGACGCGGGGAAAACACGAATGTCTGTGACGAATTCTTAAAGCAGTTTGCCTAGAAGTTGCTGAGATATTAACCGAATGTGCACTTCACGTTTTGTTTACCGTGTTTCGTGCACAACTCTCCTGGTAGTTTGACCTAAAATCCCAAAGTTTCAGTCTGATTCTGACAGGAAGCCGATCCGGTTCTCTTTTGGCTGAAATAAATGGAAATATGTCACCGTTGTTATATTTCCCCACAAACTTTTGAGCCAATCCACTCAGTGGTTGAGGCGTTTTTTTTCCCTCTGGAACAAAATCAATCACATTGCCTTCTTCGGGCCACGCCTCAACAATGGCAAGCAACAGCTAATGATATCCCTTGTGGCAACGGAGTCAGTGGAGTTCAGCTTGCCTTTTGCCCTGCTGTGCTGTGTGCTGCTCCATTTGTTGGTTTGGGAAATGATGGAGGATTATATCTTGAGATGTTTTCCCCGCCTCTACAAATCTGTCATTACCGCAGCCTTCCACATCATTTCCAGCAAAAGCAGACAGTAAAGACATCATGAAGTCTCATAAGTTCATTACTCAGAACAGGATAGAACCACGGACCGGATCTCACGGGGGGAACAAAGTCAGCCGCTGTCAGCATCGTGTAACTGGGAGGAGTGAGGGAGGAAACCAGACTTGTTATCGGGTTTGGGTCAGGAGTCATTTTCCAACAGAGTGACTGTAATTCTGGGTGGATGTGTGCGCTGATGCTTGTCGCGGCATTATTGTGGCGAAATCAGTGACCGCCTGACTGCTGTTTCTGGTGTGTGTGTCCGTAGCAAAGCCTGCAGCTCTCTCCTCGCTTCTTTGCCCCCATCCCCCAGGCTTTGGCTGTTGTTCCTCCACTGCCCCTCTATTTTCACAACGGGGGAGCTGTGGGATGTAGATAAGTTCCTCGACAGGCAGAACAACAGGGAGCCAGAGAAAGAGTCGGTGGCTTGTGTAGTAACGGCTTACATCTCGGTGCACTCAGGTTAATGGGGTATGATATGACTGATGGAGAGCAAAACTAGCTCGAGGCTTATTTTTATACGCCCACATGGTAGGGAAATTATGCTGAATGTGAAATAGCAAAATAGGGATAATAAAGCTATGAATATGAATCTATTGTGAACTTCTAATTCTACCAGTGAAGGCATTCTATCACTAACAAGTGCCTCTTTTTTTCTTTTTTTCTTTTTTCTCACTGGCAGGTGTAAACAGACGATACCCAAACTTGACCCTCCTCCGCCCTCCACGAACCGCAAGAGGGCCAGCAGGACATTCTCTCCAGGCACAGAGGTCCCAGCTTCGCCCACGCCTGCAGAGGTCGGCGCTAACGAAGTGGCCCCGAGCCGCAGCAGCAGCCTTTCCTTCCCAGACATCACCCCCAGCTCCCTGTCCTCCGCCGACTTCCACTCCCTCAACAACGGCGAGAGCAGCTCCTCCTCGGCCAGCGAGGACTCGGGCGTCCGCTCCGAGACCAAGTCGCTGCTGTCGCCCCTGCGCGATGACGACGACCTGTTCGGGGACCGCGGGACGTTTCTAACAGCGTCCAGCGGCTGCGGGAGTCCCCCGGAGGAGAGAGTTGAAGCGGTTCTCTTGTCATCGGCGGCGTCTCCTCCTGCATCCAACACCCTGACCTCACGTTCGGACACCTGTGACCGCCCTCTGCCCCTCTCCGCTCCTATGAATGATACCTGCCTTCACATCAGTTTTTCTGAGGATGAGCTGCTGGAGAGCAACCAGGAGGACACTAATGTCCCCCAGCGGAGTTAGGAGGATGAGTCGATGTCTCCATGCTCCTCAATCAGCTTTTACTCCAACACGTGCTGTCAGAACCTCCTATATTTGCACTGGGCTCCATTACAAGACTTAAATTGTTCCATTCACTTGTGACACAGTGCACCTGTGACTAAAAATACTTAATTGTATAAATTATTAGCCAATGGACAGATTTAGTATTTTTGTAATGAAGTTACTTTTTAGGGACTAGAATACAAAGCAGAGTGCATGTAGCGATTGTTGCACTGTTGATGACACATAATTTACTGTAGAATTCAAAGTGAATGGGAACACGTTTTATTTTTGCTAGTGCTCAATATCCAAACTTTATTTTGTATGATGCTTCACTGTGGTTCAAACTACTGTGGAAACGCCACGCTCTGCTGATTTCCCAGGGAACGGGATGATCAAGCAGACGGAGGTGATGTTGGGAAGAGCCTCCGCTTCTGGAAAGCACCCGACAGGATGATGGGTGGAAAGGAAAGAACGAGAAAGTCGGTGAAGGGATGAAAGGAAGATAGAAGCGAGCAGTCATGTACAGTCATTAATGCTAGTAATTTATGGTTTTATGCCGTCAGAAGAAAAGGGAGTTTCAGAGTTTTATCTCCTACGTGTTTTTAGGGATTTTTCAGACTTAAAGGTCTGGGAAATGTAGTGTTTTCTGTATTAAATTGATTGGTTGAAAGGTTAAAATCCTTGGGATTTCTGCTTTTTATTAACATCAATATAAGAAGCTATTAGCTATTCAAGCTTTATACCTACTGCCCATCATTACATAAGTTTATTACATAAGTAATAAATAACTCAATTTAAAGATGAAAGACATAGGATTTATGTGAGATTTTCTGATCACCGCCTCTTTTTAAAAAAAAATTCTGATGAACTAATACATTCCCTACAAAACAAAAATGTTTGTATAACTCCAATTACCCAAAAAACTGGGACAGTGTGTAAAATGTTAAAAAAAAAAAAAAAGAACAGAATGCAATGATTTGAAAATCTCTTAAACAAACAAGACAGAAAACATCGAATGCTGAAAGTCAGACATTTTACGGCTTCGTGGAACATATCAGGTCATCTTGAATTGGACGGCAACACGTCTCAAAGAGCTTTTTTTAAACAACAGTCTGTGAACGTATGAGAACTGAGGAGACCAGTTGCTGGACAACCATTACTACGAAACCATGCTGTTAGCTGTAAGTAGATCAAATGTTTTGCAAATTTGCAAAGCCTCTTCTGAAGATGGGAGCATATGGAGCCCTAAAACCTGCATATACCTTTCGGCTTTGATGGGGACTTTTTCAGATGTGCAAATTGCCAGTTCTGTAGGCACTAATCCACCGCTGTGCCATCAGAGATGCAGGCTTTTGAACTGAGTGATGAAAACCCGCTGGATGGTGCCTCTCCTTTTAGTTTGGAGGACTCGGCATATGTGATTTCCAAAAAAAAAGAATTGGTCATTTCGATTAGTCTGCCCAGAGAACAGCGCAGCCTGAGGAGAGATCACAGGCATCAAATATTGATTTTCGGCCAAATTCCTTGCGCTGTCTCCCCGGATCTCTAAATATTTTGATGATATTATGTACTGTAGATGATGGAATATTCAGACACGAGACACCGTTTTTTTGCAGATTGCCCAAACTCTCTCTATCTTTATTTCTAAGACATGTGCTCGATTACCCTTATTAGTTGCAACGTCTTCATCCAGCTGTTTCTGTTTCGTACCCCTTACTTCTCCAGTCTTTTGCTGCCCAAACTTTTTGAGACGCGTCGCTGCCATCAGATTGAAGATGCATCAGTTTTAATGTGCAGAGTGCAGTAATAAAACTGCTGAATATAAAATATATTTAAAAAGAAATAAATACCCAAATGTACTAGTCCCAGTTTCTCAAATACGAATATTTGATTTTATTTCACATATTCACTTTACTGAATTACCTCAAGTATCAAACATTTGTCACATCAAGCAGCACAATGCTTGAGAAAACGATCTATAGATCAACTACTGACCCAAGCAATTTGCCCATGAGAGCAGTAGCTGTTGAAGTTTACACTTGAAAGAAATTCCGCTGCTTTTTCGTGATGTTTAAGGAAGTGCACTGGTGTAGCCTTTGATGATTAGAGGTAGAAAATAAATGGACATGCGAGGTGAAGCGGATATGGTGGGTTTGGGGTGCGGGTGTAAAAAGGCAAAACGTTTTACACCCAGAAGTGAGGCTTTTCCCAACATTACATGTGGCAGCGAGCTAAACAGCAATAACACATGGGTGAAGTAATAATAAAGAGGGATCGTTGGAAAAAAAAACGGCAGCACTTCACTGTGTCTCTTTTCGACTTGTTTTTACATCATATTCAAAGAAGTTCAAGGTCAGACTAATTTACGCTACTTTCCACACAGGGTGACTGTTTCTTTTTCTTTGTTTACTGCTGAACTTGCCCATCATTTCATGCACTTTATTCCCTCGTCGTCCATGTTGATAGTGTTCAGTATAATTTCCCTTAACTGCAGCACTGTCTGCATAATTTGATCCACAGATGGAGTTGAATGTGTCGGGAAGAGATAGGCTTCCAAGCTGTAAAGCATTCACACGCAGTATTCACAGGTGCAGCCGAGGAGCAGCTCGCAGCTGAGTTCAAATCATAGTCTTACAGTGCTGCCACGGGCCTGTTAAAAAGAAATGCTGTTCGCCTTATCTCTCCAGTATGAATGGGAACAGGAATAATCTGTCCACTCTCCTCCTCTGCCCTTTTTTTCTTTGTTAATCATGCCTCATTACATTCCCGCGGCATGAGAAATTTTGTCAAACTTTCCGACAGGCATAACATTTTCTAGGTTTGGTGAGACTTTGTCAATTTCTCCCAAGGTGCTTTCTTTTCTTTTTTTTCTTAAAGGTTTGCTGTTTCCTCTCTGTTGTTCCCAAGCCCTCAAAGCTTACATCTGCAGCAAATGCTTCCGCTGCAAGGCGGGGAACATGTGACTGACAGGCTTGATGCCCTCAGGGCCTCGGTGGGATGCCGTTATTAGAAAAAAGGCAAATTGGAAATCCCTCAACTCAAAAGTATTAGAGCTGTCATTTCCCCGTGAACTGTTTCGATCTCAGAGGTGCAAACACCACACCTGGTGCAGAAAGAAAACTCGAAAAAAGGAACTTGTGTCTTATTTCTGGCACAGGAAGCCAGTTCTCCCTTCGTGCCAACCTTCAACATGGTATTCCCCAACTGGGTGATCGATAATGTGTGTCTCGTCTCTCCTCCCCTCTTCTTTCTCTGTTGAAAGGTGGCTTCCATCCTGTTCGGTGAGCCTGTTAAATGTGAAACTGCATCTGATCTGCAGGCAGGGTAATGTAGCTCTTAAGAGCCACGAGGCAGCTAGACGTTGAAACGTTGGCTTCGTGGTTTTACAAAGATGCTTTAAACACACGGCCATTGTACTGTGTGTACTCATTAGTGCTGCTGAAAACGCGTGAAGTCACGAGTGAGCCTTGTTAGCGATCAAAGCTTTTTTGTGAGGCTGGTGATCACTCAGGAACAAACTAATCTTGCTGCCCTTAACTGCTGCCAGTTGGACTAAAGATAAAACGGCAGATCTTGAGGCTTTCTTGTTACTGTTTTTCTAAACGATTGAAAAATGCTTATGAACTGCAATTTAAGCCCGATATCTACATCACAGGGGAGTAAAGACTAAAATTCAGCACAGAATGTTAAACTTAAATGTTTAGTTAATTATCTGGTTTGGTGATTAGTTCAGGCTTTATATTCATAATTCTTTGAATGTAAAAGGCCTTACTTGATGGCATTAATCATTCTGGGAACCATTAATAATTCTATCATCTTTCCTTGGCAAGAGCAATTTTGGCCAGCTGTTTCAAAGGGCTACTGATAAGTAATTAAAAAGACAGGATTAAGAGTGCAGATCCTCACACTCATAGCAGGGGATCGCTCCTGACAGCGGAGTGACAATGCACCAGGCAGATGAACATGCACCTGCCTTCATCAAGAGCACATTTTGCTTGGTTTTATCTCATGTGTGTCCAAAGGACACAGTGTTCCAGAAGTCTTGTGGTTTGTTCAGATGCAACTATGAAAACCTAAGCTAGAAGAAGCTTTCTCCTGGCAGCACAAGCCATACGTTTTACTGTCATGAACTTGAACACTTCACATGCTAACTAAGGCCTGTAGAGTCTGAAATGTAGCTCCTGGATGTTATGTAGTTCCTCTGAGCATTGCACGGTTTGACCTTAGAGTAAACTTGCTGGGAGATCCAGTGGGGGGAAGATTAGAAGCTGTCTTCGATCGTTTTCTACTTGTGAATAATGATGTACTCCTAATTGCTCAGAAACCACCTTATTACTCATCCCAGAATGATGGGAAGTAGTTGCTTCTCTGTGATCTTTGTTTTTCTTTTCCCCCTCGTATTGATGCATATAAATGTGTCAGGACATAACACAAAATACATACTGTATTTTGAGGATAAATTAATATATAATAATAGCGCGTTTAGATTTTAATTCTGGCTTCATTGGTGTGCCATACAGGTTGAACATTTGTTGAATCTGTACAGAATACACCCAGATTGTTGTGGGGCCCGTGGACATACAGTATAGTATTTTTATTATAGCTGTGACTTGAGGTGTACTTGGAAAACAACTCTTCATAAATTCTCAGCTGATCAGCATCTCCGGGGCTTGCGTTGTGCAAATCATATCCAGGGAAAATCTGCCAAGTTTCAATAAATTGGCAAGTGTACAGACCTCTTTTTGGTAGAACCTTGTGCTACACCCTCTGATGACAACATTTACACTGTTTTATTGAAGTAGCCGGATGTATTACTGTAGTACTGTGAGAATTTGAAAAAAAAAATAAGACACCCCGCTGAATATTTGACGCTTTTGCAAATTATATGAACATATTCATATTCTCTGTTCTTTCAGATAATTTAGGTGCTTTTCTTTCACGACAAATAAAAGAAAATGATTTTCCACTGGAAAGAGTTAACACACATGTTCCCTATAAACTCAGCTATTATTTCCTCCCTTTGGCTAAAATAACCTCAATGAAGGTGTTTCCTATAACCATCTGCTGCTTGTATCTCCTTTAGCTCGTGGAATCTTCAGAAAGGCACATCTCTTGTTGACTTCCTCAATCAGCTTTCTGCCTCGAAAACCTTTTTGCACCTATTGATTGCTGATCCTTCATCTACTGTTGGATGGCCAGCAGCATGATCACATGCAACAGTCAGCCAGCAGATAGTCCCCACCTTTAGCATACGTTGCCATCTTCTCTATTTAAAACAGGACTAGCGTGTATGGTCGGGTGCGGAGGCCATTTTTTGTCTTCTGAATGAATAAAAACACTCTTTTATTTAATGATTTTGTGTTGGTGGGCAGTAAGTGTTGTTTTGTGCTGTTTGAGTAGTTTGTAAGGCACCCCTGAAAAAGCAATGTTGTGTTCAAAGTATGACCTCGGAGGAAATACAATTACTCCAGGTTTAAACTTTTGGCCTTCTACAGAAATGTTTTCTCTTTGTGGTCAAGTGGAGAAAAAGCAATACTGTATCAAGCCACTACTTTCATAACCTTACGCAAAAAAAGGTCAGCTACACTGTGAAAGCAAAGCATCTCGTCTTATTCGATATTTGATACGCCCAGGCTGTCGACAAAGCTAAATATAACTTGTAATGACTCAGACTGGAAAATGATTTTTGATGTTGACTTCCAGAGGTTGTACAAATAAAGATGGCTAGATAATGAGAGCTCAGCTGGAGGGTGAGAGCTGTTTGGAGCATCAGAGAGCCGAGGAGGCGAGTTGAAGTGTGCCACGTCCCCGGTGGCAAGTCAGCTCAATTAATCTAAAAATCGAAGGTGCAGCGTGAGATTTTGGGAATTATTTGTCATTTCTTTTTTTGCTGAGGATTTGACACTGATTTAATGTTTGCACAATGACTATGAAGATCACTTCTTTGTACAGAGACAGACTCTTGTTAAGGCGACCAATAATCTACTGCTGAGCACACAAAGAGGACACCGCTCAGTTTTAGTTCTTTTAGATTTACGTCCTACCTTTGATACTGTCAATCACAACATCCTCCTTTATCATTTAGAATCCTGGGTTAGAATAAAGTATTCAGCCTCTCTAATCTAGCCTTTTTGGTCTGTCTGAATAACTTTACCCCCTCACTGGCTGGCTCAGCTAAATTGTGGTGTACCACAGAGCTTAATCCTTGGCCCCCTATTCTGTTCTCTGTTTAAATGCTACCTCTTGTCCAGTTTAATCAAAACCATTAGTTATATTAGCTGAAGATGCCAATAAAACCAGCAGTTACCAGCAACCGTGTACAGCTTGACTTTCTGACATTAAATCCTGGATGCCTCAAAATGTTCCTAATTGGATAGATATTGGCACATAATTGGCAGATAATTCTGCTTGGTCCTCCAAAATGTTTCAGTCCTGTTGGCTCAAATTTTGGCAGTGTTTCAAATTCTATCACAGAGACTGTCATGAACATCGAAGCAATATTTGATTCAAACCTTATTTTCAATGCTCAAGTCAAACATGCTCGGCCTTCTTTTTTTCCAGCTCAAGACAACTAAAAATATCAGGACTTTTCTTTCAACTGCCCACTTTATTTTTTTTCACGTTTATTCGAGCTTTTGTCTACTCTCGCCGTGACTTTTAATACACGATACTCAGGTATCAGTCAAAGCTCTCCAAAGTCTCCAGCTGATTAAAAATGCTGCAGCTGGGCTCATTACAGATACAAATGGCATGAACACGTCACCACTGTCTCCCTTCGCTGGCTCCATGCTAGATTTCATATAAATGTTAAAAGCTTACTTTTCACCTTCAAAGCCTTAAATGGTCTTTTTCCCCCAAGCACTTCTTAGACTGACTGAACTGGTATGTTCCATCTAACCTAATTCACCTTACCCCTGGTTGTAAATCAATTTAGAACATTGTGAAGAAAAAAATACAATACAAATAAGATGTGTTTATTTATCTCTTTTGCCTTGTGAGTCAGACTCCCATTACTCAAAAAGCACAAAGAATACATGGTTAGTAAAACACATGACAGCAATGAGCACACATACACAGAATGTATGTATAGAGCATATGGACACAGGAGTAATTCAGAAGAGCTGAAGTCGTGTTCTATTATGAGGACAGCAGAACTATGCAGAGATTTAATATTGACCAAATAACACTATAAACATTATTTCTTTATAAAGCAAAATATCCAGACGGCATCTCTGGGATATGATAATTGATGATTTGCACAGAAAGTAAGGAATATGGAATTACAGCATAATATTTTCTCTGGCAGCTCTGACTGAAAAGCACTGCGGTTTCCCCTGACTGCTGTGGGCGACGGGCGGCAGCCTCACATCTCCCCACTGAACATTTAAGCAGAGAGGCGAGGGAGATTCTGGCACAATATGGAGGAACTGTGTGTGTTGAATGTTTCAAGTCTTTGTGAGCACCGATTTGCTGTGTGGTGCTGACTAGTTATGTGCTTAGAAATTAGTGTAACGGCTGAAAAAAAGAAGAAGGAAAAACAAACCAATACAACATCTTTAGGCACCACACACACATAGCTGTGTGCACACATTGTTCCATATGTCTGTAGCTTACAGGCATGTACAGAAGGTATTCCGCTTGTGTTCTTTACAAATCAAGTGTGCGAGGCCACAACAAGTTGGCATTATACATTATTGGCAAATGAAACGCATACAATGCTGCATTCAATTTGCCTCCGAAGTCGGTGCTCAGAGCTGGGAATGATGTCACACACAAGTTGAACACATTCCAGTTTAAAGTGGAAAACCAGTAAGATTTGCTTAGTTTTGTGCCCAGTGGCCAGGCTAATTATCATTAATACAAGCTGATAACGAATTATTATCTTTTATGATACACCCATTAGGTCAAATGTGTATAAACAAATAAGTAGGACTTCTCTATATATGTACAATATATGGAAATCTATCCAGCATTTGTTGAGATACTGTATTTCAGACAGCCTCAAAGTGTTGGAGGTTTTTCATCCCTTGGAGCTTCAGACATGTGAATAAAAACTTTTTTTCTTTTTGAACAACCTAGCTCATAACAAGATCACTTGTTCTTGTCCTTCTGATGTTGTCAGCTTGTTAGTTGTGAAACCTGAAGCCCTCACTGCTCCCGTGGGTTAAATAACCAGCACCCATTTCAGTGCACTTTCACAATTTATGTTCCTGTTATGTTCTCCAACCCTCATTATCAAGCTCACCTGTTCGAGCATGTGATAAATCACAAACAGGAAAAAGAAAGAAGTAGGAGAACCTTGGTGTGTCTGTTCTCACCTTTTCTCTTCCAGCACTGTCTCTGAGTGAAATGTAAGGAGTGGAACTCGGATCATCAGACTGCCGCATATATCAAAGCTTTTCTAAATAAAAAACCCCAAAAAACTTTTTTTTACATTCGTATCAGAGGGTTAGAAGCTGTTTTAAACGATGCATTTTCATCAGCAAACCACATTCTCTTCGAGGGAGTACCCCTGTTGGAAGATCACAAACTAATTTCACGATGTTCCCTTCTTCCTTCGGTCGCAGCATCTCTACAGCACCCAGGCTCTCAGCACAGATTCTGCGACCCGTGTAATTGAATCCAAGATCCATTTATCCCATCAGCCCACTTTATATGTTTTATTCTCTGCTTTCAAAAGGGCAAGTGCGCAATATTAAAGACACTGTCAGACACGATAGACTGGAGAACAGAACGTTTTCACCCACTGGACACAAAATATTATTCAGAAACATGTTTGTGCCACATTTATTTAGGGTTTCCTTTGTTGGTAATAACCAACAAAATGACTTATTTCTTGTGTTTTCAAGCCATTTCCTTAGCAGGAGGTATGCTCCACAATACATAGAAGAGGATCTCTGTAAAGAAGGCAAAACTAGATCTGGATACTTGTGCTTTTGTGTCTGCTTAAACTTTGGCAAGTTGTCCATCTTTTGTCATGAGGGTCTTTTATAGCTTGGCACTCTCATCCAGATATCAACCAGGCCGCAACCAGACCCTGTAAGACCATCATCTTAGTTTGGAGTCTAAAGTATCACATCATCAGACAGACAGACAGGTATGGTACAATATTGGCTGTCCGTCTCTCATTTCCTGTGACAAACAAACAGATACTTTGTAAGGTAAAACAGCAGAGTGTTGATGGTCTTAATCCCAAAGGATTCTCCTGAATTCATTGTGTTTCGCCACTCAGTGAACATAAACAGGCCCAACTGAGTACAGTCACATGTCCTATGTCATCACATGCATACCCTCTACCCACTACCTCCCTCTCTCTGCTTTCAAGTTGCACCAACCACCTTAAATCACACCCAGCGCATGAAAAAAAGACGATTTTTGAAAGCTTTTGAAGCCGTGTTTTTATTTATTGGAGCAGTATTGTGACCTGATAAAGAACGAACATGTCATTGCACATCAAACTGTCGGATAAGCTGCAATGGTTGACCTGTTTCAAAGGATTCGTCTCATTCTCCCACAAGTACCTCCTTCTGGCTTCGAGGGCCAGAAAAACATGCTCAGCATTTCTATTCATTTTCCATTTGCCGCTCTTGCAACAGCCCACAGCCCCCCCCTCTGCACAAATGTGACCACTTATAGTCACATTTTTTTTAAGTGCCTGCCATGTTTTTGTAAAATTTCAAAATTCATGGTTACCCTAATAGTATAGTACTCATTGATTTTACAGCTGTGAAGAACTATTTAATTAGGAGCCACCATGTTTATCTGTGTGTGTAACCTTGCTTATAATCTGCCATCTGGGCAAAGTGCTGAGCTCAGCCTTCATACACATGGATAGTGGGAGAGAGTGACTCACTGCCCTTTGCAATGAAAATTGTTTGTTGATAAAACACTTCACTTGCATTCAATGACTTCTCTTCGTAAAACAGCAGGGCCAGGTTTCTGCACAGTGCTTGACCTGAAAACTGAACAAGTGTTTTCTTTAATCCAGAGCGTGTTTGTTGTCGTTTTCTGCTCTTTATCAGACAACATGGAGCAAATGTGTTTTCTGTTTAAAGACCTGTAGTGTCCAAAGGTGAAAGAAATGTAGGTTTCTTGAAAATATGGGTTTTATTGCTGATAGTAGGTCGAGTGGAAACCACAAGCATTCTGCCAGGGAACACTCTGGGACAACTGCAGCTAAATCCAACATCTACGAACCAATTAATGGAAATTCAGCATGAAATTGAAGTATAATGCAAATGGGCAATGGCTTTGAAAATCGCACATAAGGATCATCATCATGTTTCAGCTTTTAGAGGACGTGGACGAATTGGTCATTTACTTCAGAGAACTGCATTTAACAAGAAGAAAACTTGTTGGGCTGAAACTTCCAAATCTAATTCACAATTTGGCCTAATATTTCTCTGCTTTTTTTTCGGATAAGATGTGGAATGTGGGACTTTTATGATGGTGGATTTTTGGATTGTTTTAACTGGCACTGAGACAAAGACACTTGGACAAGCTCTCTTGTAATTTCTTTAAGTAGTCTTCAGGAATAGCTCTCCAGGCTTCTTGAAGGACATCCCAAAGCTCTTCTTTGGATGTTGGCTGCCTTTTGTTCCGTTCCCCGTCAAGATGCCACACTCCTTCAATAATGTTGAGGTCCGGGCTCTGGGGAGGATTCATCATTCATAAGATCTGTTGGCATAGATTTTCAGTCCACTTCTTGTGTCATTTGGCATAGTTCAGCCTTTTCTCCCCGTTTCCCTTCCTTAAGAACGGCTTCTTGACAGCCACCCTTGCATGGAGCCCATTTCTGATGAGACTTGGGCCAACAGTAGAAGGATCAGCTGAAGGTCCAGATGCTGAAGGACAACACTTTCAGACAGATACTGTTCATCAGCTGTGTACAAACAGGAAGCTTTAGGCCGTATTCTTATCAAATTAAACCTGCTTCTCAGTCTCTTTGTTCCTTAAATGTGATGGTCACCACTTACGAGACCCCATCTGTCTGGTTTCTAACTTGAGTATTTGTTTGTGACACTTATCAGTGAGAAAGAGCAAGCACTGAGTCAGTAAGAACAAGCTTATGCAACCGTGCTATTTCAGCTCTCTTCAAATCTGAGTTGGTTTCGAATTTTGTTTCGTCCCATCCCAAAAAAAGCTGAGATAATGCTGCCACACAAAGCGGTATCTTTGAAGAGAATAAAAAGGACAAAGCAAAAACACAACCGAAGCGCCTGTAATAAATGTGAATTATTCCAACTTAAGTTTTTAGCTTTTGTTTAGTCTTCGTTGTGCCGCAGACTCAGTTTGACCTCACAATAAAGTGGAATACTGTAGAGGCGCATTCATAAACATAATGAACAAGAAAGAGAATTTACATTCTATTGACACCATGAATTAGCTGAAAAAGATTTTAAGGTAAATACGGGAAGCTTTGCAAAGCCCTGCATCTTCTACCTCTTTAAAATGAGTTCCTTCCTTATGGAGATTAATCAAGTTATTTGCACTACAGTGACAGATTGATTGGAGCAATGCTGAAGCAGCATGTGCTCCACTATCTGGAGAGACACATAACGGAAAAACATCCCGTCTCATTTGCGGCACTAAATCTCATAGTTGTCACAAAGGTAAGTGTGTGCACGCAGGGACACACACACAAAATTATACATCATGCTATAAACACGAAGCTGAACCGAGAACCATTGATTTATCTGTTTCTGTCTGATTTATGTGTTTTAATTTATCCTCTTATTTTATGGGAAGGGGGTGACTGTGTTATTGTAGAAAGTTGATTCTGTTTCCATGCAGCCACACACAGAGCTCCATTCATCCAGCTCCACTGCATAAACAGCAAGAGTTCATTTTTTTCTTGGTCTCAAAGCAAAGACGAACCTAAAAGTTGTGACAGCCACCATCTGTACGTCACTGTTTCGACCGCAGTTTGTCCCCGACCGCCCCCGCCCCCCCCCCGAGTTGATTCTTTCATTTTTAAAATATGTCTGTCGGTGTTCCAGCTTATCGAAACTTTTTTCAAAGGGGCTTCCAGAAGAAATATTTGCCAAACAAATGGAATTATTGTGCTCCTGGGCTCCAGTAAATGTGACATAAATTTAACTTGCCAGAAAAGTTGCATATCTTGTAGTAGTGTTTTTCCAGTATGATTAGTTGAGCACATTAAAACAGCATTTAGCCAGATCGTTAACTGGCAATTTCTGGCTAAACATTTCCGACAGGTTTGCTATAGCTTGAACAAGTTTCCGACGTTTGCTGGGAACTGTGCTGTGGCTGCCACACGATGATGAATGCACGTATGCTGTCCTCTGTCTCTTGCTGTTGGGGATACCGGATTAAAAGAGAATCTAAGAAGCAGCTGTTCTGCACTTGTATTGAAGTGTCCCAACTACCCTCTCTGGCAGGATTGACAAAGTTTCTTCTAAAGGAAGTCGGCTGTCCTTGTGTAAGCCACCCACTGAGGAATGCTTGGACGGACTCCAGTGGAGGATTGAGCACTGGGCAAAAGCTACAAACAGACAACACATCTGGACCTAAGCAGATGGGTGTTCTGTTCACTCTCCCCAGTTAAAGATGTTTAGAGAACCTGGTGCCAGGGTTTGGGAGAGGTCCTCTTCTCTTTTCTTGTTTATCTTTGGTCTGAGATATAGAGACAGAATAAAATTTGTCGAGGTTTTGATCAGTTTTCTACCCGGAAACGCAACATTGGGAGAACCAGAAAGAATGGGATGGGAAGACGCGGTCTTATCTGTGGCTGATGTCTCAGCTCAGGGCTAGAGGATGACTACAGACTGCCTGGTAACCTGATCTGTGCGCACTGCAGGGAGGTTTGTAGGCTCTCAGTGACTGAAGACACCATTATTTACCACAGAAAAAAACGAAAAAGTGGAGGCTATTCTACATTCATGCAAATCTATTTGGCATGCCAGAAGATGTGATGAGAACATGTGCCAGGCTATGTTATTCTTAATTTGTTTGAGGACCTCAAAGACAACCTGGAACCTCCCCCTAGAAGGAATCATACAATACCTGAAGCAGCAATACTTTTTGATTCCTTGTTATATTCGTTTGTCTCATTTTAATCAAAACACAGTAACTTCAGCGGCTGGAATTTTACTGTCTACATTATACAACTCATAAACCAACATTCTGTTTACAATTAGACCATAAAAAACATGTAACGCTGAAAAGGAGATGTTTTCCTATTTCATGTAAAATATTAGCTCATATCTACTTTGATGGCAGCAACGAGCTGGGAATTGTGAATTTGATCACACAAAGATCATAGATGGCATACATGGCTTCTGGCACAAATTAGCAGAATTGATAAATGCGAACAATGAAAATTCTGGTTTCAAAGTATCACTAGCTTTAATGCATTCCTGACGCACCATATAGCAGACATTTAAAATGTAACATAACAACCTTCAACACAGTTATTAGCCTGTTTGCTGCAGACGTTTGTGGCCATATTGTTGAAGTGTACCACCAGAATCTCAGTCATTGTGTAAATAATCGAAGGTCACCATCTCCACATCACATGTATCTGGGAGAGAGTGTAAAATGGAAAAATTTGATTAATGTAATTTTATTAAGATTGCAAAGCCATGATAAATCTGAATCTGCTAGAACCCAAGAGTCTTTTATCTCGAGAGGAAAATCTTATTAGAAATAAAGAAAAATCAATGCGCCCATGAACTCCCATACAGTATTTTCCAAATACACTCAGAGGGAGAGAAGAGGAGTCCAAACCATTTGACAGCAGGCGAAGCAGTCTGATGAAAGAATGATAGATTAAAAAAAACCTTCACTTCATTTATGGTCTGATGAACAATGTATGACAAGATCATTTTCTCTCATTCTTCTCCTCACTGTGCATTAACTATTAAAAGAGGGATTCCAGAGGATGAATGTGTGTGTAGATATTTCAGGGATACGTGAGAAAAACCCAGTAGGTTTGATGAGTGATAGAAATATATATATATATCTGTTAGTTTCAACAATTGATATGTAGTTTTTTGGAGTTTAAATGATCTGATAATCATTTTATTCTGTTTTCATTTTCCACTTTGGAAACAGGGTTGGACAATTTGTGTGTCTTTGTGTGCCAAATCAATATGCATTCATGTGTTCATGGGCAATGTTTTATCTTCACTTATGTTAATGAGTTGCTGAAAGAACTGCCATCAAATTTTGACATCAGTGTGGGTGACAGATTTGATTGTCAGCGACTGATTGTTTGAGGAAGAGCCTGCAGCTTGGACTTAAGCAGCATTAGTAACAGTTTCTACCCGGTCTCCACAATCTCATATTGATCACTTATCTTTTTCAGAGAAAGCACAGTCGCCGCATAGAACATGTAATTGGTACGTTTGTTCATTTCTTCAAAGGGTACTTGTATCACAATCACTGGTTAGGAAACAAGATGGCAATGTATCGCTGACATGTTGTTTTGTGAGGAGCAGGATCCACATAACATGAGTGCGAATGTGTGACCTGTGAACCCCTGAACATGTATACATTTCAAACCTGACCAGTGTAGTTCTTAATTCTCAGGTGTCTTGCATGGAAGCTGACAAACATTCCCATCTAAAACCCTTCGACCTCCTTACAAGTGTCAATGGAAAAATTAGCAGTGTTAGCAGATGTAGAAAGATGTTGAACATTTGCAGTATGGAATCATTAGACCCTTAGATGTCAAAATGATCACGTAGCCAAATGTAAACTAAATCTACATATTTAGAGAAGGACATTAACTGGAACAATGTAGTTATACATTTTAAGCCTTTTGTAAAACTGCAGCGTTTTGCGCTGTGCACCAACATAGCTATTACACGTTCTGCTGTGAGATTGGGTTGTCAGATAGTAAAATCAAATTCTTGCAAAAAAAGTCATTGGGAGAACATGGAGAAAAAACCTCATAGTGGCATACAGTGGGATCATGCGTGTAGCTCTCGAAGGCTCGACACAAGGGACTCGGAACAGGTTGGAAGATGGGGGGATATTAGTATTCTTATGAATGCTAATTGATTCTAACTAGAAATAGCTGACAGGTTGCAGTCCATTGATTAAGCTTCTGATTATGAACAAATGCTGCAACTGACTCAGTGCCACAGCTCAGCATCACAATAATAATGGGCACAATTGACCTCTTTTTTTTTCCTTCTGGCTACTGTTTGAACATTTCATTAACGAGACATGATAATAGGTTGCTGTAGCTTTGATCAGTAAAGCAAACCGGAGGAGGACAGACACTTTGATGTATTGTGCATCTTAAGAGAGGTGTACCTGTTGTAGAAACCAGTGTTTAATTCATGTGGAGCAGTGCTTTAAACTCTCTGCCACACAATGCTGCAGTCTGAACCAGTTTAGTGAATATTTAGGATGAGAATAAAGGTGACAAGGGCTTAGAGCTTCATCATTCATAGTAGAGAGAGATTACAAATATGAAACCGAAAGGCACTTGTGAAATTCCTACCTCTCTTTTCTTTAAATATCACATCTGTAATTGAGTGTGGAGAAAAGGAAACTCCTCTCCTTATGTTTTCACTTGGTTGATTGACAGCTGTGACTGGGAATCCCTGCAATGAAGCCACTGCACCTGCTCACTTTTACGTTCCCAGGACAACACACATCCTGCTGTTCCTGTTGTGTGCAATCACTCCAGGTACACACTGCATAAACAAACAGACGCGCAGTCCCATCTGCCGAATCGGATCCACTTACAGTAAATGCCAAAAGAAATTGATGTTTTTCATATAACAGCTACCAAACGGTCAAAGTGACGTTTACAGAGAAATACGTGGTTATTACACGGCTGCATCGGACAACCTTAATCTAATTTCTGAGAGTCATTGTGACACAGAGACATCAGAAATAACTGACATCTGTTCCTCTGATCCTCCCACGTCTCAGGAAGCAATCAACAACCGGGGAGGATGGAGAGAAGGGAAAGCAGCTGATTTACATGTTTAAAGCTGCTGCTTTAATAACTTGCTCTACAGAAGACTGTAATAACATTGATTCATCTGGCGGAACCGCACACACCGTATTGTGCACTGGGTCTTCAGCTGATGTAGACGGTCACTTCAGAGACAAACAGTAAGCCAGGAAAGTATCAAACAAGTTAATGGAAGTAAAGGGAAAGCTAGAAGTCAAATGATATATTGCTGGTTTTGTTCGTGCACAGCTGCCAGCATGTGCCAGTGAGGCCTTTGTACTTTCTTTAGGCTTTGCTGTGACATTTGCCTGCCCTGGTTGGAGATATGATCTCTTTTTAAACAAGACTGTTTCCCATTAGTACCCCTTTGAGTCAAAAGCTGACATCAGCATGCATTAACATGTTTACTTGCTGATACTAACAAGATAAATGTTAATTACTGTTAGCAATCTAAAAGTTCCTAATTAGAACTAAACATGAAGCCCATTTGAGGCTGATGGGAGTTTTACAGCTCTTTGGTGATACAACAAAGTAGTGAATTAATAGATGCTTTGACTCGACGATTAGTTTATAGACTAATAGATCACCAAAGCTATTAGTATACCTGTAAATCTGGGGAGTATGTAGAGCAAACTAAAAACAAATGACCCAAAAGTTAATGTCATGTTGGCACACAAAAGACCCTTATGGACAGTAAATGTTGAAAAAATATTGTTTGTTTTCAAATTTTTAATGACAGAACCAGAGAGGCCTTTCTAACTGCATCCATATCTTTATGGTGATGGCCACTGCCACACAAGAGTAAAAACATCATGTGAAATCTCTCACCTTATAGCTTTTTTCTCATGTGGGCTCATATAAACTACACTTTTCACTTTGTGTGTATGTTTACATGAGCACAGCAGGCTGATAAATGGATTTGTTTTATGATATTAACTACATGAATCTTTGACTTTTTAGTTAGAGGTATAGGGTTGTTTTCCTATCTGAAGTCTCACCAAGAGTTGAGGATTGTTGATTTTTACACCACTTCATCTCTGCATACACATTTGCACTGAGTTATTCCACTTTATACTACGGTTAAGAAATTGTAGAGAAAAAAGTAAACACCTGTCTGATATATTTACATGGTGTAGAAATCCACAAAATAGCTCTCACTTGAGCTGTTGGGAAAGTCTTAGTTCTTTCACATGGCAAAAAATGTGTTCTTCTCATGGCACCCATCTTAGCAGCTTTTAGTTTTGGCTCGTCCTCCCCAGCTGCATCACCATGTCAGGTGCTGCAGCTGCTCTCCTCTGGCTGCACCTGTCAGGATACATCTTTATGAAAACACATCTCTGTCTGGATTGGACGAAAGCTTCACTGACATGCATGACATGCGATACGTTTTTCTCTCTGATCTTCAGAACTGTTATCTTCAGCAGCTATCTTGTGCAAAGGAGGGGTGCAACTTTTCTAATTTCCCTCTAAGGCTGCGAGTTTTTTCTTTTTATTTCCAGTAAACAGTTTAGCTTAAGAGTTACTGCAGTGTTACTGGAAAGGTAGGAATGCCTTTGAGGGACATATGTTTGATCCTTTGGATTTAAGGAGGCCTCCCAGGTCGATCAGTAAACATGGTCATCAATAAGTCCATGGTAAGAGACAGACGTGGCATGAGCAATGTGAAAGATTTTTTCCTCAGAATTTAAGACCAGTGTTGGTATGAACTATGGACATACATTGGCATCTCCAGAGCCATGCAGGAAGACTAATTGTCCTTTCATGACATCTGCGTGAATAAATTAGTAGCCTAATCTTTTACTTTAAATCATGAATATGTTGCTTTTGTATGCTCATGTCTAAATTATTTCATATTGGAAAGCCTGAAAGGTTTTTCTCCAGTTAATTTTACATTGATATTGCCATGTTTTAGATATGGCCACTGAGAGACATTAGGTATAAATCCAAGTGATGGTCTTGTTCTCGGCTTTCCATTCTCAAAGTGGAAGTGATTTAGTGGCACCTTCTGTCCGTTCAACACTGCCATTTTTGGTAAACTCTACTGATGAGCTGAGAGTAGGGAAAAAGGGTTACATGGCTGTCTGACAAAGTCTTGGTAACTATGTGTGAGTGTGACTGTGTGTGCATTAGAGTGTGTCTACCTCATTATGATAACCTACGAGGACAGAGATCTAAAAACGGAGTTTAGTTGGGATCTGCTGTGAGGTAGCCGAGATGCTAACTAACCTTAACCAGAACACACACAAGCCTTTAAAAACACCCACAGTGAGGACCTTGTCCATTTGTTCTCTTTCTTTAGCACATGCAGAAAATAAACATCTTATCTGTAATCTCTAACCACCGGGCTGTAACTGTTGCGTAAGTGTCCACCCTGAGCTTTCAGGCTCAAACTGTATGCACTCAGGGCTGAAATAAAGACTCAAGCATTTCCAAGAAGGCTCGCTTCAATTAAGCAGATGGTGAGAGGTCGAATTATAATGTTGAGAGGGTGACTGTCGCATTCTGAATAATTGTACTTATTAATGGCAGCAGAGATGTTCTCCCATGAGACAACTGAGATTAAACACATGGATGAGACCATTACAATTCACAAGGAGGCACAGACTTTAGAATGATCAGTGGAATATGAAATGATCCATTTACATGATAGGATTATTTCAAAATCTCATTTGTGGATACATAATCACCCACTTCTCCCAAAACGACACCAATGGCTATTCTGTAGCTGTTTGTTTTCGTGTGTAACAGCTGTTAAACACGCCCTTGAGACAGCTGCAGGATCAGTCCACATCCAGACTGTGTTTTGTTCTTGTTTTGGACGCTTTGGCTTAAAAACCACTCTGTTATTTCCCATGTTTCAGTTGCTGATGGCTTTAGAAAGCCCATCCTATCGTGTCAGAGGCTACACAAGAATGAAATGATTGTTTCAGCTGTGATTGCAGAGCAAATTACTGCGGGACATCAGTATGCCAAAGCTTTAGCGTGTCTGTCTGATTGCTCAGAGTTTCAAACACTATGTGTTTAGTGCTGCAATCAGCTACTGAAAAAGAGCGAAAATGATCGGAGATTTTCGTAGCTGATGAGCAAGTCCAACACTTATCATCCCTTTATTCTCCCACAAAAGAGTTCCACTTGTGATCATGATTTCAGTACGAGAAGTCGCGTCTGTGATTGGCTGTGTGTTTTTTTCTAATCAGGCAGGAGAGAGAGAGTGAAAGATGTGTGGGATCTTGAACATGACTGTGTAGGTATGTTTGCATATTGGAGCTCAGGGGAGCTGTGTCTTCTGGAAGTAAACAAAAGGCCGTCATTTACTACACCAACAGTGCCCTTGAAGTCTTTTTCTTCAGCTTGAATGAACATTGTCAACTCCAAAGAAACCCTGCACCTGTTCACCCACAATTACATATAAGGGCAGACCGATACAGCGCGTGAAATGATCTGAATAAAGATTAAGATTGTTTGTGAAGAGATGTCATATTGTAAAGGACTGTAGCACAGCAGCACTTCTCATTCCAAAAATGTTAAGGACATCTATTTTTTTTTCCTATGAATGTAAGGCCCAGTGTCATTCCTGCTTTTTATTTAGTTTAAAAAAATGCTCCAAGCTGTATCATCAAATGATATCACACTCAAAATGTTCAACAGTGTAAATGAGCAATAAATGTCGTGTTTCATCATCCACATCTATTTATTTTTCTGTTGTAATTCTGGCCAAAAATATTTTCATTTGATACAGTGAATTACAACTGAATTATAAAACAAAATGCCCACTAAAGCTGGGTCAAACCAGCACGTTTTCCATTTTATAGTGTGCAATGGTTCAACTCTACTCTGGGTTGTTTTGGGTTTTCATTGCAGGACATACAGCATATATGTTACTTGGCTAAACCAATGATGTGAAAATACTGCCACACACACAAGAGAATGATGTGTCCTGTCTCTGGGTTTCACAGCAATTAGGTTCTGTTCAGTTATTCTTGATTTTATGGTTCTTTGCTTTTGATTTCCTGTTCTTTTTGTTTTCCAGATTCTGTTCCTTATTTTTCAGTTAGTCTTGTTTTTGGTCTGCCTATTCACCTGATCCTTGTTTCCAATTACCACACCTGCATTGTTTCAGTAATTACCTCCTTCAGCATATATACATAATGGTTTTTGTTTGTTCCTTTTCAGACCTTTATCTTATTCCTGGTATATCTAGTACTGAGCAATGTCAGCTCTATGCAGGTTTCTCTCTCTGCTATAGCAGGGCCTTTTGTTTCTTCAAGACATTATTGTATTCAGTCCTGCCTGCCTCAAGCATTTCATCTGCGTTTGGATCTATTACTCCCTTTCAACACACCCCATTGCATGACAGACAATATTACTAAATGTTAATCTCTGTTTTGATCTTCTTTTGGCACATTTAACTTTAGTGCATGAATACAAAATAACCTGAAGGTAGGAGCAACTGTTTCCTTGTGAAAAATGAGAGATGATACAAATTTCCATATTCTCTCGCTCAAAACTGATGAGTCGGTCCTCTTTGTGTCTGGTTGAGATCACTGAGGTGCCCTCATATAGAAAAACACAGCTTTAGGACATAACAAGCACACAACATCAAAGAAACCTCAAATAAAGTCCCTCTTTCAGATGTGAATCTTTGATGATAGTTATACAGCCTATTTTATATATTTGCCACATCAAATGTGTAAATGTTTTGAAAATGGAGTATTCTAATAATTTCACATGAGGGTAATGATCAGTTATGACTTTTGTCAAAGTGATTGTCAAAGGGAAAGTACACAACAAATAAATTGAGGAGTGCTTTGACATAGGATCATGTCAGGATTCAGAGCCAAATAACAGGTTTTCTCTGTCACAGCTTAAAGCTGTGGTCGTCTGCAGCAGCATTTCTTTCTCGTCATCTCCATGCTGCAGCTAGTTGAGACTTCTCAGGGGATGACAAGGCTGCTGACACTTGTGCACTCACTGCCAGCCACAAACAGCCCCTCCACCCCCTGAAAAACCTTGCGAGTCAGGGAGCTGTGCCCGTGTTGGCATAATTCTGTTAGATGTATTTGAGATTCAGGATGCTGTCTTCTGCTGGCAATGGACCTGGTGTCACTGACTCACCTCAGCTGTGCTTTCTTTATTGCTCAGGTCAGCAGAAGGCAGATGAATCAGTGCGTTTGCAAATAACAGAAGGTGAAGAGACATGAACAAGACGCCGCATTCATGTTGTCATGCTGTATTTTTCTGTGTCTACTGCTAACACAGTTTAGAGACTGGTCATTTACTTATAGTGACCTAAACATATTTTAGTTAAATAATTGTTAGGAGTGACTGCAGAGTCAACAATTTAAGTGTACAAAGCTCTCTGCTATATGTCAAGGCTGTTGAGAAATATAAATGAAAGTAAAAGTTTTTCTCTGTTTTCTCATTCTGCCCTGTCAGCACTTCAACTTGTCATCATCTTTTCAAAGAATTCCACTGGAAATTACATTGAAATTTAGAGGAGTACAACAACAAAAAAAACGTTTTTCATATGCTGTTGTGACAATAACTGTTTCAGGGAAGACTTTGCTTAAATCAGCAAGACAATACCAAACCTCAAAATGCTTGTATTACAACAATATGGTTTTGTAATAAGTGTCCAGATGCTAAACTTGCCTTATCTGATCCAGAGCTGTCAGCCATGATAAACATTTGATACATCGTGGAACAAGCTTTTGATTTTGAGAAGCTGAAATCTTATATGAAACAATTAAACACTTAAGAGAGTTTTATTAAAAGTTGAGATGCAACACATTGATAAACACACCCCCGTCCCACTTCATTTAAATGTGTTACTGACATCAAGTTATTCAGCATAACAATATCTTTGCACTATTTTGGGTTAAACATTGTGTTTAACCGAACTGCATACCTTGCCCTGCCAACCAAATCCATCCATCCATCCATCCATCCATTATCTGCCGCTTGTCCGGGGATCGGGTCGCGGGGGCAGCAGCTTGAGCAGAGAAACCCAGACGTCCCTGTCCCCGGCCACTTCCTCCAGTTCTTCTGGGGGGACCCCGAGGCGTTACCAGGCCAGCCGAGAAACATAGTCTCTCCAACGTGTCTTGGGTCTTCCCCGGGGCCTCCTCCCAGTGGGACGGGCCCGGAACACCTCACCGGGGAGGCTTCCAGGAGGCATCCTAACCAGATGCCCGAGCCACCTCATCTGACTCCTCTCGATGTGGAGGAGCAGCGGTTCTACTCCGAGCCCCTCCCGGATGACCGAGCTTCTCACCCTATCTCTAAGGGAGAGCCCAGACACCCTGCGGAGGAAACTCATTTCGGCCGCTTGTATTCGCGATCTCGTTCTTTCGGTCACTACCCACAGCTCGTGACCATAGGTGAGGGTAGGAACATAGATTGACCGGTAAATCGAGAGCTTCGCCTTCTGGCTCAGCTCCTTCTTCTGAAGGTCACGGCCCGACGACGCCAACAGAACCGCATCGTCCGCAAAAAGCAGAGACCCGATTCTGAGGTCGCCAAAACAGACCCCCTCAACGCCCTGGCTGCACCTAGAAATTCTGTCCATAAAAATTATGAACAGAATCTGTGACAAAGGGTAGCCCTGACGGAGTCCAACCCTCACAGGAAATATGTCCGACTTACTGCCTGCAATGCGGACCAAACTCTGACACCGGTCATACAGAGACCGAACAGCCCATATCAAGGAGTCCGGCACTCCATACTCCCGGAGCACCCCCCACAAGAGTGACACGGTCGAACGCCTTCTCCAAGTCTACAAAACACATGTAGACCGGTTGGGCGAACTCCCATGCACCCTCCAGGGTCCTACCGAGGGTATAGAGCTGGTCCACTGTTCCACGGCCAGGACGAAAACCACACTGCACCTCCTGAATCCGAGATTCGACTATCCGGTGGATCCTCCTCTCCAGTACCCCCGAATAGACCTTACCAGGGAGGCTGAGGAGTGTGATCCCCCTATAGTTGGAACACACCCTCCGGTCCCCCTTTTTAAAGAGGGGGACCACCACCCCGATCTGCCAGTCCAGAGGCACTGCCCCCGATGTCCACGCGATGCTGCAGAGGCGTGTCAACCAAGACAGCCCTACAACATCCAGAGCCTTGAGGAACTCAGGACAGACCTCATCCACCCCCGGGGCCTTGCCACCGAGGAGTTTTTTGACCACCTCGGCAACCTCAGCCCCAGAAATGGGAGGCCCCGTCCGAGCTCCCCAACTCTGCTTCCTCATCGGAAGGCGTGTCGGTAGGATTGAGGAGGCCCTCGAAGTATTCCCCCCACCGACTCACGACGTCCCTAGTTGAGGTCAGCAGAGCCCCGCCCTCACCATACATGGTGTTGACGGTGCACCGCTTCCCCCCCCCTGAGCCGCCGGATGGTGGACCAGAAACTCCTCGAGGCCGTCCGGAAGTCATTCTCCATGGCCTCCCCGAACTCCTCCCAAGCCCGAGTTTTTGCCTCAGCAACCGCCGAGGCCATGTTCCGCTTGGCCTGTCGGTACCCATCAGCTGCTTCCAGAGTCCCACTAGCCAAAAAGGCCCGATAGGACTCCTTCTTCAGTTTGACGGCTTCCCTCACCACTGGCGTCCACCAGCGGGTTCGAGGGTTGCCGCCACGACAGGCACGACCACCTTATGGCCACAGCTCCGGTCGGCCGCCTCAACAATGGAGGCACGGAACATGGCCCATTCGGGCTCAATGTCCCCCACCTCCCCTGGGACATGGTTGAAGCTCTGCTGGAGGTGGGAGTTGAAACTCCTCCTCACAGGGGATTTCGCCAGCCGTTTCTAACAGACCCTCACAATACGTTTGGGCCTGCCAGGTCTGACCTGCACCAGCGGAGCCAACTCACCACCAGGTGGTGATCAGTTGACAGCTCCGCCCCTCTCTTCACCCGAGTGTCCAGGACATACCAACCAAATCATTAGTGTAAAAGATAATCCGTTAACTTGTGGGGTAGAGAGGTGCTTTTGTTGTGTTGTGGTATTTTTGGCAAGGCTAGCTGTTTCCTGACATTGTTAGCAAAGCTAAAGCTCGCGTTGCTCTGGTTCTAACGCGCCACTTTATATTCTCAGTAACGATAACGGCGTTGTAACGATGGGGAAAGTAATTAATTAGATTACTCCGTTACTGGAAAAATAACGCCGTTAGTAACGCCGTTATACTTAAACGCAGTTACTCCCAACACTGGTTGAGAAGACACTCTAAAAAGACAAGGGAGCTCAGAGGACACATTACAATTTTAAAGTAGATGATCACAATCTTTACCAAAACTTTGCAATGGTCCTTCATTTGCTCATGATACACCTCTGCCCAAATTCACATGAAATTTGGCAAGGTAGCTTCTATATTGTGTGCCAAACAAACAAACAGCAATCAATCAGTATGTTTACATGCGCAGTTAAGTCAAAGTACAGCTAATGCTCAACTTGGCCAGTAAATTGTACCACTTAGCTTTGTCCCATAATACATGTGCAGGAGGGGAGTCAGTTTATTGGCGAAAGTTTGTCCGATGTTGCACTGCTGTGAACTGTGTGAGAAAACGTTGAAGATTCTGCTGCTTCTACCTTTTTTTTTTCAGGGAGATCATCGTACTTGAAAGTATAGTCAAATTCACTGGAAAGACATTGTCCTATAATGGGGATTTTGTCAGATGGCGTTGCAGAACAACAGTCCCAAAATGCTTGGTATCCTTTGTGGCTCATCTTTGTTACTGGCTTCTTATGTGAAACATGTACAGAGTGCCTTCAGCCAGTTTGAGCCTAGGTGAAACATGTGATGGTAAATCAAGCTATTATCTGTAACATTATCTATATTATCTATATATATTAGGGCTGTGACTCGATTAAAATTTTTAATCGCGTTAACTACAGGCTTTGAAATTAATTAATCGAATGCGAACGCGCCCTTTGCCTATTGGCTGACGCCGACCCAACCCTTAGGGCTGTCACAACCAGCTGCGCTCAATGGGTAATCAGCTGCTGCTCGCAATTGGATGCTGGCATTTGGGGCACTTCATTTAAACTTGGTTTGCTGTCACTGCTTTTTTTTTGCTTTCTGCTTGCACTCCACCTGAGGATGCTGCTGTTCCCTGTCTTGGCTTCCATGGAGCTCATGGAAAAGTCGGAAACTTCCTCCGAACAGAGCCATACCGCCAAACACAATTGTATGGATTCAGAATAAGCTTCTGAAATTCATCTCTGTTTCTCGTCTCGTTTTGACGAGAGTGGTTCTGACAGAACTGTTATTCAACTAGCGCAAGCGTATGTGTCACACCTCTCGTCTCCCCCTCTCCCCCCGCTCTTACCCTGAAAATTGAAACACATCAAAAAGGCAAACACAAGATTTTTGAGGAACTTCAATTGGGAATAAAGACTTACTAGACATATGACAACATTGAACACCGCACAAACAGTCGTTTTTTTTTTTCATTTTGGCGATTTATTTTTCATAGTGACACGGGAGGTGGTGGATCCAATAAAAAAGGTTCCGGATCCAATTTCAGAGGTGCCGGAACATGTTCCGGCGTGTTCCGGCTCAAATTAAGCCCTGCGGCTGCGGCTGCAGTGATACGCAAATTCCTTGTTGCATAATCTGCACACAACCACGCTCTTGTCGATGCTTCCATCCGTCTGTATTTAAAAAAAAAATAAATAAAAAAAAAAAAATTATAGTGTGCGATTAAAATGCGTTATTTTTTTTAACGCGCTAATATGTGTGTAGTTAATTAATCGAAATTAACGCGCTAAAGTCCCAGCCCTAATATATATATATATAGATAATGTTATAGATATAGATAATATATAGATATTATCTATATCTATAACATTATCTGGGTGTGTTAGTTACATTTTAAAAAATGAGTCCAACAGTTTTTTGTTGGACTAACAATCTTTTTATTTTTTGTGTGTCTTGTAAGAATGCTCAATGAATACTATTTCCCTGGCCACACTCTTACCTCTGTGGAGGAACAACAAAATAAACTAACGTTTTTTTACCAAATTGTCAAACTGTTGCGTTACGGTCAGCAACACTGGACTCATTCTGTCAAACCAGCCCCTGCTGCACACACAGGTTCTTATTTACGGGCCGCCTACCTCCTTATCTCACATTTTATTGCCCTCTACCTTCCATTTTTTTCTCCATCACTCCAGTGAAGCACGAAGCAGAGGGGTTCTTTCTTTAAGTGTGCTGCCCTGTCCTCATCTTAGACCTATCTCGCTTCCCTCTTGACTAATTAAAACTGCAAACAGAATTACACTCTGCTCCTTTATGGATGAATTGACCTTAAGATGCCCATCCAGAAGTCATTGGTTTGTGTGATTTGTGGAGGCTGACTGCAAAACACACAAGCAATACTCTACCAAGACTCATGCATGTTAAAAATGACACCTAGAAATGAATGTGTGGATCAAGGGGATATTTATTATTTAAACTGAGAACCAGACAGCTGTTCTATCAAACAGCTCTTTTGCACATTAGTCAACCACATTTCAAAGCAAATACATAGAATTTACGGCTGTGTGGACTATAAACATATAAACTGTCTCATTTTACAAACGCACCTCTTACAGGCTAAAAAAAATCTGTTAGATCTAATACTGACTCATTTTACATTTATGGTATTACCAAAACAGCCACAACACAATTTCATGTGTTTTTAACTTACAAGAGGAGTATCACAGTATCACTCAAGGCTGAAACTTTATCATGATCACTTTGAGAAATGTTCTTATTTGCTTTTGGAACGACAGCCTGATTGTAATTTCCACAACTGCAAGCTCACAGGCTCTGATGCAAAGTTCACAAGGACACAAGGACGCAAGGACGCTTGTTCAACATGTCGATGGGCCCTTTCTGCGAGGATGCACCTCTGTGAAACCTTCACAAAGTTTACCGGAAAATCTGTAAACAACTGCCCCCCAAAATGTGCGCCAAGAAAGCATAGCTGGTGGGGAGGAAATTAAATGAGGTTTAGCTGTAAGTGACAGCATGTGACTTGTCGGCTTTAAAAATAAGCTTTGGCATTAGAGCTGTTCCAGAGACACAGGCTGGCTGAATAATGTTCATATCATTTGTGATTGTTGTCACTAGAGACTTAAAATCTGTACACAATTCTCAGAAGAACAAGCTGATTTATTATTTTCTTGTTTTTGTCGTGTATGTCTCCAATCAAACACTAGCACAAGAATTATTCTTGGCTCTTTCCTTACTTTTGGTGCATTTTATAAATGTATTAATGTGACAAACGGATAGTAGCCTACTGGTAATAAATTAGCAGTGCCTGTCGAATACAAACAGGAGATGTAGCTTCTTTTTTTTTTTTTTTTTTTAAACTGATGATACATTGTTTGCTGTCACCATAGCGAGTGTCATTCTTATTTCAAACCATTTTGAGTGAACTCAGTCAGCACTGCGGATGTGTTTGGGTTTAGTCTGCAAAGGTTTAGAGATTAGCCCTTAATGTGGAGATTGTCACTGAACCAACATGAGATGTAACCAGCATTTTCTTTACCATTAACCCACTGACAGAGAATAAGAAAAAAGTGAGATAACGCTATTTTTGTTTATTAATCATAAGTGAAAATATAGCTTATATGTCTTTTCTGATAACTGTCAGAAATTTTGACAGAATGTAAAATTACCCCATTTTGATTTACTCCCATCAGACCTGCTTTGATATGCAGCTAAAAAAAAGCTCTGATGAGGCTTCTGTTTACGACCTGCCTGGCACCAAACATCTCAACACAGTTAGATTCTGAACACAGCAGAGCAATTAGCCAACAGATTCATGTGTTTCCCTCAGGAATAGGTGAACAGAAACAAAAAAACAGAGTGAAAAGAGTCAATGCTGGACTTTACATGGCTAGAATTTAAATGGATGCTAATGTTGCCGCAGATCTGCTGCATGTCCAAAAGGCCAACCATTTGAAGTTGGATTTGTGAGATTACCTTATCACTTCTCACCAGAGTTCTACAGATATGCAGGATTGTCGAAAGGCCACGGTGTGTTCATGTTCTTTAAGGCCCACTGCAGGCTGCAGACTCCCAAGGCTATGTGTGCTTCTTCAGCAAACATACTCACACACACTGTTTAACCTTGCTGCCTCACATAAATCCACCTTTAATGTGTTTGCACTTTGAGACATTTTGTATTAACTAGTAAAATAAAACTTTTTTTTCATTTAGTGATGAGAAAATAATAATTTCTGAGAAAGTCTTAGATATATCTCTCAGTTGGCAGCTCTATAGGATACAATATAACCCTGCTAAGTTAAATAAGTACAATTATGAAGAGGGGGCAGCTATTTAAAGGCTTCTCTAGCCATATGTGTGTGTGTGTGTGTGTGTGTGTGTGTGTTACAGCAGTAGTGTTGAATCACAGTGAGTCAGAAGGTTTGAGCAACAGTCTTTCCAATTGCACAAACATGGCCAAGTCTTTCTTTGACTGCAGCTGTGAGTCATGTTGAGAGAATCCCTCATCTAAACATTGGGATGACATAATGGACAGTGTGTACATGTGTGCACATGTACATATGTGGGAGTAATCAGCTCACTTTTCTTACTTTTGGATGGAAAAGTTCAAACTTGCAAACAACAAGCAACAAACACCTAATCAATGCAGAAACCACTGATATAATCTGATGTTATATTTGCTTTCCTATTGCATTTCTAACATGACGCCCATCACGTCTTCATGCAGTCTATGCTTTGTGTTGGAAGATTTAATTCCACAAGCTGTTGGAGGTTTATTTCATCCGGTTGTACAGCTTTGGAATTTGTAGATGAATTCCAATGTTTTACAGAAAAAGAACTCAAGGGAATTTGCCATTTTAGAAATAAGAAATCTTGTGCTCTTCCTCTTTTGAAGGTTGCAATTTTCCCAAAGTTCAAATGGATCTGAAATTGAAACGTATTTTTATTAGAATCAAATTAAAAAATGAACTTCTGCTGCCTCGACAAATAATTTAGCAAAAAAATGTTCATCTCATGGAATTAAACACAGCTCTCTCTCTCACTTTTGTTTTACACAATATTACCTGCTGACAAACACATCTTTTCAAATGACTCCAAATGGTCTGTTGGAACAGGTTCTTATACTTTGATGAGTTCCCACAGCCACACTTTTGTTTGAACGTCAAATAAAGCGACAGTTCGTTCTCTCTAAGATCAGAATTGAAATTCAGAAGCAGTAAAGCACACCTTCGCTGGACTCATCACGCTCTTGTCCTTTTTGACCAAATCAGCTCTACTTCTTGAATCAGTGCCATTTAGAATTTCTAGAATCTGGTGACTCTTGTGATCGAGTGAGCAACCTCACCAGAGCTATACAGAGCCACATAATCAAGGATGTGTCATCAGTGGTAGGTGTTACACATCCTGTTTTGAATCCGCAATTACGACGCACCCACTTATATCGTCACTGCTAGCACTCAAAAACCTCAGCTACCAGTTTAGAAACAATTTCAGACTCTTAATCAATTAAATGAAAGTATAAATGCTAAGGAATATTTAATGTTAGATGCACAAACCTGATATCCTCTTTTTAAAAAAAAAAAACAATGAGTAGAAATAAAACTATTTTCTTTTGGTAGAAAGGGGGGTATCTGAGATTTTACCACCACTGCTTTGCCTTGATTGGTTTGGTGAGATCACTGGTTTATGGTTGCAAAATCTATTCTAAACAGCATTCTGATACTTTTACATGCATTTGATTGCTATTTGTTAACAAATCCATGAGATGTTTTCTTTTTTCATGTGGTACACGACGTATCTTGAGCTATATTAGCCATCAGTGTTGTGCCTGAGGATTTCTGCTCTGAATTTGCAGAGCATCACATACAGTTTGTGAAGAACCAATGAAATGAGTAGCAAGTAAGCTAGAAGAAAAGTCAATTTGGTGGAGAACCTATCAGAAGCAAGGCTAAGCAAGCCAGGCTCCTGGTACAAATGGCTATTGCTTAACAGAGAAAGGCATGTTATGTACTATTTGATTTAAAATGAAAACAGATGGATTTTTAGTTCATTATTAGCTGCTGGAGGGGGACTTCAAGACACAAGATTGGAAGTTCAACGTCTTAATGACCTTTTACATCTTACAAGGACATACACCGTTGGTTCATGCTCTTCCACCATCCAAAACATTCTGTATGGACTGGCTGACACAATCTAGGCAATTAAAACAGAGTTACTTGTGTTTCATGAGACAAACTGAATCAATAAAAACCGATCATTAGGAAACTGCTTCTTTTTCAAACAGATATGGAGCAAACTAATTCTTTCAGCCCTTCCTGTTTCCTATGAATCACCCCCTTGACTTCCCACCCTCATGAAGCAAGATGCACATTCAGCCCACACCACTATATTTTTAAAGGCAATTTGTTGAACTGATCAACTTATCCATATCCCAGCCCAGCTGGGCGTACTTGCAGCTGAGTGTTGGTGTAACAGAGGGAACATTTCGAGTTTGTAAAAACTTGCAGCGGCATGCTGCACTGTGTGTTATAATGGCAAAAGGTACCATCATTTCTTTTGAGCTTTTTTGCAGTGGTGTCAGGTTGCATTACTTTTAACAACACTCTGTCATCCTAGAAGATTACTACCATTAAAATATCACATTACAGCCTGTTATGTGGTGGAAAGTTTAGTTTTTCCTCTCCTGTATTCTCCACCCACATGCGTATAGTTTGTCTGTAACTGAGATTTATTAAAAAAAAAAAAAAAAAAAAAAGTTTTATGCACATTTCTTAATGTGCCTCACAGGTATAGTAATAAACCTTTTTGTATCAGTCTGACCTAAATTGGAATTGGTAGGGGCACAATGTCTTTATTTTCTCATACAGTCCACTACGACAGACACGCTTCAGTCAATAACTCAATTTCGCTCCTCTTTGTGTATTGTGGGACAAAGACGATGGTCCAATTAGGCAGCTAAGTCGACCTGTGACCGTAGCTCAACTCATCTGTGCATGTAATAGCGCTGACTGGCAGATAATGAGTAACACAGCTCATCTTGTTAAAGTGCAAGGCTCTGTTGGGAAAACCTGCATCCTGGCATTCACATGGGTGTTACATTGACTTTCGCCATCTGCCCAAAATACTTTTGCAGGCCAGTAAGCTGCCGTCCCCCCATGGCAACAACTCTCCCCTACAGTATCAGTATCTAGCAAGAAAGCCGTGTGTCCCACAAAAACCGCTACGGAAGGGCTCAAAGAGTCTAAGGTTTTCAGTCAGCCCCCAAACTTTCCAGATACAGTTCCAATTTGACGGGATCTGTGTGAAGCGAGCACAGTGCACAAAGGGTCCAAAGGATCTGTTGCTAATGTCTCAGGACCAGACACTGCAGGACACACTCAGATGTTCTTTGTCCTGACCCTGACTGGTCAGAGCTCTTTTGGAGACATAGGGAGGACATGATCAATAGTAGGTGGGCAGTCTGGTTGGTGTATGCATATTAATCCCTCTTCATGCGGTCTAAATTATCCATCAAATGTTGGTGGCTTGTTTCTGTTAGAGGCCGGGGCGCTGTTTGCTATTTATAACTTTTCACGTCAGACATCTGTATCTGGTACGCAAAATATTTTCAGAACAGGTAGGTCCTGAACTGGTTGGTGTCAGCGGTTGTAATCCCATTCCAAAAAAGGGTAGCGTTTATTATGTTTTCACATGTCCTGATTAGTGTCCTGATTAGAGCTCAGTGTCCATGTGCTTGTCTTGCTCCCTTATGTTACTGTTGTTTCCTGGGTGGTGCACCCAATGATTTAAGGCCAAGTTATTTACATGAGTCCTCCAAACTTGTGCAGATATCTTGCGCTTCTCTTAGCCTATGACTTTGGCAAAGTCAGACAAGGCAGCAGACATGCCCCTCATCTTAAACGTAAGTAAACAGGATCCATAGTTCAGACTTTATTGAATTAAACAGAATACCTATGTATCGTGGGCTTTCAGCTCTCGTTTAGGCACTTTCTCTTCTTTCATCATGCTCATAGTTGCTTAACTCAACCCTAAACAGACACACAAACACGCACGCACCCACACGCACACACTTAGCCTAGTGTAATCTAACATCTCTGTCTCTCCTCCACGGTCGGTCTCATGAAGTCACTGCCCAACAGCCACTCAGTGTCGGGCTGAAGCTCAAGGAGCGCTATCTGTGAGCTCCACACAGTTCAGGAGACTCCTCAGCTCCGTCCGCTAAGGGTGACAGCTGCAGCAGCCCCGTACAGCCTGCTCATATGGAAGTACCACCATCCCCGAAAACATGCACCACTGAAGGCTTCAACGCGCTTTCTTTTGTCTAACCGAAGGAGAGGAAAGTCGGAAAGCTCACTTTCCTTCCTCCGCTGGGGTAAACCGCGCGTCAGAGGAACGTTTTCTATTTCTCAATTTTTGAGCTATCTTTTTTTTTTTTTTTTTTTTTTTTACCCTTCCGTCTCTGTCTGCCCACTGCTCGATTTTTTTTAAAACATTTTTTTTACTTTTTCTCTGCTCAACCAAAGCGCCGTTGTTTCTTAGAGTCTACCTGCTCGTCCAGCACTCATGAATTCGGATAAAGATGTGTACCTCGGCAGAGACAAAGGCATCATGCGGAAGAGAGCCCTGCTCCTTAGGAAGGGTTGCAGCTTCGAGATAACCAGGTAGGTCCTCTTTTTGATCGCCCTCTGTCTGGGACAAGGGGGGCGATCAAAATGGCTCGACAATCCCATAGAAGCAGCGTTCTCAGTCTTGAAGTGGCACTTTTCACAATGCCGCACAATGAGTTTAAATGTGTCTTTCGCCTCGTAGCCCAGTGATCTATTGTGGCCAGGTTTTGCCGTAAGTGCGCGCATAGAAACTGGGAGAAGAGGGATATCCCAACACGGATACGTATGTCTAAAATGAGCGTGGTCGTAAGATTGTTTTCGATTAGCTCCGTTATGACTAAAAATACACCTTACCTCGCCGTTCGTTTACACCATCGTTGTTATTTTTGTGATCTGAGAACCGCGCAGTCACATATTTCATCGGACCGTGGATGGATGCGTTACGCACGGGCAAATTTCGTCTGCACCTGACTCCGCAATATTGACTAAGTGGAAGTCCATCGTCATTTAAAAATGAAACTCGGGTGCTGATGGGGAATACAATGAAACGCTATATTTATGTGAGCCATAGAGGGAAAACAGAAAACATGAAAAAAAATAAAAGGGCATTACATGATTTGGCATGAGATCACTGGATGTCTTGTACCAGGGAGGCACAGCTGGACAGCAATAAGTTCAAACACATTCTGGGGAGACAGACACATCAAGGCAGGAGGTCCTGGTGACAAATGGACCGCATAATGTGCTGCTGGTATGGCTTCGCTGCATGGAAGGACTTGTTTTCTGAGATATGTAGCCTCCTGTGGGCACTTCCACAGGAAGACAGACTGACCTGCTCTGCAACCTGCTCCCTCTCTTCATGCGGTCTGAGTCATCCATCAAATGTTGGTGTCTTGTGGTCCAGCTTGTTTACATGTAGTTTCCCAGTATTCCTCTTGATGACACTGTCATGTGAAAAAGAAAGAGCACCCTATTTTATTTAAAAGCAGGACATCAATAAAAACAAAAATCATGTCCTCGTTATTTATTTGACTAAAACTAAGTCAAAATGCAGAAGCACTGTGTGAAAAGCTAAGTACACCCCATAATTCAACAGCTTGTAGAACCATCTGTAGCAGTAATAAATGGAAGTTATCATTTTCTGTAAGATGTTGTCAGTCTCTCACGTCATTGTGGACGAATGTTGTCCCACTCTTCTTTCCAACGTTGCTTCAGCTCATTGAGGTTTGCAGCATTGGTTTATGCACAGCTCTCTTAAGGTCCCACCACAGCGTTTCAGTCAGGTTGAGATCCGGACTTTGACTGGACCATTGCAACACCTTGATTCTTCTCTTTTTCAGACATTCTGTCGTAGATCTGCTGCTGTGTTTGGGATCATTGTCCTGTTGATGACTTTTTCATGACTGGTTTCAGCCAAGCTTTAGCTGTCAGACAGATGGCCTCACATCTGACTCTAGAATAGAATATACAGAGGAGTTCATGGTGGACTCAATGACTGCAAGGTGTCCAGGTCCTATGCCATACTTATTCAGTCTTTTTCTAATTGCGCTGTCATGAACTTTAACAGTTACAGTGCTAACTTAGGAAATGTAGCTCTTGGGGTTTTCACAGTTTCTTTAAGCGCTGTGCAGTCTAACCTTGAGGTGAACTTGCTGGGACGTCCACTCCTGGGAAGATTGAGAGTCGTATTGAATGCTTTCCACTTATGAATAATCTTTCTCTCTGTAGAAAGATGGATTCTAAATAGTTTGTACATGGCCTCATAACCCTTCCCAGATTGATGGGCAGCAACAGTTGCTTCAATAAGATCCTTGTTGACGTCTTTACTCCTTGGCATTGTGTTAACATACAGCTGAATGCACCAAACCAACAAACTGACAAAACTTCTGTTTTTTTGTGGTGGTGCTCACACTCGCTGAGTATCATTTAATCAAGTAAATTTGAGTAGCAGCACCTGGCTGCTATTTACCCTCTTAATTCCTATGGAAGCAGTAAAGACCAACTAAGTTTTCACACACTGCTTCTGCATTTTTGGTTTAGTTTTTGTTAAATAGATAATGTTTTTGATCATCTGAGGTTAAGACCTGGTTGGGTTCGGATGATTTTTTATGCCCTGACGTGTAAAACCTTCATAGATGAAAGAGGGTGTACTTTCTTTCTCATATGCCTGCAGTTCTCTTCCCCCAAGCTGGGGACTGTTTGTTTGGAAATTCTGATTGCGTAGCTCGGTTACAGTGCATCATCTGATTGTTAATGGTAAATATGTATTTTTTTGTGTTCAGTTATATTTGTAAAAGTTTGCAGAAAATAATAAAATGGCTAAAGTTGCATACATATGGCTGGATCAGAATATTTTATGGGTACTTGCCGAAAATAACCCAAACTGGGTCCATTTTGATCCAGTTGTTTTCTTTGTGAGTGATAGTGGATTGATTGTTTGTCTTTCATCTTTAAACCCCAAAATATTCAGTTTATGTTAATATGAGACTTGATAAAGGTAGATAATCGTTCCAATCAAGTCATCTCACCACTCCCACCTCCACTCTAATTTCTTGCTATTTCAGACAGTCTGCGGAGGTGTGCAGCAGTGCAAGATTACTCACGGATCTCACTCCATTGCTCTTATGGTGGACCACTTTGTCTCACTACATGTGTGATGGTGAGACTCGTGTGCCTCCAGGCTGCCAGGTCTCACTTTCCAAATAGAAGCACGGACAGTGTTCAGGGTGCTCTGTGTGTGCCGGAGTGAGATTTGGCCAGTTTAGTGCCAAGTGAGCGCTTACTTTTAAATTTACACACACCTTCTAATTAGCCTGATCTACCCTGCGTAGTGAAGGAGCTTGTACCTTTGTCTGTACACTGTTCACCCAGAGTCACAGTGAAAATCTTCCTGCAGTCTGTCTCTCAGGCACAAGCGGTTTAACAGACAATCAATCAGAGCTGGGCGTGAAGTGCGACTGAACGGGGAAATAGATTCTTTGCTGTAAAGAGAGGATAGGAAAGACACTCAAGGAAAGGGCTGCTGCTGAGAGGTCTGTGTATAATTTATTGTGCTGCAGAGATGCATGGCCATACACACAGAAGACCTTGTGACAGCTTCATAAGTACACTCGCTGTATATTAGAAACCTGCTTTCAACACACGCTGGCTGAAGTGTTTCCACATGCCTGCCTGTACAAGTATGTCATGAAGTGACTGTATTGAGACATTGATCTGGCTTCTTTTCCATCTCCAGGCAGCAGACAGTCTCAGTATGCAAGACATCTTCTTGCACTTAAAAGAAGGGCTGCAGCTCATTTCTGTTTTATCATCAGTCCATCTGAATATTCTCATTTTACTGTTCGATGTCAGATTTATAAAGTGGTGGAAAATGGCCATAATTTTTTTTTCCAAACATCTTGTTTTATCTAGCAAGCTATTGAAAGCACAAACATTTCCCAAATATTAAGTATATAGCAACAAAATCCCCTCAATGGATATTCTGATGCAAATGATTATTTGCATTTTTGCCACAGAGAGAATGACTAATGAGCAATTAACTGATATTCAAAATAGTTAATCTGTGGGTCAAGTAATCCATTAATTGCATAAAAATCTAATTTAGCACTGTACAGCTGTCATGATCTGTTCTAATCTTCTGAAGGTAATCTGTTTGGGTATAAGCACATCACATTATGATTTCCAACTGTGTTTTTGACGCCGTTTGATCGTGACTAAGCCTTATCTTACAATGTCAGCAAACTGCCAGCTGGCGGGTATTCTCAGTGACAGCAGGTAGCTGCAGAGGTGCAGGAGGAAGCAGAAAACGTGGACGGACAACTGGAAACAGTGAATGTTTTTCCTCCATTTTCCTCCACGGTGCCGGATTTGCTGATTGAAGTTGGATGGTTGTACAGATTATTTGCTTATATTAGCTTTTATTATTATTATGTAACACCCCTATATTTATCAGGGCTTAAAGGGAAACGTCACCAACAACTTTAATGTGGGGGAAAAACTTGGGATATTCCTAAAGATTAAAGTGGTAAATTCCAGAAGAACTTAACAAGAAATGAATAAGACAAACTGAAAGCAAGTGAAAGTCAAATATAGAGCTGGCACAAATGGGGAGTCAGTTCACTGATGTCCCTTTTCCATCACAAGTAGTAGCAAAGCTCGACTTTTTATTTTCAGTTTTCCATTAGTACAACACAGTTGATGCTTCTTTAAACACTACCTCAGCCGTCTTAAGTGAGCTAATGTGAAAACACAATAGATCACTAACTCAGGGGTCCCCAACCTTTTCAGCACCAAGGACCGGTTTGGTTCTGCAATTTGTTCCCGCGGCCCGGGGGGGGGGGGGGGGGGGGGGGATACTTTTTTTTTTTTTTTTTTTGTACTTTACGTTCAACAGACATTACATTTAGCAGATGCTTTTACAAATTAGGATTTGATGACAGACAGACAGTCATCATTGAAAAAAATAAACGTGCACAATCGGCCTCCCATAATGCAATCTATGCAGTTTCCAAGTATAGAATCTAGCGAGTGAAATGAAAGAATTCCCGATTTCCATGTCTTTTAAAAAAAAAAAAAAAAAAATTTTTTTTTTTTTTTTTTTTTTTTTTCCCCCCCCAATCTCACGGCCCGGTTTCGAATGTCTCGCGGAACCGGTCCGCGACCCGGTGGTTGGGGACCCCTGCACTAACTGATCAGGAGGGAATCTCAAGTAAGAACAACGTTGCAAAATAACGACATAGCATAATCTTTTAGCAGCGGGACTGAAGTCCTGTGCAGACATAAACTAAGTGCCAGAGAAGTTGTTTGGAAACTGTTGTACACAGTTACAAAATTTGTGGACACAGATGGCTAAACAGAAGTAGTGAATATTCTATTGTATATTCATGTGCATGAAAATATAAACCAAAGAATTTACGCTTGGCTCTTTTATCTGCTGACCAGAGGTGAGCTCTTACTGTTAGTCTAGTTTTGAGAAGCTTGATTGCTTTCAATGTTGGTCGAACTAACTCGTTTACATGCATTTTAATAATCCGTTTTTGGTCAGACTAACACAAATATTGTTCTCTTTTCATTTTTTTAAGTGTCATTCAAATGCGCTAAGAGATTCCTGGTTAGGTTGAGGAAACAAAAATGATGGTTGCCAAGATGAGTTGTAAACAATTTACAGTAAACTGCTTAGGGCTTATTTGGTATACCACATTAATCACATACACACACACTTACACACACATACCAAAGAAAAAGGGTGTTGACAAGGAAGACGAATGATTTGTTGAAAAAATGTAAATATTTTTGATTCTGCTGAATCAGTTTTCATCCACGTTAAACAGTGTTACAGTTAAGTGGAGGGCTCCTTCAAGAAATATGACCTTACCAAGCCAGTGCAAAAGTAGGCAAACACAAAGCATGTTTTTCGCCGTCAAATCTTGGGCTTCACAGAAGGAGAACTTGGACATCCTCCAGGAACAACAAATCCTAACCTAGTTTGAATCTCTTTCCATTATTTTCCATAACGATTGCTGAGTGTCTGATTGTGGAGGCTGCTTGTCACTGAAGTCTCTGCTGATCCTGTGTGAATGAGACTAGGCTACATGGTGATACTCAAAGGAGCCAAGAAAGCACTGGCTTGACTGACCACAAACTGGCAAACGAGACAGTGCCAGAGAGACAGACAGGACTTATGTGAATGCTCATAAACCAGCAAACATTCAAGCTTTGAGCACACAAGGAAGATGTTCTCTGATGAAGCCAGTATCAGACATCTGAATCTTTTCTAGGAATCTAACGGCAACATCAGCAAATTCGGATGTGGTGGAAACTAGCTTCGTAGTGTGGAGTCTTTTGGTTTGTCATCAATATTTCTCAGAACATTCGTGGTTCATTTCAGGAAAGGAATGCGCTGGCAGAGAGCAGTTTGACTCGACTACGAGGAAAGAAAAGCCAATTCATCCTCCAGCTAACAATGGGTGATCAGAATACGTTACTTTGGTTGGATGTTGTAACACAAACCTAACGAATATGTACAGATAAGGAGTTTGTTTAAAATGCAGGTGGGAAACATTTGGTTTGACCTGGATATGGTTTTTAAAAGTATGTTGCTCATTAATCACCTCACTCCCATGTCATGATGTCTTTCAATGCACGCCCCCATTCACTTATTAGGCAAAAAGCTTCTCACAACAAAGCAGCGATAACTTCACCTGCAAGCGCATCCCCGTTAATGATGCAGGAGCAGATTGTCTTCTCATCCCCCTTCTCTCCCTCAGTTTCTCACTTGAACGGTTAATTGAGTTAATTTGCTTTGAAATGCTATCAGTGTCTTCATTTTGCCTGCTGCCAAACCCAAATGTTTTGTGACTGCAGTTGCCGGGAGTGTTTCTCTAGCTTGCAGCTCCTCAGATTGGCATGAGACTGGATCCAGATGTAGCTGAAGTATGCCATGCTGCGTTCACAAGTTTTATAAGTGAACATGAGATGGAGCAGCGAGCATATGCATCTTTAGTTGTTTTTTTTTTTAAAAAGGGAAATATGCATTAGGGCTTGTCCTCTTGTGGTTTCCTGTTAAAGCTTTTACAGAAGCTTCAAAGCTTTATGGAAATGGGGAACATATGTCTTGAATGTCAGTCGTGTTTTTTGATCGAGGAATATACAAGCAAATCATGGAGGGAGCATGATGTGCTCTCTGGGCTGCTGGGTGTCCCTCTGCGTTACAGTCTGTTATAAAACACCCGTCAGGGAGTGTCATTGATGAACTGACTGACACTTCTTTAGGGAACCCCTCTGCTTTTCATATAGTAAATTGTCTCACATATAAAATGTATTGGTTATTAGGTTTGTGTCTGACATGAGAAAATAAGTTCGTAATGTAGACGGTATTAATTCAAAATCTGAAAGATGTGGGTTGCAGTTCGATCAATTTATGTCTTAATTGAAGAATTGACTCAACACATCCTCTAAATTAAACAAGGTATACATCGTTCCAGCCCTTTCTCAGAACCAGATCATCAGGTATTGCGTTCCCTCTCAAAATTGGTGTCATTTCTCACGTATCCACAGGGTGTCCTTTGCTGTGACGTACTGGCTGCAGAAATATTTTACATGTGGAGCAAACACCACCTTGTCAAAGAGCAACGAGTTCTGCATTAGAAGGTTGACAGGGTGGCCGCAGAGCTAAAGTGAAAGTATTTTTTTCTTTTTTTCTTTTTGTAGATCAAGGTCGACTCCCGGCTGAGACCAGTTTCTCTCCACTTACTTTTAAGTGAAGGCTGAGGTTTGCATTCCTGTGAATCATGTTTCTTCCTGTTTAACTCCCCCTTTGGCAACAATTGTTGGTCAAATTCAGCAACAGAACTGGTTATGATTAGGCTATGATTAGGATCATGGTTTCTCTCACGCTTACTATAGAACAAAAAAAGAAGGCCTGCACGAGGGTATCCAACGTATTAAGCAGTGGTATTTGATGAGCTGGGATTGAGACCAGGCTCCAACAGGGCAGCATTATTTCCCTGGGCCTCCCAAACAGTTGGGCTTTACAACATGACAAAAGAATGGTTATGGTAGGGTGAAGTGTATCTAAAAAATGCATTTAAGTCATATCATCATCGCAATATTAAATAATTCAACAATGGTAATTGTTGGAGCTATTTATTCCTTATCTTTCTTTACTTTGAATTTTGTTCAAATTTATTCTTGGGTTACTTTAAATTTTGGGGGGTTATTTACAGAATTTACTTGTAGGTTAATAATTGTTTGTTTTTTGTTTCTTTGTTTTAAGTTAGGCAGAAGAACTGTGGGTCCAGTCCCTATAAATATAGGGAGTGGTATAGGACCAGGATGGATTGGGGTGGGGCCTATGGTTTTTTACCAGAGCAGGAGAAGCAGCAGAGGACAAATAAAGGTTGTATCTGTATTATTTGCTTGCCAGCTGGAAAAATAAACCGACAAAACGCAATCTTTAGGTATTGGACATTGGACTTCTCTTTTGCCTGCGTACGAAACCCAGTTCAGTAGTGGCTTGTTTCAACTTATAAGATGTTTGATTTGACAAACAATCGCCACTACAGTAATGCATATAGCATATTTTCCTGATATCATGCAGCTATAGCTGATATTCATGGAGAGAATTCAGGTGTCTGCCCTATGATGTTGGTACTGTAATTGCTCCCTTTTCATCAGAGTAATACCAAGGTGACGATCCTCTATCTTTCGGAAAAAAGGACAGTTAGATTTTGGGAAATAAGCAAACAAAAGAAAGAAATTAAGGTCACTTTGTAAGTTTTTGTAACGCCACACTGATTGAAGACATACAGCTAAAGTGGTGGACAAATGGTTACTTGAAAACCATAACAGCATTTTGTGGAGTCCAGGGGTCCGTTTCACGTAGCAGGTTCAACCAACTCTGAGTCTATTCCTGATCTCTGAGTTGATCTACTCTGAGATAGAAAACCCTGAGTTTTCGGTTCCAGAAACGCTGATTTGAGTGAGGTTAATCAACTCTGAGTAAGTTCACCTTGAGTTTAGCGCGTGCACCACAACTTTAAAAAGCCAGCATCAATGGAGCCCCGATTCGACGAGTCACCTTGGCAACGGGGAAGAGGAGGGGCTACGTTTTTCACCAACCTCGAATTGGAAATCTTAATGCGCTCATACGGCGAGTTTCAATACGTTTTTAGAAATAAGTGCAACACCGTTGCAGCAGCAAAAGTGTAAGTTTAAATGTATTCCTTTGCAATCACAATAATATTACAGGGAAACTGCTTGAATGGTAGCCTATTCATTTATTTCATTTAGGTGCAATCCCGCAGGGGAGAAGCGCTCTTGGCAGCAGTTTAAGATGAAATATAAAAACATTGTTCAAACAGGTGAGACCTCGGCATGGAGGTACCTCATTTTGATCATGTTTTACACTGTAAAATAAATATTAAGTGGCTATTTGACTGTGCAGTTGTTTTATTCCCAACATAATGCTGTTTTCACACACATAAACTATGTCTTCTCATCTATACCATCCATCCATCCATTATCTATACACCGCTGAATCCGTCAGTCGGGTCGCGGGGGGGCTGGAGCCTATCCCAGCGGTCAATGGGTAAGAGGCGGGGTACACCCTGGACAGGCCGCCAGTCCATCACAGGGCCACATAGAGACAAACGAGACAAACAACCATACACACTCACAGTCACTCCGAAGGACAGTTTAGTCATCATCTATATCATGTTCTGTTAAATGATTAAGCCAATTTAAACTAACACAGACTTCTACTGAGCCAACAGAAAGAAGGCAGATGCCCGTAAAACCGGTGCTGCCCAGCACCACCACCTCTAACGGGAGGGCAGTGGCTGAGGGAATCCCCGGAGGGAATCCACCCCCAAGACACGAGTACCTTTATAAAATATAATAGGCCTATATATGTCTTTTTTAAGCCTATTCATACAAATATTTATTTGTCTTTTATGTCTTTTTTTTCTTTTGTCCCAACACATTCTGATGGTGCCGCTCAAAAAGATAATTGTCTGTAAATGCAAAAATCTATGCGCGGTCTGATAACCATCTCCGACGAATATTTATTTCTCTGCGCAATAATGCTGCACCTTCATCCACGGGATCGTTGTCAAAAGGACATGTTCGTGAAAAAAGTTGCCTCCTACTGTGCCTAATGGACTTCTAGAAAAACTCGCTCTGCTGACTGAATGAATGAGGAAATCAAATGGGGTGTGTGGCTGAAAGAGGGCGGAGACAGAAAGAAACTCAAGGTTTCTTGAATAAAACCTGGTCCCGACCAGGTTAGGTTCAGAGAGTCTGTTACTCCGGTAACTGACCGTGAGGTTAAGTTACCTCTCTTTGTGAAACAGGCTAGAGTTACCCCTTTTTCTCGGGGTTGAGTTACCTTTCTTTGTGAAACGGAAAACTCAGGGTTAACCTACTCAGAGTTTTCCCTAAACCTGCTACGTGAAATGGACCTCTGATCAGTATCCCATCCAGACTGTGAGTGGAACTGAAGAGCAAAGTAATGACAAGGAAGCCCTCCAACTTCAAAGACCGGAGGATCGACATAGAAGAGTGGTCCAAAATCAAAGTTAGAGCCAGACAAAAATCTTATTGGCAATGATAGGAATTTCTGTGGTGCAAAGAAAGGCACTCATGTGAGAAAAGTAGAAGAGGAGCTGAATAATTTTGAACATGTTTTTACATTTTTATGAGTGTTATCACTAATACTTTTAATGCAATATCTCACTGTCTTTCATGATTTGTTGTTGTCATTTCCACCCACCAGAAAAAAACCTGAAACATAAATCAAAATTTGGCATGGATATAAATGATTTTGGGCCTAATTACAAGTATTTATGTTTTTATTTGTATTAATGCTGGTGTTTTCTATCGGTCATTTGTAATGCATTCAAACTGATCCCAAAATGACAACATTTTTTTTTCCGATAAGCTTACAATAACTTGTGTAAGTCAACTATAAAGTATTCACATCTTACGAGCTAGAAATAGAAAGTTTTGACATTGTAGATTTAGATTTTTACTCTGTTCATCTTTCTTGTCAAAACCTGGCACTTACATTACCCACAATGCATCACAAAAAAAAAATCGCGAATTGGCTGCCAGCAGTCTGCTCTGAGATTTAGGTGTTCCCTTTGCCAGTTCACACAGCTCTCTCTTTGAAACCCCAAACAGCTTCATACAACATCTTTTCATACAGAGAACAGATCTATAAACAGACCTTTATGTGTTCTAGAAATGTAGAATATTTAAGCAACTATGCAAAGTGTGTTAGACTAATTTTCTGTGAAGTGATTCGTTAGTTAGTCCCATTTAATCTCTGGAACAGCGTTGCTTGCTTGCGCAGTCTTTGTGCTACATTGTTTTCATTTGTCTGAAACTCCATAGAAGGTTGTAAGTGGGGAAACTGAAATAGGCTGGTTCTGCTCTGCTTAGCCGTACAGTCAGTCCCTCAGTGAGTTCTGGTAAACACTGGACTGTAATCACTCCCATATGTGGCTGCATAGCTCAGCGCAAGGCGGCACAGTTTGGCCATGTGTACAATGCAGCGCAGCAGGCTCATTTAGGCTGAAAAATAGACCCAAATTACTAGAAGAAAAATACAAAGGAAAAAAAATCCTTCAGTTGATTACAACCCTATGTTAACTTTTACTCTTTGACTGGAAACATCTGCTTCCATTTAAAGCTTTAAGACATACCTAAACATTAGAATGCACTGTGCACTGCTCCAGGAAAGCTCGAAGGCTGGAAAACCATTTCCCATTATAGTTGGCAGGAATAGACACAGTGTAGTGAGCTGAAGATAAAGTTAGGTACCGGTTGAGATGTGGTCACCTTGAGCTGGGGCACGAGCCACATACTCTCAAAACTTATGATGTGGGGAGTGTTTTTTAAAAGTTTTCTTCTTAAAGTTGTGTAAACTTCTTTTCTATGACCAAAGTCACTCAAACCAAGGTGAAGCAAGCTGAAAGTGAGTGTGAAAGTGCTAGAGATTATAACAGAGAGATCAAAGGAAGTGTGGAAGCAGTCAGAATATGTGTGTACACTGTACACTGTTTCACATCAACCCACTGCTCCCACCGTAACCTGCAAAGGGAGAGAGACAGAAGGAGGAAATGGAGCCTATGAAGAGTTACTGTTGTACATTTTTACCCTGCGGTTTGATGGGAGGCCGGCCAAAAAAACTTTCTCTTGGTCAGATGGTGAGAAACAGAACAAGACATGAAAGAATGAAATGTACTGAAGGGTTTGAAAGCGCTTGCAGACACATAAAGGCATACTTTCTGCAGATGCTCTTGACATTATCGTATAAAAATGCTGTATTTAAAATGGAGTTTCCCCAACTGTAGGCCTCTTGCTGCAATCCTTAACAGATTATATGATACCTTGATACTTCTTTTTATACATTCCCAATGCATTTTGGTTTGCACATAAATACTTTACATATATACAACAGACAACACAGCGGCTTAGCCACACAAGAAGCAAAGATGGAGATAAAAAATAAAAATAAATCACTCATTTAACCTTCTACTACAGTACTACTCTTCCACTCTGTATCACCTTTGAAGACACTGTCATTTTAACACCCTCTCACTTATAGTGTGTACTGATGAACAAATGAGGAACTAAAGTGTGTTGGCAATGTTGCAACTAAGAGTGGGAACACCCTCTCAGCAAGCTGAATAAGCAACAGTAGGACCCAGGGCCAGAAAACAGTCAAATACTGTAAATGTGAATGTTTAACAGTTCAAGATAACCTCCTGTCAAACAGGACTATGTTTGTAGACATTCAGGCTCTGTTAGGCCACACTTTGACTTGAAGAGCTTAACTGTAACATCAGCTCGCTCTCACACTCCCTATTAGGCTACAGTTGCTAATGAGTAAGTGTAATAACAAATGTAATGACAGATTTTCCATAATGATCATAATAGTTTTCATTAACTTTTATATCAAGAGCTGGATTAAACTTCCATAAACCGGACATTTCTGTAATTTCAGGTTTCTTTGAGTATAATCATGTTGTTTGGCCCGCTTCTTCTGCTGTGTTCTATCAATTCAGTTTATCTAAATAAGGCAAATTCACAACAGAAATAATCTCAGGGTACTTTACAGAGAAAGTAAACCAGTACAAATTCAATTGTAATGATGAGACCTGAGGAGAAAGTTAGCACCACCAACTGTTCATCTCGAGGTGCTTCACCTAATATTTGTCCAAGCGCAGCTGCATGTGATCTTCTATTTACCCTGGTGTCATGGATAATGGAAACAATGTGATCGGGTTGTCCCAAATATCAGTTTTTGGTCTCTGTGTCATTTTTGGTGTGTTGGTTTCTGTCTTTGATTTCTTAGTCCTTGATCTGGTTTAGTCCTTTTTTTCGTGCTGTGAATTAGTTTTTGCTCTGTGTTCCTGTTTGGTATTTTGTTTGTAGTTTTCTAATTGTATTCTGTTTTAGTTTTCAGTCCTCTGTTAGATTATGTTTTTATGTTCTCTGTCTTTACCCCTAGATTTCCTCAGTCATCTTGGTTTTGTGGCTTGGTCTCATTTCACACCTGTTCCTGTTTTTCCTCCCACTTGTTGCCACTCAACTCATCAACCCTCCCAGTACTTATAGTTCTCCGGTCAGTCATGTAATTTTCTAGATTGTTGTACGTCGTAGATACTGGTTGAGTCTCAGTTTCGTGATTTCCCTGTAAGTAAGTAAGTAAGTAGTTAGTTAGTTAGTTAGTTAGTTAGTCATTCGTTCCTGCTTTTCTTTTTCTTTAGTTGTTGGTTCCAGACTGTTAGATCTTTTTCAGAAATGGAAGCCAGTAGGGGGGCTTAAAAAGTCCCTACGTTGACCGATAAAGGTGCTTGTTGAGGTTAAGTTAAGAGTAACGCTCACTGCTGTGAGTTGCAGGGCAGTTGAATGGCAGACGTGAGCTGAGATGGCACGCAAATACAAACATTTTAAAAATGTCCAAATCCAAAAACCGAAGAAAAAAAAACCTAGGGCTGGGCAACGATTAAAATTTTTAATCCAATTAATCTCATGATTTCACTGATTAATCACGATTAATCACATTTGTACGCAAAATCCAAAAATTGAATCAAAAGTAATGTATAGCTTTTAGCATTTAGTTTTATTTTAAATGTGCTGCCATATGAATGAAAGTGTCATAACATTTGTTGTGCAAACACACTTTTAACATCAGCATTTTTATGTAGTTTTTATGTAGAAGCCTCGCTCCACTGTCTGTTTCCTTGAATGACTTGCTGGTATCAGTTGTGTGTTTTGCCTTTAAGTGATATTTTAGACTGGAACTACTACGGTGATAAGACAATTCAACTTAGCAGTGTTTACAGATGACTTTGGTTCTGTCGACTCCACCGTCTGGAAGAACTTTAGAATGAAAATGGCCGAGTAAAAGTTCCGTACCTTTCTCCATGTTTGGTGGATCCGCCAATTACTTTCTTTTCCGATTCCGCAGCAGACAGCAACAGACTTTTACAAAATAAAAGCCTGTGAGCAACAGACTTTTACAGTAATTAAATAAATAATAAAACCTGCGCTAATGCGCAATAAAATATTTGTCGGAGTTAAATAATTAGGGAGTTAACGTGATAATAACGAGTTAACTTGCCCAGCCCTAAAAAAAACACCTGAATTGTAGATTGCTCTGGTCCTATTGTTTGGCATAACTGTGGGCACGGGGGTTTTGATGAAAAAAAAAAAATTGTATCAGTTAATTGTGCACTAAAAGTTGATAATTGTGACAAATCTATGCTTGCGACAGCTGTGCTGTGAGGAAAACCTTGCAGATGGTCACAACCTTCAGTAAATGTTCAAATTGAACATCAAAATGAGGAAATGTGTGATCTCTGCCCCTCTGGCAGTGGCATAATTGTTGGTGCCAGATGGCAGGTTTTGAGCATGTATTAAACTGTTAATCTCCAGGGGTTTTTACACACAGCAGTCAGAACTCAGAACAGTACAAATGAACAGCAGCTCTGCGGATGAAAACACTGCTGAGAGGTCAGAGAGAATGGTCAAACTGGTTTGTTCAAAGCACACGGAACACTCGCACCAAGAAAAAGAGGGATGAATAAAATTCAGAAACGTTAATAAACTCACACATTTAAAAAGGAACAAGTTTGAAGGCAAACTGAACAAAAAGCAGTCACTCAGTCCAAGCAGGAACTACACAAATAGAAAGGTAGTGTCATTGAGAAAGGATTGGAAATGAATGGACCTCATTCAGGAAGAGGGGGCTTTGTTTGCAGGCCTTTATGGCTAGAGCCACAAATATACAGAAAGTTAGGTGAAACTATCAAGGTAATTGAAAAAGATGGGAATAAACTCAAGAACAGGAAATAAAGCAAGATATTTAAGGAGGGAAACCTTTTACAATAGTTATAAATGAGAAAAACTAAAACCGGGCATAGGAATAGGCTCCACTTTATTTACCATACTAATTTTTTCTACACCATTTAACATGACCGAGTCCATCAGAATAGCATTGAGATGTTCTGTATCAGCTGATAAGATGTAGAAATGATGATGACTGCTCTAGAATCAAGTTGAATCAATATCATCAAGAAATTGACTGTTTTTAGAGTAAACAGATGTTTCATTCACTTTGTTGTTACCCAAAATAGCTCATTTTTTTGTGTGTTTTTAAAAAATAATTCCTTCCAATTTATCTGCAATAAACACAATAGCCACAAGGGGGCGGCATACTACCCCTGTAAAATACTGATGTGGTGGTATGATAAAGAGGGGAAAAGGATATAATAACAAATATTCACACAGTCTGCCTACAATGTGAGCTTATTACAAAACAGAAACTGTTTAGTAGAATCATGGTGACTTCTTTGTAACTATTTGAAACAGTGTAGAAATGCCATGCTTGATACATTGGTCACACCTTTCAACAAGTATGTGCATTACGAGGAAGTAGCATTCATGTGGAGAGCAAGTGGAGTCAGCAGAGGTCTTCATTCAGACAGACACAAAGCTCACTGTTTATCTTTATGTTCTGTAACAATTATCTTTCCTTCTAATTCAGTCCTTTTTCTATACTGCTCATTTGAAAAAACTTATATAAAAACATATGTCTAGTCACTTGTGGCCAGAGATTGCCTGATTATTACAGACAAAAGGTTAATTCAGCAGACTGCAATAAATGAGACCACCATTAGCAATTGCTGCAACCTGACATAGTGACATTTCACAGAGGCCACGTGGTGACTTGTTGGCATTTGAGACAGCAAACAGGCCAAGGCCTGAATCCAAATCGTTTGCATGTGTGTGAGTATATGGGTGTGTGTGTGTGTATGTGTGTATCATTAGAACAACACGTGAGTGGAATACAGCTTACTGCTTGCTGAAAATTGTGGAAAAGGATCTTTGAAATTTCAAACTTGAACAGAGATCTTCTTTTATCCAAACAAAAGTCCCAATTTTTTTTTTTTTTTCTGCACTGTGGAGAAGAAGATGTAACAAGATGATATTTTACACTTATGCATGAAATGAACAAGTTAAGCAGTTTTTTAAAATAGTGCTGATTCATTTAATGTGGACTAATTAAACAAACTATATTCCAGCTCTGCTCCACTGTAAAGCACGGGTGGAATAAGTGATGGCTAAGTTCCACTGAGTAGCCCAAGAAGCCTGATAAGAACCCAGTGTGCTTAAAAGCTATACAAAATAAAATGTCATATGTGAAGTTTTATATCTTAATGTGGCCACAAAGTGGAAAACTAAGCTACAAAATGTTTTTGTTTTTTTTTAAAGAAAAAGTTTGCGTTTCACAAAATGTCGTCTTTTTAGATACTGTTGCTTTATCTCTGTCGTTGTCGTGTTTTCTGAAAACACTGTTGCGGTTTTGGTTAGGTTCCGTGTTTAGGGGTTTAATACCTCAGGGCCACCCTAATATGAGGTATGACAGTAAAAGTATTTGTTATGCAGAAAATGCAAATTTTCAGATACTTAACATGCAGAAAGGCAGTTGTGGGATAATTTATGTAGAGAAAAGAAGATAATCACAATGATCTTACAAAGAAATATTTGAAGAGGCACAAAAAAAAGATGGCATCCCTCAGTAAAGATTTTTAGTTTATTTCCAGTATTGTTAAAAAGGTAAAGCTGGATGACTTCCTGAACTCCTTTCCTCCTGCAGGTTCATTAAAAAAATGTACAGGCCTGTTGATTTGCATGTTGCATCGTGACATGTGTGACAGATAAAAACCCCATTGTGTTGGAGTTTGAAGCACCTTGTCATCCACTTTGCATAACATTGTGTGCAGTGTATTTGTTTTTACTCATTTTCATATATTCCCTTTTAAAGAAAAGACTCCTGATATAATCTAGTGTCAGTAAGCGCACATCCTTTCATCATTTCTAACAGTATGCATGAAAGATGCAGTGGCGTTCTCTGTGAGACTACAGAGCCAGAGTGGCAGCTGTCCAGAGAGAAGCCGGTGTAGCTCAGAGGAATTATTGAGTCGACAGCTCCCGATCCGCAACGTGCAGCCTCATGCACTTCAGCTGCCGACGGCTGCACCTTGCAAGTGCCTGAACTGACACAGTGTACCTGTGCACCACAACATCAGTGGCATAAACACATGGACTGCAAACCCACGCACAGTAACGCTCACACCTACATTTAAATCCCTATCTTTGAAGTTGCATTTGTCTGGGGATCAAAGAGCCTGGGATAGTCCAGCACTGCCAGGTTCCACACTCATGCATACAACAACATCGAAGACTGAAATGTAGAGGTTATTCCTCTTCCTGATCAATGCTGACGCCCTCACAAGATACAAGGGAAGAAGAGTATTGGTCATTTAAAGGCACAATGTTACTTAGAATCTTTTTTTTTTCATAGAAGCAGCTGAAACTATGTTGAATCTATTAAAAATCAACCCACAAATTTTGTAGAAATCATAATGTGTGTTATTTATTTACTTCTCTTTGGTGTGCATAAAAAAAAAAACTATGTTGAATCTATTAAAAATCAACCCACAAATTTTGTAGAAATCATAATGTGTGTTATTTATTTACTTCTCTTTGGTGTGCATAATTGAAACCCAAACAAGCTAAATGAATTCCCTTCCTCATGAAACATTTGCAGGCCTGTAACTTTGAAACCTGCTTTGTGTTCATCGATGCCAGGAATCCTTTTGCAGATAGATTTTCCATGACATTACCCCCACCTGCTGTCAGTCTAGCTTGTATTGCTCATGGTCAAAAACTCTAAAGAAAAGCATTATTTTGATAACATTGCTGCTTGCACTTGAAGGACATGCTCCATATCTGTGCATTTGATTGTAATCTAGAAAAAGAGGTATTCCACAATTGTGTTCTACAGAAATCAAGTCCGCAGGGTCCCAACAACTTTGAGAGTTCACAACAGCTTTGTTACGCAAACCCGAAGAATGTGCAGAAACAAGATGGCTTTACGCAAGCTCAGCATCTTCTGACAATAAACTGGATGAATCAGGAAAAAGTCGACTTTGTTTAAGGCCTGTATGTGTTTCAGCAGCACACTCTTGTGAGATCTGGCAACACAAACGTCTCTTAACACAGTAAATCTAAATATACCATCTATGTATTCTACATTCACTCATTAGCCCATGTAACTCTAACCAATACCATCATGCAACTCGCATCCAAATGTATTCTAGTCCATCTTACACAATGTTAAGAACACTTTAACCACACTTTCTTAAGGGAATCAAAGTCAAAGGCTTTTCGTAACATTAGTGTAGCTTGACACGTGTCATTTTGATCTTCGGGATCTTCTGCAAACCTTACCAAACTCACAGAGTACACCACCTGCATCAGTCTTGCACCAGTTGTCAGTACACAACTAATGTAACCTGTGTTTATGATTTCAGCAACTCATAAAATAAGAACATTTGAGACTTTTGTGACATTTTTAGATAATTTTCACAAACTTAATCCTTTAATCCTAAATGCATGGTTTGATTTCAGCTAAGGACCATTTCTGTTTGTTTTCTGTCTTCGTCCTCTATGAAATTTACAGCAAAATATGTCAAAGAGGTAAACTGATCTGTTAAGTGAACATTTACACAACTGTATTCTGATGGCTGACATTCTTAAGCGAAAAGTCTCAGATTGCACTTCCTCAAATGTAAATATTTGACTTTTTAAGAACCAAACCGTTTCAGTCCAACGAGAAAATAATCACAAGTTTATTTGAATAAAAACAAGTTGCACAATTGACAAAGTAAATCATGTATTTTGTGTATTTTTGTAGATTCGAGCCTTGTTTTCTCGTGCGGAATTGGTAGATTACATACATCTCCTGAAGGAGGTTGTGATCACATTACACCAGCTCTCTCTGTGCATAACAGTGTAGTTACGTATTCAGGATGATTGCCCCTAAGCTACATTATCAGCTTGATCTTAATAGAGGAAGTCTTCCCCATTTTTACTTCCCCTCGTTAAAGAGTGACCTCATAAACATTTGCAAAAAAATAGGTACTATAATGCAAAGGCCACGGGGGCCAGTGGGTGGCAAAGTGTGACCATAGGAGGGTGTGTGATGAAGTTGTGTTATGTAAGATTTATGACTGTTTCTGTGCGTGTGACTTATCCGCTTCTAAGCTCTAATTGGAGTCAGAGGTGTTCAGGTGTCTCAGGTTGGTTGCTTGTAACGCGATCCTGACATGAGCCAAACAAAGCCTTTGTTTTCGCTGTTCTCCTTTGAAAAGGCTTCATTTTTGTCGAGGCTCCAGGCTTTTTGCAGATTCCAGTTGCATTTCAACGTGAGCTATATTTAAAGGTAGTCACATTTAGAAAGAGAAAGGAAAAAAAGTAAATGTCATGTGTGTTGGTAGCTTTAGGTGTTTCCCTACGGTGTGGTGAACCACAGAGGGGGGTTTCTATTGATTAAAAATTAATGAGCAGCTGAGTGCCGTGTAGCCTGAGCCAAACATTCCTGCACTCTTTTATGTTGTGAGCGTGTGTGTAGACTGAACTGCAGATACAGGCTGTGTGGCTAAACTATTGAGAAGGTATCAGATTTACCCAAGCTCATGTTTCACCTGCTGTCTTTATATGTGTGTGTGTGTGTGCGTTATTGCTGTGTGTGTGTTTGCATTGAAAAGATGGAGTGCACAGAATCAAGAATTAAGGTCCATCATGACCTGTTTTTTGTCATGTCCTTCTTTTTACTTTGTTGATACTCTATGTCCTGCCCTCATTGCTCAGCTCTGCTGTCCTTGTCTGCTCCATTCTTTTTTCCCACATGCTGACATGTGATACGTATTTTCTGTGGCCACAAACTATTGTGTTTCATGTTTGCAACATTAAAATGGGAAACTGTTTTTCCTATAACACTGTATTTCAAATAGTTTTTGGTGACTGAAGTGCTTTCCACTGTCCACACAGTTCTGAGATCTATTACTAATGCAGTTCCAACATGAGAGCTTATTCTGTTATTCTCCAAAGACACATTTTTCATCTTCAGTCAAAGCTAATTGAAGCCCCGGTAGTCTGACTTTACAAATTAAGCGGTTTGGTTTTGAACTGCAGACTTTTTAGAACGAAATGTCTTCTTTCTTCCCCTTATCCGTCAAATGCAACTTAGCAAGGAAACTTGCTAAGTATTGAAACTATTGTGACAAATAAAATGAAGGGAATTCAAACTAAAAGGTAATTGTGCGGCAGTCTTCCCCATCATTTACTGTGGGATGTCATTGAGAAGGGATTTGTTTATATCCAGCATGAGCAAGGGAAAAAATTCCATCAACCCACTCTTTCAACCCAAGTAGATATATATATATATATATATACATAAAGCCGTCTTTTTTAGCACCAGTGTCTCAGTGACACACCTCTGAAACCTCACATCACATATTTAGAAAAAACATGTTTCCAAAACTTGAACAAACATGGACATTTTCCCAACTCTAACAAAGTTGTTTTGATGCCTAAACCTGACCAAGTATACCTGAAGCACCACATGGTTTCTTACACAGACCATCTGGGATGTTTCTTGGCAATTTTATTAAATACTTAGCAGGTTGTTTGATATAGCATCTGTCTATCGCTAGCAAACTATCGCAGATCAAATCAGATCACTGCAGTACTACAAAGCAAAGCCAAGCAGTAAATATGAGCCACCTTCGTTGACTAAGACTCACAACTAAGACTCACCTGTAGCTGTCAGTACATGTTGATGAATAGAAACCTTTGTGGCCCAATCAGAAAACTCTGAGCCTGAATTCTCTTGTGATTCTGATCTTATGTATAGATGCTTCACATGATAAGCCAACAACCATGTGACTTTTATTTCACCAAAATCTAAACAACAATTCTTTTGTGCCTAAACCTAACCAATGGTGCCAAAGACAAAGCTTATAAATCAACCAAAGACTGTTGATTTATAACCCTGGTTGATAAGGCTTACATACATGCATGTCGCAAAGCGGGTTAAAAAAAACATAAAATGGCAATTTGAGAAAAGCTGACATTCTGCATATCTGTAGTTTTTATGTAGTCTTTAAAATAAGGAAATATATATAAATGAAATAAAAATGAATGATAAACAAATATCAGTGTAACACAAAGGTGATGAAGGTTATGTTTTGTGTGGCATAATTCTGCGTACATACCTGTGAATGTCGTAACTTTCTTAGTGCGAAATACGCAGAGTTTACTAATAACCTTGAGAAAGATTTATATTGATAAGGTAAAAAGAAAATACAACATAGAGTTGATATGATGAATGAAAGAGTGGATGAATGATCTCATTATTGTCTGGATCTGTGGTTGTGAGGGACATTTTTGAAGACCTGAGAGCACACTGGAGGCATTGACTGGTGAGAATCATCAACGCCAAAGACACACAGAGATCAGTGTTTCCTAAAGAAGAGATATCTAAGAATCTCTTGATAGGAACATCTTTTAGTTTGCCAGTTTAGTTTTACAGTTAATTGAAAAGCAATCAAGCGCTTTGTTATTACATTTGCCCCTGGCACCAAATAGAAGGGATAACTACCTGTGAGAGGGAATAATTATGTAATTATTGTTTCTATTCACAGATAGTCAGCGATGTAATTAGGAAACGATTGAGTAACCAGCCAATCTTTTCATAAAAGTTGACTGGAAATGGATAGTAACACATGTCATCAGATCACTAAAGGTAACCAGGTATAGTAAATATACTGATATCATATTACATGATATGATTATGTTGTCAAGGATTATTTGCTTACATGCTTAGAACATCCTAAACCTGAATATGGCTGACAAGGAAGTGGAAACTGCAAAGCATTAACCGTCTTTGTAAGATTAATACTATCATGTTGCACTGACCAGCAGAGGCATTTGAGAGTCATTAAAGAGAAAATACACGTTTTGATCTTGCTTATGTGCCACACGAGATGCAGCTCAGCCTCACTTCTACTGACATCACTTTGCGTTCCAGGTTACTATCAAACCCCTGCGTAATTAACGGTGATGTTAAAAAAGAATAAGCTGCTCTTAATGGTGGGGGTTTTTTTCTCTGCAGAACCTCTTACAAAAAAAAAATGAACAAATGTGTGGTGACTTGAAATGCAACATTGATGTGTGTGTGTGTGTGTGTGTGTGTGTGTGTGTGTGTGTGTGTGTGTGTGTGTGTGTGTGTGTGTGTGAGAGAGAGAGGGGAGGGGGGTGTAGTCAGAGAGAAGAGAGATAACACAGTAAACACGCAGCTCCTGTGGCAGATCCGTTCCGCTTCATCATAATGCAGTGAGGAACAGTTTCGTGCTGAGAGAAGAGCCAAAGGGAGTCGGACCACCAACCGGTTTGTGATCAGCTGTTGTCGGAGTTTGCGCAGCAGTGATGTTCCTGCGCTTTTAGCAACAAGAGAAACATACACAGAGGGGAAGAGAGCACCGGTTTGTTGTCGACTTGTCCGCTGGACTGACATCGCATGGGGACATGAACAGTGTGGATCCAGCCTCTAACAAACTGTTGACTTTCAATCAGCGGTAAAAAGAAAAGAAAAAAGAAAACAAAAGAATGAAAAACTAAATCCTGCTCATACCTGTGTGAATGCATGCATGCTCATCTGTTGAATGCATATTGCTCTCTGTAATATCCCTGCAGCGTTTCATGCAGCCCAGAGCAGATTAGAATGAGCTGAACACCTGCTCCTGTGTACAGACCGTTTGTTGGTGCGCTAAGTGCCTCATTACGCTGTTGGATCGGTTAATAATGCTGACGTTAAGTGACAGTTTTGCTTGAGTTTTTAATACTTTATATGCAATGTGAATTATTTGTTGAGCTTTTACGCGTGGATTGCTGGAAAACTGGTCACCACTCGAATCTACAAGTCTCAGTTGGAAGTAATTACGCTTTGCAACAGTGTCGGCCACGACAGCTTTTAATTAAACTACAGAGCTGGTTGATGCGCAGTTCAGACTATGTAGTTTTCTACAAAATGTTTTTGGTCAACTGATCGGTCCTTTTCTCAGACAACAGGCATTACTGTGTGTACACGGAAAAATGTGAATTATTCATGTCCTGCTTTCCAGTTCAAGGTAGAGTGGAGGTGCATACAGCCCTGGAAGTATGACAGCAGCAGAATAGCGTACGTGGCCGCATTTAATTCAGGCATCTGGCTGAAATTGTGCAGCTTAGTTCAGATGTAGTTCAAGGTTGGCTTGTTGCTGCTCTCTTCCAGCTTCTTATTGCCGGATCCGAAAATGCCACCACTGCAGCTCTTCACCAACTTAAAAGTAATGCTGGAGAGCTCTGGGCTGCAGTGACAGTTAAATACACAGAGAGGAATTAAAATGTAAGGGTTTTATGGCGCTGGGCTGCCAAAAGCAGAGGCACTATTTCTACTCTGGAACATATGTGTGGTAAGATAAGTGCTGAAATGTTCATTCATCAAAGAAAATGTTGTAACGACTTATCATATTGCTGTCATGGCATGATTTGTCTTTTTTGGTCCCATTTTGTTTGAGAATAGTCTGCGTCCGGTTCGTAGAGTTTTATAGTAACACCACTGTTCCAAAAACACTTTGTGACGTATTTTAATAAGAAGAATTTCGAGACTATGACTGAACATTTTAGGAGGAGCAGTATTTAGACTGTGATCATACTGTAGTGCGTCAAGCAGCTGTGCTACACAACTGTAACATGTTCTGGACAGTACTGAATTTAGGTTTTAGTGAGTATTTTGTTATAGTTCCATTATTTGATCCATTCCAACACATCCCGTTCAAAAGCCTTTGAAATGTTTTGCGATTTCTTAGTTTTATATCAAAATACCTTTTTTTTCTTCTTTTTAAAAAAAAAAGCTTTTCAATCCCAAAAGCATTGCTTCTACTCTTGGTACTGGTACATGTTTAGACTTTTCGATAAAACACAGTCTGTCACTTTGTGGACTGGTTAAAGAGTCATTTGGGTTTATTTTTGAGAAACACTAGTGAGTATAGTGTGATGAGTGGCTGCATGATCCATTCTTTCTAGCATTCCAGTGGCTATTGTCCATTGTGTTGTGAGGTAACCAGCACTTTTGAAACCTTTCCCTGTACTCCATCACTGAGGGCAGCAGTTGCGTATTAAATATCCGTCTTACCCCTTTCTATTTCTCTTTAGTCTAAGCATACAGAGTTACCTTTCGTTGGCTAACATCCCTTATGCTGCTGGAAAGTGGATGTCTAGACACTGGAGTTCAAAGTTCATGTTATAGAAAATTAAGAGCGGTTTGAGGGCAGGATAAAGATTTAAACTGTGATTCAATATCCTGTCACTGAAAATCTGATGCGGCTTGTTTGGAGTTTGTCACAGAAACACCAGGAACTCTAACACTCTAACACTAACAATGCAAACATGCAGAAATGGGAGGTCAGAATTTCAGAGTTCCTTATCAGAAATTCATACTTTCAAGACCCCACAAGTTAGATTTTTGAAATCGGAAAATCGGGGACAGAGCCAGGATTAAAAAAGAAGATGAAAACAAAGTTCAAATAGAGAGGATTGATATTGGGAACCCCGCGACCCGACCAACAGATTCAGCAGGTATAGAAAATGGATGGATGGATGGATGATATTGGGAACTAATATCGTGTTTGAAATAAGTTTCAGTCCTTGGTTTGCTTGGCTGCAGTAGATTTAGAATTTCTGAACACCAAACTCAGACGTAGGGAATAATATTTTATAGTTTCGAATGCTCGTACAAACTGTTCTTGAAATCTGAGAATGTTTTGAGATCCAGCAGCTCTGTTGACAAGCACATGTTCCTCAACAGTCAAAGCACTTTAATCCCTCGGCTTCTTCTACCTCTTTAATAGGTGTGAGCACAGCTTGAAAGTTTCTTATCTGTTTGGTGTGACAGAAACCACGTTGAGCATAAACAGCTCTTAGTCCACCACCGGCTACACCTCTTACATGTGTTAAAGTGGCACTCTGATTAAAAGTGAAAAAGCTAAAATTGGACAATGAACATTCTCCAGAGTACACAAAGACACCTTCACAGTCTGGGAACAACACATTTCCTCTGGACATTTTACAGCCAAGTGTTGGGGTTTTGAAAAAGAATATTCATTGGTTCAAAATTCCCCAATTCAAAGCTTTGGTGCGTGTTGTAGCGGGGGGGGCAAATTAGACCACCTTTCAATTATTCCAAGTTGAAATACTCATCCATGAGCACCTTCAAGCATTGCAGGAACTCATGAAACATTAAGGGAATGGCTTCACTGGGAGGTAGAGTGGTTTTCATTCAGGAAGGTGGGAGGGGTAATATCACTCAATCACCTTCCTCCAAGATGCAGCCTTTTTCCTGACCCCCGCTGTCAGAGGAAAAGTAAAGGGTGGGAAAGATTGTGACCTGGGTGCTGAGTAGAAGAAAAGGAAGGCTAAAAAGGTAGAAGCTGTGATGGTGTGTGTCAACCTAATGACCTTTGCGCACAGGAGGTAAGACTGAGGGACGAGAGTGAGTAAGGAAGCAGTAATGGATACATCCTGTTGTACAGACACAGAAATGTGTCCTTAAAGCTTGAGTGTGAATTATGTATTAACAGCCTAACTCTGCCCTCAGAGAAGCCTCACCAGAGAGGGAAAAGTTGGATGGAGACAGAAGCAAAGTGGGGGATGTAGGCCAGTAAATAAGAGGAAGCAAAAAAGCACTTTGACAGTCAGATATATATGCAAAGAAGACATAGGCGGAGCCAGAGTGTTTTTACAGGGATGTCCAGGCTGAGGCCATTACTCAAAATTATGGTTGCACAGAAGCCGATGTCTCATTATTGTTTTTCTGTTTGGCACATGGCTGTAGGATAGATAATCGATATTTTAGAATTGAACAATTTTGGAATTCTTATATCCGCCTCTAGTGTTTAGTCATAGTAAATCTATTAGATTTATGTGTTTCATTTGTTTTTAATTCAGAACACAGGTCATTAGTGTTTTGGACTTGGACCTTGTTTGGAGCTGGAGTAGGATAGTGTCAGGTGGTTGGGAAGGACTGTTTTGATAAAGTCTGATTGACTGAAAAAAACAGAAGTTTATGCATGTAACTCCAGTTGTGTGAGTACATGAGCAGCCTTCTGAAGGATGCAGATTGTCAAAGGTGCCTTGAAGTTTACAAGTCTATATGTGTTTTGTAGAATTGTAAAATGCTTCTGAACAGGTTCCCAGTGTTATGTGGGACATGCTTTTGGGTGACTGGGCTGTTTCTGTGTGCTGTGAGGTCCCTGCACACTCTGTTCAAGACCTGTGATCACATACTCAGCAGTAAGTCAGACCTATTCAGTCTGGGCATTGAACTGCACCTTATCTGCACTCCTGTTTGTAATTTTAATGGACCACATTTCAAGGCGTTGCCATAGTGATATTGTCACCCCCAGCATGATGATAGGGAGGTCACATCTTTGCTTTTTGCAGATGATGATCTTCTTGCACCATTGCCGGAGGGCGCCCAGTGCTCACTTGAACTGTTAGTGGCTGAGTGTAATGCAGCTGAAATTCTAATCAACAACAACCAAATCTGAGGTCATAGTTCTCGGTGGAGAAGTAGGGCATGCTCCCTTCAATTTAGCAGGGATAGTCTATATCAGGTGTAGAAGATTAAGCATCCCAATGTTTGTTGAATAGTGGCAATAAAAGGGACTATTTCTCTTGACTTACCTGTCAATCTACGTCATTGCCCTCAACTGTGGCCATGTGCAAAGACCAAATGAACAATCAATGCAAGCAGCTAACATTAGTTTTCTCCAGTGTTTTGCTTATTCTTTGAGATTGGGCTAGAAATTCAAGAGTTCAGAGTTCTTACAGAATTGAGTTGAGGTGGTTAGAGCACCTGATAAGAATGCAATTTAACTACAAAATTAGCTCATATGTAGCGCTGATAATGTTGATGTAGCTTCAATTCTAACAGCGCTCCCTTCCACAAAATTCTACGATACAGTTACATTCATGTGGTGCTAACTATCTTTGGTGACCATTTGAGTTAAGAGATTTCAAGTATTTTCCTGTATTCCATTTGAGCTCTTTGTGTGAGCCTGTAAAGGAATAACTCTGCCGTATATATAGCATGTGTAAGGTGTTACCATACACCGGTAGCACACCAGCACTGTGCTTTCTATCTTCAGTCAAATCCTTTATTAATCATATAAGCTGACTTCCTTTTCTTAGCATTTTTTTATTGAATTATTTTCACTGTGCTGAATGAGAAACTGTTTTAGCATACCATTTTACTTCTGTCTGGCAATGATTTCGCTGCACAAAGAGCTTAATTCCTAATATGATTTAAGCAGATATGTATTACTTTTAGTATTTCAAAGACATAAAATGCTTTTGTAAGGGAGCTTTGAGAACACTGTCTGCGGCATATAAAGAGATTAATTGATCGTTTTGGAATTATACTCAGCTTGTTCTTTCTGTTTAAATTAATCACTACGATTTTAGGCTTGGGCTCAATGGTAATATGATTATCATGACTGAACATACGCAGTGATACATGGGCTGTTCAGTGAAACTGTGGGCCAAATCCCTGCTGCTACACTGAGACTTTAGTCTCCTCCAAAGTTCTTGCAGGGTCATTTTCCTGTAAAGCGATATCATTCTGTGCAGGTCTCCCTCTCTGTACTTGATTGTATCAGATGGCTGTCATAAATGCAAAAAAATACACCAAAAATTAAAAGTTTACCTTCTAATTTAGCTGGTATCAGCTGGCATTACTCATGGTTTTAGCTGAAATATATATATATAAAATTTCCCTAAAACTTCCCTACCAGCCAAGAGTTGAATGATTAAAATTCATACATTCTCCCTGTCTCTTAAAAATGTGAAATATGAGCAGGATTGGGTTGAGCCATTGAGGATTGAGCCATCTTCTCAAAGTAAAGCTTTCAATTATTCCTAATGTTTACAAATGAACACATTATCTCTTGTGTTAACAGACCAAAAATGTAAGACGGAACCTTGCAGTGAGCTACAGTAGCTGTTCCCCTTTTTCCAGTCTTTATGCTCCTATCGACTTTTGCTTACACCTCTATCGATAATTCCTGATAAGAAAGTGGAATTAATCTTTCCACAGAGGTTCCAGCTTCAAGGTGAATTGGTGTATCCTCCAAAATGTCGAACTAGTTCTCTACTTAACACATAAACTAACTTTATTATGAAAAAATAGCAGTTTCACATCTTGTCAGTGTGTTTGGATTCGGATTAACTTTAATCCCCATGTCAACCATATTAGGAAAACATTTAAGGAGCTGTTTATTTGTTCTTGTATATTACTTGCATATCTGTGGGGGGGTTTTTTCTATGAATTTGTGATTGTAACTACAAGGGGTATGCATTCATTTGACTGTTTTAAGAAGCAGTCAGCTCTCCCAGCCAGTCTCAATCTATCACTAAAGCCTAATTCAATCAGGGCCCTCATTTCAATCAGAACTGGGTTGGCCGTTGCTCCCGGCCAGTCACCATGCCACCGGCAGCCTCAGCACACCGACAAAAAGAGGCAGACAGGAAGGAGGGAGAGAAAAACAAGGAGAAAGGAAGAGAGACAGATCTGAATGAAATATCAATGAATAAGAAGACAGAGATCGATAAGTGAGATATAGAGATAATCAAATGCTGTTGCGTATGAGTGATGTGACAGTTTGTTTGTACTCTGTGTGATGTGATTTAGGTTAAACAGGCCATGTGTCTGACCATGTGTTTGTGTTACAGCTCTGCCTCAGAGGACTTGGGTTGCAGGCGTGGAGACTTCAGCAGGAAACACTATGGTTCAGTCGAGCTGGTGAGTCCCACCCACAGTGCACTCATCAGTGTGTCGCTCTCTTTGTGTCTCAGCATGAGTGTCTTCTCATCCTCATTGATTCTTCTCTTTATGATCTCCCCTCCCTTTCTATCACTCTGACTCTCACTGCCATCCCCTCTGTCTGTTGGCATGGATGGACAACAACAGAGGGGGACTGATGAGTCATGACCAATTGGGTGTGGTCCAGTGAGGTTGCTCTGGCAGCCTGGATCACAACGGGTGCTCCACTTGCAGTGACGTATGACTGCTTGCTGCCTCCAAACATCTTTTGTTTTGTTTTGGCACTGCAGGTTTAAAAGTTCTGCACAGTGTGTGTCTTTTTGGTTGATTATGAAGACGTCGAATCTGTGTTGCTATGGTGGAGTGTGTGTGTGTGTGTGTGTGTGTGTGTGTGTGTGTGTGTTGGGATACCTCCCTTCACTGTGTGCTGAGTCGGTACATCCCGATAGCCCAGAGGGACAGGAAACCCGGCACTGCAATCATACTTCCTACCAAAGACGTATTGTGGGTTGTTCATGTGTGCAGCACCCCACGCGTGTGAGAGATTAGTGTTGAGGAGAAACCACATGTTGCTATCAGCACCAGCAGACAGACACTACACATGATGCTGCTGTATGACAGGGTGTGTATGCGAGAAAACTAAAGAGCACGGAGTATGAGTCAGAATGAGGTCACCGATAACCTCAAACAGTGTGAAATGTGTCTTCCTTTTTTTTGTTTTAAACGTGCCAAATTAATTGCTGGATATGATGTGTGGCGCTTTCTCATTTTGAGATTTCCACAATTAGAAATTTATTTTTTTTAAATGATATTTAGGTTGGGGATCCTTCCCCAAGTGGAGGAGTTCAAGTATCTCGGGGTCTTGTTCACGAGTGAGGGACGAATGGAGCAGGAGATTGACAGGCGGATCGGTGCGGCGTCTGCAGTGATGCGGGCTCTGCACCGGCCCGTCGTGGTGAAAAAGGAGCTGAGCCAGAAGGCGAAGCTCTCGATTTACCGGTCAATCTATGTTCCTAACCTCACCTATGGTCACGAGCTGTGGGTAGTGACCGAAAGAACAAGATCGCAAATACAAGCGGCCGAAATGAGTTTCCTCCGCAGGGTGTCTGGGCTCTCCCTTAGAGATAGGGTGAGAAGCTCGGTCATCCGGGAGGGGCTCGGAGTAGAACCGCTGCTCCTCCGCATCGAGAGGAGTCAGATGAGGTGGCTCGGGCATCTGGTCAGGATGCCTCCTGGACGCCTCCCCGGTGAGGTGTTCCGGGCCCGTCCCACTGGGAGGAGGCCCCGGGGAAGACCCAGGACACGTTGGAGAGACTATATTTCTTGGCTGGCCTGGGAACGCCTCGGGGTCCCCCAAGAAGAGCTGGAGGAAGTGGCCGGGGACAGGGACGTCTGGGTCTCTTTGCTCAAGCTGCTGCCCCCGCGACCCGACCCCCGGAGCAGCGGAAGATAATGGATGGAATGATGGATGGATATTTAGGTAGCTAAAAGGACCTGTTCGATCCTTCATGATGAATTGAAAATTAGATATTAAGATGAAAAAAAAATACTAAAAGCTACTAAACTAAAATGGCAAAACTGGATGAAAAGATTCTAAACTTTAACCCTGCACAAGTTCTAATCTAACAGCAGATGTGTTGTTCTTCAAGTACTGTGTGTGTGTATGTGTATTGTCAATGGGGAATCTAGTCTAGTTCAAGGATTTCCACGTATATTTCCTTTGTGGGTCAGTATGACAGCTTTGTAACAGGGAAAACGTTTTTTTTTTGTAAATCATCCTTTTTTTTAGATAGGCTTGTGTGTTATTTAGCCATAAGGAAAAGTATTTTAGGTTTAACTGAGAGGTATTTAAAAATGGCTGCGTCTAAAGACAAATCAAGATAACTTCAGGTGAAAGTTGTGAATGTATGCATCTTGCATAGTTCAAAGCTTCAAATGCCAAAAGTAAATAAAAAAAACAATCATTTTAAACTTGCAAGTAAAGTATGACACTCCACAAATTAGATGAAAGTTTAGGCAATCACAGTGTTCTTTATACCTCTTTGCCAAGCCAAACAAACTTCATTAAAGATAAGGTGCAAAATACCACTCTGCTGAAATTTACAGTCTGCAGTCCTAAAAGGTTTGAGCGCAACAGTGTCATCTCAACTGGACACTGCTCATATTAACATCACACCAGCACAGACACCACAGATGAAGAGAGCGTGCTGCTCTGCCGCACTGGCAGCCTTGCAGTGGCAAACTGAAGCCCAGCGAAGATAAACATACATTTAACCAGCGTTAATTAGATTTGTGGTGAAAAAAGGCACGCTTGGACAATTTAGTGTCTTTTATGACCTAAAATGATTCATGCCAAGATGTACATCAGATGCACATATCTTCCCATAACACATTACGCAAATAGTGAGATTCAAAGTTGTCAGCATGGGGAAGTGTTTCTGGACCTAAAAATTAAGGTATTATAACTTTGATTTCCACAGAGTCTTTCTCAACCTTCAGATCATTCTTCCCCTGACTTTTAGCTTTCTGCCGTGTGTACCTAAAACTCAGCAAAACACTTTTAGCTGTATGTTCACACAGGCTATTGTTTATCTTCTTTTCCTACATAAAAAACAAAGTCTTAATTTCACTGCATAGTCAACTACCAAAGATAAAATGTACATTTGGAAACACGAGGTCAAGCTCCCTGAGGCTATTTCAGCTGATTAACCTGGGTGTAACAAGCTCTCTCATTCATTTGCCATTATCCACCACCTCCCCTAATAAACATGCCACACAGCCTCCTATCCCATCAGGATTTAGCAGACTCAAAGCAGACTCATGCAGCAAAGGATTATGAGTAAGGTTTATAGCAGTTTTGTTTTGGTAGTTGCATTTATTTGATTAAACTCCAATAGCCAAAGAGACTTACAATCACCAGCAAGATTATTCAACTAAAATTGAATTGGATGATAAATAATTTTTCCGGTGTCTGTAGATGGTCCTTCTAAATGAAATGTTATTTGAACAGTCTGTGTATTCTGCACACTTTCAAGATATTCTGTACAGTAGCTCTGCTGGAAAAATACTAATTCCTTTGAATTAAATTTTTTAAAATTTAGTTATAGTTCCCTGAAATGCTATACAATGACAGGAGGAGAAAAAATAGCCCCTTCAGTCTGCCATTTATGATTTGGATGAAAAAAAAGAGGACTTCAATAACTTGAGCATGAATGGCCCTATCAGTCTTTACTAGTCTCTGTTCATTTCACTTCTTCGGCCCCTGATGAGACAGTACGACACGAACGGTTAAGTCGAGCTGCGATTATAGCCCTGCTGGGTCATTTAAATATGCTACTGTCTTTGTCCAAGTAGGTATTGTGCTTTTTCAAGTTGACCTATTACCCCACAGACCTAAACCACTGACAAACAGTTTAACTAGCATCAAATTGGCATCATGCTGAGGTGTTAAGTGGACACGTTTACAGCCTTGTACATTTCATCCGTGCTGTTGTTGCAACAAATGATCTGTTGTTGTAGCTTTTTCCTTCTTTTGTACACCAACTTTTTCAGTTACTTGCGGGTCAAAGCTTACAGCGGGATCTGTGGAGCGTGCACAGAGCACTTCAGCCATTTCGGATCCAAATGAACATATACGGGGAGAAATTTTTGCCTCCCAGTTACATTATCTGGGTGTGTCAGTGGGATTTTTAAAAAATCAATTCAGTATGATTTCAGCACGACTTAAATGTTTACATTTATTACAAAATTCCAGTTTCGGTCAGGTTAACACAATCAATATTTTTTTTTATGAGGTCATGTTAGTCAATACATTTTTCCCACTAGTCATTACGGTTTCTTTAGATGAATTATATTTATTTCTGCTCAGTGATCTAGTGGCCCTTCTGAAAATAATTCCATAAAATGTTCCTATAATTCCACAGATATTAAAAGGATATTATGCATTATTGTCCAATCAGCTTTCCAGTACTACTCCCCAGCTCCCCCCTTCTTGTCTGAATATGGTCACTTCTGGAAAACGAAAGACCAAGATGGAGATTTCTGCATTTTAGTTATCTGTATTGATTCATTCACAGTAGTAGTATGTTTTATTTGAAGTTGTCTTACTTAATTTTACAATATGTTATGATATGTTTATTTGTTGCTTGTATGAATCGTTTGACTGAGGAACACATAATTTGTGAAAAAATATGGGGGTTTTTTGGTTTTTTTAGATGACTTAAAAGCAATTAAAAGCAAATAAAAAATGTGTGCAGACAACTCCTACGTGAATCTCCACACGCACAACAGGAATTCAAAGATACAGAGTTAATAACCAGGAGCTAACCCATTTTCCTGCTTTGTGACCTGTATATTACAACTACAAAATATTTTCAAACCACAGTTTATGCTACTGCTTTGACGAATATGTTTTTAAAAATAAGTGGGATTTATTCATTCAAAGGAGGGTCTTCCTAATAAGAGATACCAGCATAAGCAGAGCCATGACTCACCTTGTCTGCTTGTTTTATTTTTGGCATCACGGAAGCTGCGGTAGCAGTGGCCTATAAGAGCGTGCACCTCAACAGACACCATTCTTTCAAGATGATTCACGCTTGTCCACACACGCCAGATCTATGTGACGACACTCACTTGCAACCCGTTTAAACACTGTATTACATTTATTTGAAAATAAAAACTAAAAGAAGTGGCATGAAGGAACATACTTGAAATCTTTTCTTTTGTAAAGAGACATGATGATTGCTTGCAGTTAACTTATTGTTTTTTACAGTTTACAGATGAAAACAGTGAGTCCAGTTTATCTGTAAAGAATTTAAATGTATGACTGCTGGTACTGCAGACAAAAATAGAATATTCTAAGAGGGGATCATCTGTTGCCATTGTAGCTACAATTATAAGCTAATTTTATAAAAACAATTCTCCTTTCATACAGAATTCATCAGGATGATGAAGTGGAATATTGTTTGCCCACAAATGTCCCTGTGACTAAAAGTAAAAAACAGAGCAGTATTGAGGTGTGTTTCTGTTAGTTTTTTTAATGAAATGCTGCATGCTTTTAATTAGTAGGAAGTTTAACACGTTAAATACACGAATTAGGAAAATCAATATCCTGCTGCTGCACCCACACACGGACACGCACACACATACAAACACACAGACTCACGCAAACTGGCAGTCTGCCCACAATACATGCCCCAGTCACTCTAATCTACATAAGGGACATCCTGGTTATCCTTTGTGCCAGCAAACACTCAAAGACTCACATTTTGAAATTGTAAGCTGAAGAGACCTCCCGACAGCATCTGCACACATGCACAGAGATAAACAATATAAAGGCAACACCCAATCAAAAACGTCATTGTGCGTTAAAGCTGAAGCTCGCAACATCTAAAGTAATTGCATCTGGCCACAAAGACTTAGAGACTTTGAGCAGAAATATTCCTGAGATGAAGGTCGTGACACTGAGGTGGGCACGAGGTGGGCACTGGCTGTCTGATTAAGATTAAGATCAGATTAAGATTTATCAGATCGGATTTATTGTCATGCAGACATGCATACACACGAAATTTGTCCTCCGCTTTTAACCCATCCAGGTTGGCACCTGAGCCACGGGCGTCCAACAGGAAAACAAAAACGTGTCGGAGGTAAAACCCCTCAGACATACAGCTCTCATGTTGACGGTTCTGCGTGGGCATTAGCATTGGTCTCTTAGCATTTGTGTTGTTTGGTGTGTCACAGTGCACAGCGGTGAGTGTGACTGAGGCTACTGTCAGCGTTTGCATGTGTGTATCGAGGAACACTGTGTTGAGAGGTTAGCTGTCAGTCTTACACAGCGACTGGTGAGCAGACGGCTCCACTCCCACCTGCCTGCCAGCGTTACTGTCACTGCCTCAGAGACTTTTGACTGCACTGCCACTTTGAATTTATTCCCTCTCCCAGCTTGTGCATTGCACTAGGTTTGTGTGTGACTGTTTGTGTGTTCATAAACTACATAAATTAAGCTGAACAGCAACTACTGTGGAGACACGAGGCATTTATAAGGTAATAGAGGAGTTATGGTGTGTTTAATGCTTGCTTTTTTTGAAGGATCTGATCAAATGTTTATCTCTGACAATAACATATTTGTAACAAAAAATGAAAGCAACATGTGTCTTGAGTTTAATGCTCACACTAGTCAACATTTGCCATCATAAACTAATGATCATGTTAAACCAAGTGAAGCAGAAGTATATTTTATTCCACCAAAAGGATCTCAAAGAGGTAATGTTGTCAAAGTGGTGGAGCAATGCCAGGAAGAATCCAAGAAGGAATCCAAAAAATAAGGTGTTTTGGTGGAGCACTGCACCCTCCAAATATCTTTTGAGGTAGAAAAAAAAAAAAAATCATGCCTGAAAACGTACTGAGTCATACTGAACAAATTGTATTTTTCCCTGGTGTTGAGGCCACTGATATGATTTTAAGAAAATATCACATTTATTGAAACATTCTTCATACTTTTATGCCTATCTTCTCGTTTTCTAATTTCAGGCAACTTGTAGACATGAACGGCAAAGAAGTTTGCAGCTTGAACTGTTTTTGTAACCGATTAATTATCAAGATCATTTTTACAAGCAGAGTAAGCAGAATATACCTCAAAGGTAAACAAAATAAGTCTTATATATAAGGGATCCCTATGATTCATGTCTTCTGGCCCACTAGAACTGTGTGGTGATGTATTTCTCGGCAAAGATATCCCCCTCTGCTTGTTTTTTTGTCGTGTTCTGTTGTGTTCTGGGATGTGTGTGGGCTGCAAACTTGCAGTGTGTGTAGACAGCATGCTTTAGAATGAAACTGCTGTGAAACAAAACAAAAAAAGTTTTATTTCTCTGGCTAACAGCTTTGTTCTGCGGCTTGCTGCCAACTGCGGTGGAAGATCAGGGGGGTTGGCCTAGTTTGAATGATGTGCTTGATAACCAGTATAGTATCAATACCAGAAGTTTGTGACTGTGTACAATCAAATGTGAACATTAGCTGTTTTCTAGTTTTTACAATAATGTAAAATTGACATACATTAAGCTAAGTTGATTTATTCGATTAAAAGATTTGTAAGAATAAATTACTGGTAGATTCTTTACATGGAAGCAATTAGCCACTTGAAAATTAAAGCAACAGAAACTTAAATCTTCAATTTGTTAAGTCATTGTAATCTTTATTTAACAGACACAAGTGCAAAGGAAATTATTTTTTGTGTCCTCACTGACCATATTCGTTGGATTTAGAAAGTATTGACATGTCTGAAATATGATGAAAAGTTAGTATAGAGGCAGGGAGAGACAAAAGTTTATAAAATATGCAATTACAGGTGTTCTGGAAGATTCTTCAATCAGCATATTAGCTGGTGATTGGTGAGGGTGTCAGGATTCATTATAAAAGAAGCATCCACCAAAGGCCCTGTCTTTCAAAGCAAGGATGGGTTTTCGTTCACCATGTGGGCTAATAAAAGAGAAAAGATTCAGGAAGTCTGTGGAAATGTCAATGCCTGAGGACCAAAGCTGGAAATCACTGCTGGATGCACTTGACCTTGAAGCCCTCAGGCAGCACTGCATGAGAAGCGCCGTCATACCTCCTTCATCGGTATTGCCAGATGGGCTCAGGAGTAAGATGGAAAACTGTTTTTACTCAACACAGTTTGCCGCTGCATTTAGAAAAGTAACCTGAAACTGTACTACGAAAGGAGGAAGCCAACTACTCCAATAACTCTGTGCAGAATTACTGCAAGTTCTCTGGGCACTAGTTCATCAAGATGGACCGAAATACAGCAGAATGTCTGTTCTGTGGTCAGATGAGTCTATGTTATAGGTTATGCATTGTCAAAGGTGAGAAAGACTATCCAGGCTGTTCAGCAAAATGTGAAAAGTGGCGTCTCTGATGGGATTGTGGTCCATCAGTGTCCATGGCATGGGTGAGTTGCATATATGTGACAAGTTGCATATAAGTCACAAGACCTGCCTGCCTGCTGTCCTAATCTGATATGTCTTATATTGAAAATGTATTGAACATCATGTAAAGAATATTTGGCCAATAAAGAACATGGGTTGCTGAGCAGGTGAAATAAAGTATTCGGCAAGAATTAAGAAATTCCCAGCTCTTCTGGAAATGTAGTTTGTAATTAGAAATTCCCATGGATTAGTCTGAAATAACTCCCAACATTTCTTCAAACAAAAGGATTTTTCAGGCAGCCACTGGGGTTCTCTTTGCCCAATTGACCACCAGGGTTTTACAAGGAGAAACACTGACTTATTTGAACATATGATTCACATTCAGTAAACTACTTATTTCCAGAAATGCCTGCAGTTTTTTTGGAATGTTGTTGAGTTATTGAATCTTTAAAAAGAAAAAGTTCTCCTTGGTCATAGTTGTGTTTAATCTCATATGTTGGTATCCAGACTATGTTGGTATCCAGACTAAAAGGCAATGTTTTTTTTTGTTTTTTTTTGTTGGAGCTTCACTGTTTCTGCAGAAGTCAGTCACAACTTGACTATGGATCAGTCAATAGATTGCTGTTGCTCCTTTAAAAGGTGTTTTCATGACTCAGTTTAATGACCATTACTGTTTCTTTTAGATTTAGCCATTTTGTCTTAGTTTACCTGCTTCAAACGAGGTTCCAGATATAACGACATTTGCAAAATCCTTCGAGCTCACCTTAAAGTCATTGATTATTTTAAAAGCAAACCTTTCTGTTGTCCTCTTTAGAAGTCATTTGAAGATGGCATGACTGACGGTGCATATCTGAGCATTCTTATTTACATGTGTTAATCTCTGTCCCTTTGATTCTTCTTTTCTTTTGTACATAACAAATCGCCCTTTGAGCACATTACGCATGGCACTCATCAGCCGAGCTCTGTGATCTAAGACTTCACTGCCACATCTGCACACTCTTCAGGGTCCTTAAAGTGGCTGCACCCATCAGTGTGACTCTTGGGTGGGCGGGTCAATTGCCCGATACTTTCAGTCCGAGTCAGTAGATTAGTCATTGTTGCTGTTCTATAAACGTGTAGAAATCAGCTTGGCTGGATTTCACTTCGCTGCAGGGAGTGTTAATCAGGTGCACTTAGGGGCTACATGGCAAACGGCTACACAGCTGCTACTGTTTGTCTTGGATTTCACCTCTAAATTTCCCCTACACAGGTTGTTATTTCATGAGTACAACAACATCATGAATAATCCATCATTATGTGCATTTGAGAGGTTCTCCAGAGTGTTCTCCATCAGCGCCTCGACAAACTACCCTTTGGCTTGAAAATTGTTGTGTTTGTACGTTAGCAAATTAAATTTATGTCTGGCTGCATTTTCTATTTTCTTATTGTCAACAAATCTGACCCCAAAGCGTGATACCTCTTGGCATTTCCACATCCTGGGTGCTAAAGCTCCACTGATGTTAGAAATAAAAAGCTGGCAGGATGTGGGAACTATGGATGTCTATAGCTCAGATTAAAGAGGCTTTGACTATAGTCAATATGTGTTAGAGGTGGTTAAAAAAAAATCCGTCATGTTCTGGAAAGTGGAGCTGCTGGATGCTCAGTGATATTAACAGATGCAGACTGTTATGAATAGCCTTATTAGTGCATGGTTCAGATCTCATCTTTACATATCCTACATCTGGTATTCTTTTTGTTGTAGCAGCCATTTTAGCTTTGGCTTTTCTGATTAAGAAAATAAGAAAAAACACAAAGGATCTCATTCTCATCTTTAGAGACTAGTTCCTAAAGTATCAAAACCCTGTGATTAAGGTCAGCTGGATCCACCATTTCCCGGCTATGACCTCACCAACAAAGAGGGTGGATCCATTAGTAAAACATGATCAAGATGACCACATAAAGTGGCTCGGTCGTTTATGAAAAGACAATGAAAGGGCAATTCTCTGTTTTGGATTTGCGTCTCATACTCTGGGATTTGATCTGCCACGTTTCACTTCCTTCTCTGCTTGCAGCTCATTATTATTTTTATTCTCTGTTGTCTGAGTCATTGGATGACTTGTGAGATATTTTTGTCTGTATATCTCCGAATTCTCTCCTGTACTCATGTTCCAACCTCTCACTGTCTAGCCTGAAATGACTTGAAACGTACATATTTACATTCTGTCTGACTTCACCAAGTTTCAACCATTAAAGATGTTATCCCTGTGGCTACATCGAACATATATAATTGACAATATTGGCTACATCAGGTGTTAGAGCAGCAGGTAAGTGGTGAGTATGGCCTGTCATTTTTTTATTTTTATCATTTTTTAAATTGATACTATTTTCAAATTAAATTGCCAGAATACTGGAAATACCTCTAGCATTTATTTTGTCAGGACCAGCTGGCTTTTGTTGAGTAACTGGTTTTGTAAAGGCAATCCATGCTCGTTTTCTATGTCTCCTCGTGCACAAAGCATGTGTGACGTATATTTTGCCCACTGGGTCCCTCGGTGGCTGACCACATACAGCCAACCTATTTGTACCACCGAGCACACTGGCTACTCGTGCTCTTGGATCAAGCACCACTCAGAAAAAAATTAAACATATCAGAAAGACGAGCAGAAGAAAAAAACATTGGATTTTTACTTTGAGGAGAGACCGATTGCATGCCCATGCATGGGAATCTTTTGTGCTAGATGGCTTATGGGGTCATTTTTCAACCCATTTATAACTTAAATGGCCCCCACGTGCAAATACTGGCTGTCACATGACAGATCACATGTACGATCAGCTGCTTCTATTGAAAGCTCTATTGGCTAAAACACATTTAAGAATATACACAATGGATCCAGTTGAGAAGAATTCCTGAAGACCTCTCTTATTTTCCTGTATATGACCACCAGTTTTGTTTTCGGTCAGTAAACTCTACCGCGTAGCTGTAGCCCATACCATCGCCTTCTGACAACTCACAGCTCAGTTTGAATCACTCCAAACTAGTTCGAGAGAGCATGCCAGGTGCATGTTTTGTATTTACAACATTTAGCTATATGTTCTACCTTCCGTCATTTTTCTGTACACAGAACAAACCCTAGGTTTTTTATTAGACTAGATGTTCTCCAATGCATGGCACATCTTTTGTACTGATGAGTGTTTCATCCAAATCAGACGGGCTTCAACTGTGCATTGCATAACATTTTCTATGGGGGAAAAGAATAAATGGGACTTTTATTTTCAGAGCCAGAGGCATCGAATGTGGCTCCTTCCACTTCCCATCTGGATTGCATCTGAATAAATGTGCAACACAACAAAGAGGTTTAAAAATGGAGACTAAGAGGAAGGGATAAACAAGAGCATGGATTTTCATGATTCCTTTTCTTGAGCTTCTTGCCTTTCGGTGTCTTTTAATCAAAGAATTCTGTTGAATCTTCCCCATCTTTCTTTCTTTATCATTTATCCTTTTTTTATTCTGACTCTACTCTTTCTCTTTTCTTCCATTCTGAATCCTCAACTTAATCATTTCTTAATCATTTCATCTCTCTTGACTGTGCACCTGCCTCTCTTCCTCCCCCTTCCATTCCCTCCTCGCCCTCTTCCACTTCATCTCCTGCTCCTTCTTCTCTTTATTCTCTGCCTTCCTGAAAGAGCGTGAGTGTGCATGAACAGGCCCGTGATGGTATCAATTATCTATCAAGTACTGATTTGATATCCCACCACACTACTACTCCCATTGGAAACCAAAGACTGTATGAGTACTTTGTGATCTTGATTGTGTTTGTGAAATGTTCAACTCATGCCCCCAAATGTTAGCTGTTTAAGTGTGTGTGTGTAAGAGAGAGTGCTCAACCTATAAAGCTGGAAAGCTTCTGCTCTTTTCCCAGGAGGTTACATATCGTGGAGACGGCTATTAGTCTTTTATCATTTGGCTTTTTGTTGTCATTGCACATCGTTCTTTGCCTCTCTTCTATGATGGCCTCATCCCTCATTCTGTCCTTCTTCCTTAATTCAGGGCCCCTGTTTTTCCACCCCTTCTGGACACCATTGCTTCCCAGCAGTGGGAAGGTGTTTTATCAGTTGTTTGTAAATGTGTAGAAGCTTAACAGGCTCCCCCTTCTCCCATGTTGCCTCTCGTCTACCGCCCCAACCCAGGGGGACACGTTGGAGTGCAGCTTTCCCCTCTTTACAACTCTTCTGTTGCATGATTTACAAGCAGTGGCTGTGTGATGTGTATGTGTGCATAGACACCCACACAGAAACTCCCCAGAGCACTTAATCTCTCTTTCCTCCTGACATTTTTCATTCTTTCACTCCAAAACAGCAGAAAGCCTATTCACACACCACGGCACAAACACTTGCCGCGTTTGATACTGAGTGTTTTCAGCCACACATACACCAGGGAGGCGGCACGTTGCTTTGTATGAATGCTGCAATGGGTTCACCTCCATTATGCTGTGATTGGACAGTTAATGTTGCAGGAGAATGGACAAAGATGGAGCCCTACAGCTTCGACATTTACTTTCCATTTTCTGCACACACACATACACAGAGCTTAATAGCAAAGCTCCTTCACCCACCCATGAGCACAGGCAAATACAGACACATACCACCAAACCACAAAATATATTTGTTTTCAAGCCTATTAATATGCATCCGACAGGGGAGAGCACAGCATTTTGTGCAGCCTCTCCTAAGACACAGCTAATTATTGCACAGGAAGCTCTCTGTTGTTTATCAATGCGTTACACCTGCAGTAAACATGCTTGGCTCCCTATCTGCTGGATTTTATTTTCTCATTATGAGCAGTATACCTCAGGGAGTAAAAGCAGATAGTCCTTCACTTGTGTGCACATCACAGCTGGGGAAAGTCAGTATTATATAGAAGGAATATCTTACAATAGTGATGTTATTCACATTTTGCTTCATTATGCTTTTGCCTGGAATCAATGATTTGGGCAACGCGTTGCGTGTCAAAACGCAAGCTGATTCTTACATCCTCTTTCTCAAAGCAAAATAGCACATCCATTTTCTTAGTTTTAGCGTTGTTTCTCATGATGACTGTGTTGAATATTTCTTTATTCTATTGTGAGCACCATCACAGATAGCTAGCTAGCCACCAGTTTGCTGTATTAACAGACTTCATTCTTCATTCTTTTGTTTTCTAAAACGTTTGAAGAATGTTGTTTTTTGGTTGTTGGAGCCATAGACATAATATACGTAGACGCCTCATAGACTGACGCTGCCTATTGGAGCTGACATATCAGCGCGGCCGCCATCTTGGCTGGGTCTCCAATGCCCCCACATTGCATTTATTTCGACTGAGGACGGTGTATATCCCCAACTAAAATGATCATAACTCCCCGAATTTTTACCGTTTGGTTTGTTACAAACGGCAGAGATTTAGTTATGATACAGGACGCTGTCACACATTAAAAGTACGTGCTTTCATGCTGAATCACTTTATATTACGCTCTTTAACAAAGACATATGGGAGACTATGGCATATTGATAAATGTATAAATGAATTTAAATATAAATTTTATATTTTAATAAAGAAATAAGTTTGGTTGTTCATTTGAATTTATTTCTCTCTCTCTCACACACACGATCCTTCTGTAACACATAAACATACAAACTCCCATTTAGGATTCAAGGATTTTTTTATTTGTCATTGTATTCCTATAAAAGATTTTTGTTGGCACTCAAGAAAAACAGACAAAACAACAACAATGAATAAAATAGTGTCGTGAATAAAAAAATAAAAAAATAAATTGTCGAGTAGTAAAAACAGTTATACATATATTAGAAAAAAGATACAGTTCTAAAAATGGTGGAATTTTGAATATTGTGGAAGTAAACATTGACGCAGTAGGTTATATGTAATATAATATTGCACATATATACTGCACCAGCTCAGTACATTTTTTTCAAAGGCCTAGAAAAGTAAGCATTGTAATTCCAGGTCATTCCAGTGTAACACTACCCCGTTAGGCTTGCATCTGGGGCTGGGGAGCTAAAACCCTTGAAAAAGAACTGTTTTGCACAGCTTCTTGCGTATGCTGGCACTCTGTAACTCCAGGGTAGTTAATTTTGAGAGTACCAGTTCCCGCTGTAATAACGTTACACGTAAGTAACGGTAGTTGCGATGACATAATATTATATAAAATAACCAAAATGACTATTTAATCTTACTTGTGAAAGGTAATCCCACGCGATCTGGTATCAATAGTGCGCTGGTTATTGTAACCGTAAACTGCACTAAATATGAACATAGTTGCTCACTCTCCGGCGACTCCAATTGATTCTGGTGCTAGCCTCGAGTGAGGAGGCCCAACCAATATGGCGGTGACGCCGTTACGTTCCAGCACGCAATGAGGCGTCTACATAATTATGTCTATGGTTGGAGCATTCCTTTGAAAGCTTGTTTGTGTTGTCGTATGGTTCACCAGAACATTTTTTTTGTCTGAAATATAACAATGAATTTTATTTGCATGTTTTGAACAGCTTTTTGCAGTACATTACCATTTGGTTGTAATAACTAATTCTCCTCACCTTGACGTTTAAATCAAACTTTGGAAAGCTGTATGACAACATGTTGACATCATGGTCTGCAAAATCAGGGTGCTTATTTTGCAGGCGCTGTATTTTCAGTCCTGAATTATGAAACTGTCTTGGATAAAAATGTACTGGTCCAACAAATAAACCTGTCAGCCTGTGTACAATGCTCTTGGATTGTATTCTTACTCCAAAATGCAACCAGTTAGGACGTTCATGTAAAAACGTGGAAATTAACCCGAAGAGAACATTGGTGGTTTTAGCTTCCAAATTATATAAGAAACATTCTGCTACAGCTTAACTAGTGTGCAAACGTTCACAAAGTGTTAATTTCATGTTCCTCTAAATCTAACCTTAGGAGACCTAATGTTGGTTTAACTTCCTGTGCTTGCTGATTTTTATTTTTATTTTTAAAGGAGTTTCACTCCTTGGGGAGCTGGGGAGCACAATCAATGATGCGAGAGCAACTTGCTGTGGCGACCCCTGATAAAAGGGAGAGGCCGAAAGAAGAAGAAGAAGAAGAAGAAGAAGAAGAAGAAGGAAAATATCCTATAGATGTCCATGAACAAATTGACACATCGATACAAATTTATTGTTTCGGCTCTAACTAAAGTTAGAGCCGAAACAATAAATAGACTGCTGTTTAAAGGGGGGAAAAAACAGTAACAATGCTTTAAAATGTATTCTATGTTCATACGAATGGCAAACTTTAACGTGATATCAAGGATTTCCGCTTGCTGTATTTTACAATGTTATCAATAAAGTTGTAACAAAATTTGCATAAAGAAGGAATAAGTACTCTGTGATATTGGATATAGTGGTGATATTGCGTATAGTAGGCAAAATTCCTCTATGTGTAGTAATACAGTACATGTGTAGTATTTGGTTCAGTAAGTAAGTACTGTAAGTACTGTAAAAAAAGAAAGTAAAGATTGTTTTGAGTTGGCCATCTGTTACTTTGCAGAGTGAGGGAGAGTTAAGGAAAACCTACATCAGAAATTACTTCAGGCTTTTCATCTCTGTCTGACTTTAGATGCACAGCTACCTTACTCATAGTTTTCCGTATGATTCTTTCAGTCCCAACTTCAATCGCAATCATAACTTCAGGTCTTTTGCACTCATCCAGCTGCAAAAACTACATGTTGGTTTTATTTTAGTATGAATGATAAAATGAGAATGATTGTTATTAATGATGTTATTCAGGATGTAATGCGCTCCCCTTTTAGTCCCACACACCCACAGGAATGTTTTGATTGCACTTTAAGCCTCTTTCTCTCTGTAACAAGTACCTCTTATCATTCTTCCTGGTCATGGTCTGACACGATCTAATGAGCTGCTGAAGAGGGGCACACCACCCACTCCACTCTCCAAGCTGATGAACACTGCTTAGTTTTGCACAGTTACTCATCGTATTGTTCTATGTTTCAGTTTAGATTTTCTGCGCTTTGCAGCGTAAAAGCTGCCCTAGTTTTGAGTTTTATTCTACAGTCCATTTCAGGCCAAAGGGAAAGGGAGCAAAATCGAGCGCGAAAGTCAAAAGGGTCAAAGAGCAAGGGGAAACAGGCGGGAGAAGGAGGAGCAGCATGTGAAGAAAAGATCTGTTGCCTGGCAACACAGCATCAATCAGTGAGATCGTGTTGAGGGTTTAAAGGCAAATATGGACGTGAGGAAGAGTAGATCGGAGGGGGTTTTGTAGATGGACAAAAGGAAGATAGTAAAAATCAGTAAAAATAACTGACAAAACAATATGGCAACATTTTATTATTACTCTCTCAATCCTTTTTTTCTTCTTTTATAATCAGATCATCAACATGCACATGTCTAAAAAAAAACCAACAACAACAAAAACAGTCATAAAAGTAGCAGGCAAGTATAATAAAATCGTATCATTACTAAGACAATTGTACTTGAATCAAATTCAGGATACTTTAAAGAATGATTTGATCATTTGGGAAATAAGCAAAGTAGCTTGCTTGATGTGCATATGCAGCATGAAAATGACGAGATAAGCTGGCTCAGTCCAAAGGCAAACAAATCTGCTTACCAGCTGATTAACATGTTATGTTTGGTTTGTTCATCATTCTGTTTAAAACCAGGCACATCAAAGTGACAGGTTGTAGCTTTACAGAGATTGCAGGGACATATATTACGCCATGATTTGGTCATTTAAAGATGTACAAAAGACAGTCAAATTCTTATCATTTGTCTCAGAAAGATAACACGTTTGAACCACTTTTTTCTGATCAATATGTCCTAAAACTACTGGGTCATTGCTGAAGCATGCAATGCGAGTTAAAGCGTGTTCCAGTCTGTTAGTGGAAATGTTCAATTCTAGGGTTATTTTACCTGAGAAAATATTCTGTCCCTCCAAGTAGACAGATGGCATCATTGAGATCAGTGCTAATAGCGTGGCGGCCTGCCCTCAGTGATGTTTAGTCTTTAAAGTATTCCATCATATTGTTTTCTAAATAGTACTAAAAACAAAGTTCTGCTGAGTCCTGAAATGCACAAATTAACATTTTTACCCAGGGACTGCTTTGGATGCAAATGAAAGGAATCACTATCCTGACTGTTTGAGCCAAACTTTATGGCAATCATAATTTTTAGTTTAGTAGACCCTCTGAGCAACCACTGCAACTGCAAGAAAGGCTTAAATTAATGTTTGGACTGACTCACAGTAACAAGGTTACAAATGAGGCACGAAATCATCTAAATCTCACGAAACACTCAGTAAGAAAGTTAATAAGCTTTCAGCTCTTCTGAAAAGCCTTTTCTATACAGCATATGTATAGGATACATAGTGTTCTTGTCCTCTGCACTCTGTTGTTTCACTCAGTCTCCACACCACCATTACTTACTCCATTTCTCTCTTATACGGTGCCCTTTCTAGTGCTGTAGTGAGAGGTGAGTCAGCAAGAGACCGATAATTGGGGTGATAAGTTGAGGGTTTTTACAGCAAAGGAAGTTAGGACTCATTATGAGAGGTGAGTAATTATTGATGATTAAAGTGCTGGTAATCTGTTCAAGGGAAGGGGCAATTCTCATGTCTGCAGCAGGGCACATGCTGTGATCACATGGAGGTGATGTGTCTGCCATGGTTCCTCTTTTATCTATGAGTGTTGCCAGCTCTGATGTATTTATGAACAGCTTCTTATTGTCTCCCACAAGCTGTGGTTGATCAGATGTCTAATTTTACCCATGTCTCCCTGTCAGCTGATTTCCAGTGATGCAGATGGGGCCATTCAGAGGGCAGGACGCTTCAGGGTGGAAAATGGCTCATCAGATGAGGTACATCCAATCTAATTCCCTTTTGTGTACAAATGCCCCCCCACCTATCTACTATTTCTTTTTTTTTTGTAACAAGCAGTCAGAAGTTATTTAATGATCAGTTGCAGAGGGAAACTTTTTATTTTTTAACTCAAGATAGATTTAGAAGTAGGATGGTGACAGGCAGACAGCTACGAGTCAGCATAAATTGCCATTAAATGCTTTACAGTACTTTAAGGTGATTCTAAGACATTTAGGGTTATTTGCGTTCACTCTAAAAAAAAAAGTAGATGAGAGAGCTGATACCACTGTCATGTCTGTGGGATAAATATGAAATTACCAAGCACCTGCTGTGGATGCTTCAGTCTTTTTACGCTGACTATATTTTCTTGTTTAAATGAGGCATAGTTTACAAGTAAGCATACAAAAAATATGATACAAAATAACCACACTAAATGAAAAATATGCAAAAATATAATGTACAAAATATTTTGTAAGTATGCAAAAATGAAAAAGAGAAAAGAAAATCAGAGGTGCTCACAAAATACCTTCAGTTTATTGCACATTGAGTAATAATTTCACTTTGAGATAGATATTACACAAAACACTCTCAGACACTAACAATGTGACACGCAGCCAACAAATGTTAGCATTTCATTGTCTCTACAGTGCTGCAAACTGTGTTTTTTTTCTGCATTTGTTATTCATTTTTGCAGTGTCTTGTTATTATTTGGGACCACATGTTATTGTAAGAAAATGGTACTTAAAAACCTTTCGCCAATAGTTTCTATTGACTACCACATGCTAGCAGCATACAACTTTGATGGTAATAAACAGACTGTGTAGCTCTCGGCATCTGTTTCTGATATCCTGCCCTGTATTGTAATATGTGCTGGTGCATTGTGTAACTTTTTTTTCCACTGAGAAGACTGTTGTGGCTCAAACTGTGACCATCGTGATGGCGTTGTGGTATGTGTCTCTGTGTGTTCATGTGACAAACAGACTTCCGACTACACTCCGGGAATCTGGAGGAGAACGGATGTCCATCTGGAGAATCCAGAGTACCACACCAGATGGTTCTTTAAATACTTCTTGGGAAAAGGTCAGTGCTTCTCAGCTGTGCTCTTTTTAAAAAACATACCCTTACACACAGAGGTAATGTAAAATAGATACGGGGTCAGAGTGAGACAGGGACCGTGAGCTTGTTTTCAGAGACAGGTGAAATAAAACATCCTCTGAACATCTTCCCATGTCCACTGGATGATTCTTATCTCATATAGTCAGCCTTGTCTCCCTGCTGCACTGCTCTTCATTTAAGACCAAAACTTGTTGACATCTGGCTATATTCCAATTGGGTCCCCCAGGTACACTTAATCACATACACCACCCAGGGAGGAGGTCCATGGAGAACATACTGTACTGTCTTACTATAAACATAAAGCTTGCCTCCACAAGAAAACGCAGCTTAGACCTAAGTGTTGTCTGTACATCCTGTAGAATGCATGAAGCTAGCAGAAAAGAAGATTGTATAATACATATGAATTAGTCAGTTGTTGCTTCACCTTTCTGACCCTCATCATTTCAACATCCTCATTACCAACCTGTCTGTTCTCAGACTCACAGCGTAGGCGCCGATGCAAGTTGCACAAACAAAAGAGCACAGTCTGGGCTTCTTTACCGTGACTTAAGTCTGGAAGAATGCAATCAGCTGAAAGATTGAGATAAAGTGCAGAACCTTGGAAAAGGAAGAAAACGCTTTCACCTCTACCTAATAATGCTACGGAACGGGCAGTTTAAAATGAGCCATGCCTCTCGAATGTTGGCTCGACCTGTTTGGACCGCAGCTGAACCATCTGTGTCTCACAGCCTGAGCAGAGCTGACTGGAACGCACAACACATGATGCACTGGAGCCCACTTCCTGTGCGCTAAAGCACCTCCAATAACACAATAACTTCAATTTCTACATGATCTGATGCAGAAATAAAGAACAGTTCGTCCTTGTTTGCTTCCCTTTTTTTAGACATTAAATCATACAATTATTCCAGATAGTAGGCTGGTTACCTAAACTATTTAAAACCAGGCTAATGAATATAAAGAAAAAGAAAGCTTCAGTCAAGAACAAAAAAAGAGGCAGAAGAGAACCTGTATCCAACTGTATTTAGAGGTCTGCTTGTTTCTGAATATGTTACCCTGTCAACTGTGTGGAATCTAGGGGACATGAATGAAGGGACAATGAATAATGAAAGAAAGGGTATGAAGGAGAACAAAAATTGTAAAGAAAGACAGGGAAGTTAGCACAGACATGAAAGGGAGTCCTGGGTAAAAATAAATGTTAATAGTAATGTTTTGATTCTGGCACTCCACACGTTAAATAACTTGTGTGCATGTTTTATATTTTCTGTACATTGTCTCTGTTGCCCTTAGTCCACCAGAACTATGTGGGTACGGATGCAGAGAAGAACCCTTTCTACCTGTCAGTCGTCCTCTCAGACCAGAACAACCAGCGGGTCCCTCAGTACAGAGCCATTCTCTGGAGGAAGACGGTGAGTTCACCTTCTGTGTATCTCACAAGTGTGGTGGATGATGTGTGTAGATAACTAAGCCGAACAAGAGTTTTAAAATATTCCATAAAGAATTAAAGATCAGTTTTCATTTCTGTCAAATCTTAATCCCAAAGGTAAGACACAATTAATTAAAGGAAGATTGCTGAAACTTTTATCATACTAGAGGAAAAATGTATCCTGGAAATTATAAATTTTTTGAACGCACAGTTGGAGGAGGTGTTTTTATTTAAATGTGAAAAAGAAGAAAATGCTTTCCTGAGGGACCAGACTACTCCATTTTTGAGTCACGGTGCACATAGATGTGTGCGGGATGCCTGCTCATTAATGTGTGTTTGCTGTTTACTGATTCAGTTACATTACCAAGATAGCTCGGATCTAATTTTGGCCTCCAACATCGTCTGGAACCTGATTAGGGCGGTGCACCTTCGCTGCCTGATCACATTCATTTGTCGTGTTTCTGGTTTTTGTTGTTGTACAACAGAGCTACTTTGTATTCACTCAAACTCTAAATAAAGAAAAGATGCAATAAGAATTGGTTTTTGTTTAGCATTGCATGATCGTCCATTTGCATTGGAAATTAATTATACGCAGCATAAAAGGTTTTTTCTTTTTTTTCTTTAAACAAGTTCTCGATTAAATGGTGCATGACACTCTGCTATGAGTTTTTAATCCCAGAACTGTGTTGTTGTCTTTTTTGCCTCAGGGCACTTTGAAGATCAGCCTCCCCTACAGCCCGACCAAAACACTATCAGTCAAGTCCATCCTCAGGTGAGAAGTGCATCCTGAAGCTTTGAGCAGACAGTTCTTATTTTTTACCATACATGAATGAGAGTAAATGATGTTGCTAACGTACAGTGTTTCAAGATGTGACTCAAACCCAGACATAGGCACATGTGGTGATGGTAGCAACATACTCAAATGTTTACTGCCATGTGCTGTAGATGCAGTCACACAATAATTGCAGCCAAGGATGTTTATACAGTATATTCAGTATATATGTATATATGTATATATTGGAAACTATGCATACATTAGCAGAACAGTGAAAATTTTATTTGTACAATACATATCACAGTTTTTTTTACCTGCTTAAAGTTCTTGCAAATGCATGAAAGAAATCCAGTGCTATCTTGTTTATAGTTAGAATCATGAAAAAGTATGTTCACTTTGACTTTTGGATGATTAAGCATCTCCCATGAACAGATTTAAGCTTCAGTGCAGCCTTTATCTCAAAGAAGAAGTCGTGATGACCTAAGTCAATTGACTTTGTTGGTCAAGTCAGACATCCCAAGTCTCCCGGAAGTTCCGGGAGTCTCCCTGATATTGATAGCGGATGCCCGCGAGTCGGATAAAATATCCCGGATTTTAGACTATGCGAGGGAGTGTTTGTTTTTTTTTTTTTCAATGCGAGTGAGAGCGTGCAGGCGACACAATAACTCGTGCACCATGCGCGTTTCGACTGCGCGGGCACGAGAGAGAGAGGGGTGTGGGGAGGGGTTGCTTGTGAAACCTGTGCGTATTTGTCCAAAGCGATGCTCTGTTCAACAAACGTTCAAGTCGACTGCTTGTCAGAAGGAGCGCTGATTGGTTTAGTCAGCAAAATAAGCCAATAACGTTCGGTGTGGGAGGGCTTCCATTTACTCTCTGACAGTCACCTAAGTTACCACTCAAAACTGTGCATCCTGCCAAATGGCAGAGGGTGAATCCTCGAGTAAAAAACGAAAATATAAGACTCATTTTACAGCAGAATATACTAAAGTATATCCATGTCTAGTGAAGGTGAAGAATGATGACACCGTGACGAGGTGCACTGTATGCAGCAGTGACTTCAGTATTGCCCACAGCTGACTTAATGACTGTAAAAACATGTGGAGGTAGGCTGAACGCGCCATCATCTGCATTTTATTTCTGTAGGTTAAATGCTGTTATAAAATAAAGCAAAACGTATCAAAGACTTATTTAAAGTATCAATACACATTTAGTTACTAAATTGTGTAGGCCTATATCTAAATAGCCAGCTACAGTATCTAACTATCTATATCCAGCCTGTCTAAGCCTTTTAAAAAATCCCCAATTTAATATGTTGCTAAATAGGCAAAATAAATAAAGCGCAAATTAATTAAAGAAAATATGTAGAAATGATAGGCCTAATTATTATATTATATTAATTACCGTTAGTGAATAAACAGTTGGTGAAAAGTTGCTGGCCTTAAGTGTGTCTGTATGGGGCGGGGGTTCGATAAGCATCTCCCTGAAATGAGTTTTTGGAACTTGGGATGTCTGTCAAGTTAAGGCTTCAAGTAAGAGTTTATCAGTTCGTCTGCAGATGATTGTTTCTGTTTGGTTGTTTCATCAGTTTTGCCAGTTGTGAAAACATACTTCAACTAAAACTACTCACATGTTTGACCAACAAGCAACAAATGTTCACATTTGGGAAGCTTAGACAAGATTTTTTTTTTGTTTCTTTGAGCTTAAAAGTCTACGAATTAAATCAACAGTTATTCTTTTACCTATCATCTACAGTGGCAATTTATAGTTTCAAATGCTCTACAGTCCACATAAATATCACCTTAACCATCATTAGATGTTTACACAAGTCCAAAGAGTAGATTAAGAGAATATAATTAAAATAATTTTTTTCTGATTTTATTGAGAAAAGTGATACAACATTACATATCTGTGAGTGGCAAAAGTATGTGAACCTGTGGGTTTTACCATGAATGTATTCAAAAATTGATTTTGCTTTTATCTAAGAAAAAAAATTTAAAAATCACATAAAACATTGTCAAACTGGTTGGAATCTTCCCAAGTTGACAATGGCTGTGTACTTTTAAATTGCATTTTAAGTTAAAATGTCACATAAATTGTCCAGTCATTTATACCAGTGATTTATACCTTCGACATTATGTTTCCAGTGCCAGATGTCATGAGAGACTGGTAACAGGATTAAAGAAGATGCATGACACAAGAAATTGGAGATTATAAATTCCTCAGGCTGAGGAGCATCACTGCTCAAACTCTGAATGAGTACAAATTGTATGAGCCGTATGAGAAATCTCCTGTATCAAGTCTCATTTTTCTGTAATCTACTTCAGGCCATTTGTCTTCCATCAGTCCTAAACGCCCTTTTCTCTTTTTTTCCTCTGCTTCTTCCATTACTCGTTTTCGTGCTCCTCTTACAGTGCAATGAACATGGACAGGTTTGAGAAAGGCCCCAGGGAGATCCTCAACCCGGAGATTCAGAAGGTGAGAGGGACACTAGAGCAGCGCCACTCTCTTATTGAAATATAGCAGCGGCCCATTTTCTGCCAAGCCTGATCAGCAGCACATTTATATTGTCCTCAGGCTGTGTCATCTCTAACTGGAGTGCTGGTCAGTGTGAATGATAGTTTATTTGCCCTCTTTCCCCAGGATCTGCTGGTGTTGGAGGAACAGGAGGTATGAAAGGATGAAGTGCCATTTGGAATGTTTGTTAGTTGTTATTAGTCAGTTTTGTTCTAAATTACCATTTTTATGTTTTATTATTTTAATTTCCATTCTTCTGTGTATTTTTGTTTCTTGTCAAATTGTACTACATTATAAATGCACTTTTAAATCATTAATTCATGTATCTTTTGTGTCATATTGTTTTTCTATATCTATTTCTGTACAAAAAATATATTTGCTATGCACTGCTTCCTCATTTTAACCCAATTATGATTTTATAGGGTTCTGTCAACTTTAAATTTGGTGTACTGTATGCCAAAGACGGACAGCTCACAGATGACGAGATGTTTAGCAATGGTAAAGCCCTTTCCGCTTACTTTTGTCTCTTTTTGTTTTCCTGCAGCTTTTAAAGGACTCTGCCCTTTGAGAAATAAATTATTTGCACAGATATTAAACATTTAATCTTTAATTTGTTTATTACACCCAGCAAGCAAAGTCAACAAACAAACCCACTGATGTTACTTACACCTCGTTTCCCACCAAATTAGCATATGTTTCTGTTGGTGGTATCTTGTGAACCTGCCCCCATTTACACCAGTTCTGGATAGAAAACTGAACGGTTCCACAAATCATAGCAGAACCTGTTCAGTGTTGGTGGGAAATGGCATATGTGAGCTTTCAGGTGAATCTTATTTGTAGTAGACTGAGCTAGGCTAGTTGCTTCCACCATTTCTAATCTCTTTGCTAAGCTATGCCAGGCTAAGCGAAACTAAGCTAAGATAATCAGCTTCAGCTATGTTTAACAATCATAGGATGTTAATATTTTCATCTAACTCTCGACAACAAAGACTTTTTCTCTTCAAAATCTGGAACAATTTCTTCAATGAGACAGTATGTTTTATACTCCAGATAACTGAAAATTCTGTGTTTGTTGCAGAGATGGGGAGCGAGAACTTTGAGAAGTTTCTCGGTCTGCTGGGTGACATCATTACATTGCAGGGATGGGCAGGTTATCGTGGAGGGCTGGACACCAAGAGTAACAATGCACAGATCCACTCAGTCGCATCAAATCACCATGACTTTAGGGTGAAGATCAGTTATGCTGATATTTCCTCATCAAGTTGTTCTGTTTCTCTTTTGTGTCTGCAGATGACACTACAGGAATGAAATCCATCTACACAGTGTATCAAGGCCATGAGCTCATGTTCCACGTCTCCACAATGTTACCCTATTCTAAAGAGAACAAACAGCAGGTGTGTGTTTGTGCATTTTTGTGTCTTACGAACATATCAAAGACTAAACATACTGGGTTATGGCCCCTGACGTTACCTGTTCCGCCTCAGTGTAGATGATATTAATGGCTTTTAGTTTTCAAAGGTTTTCATTGTAATGATTTATGATGACCTTCTTTGTTTCTTTTCACCTTCTTTTTCTGCACTTTTAACAAGCTTAGCTTCTCTCTATGTTTGGAGTAAAAGTGTGTTCTTAGTGAAGATGAGAAGCTTCAGATGTATATTTGAGAGATTCTTATCTCTGTCATTTAGCAAAGAAAAGATACCTCTTAAACAGTGCACTGAGAGCAAGCCAAGACGATAGCGGCCACTAAACACAATCACTTTAGGAAAGAAAGGGAGAAGAAAAAGAACATTATGGCTCTTTTCTGTAATGCCAGTATTAGTGAGCATGATGTGAAGGCGTTGGTGCTTCGCCGTTTTGACAGATAATTGGATTTCCTCTAAAGAACAGACACTCTGGAGGTCAATAATCAGGCACAGTCTGTGTTTGTGCAGCATTTGGCTGCTGGGGTGATGCATGATTCTCCTCCACCTGAGTGACGAGAGCTGCAGTGACACTGAATGTGGCACACGAGTCTTTCGCCTGTCTTATTGCACGATGTGCATGAACAGCATTCAGATTAATCCTTTATGGAGTGTTGTGCTAGAGAAATCATGATGTACTGATAAACAGTTACTAAAAAATCTTTTTGGACCATGATGACATGGGTCATTTTAAACAATGAAATAGCATTTGGACAAACCAAGCATTTCTGTTTTGACTGTGGCTCTAGGGAAAAAAAAGCTTAATGTCCAAAATAGAAGAGGTCATTTTCTGCGAATGTGTTCATTAAATCACCACAGCAAAATTTAGTCAGTTGAAAGAAAATTAATACGCAAATATTCAGATAATCGATTCAACAGTGGTGTGATATTTTTAAGTTAACTTTTTTTCTACGTTTACTATAGTTTTAGGTATAATTTTGGTGAGCTTGAGTTTGGCCACCATTTGCCTCATACATGTTATTTTTGGGTCTTTTCACAACTGTTTTATTTATTTTATTTTATATTTCTTGCGGAAATTTTCCAGAAATTTTGCATATCTTGATGACTATTTTGTGTGTAATTTTTTTGTTATCATAATGTATATAATAATGTTTTGGGTTTTTTTAAGTTCTGTTTGGTAATTTTATAGTAGGCATGGTATGTTTCTTTAAGATATTTTGTGTCACTGTAAGATTATTTTGTGTTTCATTTTAGTCTTTTAACATGCAAATGTTGTCATTTTTTTCAGTTGGAGGTCATTTGACATCTAATCTCTCTGTGTTGTGTCTGTAGAGGCCCATGTGTTTTAGAACAGATGCATGCATGTGATCTGAAAACAATTTAAAGAAGGCTGTTCTTTAGATTAAGTGTGACATTCACTTTATTAGGGTATTATTATCTTCAATTGCCATTGTCAGCAAGTGTATAAATACACTTTGCAATCCTAGAAATAATCCTATAACTTCAGAACTCAGTTGCAAATCTTCACATTTTAAGTTTTTTTTCTGTATCAAAATAATCAAGTCTTTGTACATTCAGTTGTGCATTTTCACCAAGTGGCCTAAAAAGTCATTTGTTTCACAGATTAATGAAAACTTTGTTGTTGTTTTTTTCTTGCGTCTCTGTGGTGTGTCCCCTGCGGCAGGTGGAGAGAAAAAGGCACATTGGAAATGACATTGTTACCATCGTATTCCAGGAAGGAGATGATGCGTCGTCATCTTTCAAACCATCTATGATTCGATCGCACTTCACCCGTATCCTTAACGTGGACAATGACTGTCACAGAAATCAGTCGGTAGCCAGCGACACAAACCATGTTCACTGGAGCTTCTGCCAGTGAATGGTCGGAATAATGAAATTGTATGTGCTGACATATTGAGTCTCCTGTATAATTAGGGTTTCCTATACTTTCACTTCCAGATATTTTTGCTTTAGTTAGGTATAATAGCCAGAATGACAGTTACAGGTAAGTTTTGAGTTTCAATACTTGAGAAAATTTGAATTTACTTAATCCACCCCTCATTAGTTGCAGGTGGAAGAAAGATGTTACATATCTGCTCTCTGCCACAGGTTGAAGATTTTCTCAGAGGAGAGTGTTCCACTGTTTGGACCCCCTCTCCCATCTCCGCCTGTTTTTACTGATCACCAAGAATTCAGGGACTTTTTACTAGTCAAATGTAAGAAAACATTCAATAAAAAATCACCAGATTTTTCTGAGAAGTTTGCATCATGCGTGTTTTTCTTACTCTGATCTTGATTCATGTCCTTCAGTAATCAATGGAGAGAAAGCCACACTGGAGACGCCAACCTTTGCCCAGAAGCGTCAGCGGACTCTTGACATGTTGATCCGCTCGCTCTACCAGGACCTCATGCCTGACCTGCATAAGGTACCACAACATTTCTGACCTCCACTGCTGTACAGAGACATGGATGGGTGTGATTTCTGCCAGTCCTAGTGGTCCCCTCTTGACTCTTTCCTGTCACTCTGGACACGAGCAGCACCTGTAGCCGTTCTGCTGTATTTCACTGCAGCTCTCAGTCTGCCTCTGCATAGTGCACCACACCAACAGGATACCACTGCAATGCTGACTTTCTCAGCAGGGCTCCAATTTCTCACATCACTTGTTCTCATTGCTCTCGTTTTCTCCCACTTCCTTCTTTTCTGGTTGCTAACACAACTAAGTTCAAGCTATGTTTCACTGCTGCTCCTCTCATCCCCTGCCAGGGTCAGTCTCTAAGACCCCTTTTTTGCTTTCTCTTTCCCTGTGTGTGTGTGTGTGTGTCACATTTTGTGTGTTCCACGTTTAGGTTCCTTTTTCTCCTCAGAACATGTTAAACCGACGGTCCTTCAGCGACGTGCTGCCTGAGTCTCCAAAGTCTGCACGCAAGAAAGAGGAGGCACGGCAGGCCGAATTTGTCAGGATAGGACAGGTAAACACACCCACAAACACATAAACACCGTCGACAAGAAGGACAGCCAGAAACGCTCATTTGCACACGCATGCATCACATTGAAGAGACACAAAGGTGTCAACACAAACATATTAGATCCTCTTGCACACACACATAAACACAGATTTTTTTTTCTATCTCTGGGTGTAATATCAGCACCTGAAACTCTCTATTAACAATTCATCATTAATTCCTTCTATAACTGGATATCAGGGGGGCTTATAGGGGCTTTCTTCACACTCGTCTAGTGGGATGACGTCATCGACGCGCGCCGCTGCAGCAAGGCGTATTTATTCCGTGCTCTGTGACGGTTGGCTAACGCGTCGATGATGATCCCACGCGTGTGTAGAAAAGCCCTTGATAGCCTACAATAACAACAACACGGCAGCTCTGAACTAACAGTGCAATAGTACGCATTCATTCATTCATTTGTCTTAAAGTATTGGTAAAATAAAGCCAGATAATGCCTTATTTAGAGGCTGTATTGTCAATGCCCTGTTCACTCCCGTTATATGGATATACGCTGATCTTGTGAAATCTAAATATCGTCCGAAGGACGCCGACTTTCACCAAACTGTTATCGGTGAGTAGGTGAACGTATTTTATGCCAGAAATAAGGTCCAGGATTAAAAAAAACAAACTTCCCCTTTAAGTTCTGTGCTGCAATCAGTGGTTAAATTTGGGGAGAGACAAAAACCACACTCAGTTCCTGTTATTGCTTAGGATCAGTATATTTTTCTATGATTCATGAACTTATCCATAAAACAACATTGCAGTTCTCGGCTGCAGAGCAATTTTAGGTTCTGTAAATTGTTGCTCATTTACAAAAAAATCCTGTAAGTTTCCCAGTAAATTACCAGTATATTTCTAGGTAAGGCCTGCTCACTATTCAGTATTGCGCATTAGGGAAATGTAGACAATATTGAGTATCTGCCTCCTCTGTTTTAGCTTTTAACATTTATGAGTTTGTTAGATGAATAAAATGGATGATAAACTTATGTCTACATTAATTTTGAAAGCTATTTGACAGACAGCTGCTATTCAGATAATTTTTTTTTTTATGAAGGCTGGGATATGGATATGGGATTTTCTGACCTGCTGTGACACCTGATTACTCATTGTGTCTTTGAATAAAGGCTTCCAGTTTACAGGACAATGAATCATACACTTTCCTCACAAGCCAAAACGAAAATGTGATCACGTCTGTGCATGTGAAGGCTTAAATATCAAGGACACATTTTCTCACTGGTATTACATTTTGAATGAAAAATAGATCCAAAATGAAAATTGTATGTGTTCAAAAGTTCATTTTGAGATCCACATTGTCGTCATCTTTCACTGGGCACCTGTTGCTTTGCAATCCGATAGCTTTTGAAATTCAAGCAGGTCTCTCTTCCAGCTTCATTATCAGACTAATTGAACTCGAACAGGCTAGAGTAGAGCCTGTGAGAAAAGCTGCCATGTCCAATCTTTTAGTCTATGTTGTGAGTTTCTATTAGAACGACGATTGTTCAGTGCCAAACACTATGAAACAGAGAAGTAGAGTAAATTAGTCCAACTTGTACATTTTAAAATTGACTGTTAGAAAAACTCTTTATGCCTCTTGTTTCTTTTGTGTTATCTTCATTTTTTAACCACTGCTTTGTGTAGCTGTTACAGTCTTCTACCTCGTTCCTTTCGCTCTCTGCTCATAAACACAAAGCCGAGGTGTCGACATGTTGGGCTGTAAAACTAAGACAAGCTCAGTCATTGATAATCCAGTTTGTCCTTAACTAAAATGGCTCTTTTCATGTTCACTCATTGTGATACACACAAAACACAATGATTTTATGTTCTCCCAGATGTCTTATGGGTCTGAAAATGTTTTTATGGGTGTTTTCTTAATGATGGCACACTACGCTGCACTGCTAAGCCTTTGCACAGTTGGTTTGTATTGATTTTATTATCTCCAGATTGCCTGTTTATGCATATATGTAAAAGGTAATGGCTGCCTGTGAAGCTTGGACTGGTAATATTCAGCATGATCGGATGGTTGCTACTTGAACATTCGAACAATTGGTTTTCTGTTTCCCTAAAGGTTCAAATGATTGGCTGAAGCCAGTCTGGCTGTCATCAGTTCATCACAGTTTTCAGCAACTAGAAATGTCTGAAAAAAAGTCTGTTTTCCTTTTTGAAATTTCTAAAAAAAAAAATCAAAAAGCATTTAAAATAGCTTCGTAAGTCAATGTTCATAAATGATATTGCTAGTATGGGATGTCATACAGCTTCATGTCAAAAGAGGCGAACTATCCCTTTAAGAAAATGATTAGAGACTGTCTAAAACCTGAACCAACTAAAGCAATAAAATTATGCCCACATTATGCCTTTTCCTCTACTATGAATGAACCTGTATGTGTGTTTGTTTTTGGGTTGGTTTTTGCTCTCCAGGCTTTGAAGCTGAAGACCATCGTGAGAGGAGATGCGCCAACAAGCCTTGTTACCACAGGCTTGTGCAGAAAAGAGGTAGCAGCACAGCTTTGAGACACCACACTGAACAAACCTCCCTATGTTAACCCAATATATATGTTGTTTTTTTTAAAAAGGTCAATATAATTAAGAAGATGCTTATTGATATTGTTTTTTTTATGAGTTGTTTTTTATGTTAATATTTGTGAGTTTAGGAATCTATATGAATTACAACAGAAGTAAGCAAATAATTGTACTTGTCAAGTACTTGAACTAACTTGATCTTTTTAGTGATTTTTGGTGAACAAACTACATATGTCATCTTTTTTTTTTTTAAACTAAACCAAACTAAACCAAAACGTAGACGCAGTGAGTGAGGAACTAAGCACAGCCTTTTTGCCTCCATAGGAATTAAGAGGAGAAGTAGCAGCCAGGGGCTACTAATCAAATGCAATTGATTTATTGATCATCAGTAAGTGTGAGCACCTCTATAAAAGCAGAAGCTGGCAGCTTTGCTGGTTTGACGTCCATCATTCTACAGGGAGAAAGATTGTTTACAAGTGGAAAACATTCAAGACAGCTGTCAATCTTCCCAGGAGTGGACGTCCCAGCAAGTTAGGGAAATATCATGGTGTTCAAATCATGCGATGCTCAGAGAAACAGCAAAAACCCAAGAGCTGCATCTCAGACTCTACAGGCCTCAGATAGCATGTTAAGTGTTCATAACAGTACTATTAGAAAAAAACTGAACAAGTATGGCTTGTTTGGAAGTGATTGCAAAGTTGCATCAGAACATTGTAGAGAAAATTACTACTTCAAGTTATTGCTGTTAAAGGGGGTTCTACAAGGTATCTCGGAGTGTTCTTAGCTTTTCACACACTGCCTCTGCATTTTGGCCTAGTTTTTGTTGAATAAATAATGACTCAGGTTAATATTTCACATGTTGTCTTTCACCTGAGGCTGTAATTAGCTAATTTCAAGACCTGGTAATTACTTTTTTCATGACTATCTATGCAGTGAGGTGAAGCTAGCAGATATATGGGCCTCTTCAATATGATTTCATTGTAATGTTTGGGTTTTTGTTCTGTCGAAGCAATAAGACGTTAATTATTCTGTACGTCCCTGTGTTTATTCTTCTATCTGCATGCTGCAGCCATGGGAGTCCCAGTCATTCTGCAGCACATTTCCCTATGAGATCGTGTGCGCTGACTCCTGGGGTCAGTCTCTGCTGGTTGCCACTGATGCAGCGGGGGTCATGCTGCTGGATGGTGAGATAATTCTTGTCAATATCTCAAGCGCCCTCTAAAATTATCCACAAAATACTCAACACAATGTCAAGGCCAGGAGCTGCCATGATGATAATAAAGACGTTGTCCATGTTTCAGGCCCTGATCCAGCATTGTCCAGCGGTGGTGAGTGACACTCCGTCAATTTTTGCTCGGTTATGATATTATTTTCAGATAGATTTTACTCCTCATTTAATGATGTGATTTGTATTGTACTCCAGAGCCACAGACTCTTCCCCCAGTGCCAGTGTTTGACAAAACAATGGCAGTGAAGCAGATGCACGTTCTTGAGCCTCAGGACCTGGTGATCACCAGAGCTGACAAAGGTAGGCTTGGACCAAGAGGATGATGCTGCATAATACTTCCTCTCGGCACATCACTGTCTACTACTGTACCATCCTTTGTCATCCTCACATTGATCAGAACGGTATTTACACCTCAGCATCTCTTTCATTATCCTCACTTAATTAATCTCTCTCATCTCTCTGCGTTGTTGAATACACATTTATCCTCTTCACCTCTTCTGGTCCAGAGAACTCATTGATCTCTTACTGTGATCTAAAGAAGCTGACCTTTAGAGACAAATCCCTGAAGGGGAGATCAGACCTAACATTAAAAAATGGAATATAAATGAATAACTAATCACACACACACACACACACACACACACACACACACACAAATATTATAAAGAAGTCCCCTTGGATTAACAAACACCAGTAGGATTTGTCTCATGTTTGCTTCAACTGGAACAGCACATAATTAATTACCCTGCAGATGATTAGCTAACCCTAATATTGACAAACAGGGTCGACTTGGGTTTTATAGTGATTATGTGATGGCAGCGCCAACATTTGTCACGACTGTGTGTGGGCTTTGATAAAGCTTCTGAGAGAACAGGGACCTTAAGAAGCCTTCTAGTAATCCTCCCACAGTACGACAGCATTGTCTGGTTGTGGGAGGATGCTTAAAACGGAGCCGGCAAATTAGGAGTAACCTTCATGCTTAACACAGAAGCCACTTCTGTTTTGTTTCCAGGGAAGGATGCGCGGCTCTATGTGTTCAGACTCAGCACGATCAAGAGAGGCCTGGAGGAAAGACAGCTTGTCAGAAGCAAGTGTGATTGCCGGGAGAATAAACTGGAGAAGACTAAAGGTACAGCGCATGTAGAGTATACACACTGTTGAACATACTGCAAACTAATCCCTACAAAATGCAAGCAAAATATCCCATGAATACTCATGAAAATCAAACTTCTATATAAAAATAATAAGGTATTCATGTGCACAATGAGACACATATGCTTGCCCTGCTCATAATAGTAATTCAAGTTTGAGTGGGGTGGACCTTTGCTAAGTAAAAATTAGTTAAAGCAAATAATCTGACTGTCAACTGTCAGCATGTTAAATGAATAAAGTGATTATTTTATCAACTTACTGTTTATAAAATCCCCCTTTTCTTGCTGTCATTTGACTGCAGCTCATTAGTGAAAGACTATCTGTGTAATTTTATTATCATTATTATTATTATTATTATTTCTTTATTTACACTGTAAATAAATAGGAATAATCTGTTAAAAGACCTTGCCTATTTAGGTTGATATCTGATTCCGTATTATAATCAAAAAAAAAAAATCAAATTTATTTGTATAGCACATTTCATGTACAAACAGTTCAAAGTGCTTTACATAAAATAAAAGCATTGCAGCAGGGAGTGCAAGAAGCATTAAAAATACATAAAATAATATAAAGAGAAACAAATAAAATCATTTAAATGAATTTAAAATCAGGCAACAGTCTAGATAAGTTAAAAGATATTTCATGCATAGACACATGAGAAAAGAAATGTTTTTAACCTGGATTTAAAAATGTCTACATTTGGTGAAAGTTTAATCTCCACTGGCAGTTTGTTCCACTTATTTGCAGCATAACAGCTAAATGCTGCTTCTCCATGTTTAGTCTGGACTCTGGACTGGACCAGCTGGCCTGAGTCCTTGGATCTAAAAGCTCTGCTGGGTTTATATTCTCTGAACATATCACAGATGTATTTTGGGCCTAAACCATTCTGGGATTTGTAAACCATCAGCAGGCTTTTAAAATCTATTCTGTGACTGACTGGAAGCCAGTGTAAAGATTTTAAAACTGGTGTGATGTGTTCAGATCTCTTAGTCCGGGTTAAAACTCTAGCAGCAGCGTTCTGGATGAGCTGCAGATGTTTAATGCTCTTTTTGGTCAGATAAACTTCTCAGATAAAATCAGATAAACTTCTAAATACCAGGAAGAGTAGCAGACTGAAAAGCAATATGTTAATGCATCTTCTAGTGTTTTACCTCCTTACCTTTTGAGAACTGGCCTGTATTTTGAAGGATAAGAACCAAATGTGATCTGATGCATTACATTCATTTGACCTTTTTGGTGTTTGGCTAACAGCTTTATTGGGTTATTACAGCCACGTAAAGATAACTGTGGTTACAATACTGGGGCCAGCATTCGGTCAAGCTATCCTTTGTCCAGTGGAAACGTGTGGAACTAGTTGTACAAGTAAAGAGTGAAAAAAATGGGGTGTTTTATGTTTATGTTAAACAAATGCTTTTTAGCGAAAGATGGCAAAAGTTTTGTTTCACAATTTCTTTGCACTTTTTCCCAAATATTATAGATAAGCAAATGTACCTGGAGGATTTCATTTTTAGACCAATGTACATAACATAACTTGTATATCGTTGCAACCCTTTTGTAAACTGGAAAAATAATTAAATACTTCACATAAGGCTGTAAAACCCATGGTGTATACTTTCCCATCAGTAACCCCCTGACACTCTGTATTGGCCAGAGTCTAAGAAGAAAAAAAGGCAAATTATGGTTTATGGGAAACTTTATGGTGGAAACTCACTTTAACAAAGCGGTTAGAATTTAAATGTTTTGTTTTTTTTATAATTGCCAATATTTTAGTGACGGAGACACCAAAAATGGATCTAAAGGACGTCCAAATTAAGAACAACAGCTACATTATGATGCTAACTTTCCGCCAGAGCCAGCTGTAAATACCCTTCCAATTTAAGTGGATGGTGTAGTCCACACCACAACCAAAATACGACAATAGTGGCAAGCTATACTGTTAGAATCGGTTTCAGATTAGAATTATTATTGTTATTATTAAAACTGTTATTTATGTTGTTGATTGAAGTTTTCTCTCATTAGAATTTTGGAATATCCCTTCAAACTCTATCTGCATGTGTTACTTGTTTCGTTTAGCTTTGGCAGAAAGCTTCACAGGGTCAGACAGTCAAGGACTAGTTATCTAAAAAGAAAAAGAAATATCGAATAAATATTAAGTGTGTCCTAGAATATATCCATTTTGCAGCTGAAATGCTGCTGTCAGCTGTCTAGAGATGGCTGCATTAATCTGTGGGATGATTCCAGGGAATAGCACCTGCAGTGCAGCTCATGTCCAATGTACTGTACTTTTAACCTCTCCATCTCCTGTCCTCCTCTCCTCTTTGGCCCAGGTTGTCATTTGTACTCTATCAACACCCACCACGGCTCAGAGCTGAGAATAGTAGCAGCCATCAGGACCAAACTCCTCCTCATTACCAGGAAACATCCACGTTTCAGCGCTGTCGCCACAGGAGCAGACTCTCCAGTGGAGGAGTTTCAGTACATACGGGTGTGTAAACTTGAAATGAATTGAATGAAAGAGAAGAGCAATTTTCTTTTTAGATTGAAAAATAAGTGAGTGAAGATGATAGCGCTTGAGTTTGCTTTTAAATTTGCTGTCGACATACTAATTTCTCCCAACGCAGGACACTCACAGCAGACAGTGTGGTTTTTGAATACTTATTTACATACATACTTTTTGAATGACATTTTTTTCCATTGCGCACAGCAAAGAAACCAAACATAAATCTGCTTACAACTAAGAAAAAGACTTTCTTCTCTGTCAAAGTAATCCTGGGATAGTCTGCATATTCAGCGAAACTTTGCAAAAAATGAATAACGCAATTGGGCATCCTTTTCTAAAGGTGGCTAAAAGACTGCAGCAGATGTGGGGCTCGCTGTCACTGAATCTATAGCCACATTAGAGAAGCTGCAATTCCAGGCCAAGAGTGTGATTTTCTGCAGAGGTGTGGTATTGTGCAATGATGAGAGTGAAAATATCAATGTGTCCCATCCTCTCTTCAGGAGATCTGTCTGTGTGACCCGCCAGTGGTGATGGCGCTGGTGGATGGTCCAACGGGGGAAAATGACAACATGATTTGTGTGGCATACAAACACCAGTTTGACCTAATCAATGAGAGCACCGGGGATGCCTATCGGCTACATCATGTAGATGCCAACAGGGTGAGGCACACGTTCACACAGCAGACCCTCTTTTTCTCTGTTTGTTTCCATGTGATGTTCATTAAAGCAGAGTATAACTGAGAGCTGCAGCTGGCCAAGTTAGAGGCTTTATTTACCTGCTGATTACCAGGCTGCTCAGGTGAATCAACACATTGTCATTCATAGCCACCAGCTGTGGAGGAGAGACAGGAGAAATGTCTGAGGAGACTGGAGGAGGAGCAGCTGTTCAAATAAAACTGTGCTTTGACCAGAGTAAATAACAATATGGAGCTTACATGCTGTATGTCTTTAGAGTACCTTAGAGGAATGTGACCTAACATTATTTTTTTTTAAACATTCCCCATATCTAACCTGTGGATCACATTCAAATGATTTCTTTAAAGTGACTTGACTTTGCCCGCAGGTAAACTTTGTAGCAGCCATTGATGTATACGAAGACGGGGAGGCAGGTCTCCTCTTGTGTTACAACTGTGAGTCTCCCTTTGACTCTTCACATTTCAGATGCTATATGATTCAGGTCTCTATCTCCACTGTCAAAGCTGAGCCTTAATGTTTTTCGTCTGCCACTTGAATGAGAATCATAGCACAGGCTGCAGCAGAATATTAAGTAGATAGAGATAGATCTTCAAAATGCCGCCATCTACAGCTTTTGCCTGCGTTTCTTTTTAGTTTGAATAGTAAGTATAAAAAGGTGTCTTCACTGTGATAAAAATAGAATGCTGCTCTTAATCATTGTTACCCACATAGACAAAAAAAAACAAAAAAAGAAGGCCAAGCCTTAAATCTGAAATGTGAACCTGTTTTGTTTTTGGTTTGTTTTTTGTCTTTGCAGATATTTGTTACTATAAGAAAGTTTGTCCGTTTAACGGCTCCACACCGATGATCCAATCCAATACACCTGATTTCCACTTCAGCTGGAACCAGATGCCCAATGCTATTGGTAGGTTGTTATGGCAACAGTGCTTGGACCCCACCCCGCCCATGCTGCTGGGCCTGGCCGGAGCTTGCTATCACCATGGAAACACCATGTGTGACCACCAGCATCCAACCGGCCTCTGTGATTATGGGCATGTGTGTATTTGTGTGTGCGCCTGTGACTGTGGATGTTATTATTAACGCTGGTTGGTACTGAATCTGCAACTGTGAACCTGTTGAGAGCAAAATTCTGGCCTTTTATTCTCTTTGCATTTAAAATGTTCCCCTTCTTTCAGGCAAACATACACATCAAAGCAACCAGTCCAAAGAAACATATTGGCAATATAAAATATCCATTAAAGCTACTCTTATTTGTATTTTAAAGCATGTGATGAAATAAGTGAGAGAGAAATTTATTTTCGTTGAGATTGGCAATGAAAGTTTGCCTTTTAGCTAACTTGGTGTATTTACATTTAACTTTTTATGTGTTGATTACTGTATATTGGTCCATTTTAGATTAGAAATAAAAAAAAAAATTATAAGTGAATGATGGGAATTTTGCCTTGCTCATCATATTTTAAAAGCAAACATCTGATTCTCACAGACAAGGGGATGCACACAAACAAAATACAATTTAAATGTAAATTTTATAGTTCTTCATATAGTAAAAAAAAGACTTCATGTACAATAAGAAATATTACATCCTTATGGATTGAGAGGGGAAACCTGACGTTCTCTGTGGAACTGTGATGTGTCAAAATCTACAGAGCTGTCAAGCCCAAAAGGAAACATAGTTGTGAAAGTTAACAACTCTGAAAAGAAAATTTAAAGACCTCTAATTTGTTTTGAATATATGATTCCACCATCAAGAAACTCACGGACAAATGATGTAGATCTCAAATGACTGCCAATTTACTCAGGAGTGAATGCCTGATCAAATTTAGTCCCAGAGACGAGTGTTTGATGCAAAAAGAAACCCATTTTCTCATCAAAGGATCTGTGGGTAACTGTAGCAGAAAGATTGCAGAAGGATTGACCAGCATGGTAGACAAGCCAAGAAAAAATTTTTTTTCGAAAAGAACATTAGAGCAGTTTTCAACTAACTATATAGACAAAGACTAAGCCTTTTGGAATAATGCCCTCTGTACCAACAAATCAGAGATGCAATGGTTTGGCCACAATAGTATTAGAATTGTGGCGGGCAGAGCAAAGACATACTGTATTGTCAGGACAAACTACTACTTTTCACTATTAATAATAAAGCATGGTGGTAGAAATGTTATGGTTTGGCATTGCTTAATTTTCTCAGAGAATGGGCAGCTTGCTGCCATATCATAGCTATGAATTCAACATTATATCAAAGAGTGCTTGGAAAGTAATGTGAGACAATTCATCTTAAAGCAGTTGGATGATTCCTTACATGTCAGCAAATCCAACAAGGGATGACTTTAGAATGGTACGCAGAGGGTTTTGGAATGACAAAACCCAGTAAAAACTTAGAATTAAATGCCATTAAAATGTTTAAGGAGGTTTTAAATGGAAAGTATTTTGTGGACAGGTATGCTAAACCCATAGGTGACTTAAAGTTTAATTTAGATATCATTATCAATTAGAGGATGCATAATGCAATTTAAGGTAATCCATAGCAGACCTATAGCAATACAGTCTGTTTTAGCATATTTAAGCTTGATTGGTGTTTTGTTTAATATGTCTATTACAGCAAATAAAGTATTAACTCCCTACCAACGACTAAAATAGTCTTTTCTAGCTAAACACTCACATATTTCCCTCTATATTTACTCCATACAAGCAGAACTAAAAAGGAATGGAAATACTGAACCTAAATCCATTGGGGTGCTAGCTGAACAACGCTTGTTTGTTTTTTTCTGCTTGCACTCAGTCCACCTCTCAGCTCTTTGCCTATTCATTAAAACGTCGGGTTGATATCAGGCTGGACCTCATTAACCCTTCTCTTCCTGCCTACTTGCACCTGTTTGACTACAAGCCTTCTGGGTTGAAAGGTTTTTGCAGCTTTTCTGTTACTTTCTGACCCTTTGTCCTCTGTGCTGAGCCAACCTTGTTGCACGTTTTGCATCAAGCAGAAGAGAGAAGGATCGTCTGAAGCCCACGAGCAAGAGACTCAGCCTTATTCTTGTCACTCCTATTTTTTATATATGTTATCAGTTAATGCTCAAAATCGGATGGACGTCTCGTAGTTTGCGGCACTTGAACAAATTTTGAGACGTTTCACATTTCTGTTTTGTTGTCACACTTGGTAAAATCTTTTTGAAACAGCCCCTTGTTGCTTCCTTTTGATCACATGCTGGCATCTTGTCTTGCATATCTTGCAGTTTGTGCTTTCCCTTACATCCTGGCCTTCACAACAGACTCAATCGAGATCCGACTGGTGGTCAATGGGAACCTTGTATACACAGCAGTGGTCCCAGAGCTACAACTGGCTGCTTCTCGGGTCAGTATGATTGACGGCATACTATCATACTCTTCCTTTCCTTTCGTCATCAACTCTTATAAACATTGATACTTATTATCTTGAATTAATTTATGTCCCAACACTGTTTTTTTGGTAAATTCAAGTGCTTCTGATGTGTGGCTGCAGCAAATTTGGTTATACCTTAGCAAAAGTTATTAAGGATGTGAATGTTTGCCATTGTCCAGTGTGACACTTTACTCTGTGTTATTGAAATAGGTCTTTCGGCTCTCTCATTTCAATCAATATTTATTACCCCAGTGGGAAATATGGCTTACAATCTGCATGGCTACAAAGCAATACTACAGTCGTAATTTATACACTCAGATCATTCAAAACAGAACAGTGCACCTGGCATCAAACAAATTCCTCGGTCTCTTTGTTTTTCTTTTCTTATTTTGCCTCCTGCCTCTGTCCTCTCTGTAATATTTCCTGCCTTCTTTACATGTCCGCTATCTCTCTTTTAATTTCATTCCCTCTCTCTGTGTTTCCGCTTTTCCACCCACAGTCGGACATCTATTTTGTCTCCTCTGCACCGGTGAGCTCAGCTTCCAATTGCAGTTCAAGAGACACCAGTTCTCAGAGTTCCCCACAGACGCCCACCGGCTACGAGATGCCCGTGTTTCCTTCGCCACTCGGTGATGGTAAGCCCTGCGCATCTGAAGCGCCAGAGGGTGTTGATATTAAAGGCTTTTCTTTTGGCAGTGCTGCCTTCAGATCAGTTTGACTTTCAATGCCATCATAGCCCAGAGCATGAAAGCCATTTTTTATGAACTCATTTTAGCAGAATGGCTCTCTGAAACCACAGCCTTTCTCCTCCAGAGTTATGGATAGTTTCCCACAGTTTAAACACGTGTGGTTGTTTTTACCTCTTTTTTTCTCCCATGACTCTTACTTTGTCTTTTCTCACTTCACAACACAGATGTAAATTTTGTTAAAATATCTTTTAATAGTTTTGATTTCCTTTCTGTACTTCTCCTCTACTTAACTGTGTATAACACTGACTTGTATGACACTAACCAAAAAATTATAATATTTTTGAGTCATTAATTGTTACTTTAAAGGATTTCAAACCAGAAAAGCCAATTAATACCACAATAACTTCAACCATGTCTAATGACCCACTAGAAGGTTTTGGTTGTGTATTTTTTTTATACCGTCAGCCCCTTCTTCTTCTCATTTGACTGTGTTCACGGCGTTTTAGGGTTACAATCTTTAAGCAAAGTGCATTTAAACACCAGCTTTTAACCTTTTTGCAACATACACACAAGATATGTCGATGCAGTATTGTTCCACAGGATTGCGTGGAGATATGGACGTGTTTCAAAATACATCAGAATTGTGAAAAAATCAGTAATTAACATTCTATTTCTTTCAATTGCTGCTTTGTTATGCAGTCTCCTCCTTGCTCTGAACACCACTGCAACTCAACAGGACGGTGTGTGTTTGAATGCTGCGTTTACAAACTGTACTGTAACTTTAAATTTCACTAAAGTGACATTACACATTATTGCAGAACATACGATACAACATGCATTTCCTGCTTTCGAGGCTTCCATTTAGGTCCTGTCCACAGCAGACAAAGGTTTCCCTCCCTGTTAGCTCCTCCCACCCACATGCAAACAGCGTTTTTATTTAGAAAAACATTTTGTAAAACTCCATTTTCATGGAGTTGGTGGGAGCGAGGACATCTTTTTGCGAGTGCCTGCTATCGCTTTGAGCAATGCAAATGTGTTGTAAAGCACGACGACAGAGGAGCGAAGCAGCAGAATGCCTGGGATTCCGTTTTAATTTTATTTATAATAAAATTAAATGTGACCTATAATTTTAGCAACCATAGAAATTCAATCTGAAAATAAGTTGTATTAGAGAATGGTAAAACTTAGATCAATGGGATATGTTGCTTGAGAGAAAACAACAAATTACTGAACAAGTGACAGACAAATTACCTTCAGATCCACCACCACCACTCGAGAACTCAGCAGAGGCAGAGATGGACTATCAATATGAGCCCCTCCCTCCTTTAAGCCCACTTTCACTCTCTCCCCCATCTGTTATTGTGTTTTTCACCGTTGAGTCTCCCCTCCCCCTACTCTTGACTTCCTCCAGATTGATACAGCTGTTTTTTGGTCAGATACAGCTAATGCCAGTCATCATCAGCTGATGGACTGATAGATGAGGGAGACGTCAGTTCCTCTTTCTTCATTAGAACCTCTCGCTGATAATGTGACGTAAATGTTTCCACCTAATAGCAGTGACAGCGGTGATGTACAAGGACTGAGGAACACAATTATTAAATTGGTTGCGTACCTGCTGCACCATCTAGCCGATTTTTTTTCCTGAGGGGAACAGCTATTTACAGGTCCCATTAAAGCTAACAGGGATGAAGATGTGACTGTTGCTGCTGCAATTAGCGAAGGGACGGGATTTATGCTCTTAGGCTGGCTCGGGTAATCACTTCTCTCAAAGGAATTTTCATTTTCTGCCGTGTTTTAGCTGGTTATGTGTATAATTCTGCATCACCTGAAAGACCGGAGAGAAAACCTACTGTGTTACTCTGTGTTTGTGTACCTAAATGTGTGTTACTGTGTGTGCTCAGTCTTTGTAACCCTCTTCTTCATCCCTGGTTCAGATTCTATACGGATCCCCTATGGTACCAAGCTTTCCCTGTACATGTCTAAGGATGCCGAAGGTACTGCAGGATTCTCCCGCAACTCGTCCTCAGCTCATAAAAACACTCATAATGATGCCATACTAACATGCACATGCTCCCAAAGTATATCACCCTGTCTGCTCCAAGGCAGCATGCTGACTTGGACGTTGGTTGAATGTTAAGTGAACGTTATGTCTTCCCCATCCCCCCTTCTGTCTTAACTAATTAAAGCATTAGCATGAGGAGAGAATGGGGGGGTGATAGAGTGTAAAGTGAAAAGTGAGACGGAGGTGATAATGTCAATCAAGGCGGAGGGTTTCATAATTACGGGGAGGGAAGAAGAGGAGATGCAGAAAAGGTATGCACAAGAGAGGAAAGGGAGGGGTTGTGTACATGTGGGAGGGTGGGGGAAAAAGGCAAAGAGGGAAGGAGAAGACACGTCTGCCGCAGCATGATTTACAGATTGCACTGTCGCCATGGAGACTTTTGTCAGCCCTCTCTTCGATCCAAAGTGGGAGTCCAAACAGCGGTGCCACAGTTTGATGGTGGGTGGCTGTCCGAGGGGGGGGGGTTTGAAGAAGGGGAAGAAAAATTGAAGGGCTGCTGACAAAAATCCCATCCTCTTAACTGCCTGTGCACCCGCTGTATCTGCTCCTTGGGGAGGTTTTCATTTGATGTAATTGCATCAGTAATGTGAACAAGATGCTGTTACTGAGGTGGCTGCTGGCCACCACCTATCTACACTGGCTGAAACACACACCAAACACCTGCAGCAAAACAACTCTGGACAATTTGAATTCAATTAGCCCTGAGAACATCCCAAGCATTTATTTGTCATTCATTTGCCAGTGTGATGAAAAGTGACACTTCCCTTGGTTCAGAAACAAACGCATGTGGAATATATTGATCTCTCTGTGATTATATATTCCAAATAACTGCATGCTGTCTTACACTTTGCCTTTTTAGCTGTGCAGCATCATAGCAACATGAAAATGGATCCGTAACAGCACTAACACAATGTACCTGCCAGACATGACCAGTGACCCTCTATTTTTCTCCATGCCTCTTTACTCCCCTCTCACCTGCTGACATTTCAGATGAGGCAGTCCTCTTTGTGCAGCGTTGCCTCCACTTTGATCCATTCTCATCAGTGTTGCCATCATCCTGCTTCAATGGAGCAGAGTGTGTGGCTGATGAAGCCCAATACTGCCCCCTGCTGGCGCAAAGGAGAAGTTTTGCTTGGCACACTGCAGCTTTGTGGGCAGATTGTGTAATTTACAAAACTCCAAACATCCATTTAATGTGTCCCAAACGGACTTTAAGCTTAATAGACTTTTCTGAATAATAAATGGTCTATTATGAATAGCGACAGAAGAGTTATATTACATATGCTTTCTATTGCAAGGATAATTAATTTGCAGATCATCTGCTTTTTCAGTAAATTCAAAACTATTAATCCCGTTTGAAGTGCCCTCATTTGAATATGGAAGTTTGATTCTGTTGGGTGTGATCATCAGTGTGTGAAAGTTGCTGTTTAGGTTTATATGATGTGCTATTAGGATATATTTGCATGATTTAGTCCACAGAATGCCAAAGCGTCTACATTGGTGCAGAAATACTTTTTAAATGAATGAAGCTGCTGTTTTCAATTCATTTTGTAACAAAATCTACGGTATGTTTGCTTGCTGTTTGTCTTGTGACCCTGATTTTCTCATATTATATCGCTCAAGGTGAATAGAGGGTTCAAACCCCTGAGTTTGAAAAGAATAGTAATACATTTTGTCTCTAAAGCTGTATAACAGAATTGCTGCCACTTGGATGTGAAGACATGAAGCTGAAGACAGCACCTCATTAGTTGAGGCTTGTGTAACATCAAGTCAGGAAAAGTGCGTCAAATTTGTTACATCAGAAGTGCATCAAACATTAAACAACGATATTTGAAAAACCCACAACTCATCCAAAATGAATTGCTGCATGGCAAAAAATCGTCAGACACTTTGCAGTCTTAATTTGTTTTATGTTTAGATCAGGAAACCAAATTAGACTTTTAAATCTTCTTTTTTTTTTTTTTGTACAGCAGACAAAGTACCGTTTTGTTTGTTATGTTTTTTCCTGACATACACTCTTTTTTTTTTTGGAAGTCTGTTACCAAACTGGAGACAGACATCCCAAATTTAAAACTGAAATTAAATTTTTTGTTGCTGACAAACTCTATAGATACTTAGCAATGTAACTGAACACTCCACTTTGAATATATTTTCCGTATTTCCACATGTTTTGTCACCTTTCATTGTACTGGCAAAACCTCAAGGAGCTATTTTCACATGCAAAATACAGTATGTCAGCCACTCTCTCACAATGAAAAGTATAGCTACAAATTATAGCTGAGAAGATGTTTCTGTAATCTGTGAATTGGTGCAAAAAAACAACACTGATCTGAAATTATGTAAGACTCAGCAGCAAATATCAAGCTTTATTCTAAAATACTGTTTTGCCAATAATATTTTGCTTGTACAGTTTTAACACGCTTAAAAGTCAATAAGCATGAGCACCTTTACTCTCCAACACAGCCTGAACCCTCTCAGACAAGCTTTCTGTCCTTTCTTTAAGTCGTCTTCAGAAGTAGTTCTCCAGGCTTCTTGAAGGACATCCCAAAGCTCTTCTTTGGATGTCGGCTGCCTTTTGTTCCGTTCTTCGTCAAGATGATCCCACACTGCTTCAGTAATGTTGAGGTCCGGGCTCTGGGGAGGATTCATCCCTCCATGAGACCTGTTGCCACAGATTCTCAGTCCACTTCTTGTGTCATTTGGCACAGCTCAGCCTTTTCTTCATGTTTCCCTTCCTTAAGAACGGCTTCTTGACAGCCACCCTTCCATGGAGACCATTTCTGATGAGACTTGGGCCAACAGTAGATGGATCAGCTGAAGGTCCAGATGCATCTCTCAGGTCCTGTGTCAGGTCTTTGCTGGATTTTGTTTCTATTCCTAAAGGACATCACTTTCAGATACTGTCCACCAGCTGTAGATGGTTATTTTAGGCCTGCTCCTTCTTCTTTTGGCACACCATGCTGAGCTATACCAAGTTTTTGGCTAATCGCTCCTTAGGAATTATTTTATACCCTGCAAACTCTGTTATTTTTAGCAGGTTTTTTGGATGCAGCTAAATAAATCGGAACTAAAACTACATGGAGTGGGACGAAAATGAGTGAAAAGGCAGCATATGTCCAAAGAGAAAGACTAAAGAACTATTGATTGAGACAACTTTTAGAATTACAATAAAAGTTTGGCTCCTTGGAAGCGAAATGTAAAGAAGTGACGACTGACTCAAGGCTCTTGTCTAGCACTGTAATTAAACTTTGTGACAACAAAACGCAGAAGCTGACATTCTGTTGGGCTGATGTCATGCTGAGTTAGTTCAACAGAATGGTTCATTTGATTGAAGAGGTCATGGTTTTATTGTTTGGTTAGTCTAAAAAAACAAAAACTTCTAACAGTAACGTCACAATTATGTAGTAATCAGTACTGCAGTTGTTTTAATTTTTTCATGTAAACAAGTGAGAGACATCAAGATAGTTAGGAGGATTTTTGGGATATTTTTCTGTACGGCTGTTAAAAAAGATAGATTTATAACGGGTGTGAGACAGATGTAGATGATGTCAATATGCAAGAGGCACAAACCAGAGTTTGGAAACCATTTACAAAGTCACATCACGTTATTATCTGGATTAGATAACCAATAGCCAAAGTATCTATTCCTGTCTTAATGTTAAGACAAGCTAACTGACTGCTGGTGATAGCTTCATATCAGTGCCACTATGATTGATTGACAGATATGATTGACGCATTAGCAATGTATTATAAGAAGTAGAATATATTTCAAACAAAATCTTCAGTGGCAGAAAACATGTAATATTTTGAAAACATGTTTCATACTTTATTAACTGCCACATATTCTCCTCCCTTTCTCTGATCTCCTGGTCTTGTCTTTGCTTTCTTGTTTTTCAATGCCCTCGCTCATCATTTCGTCCTAAATTTCCTAACCTTCCACTGTGTTTTCCATCATTCTTTTCCTTGGGATTTCATCCTATCAGGTGAAGCAACATGTAAGCACATGTTTAAGATCCCCCTTTGTAACTTGGTGGGCCGCAGCATTGAAAGACCCCTGAAGTCCCCTCTGGTCAACAAAGTGCTGACAACACCAGCTCCCACGATGGTGCCCTCAACCCCTCTCATCTCATCACACTCGTTGTCCTTGTCCCGCATGGAGATCAAAGAGATAGCCAGCCGCACACGGAAGGAGCTGCTCGGTGAGTCTAAAAACAAGCATATGATAAATGAAAACATTTATTTATATAAATATATATGTATATATATATATATATATATATATATATATATATATATATATATATATATGAATAGACAGGGATATATTCTATCCATGTCTAATGACTAACCCTTGTTAGGACCAGCGGGATAAGCGTATTTCCCACATGTGAAACTCATGCCCATTTTCTCTTATCTCATACCATTAAAGGCTTGACAGAGGAGCCGAGTGGGAAATCAGACAGTGGATCAGTCAAACAGAGAAAAATGAGCAAGAAGAACACTGAAGAGGAGCCCAAAGCACGAGCACTGATATCAACAAACAGCGACAGGTGACGAAAACAACATCAAAGGCACATTTAACAGACTTTGTGTAATGTTCCGAGCTTAAGACGTATCCGTCCTTGCTCAGCAGGTTAGCCTCAGAGTCCGTCGAAGCAGACCTGGACGTCCAGCTGCACTGTTCATCCAGTTTGGAGGCAGAGCTCGAGAAGGTGGTGCTGCGGGAGGAGAGTCCACCTCTCGCCAGTGCGTTCGCCCTCTCCACATCATTTGAGGAAGATGTCCTGGACCTTAAGTGAAGACAATCCCATTGTGCACTTCTCTGCTCCCCCACTCTTGTACAGTCACTGTTATCCTATTGTTTTGCTTTTGATTTGTTTGTTGACCTTTTTATCTAGTCCCTTTTTGTTGACATCCCGATGTGTGTGGTGCGAGTGGGAAGACGTGTCCGTGCGCGTATTTGTCTTTCGTGAGCAGTCCCTCAGCCACAGTGTGTTGGTTGTCCATGTTGGCCCGTGGCAAATAACCCAAAGAGGCGGTGGTGTTGTGTGATATGCTCTTGTGTATTCTGACGAGCTGTGTGAGAACAGTTTGACCCCAAACCACAAATTGAATGTAAATCCGCACACAAAGGTACACAAAAATACGTCCGTTCACATTTCCCTCTGAAGTCACTAAATGTGTGTTGTATATTCTGTGATTATTTCAAATCCGCTTTCAAATGTTGTATGATATACATATGTATGTGTACACCTGTTTATACGTGAAATTGCATACAGTGACAGGCATATAAGCCTGTCTGGCCTGTGATGCATATTTATAGATATATTATAAAAGTAAAAAACCAATTTTATTCCCACACTTAGTAAAAGAATGATGTTTTATGCTCTCTGCACATTTGAGTCCTTATGCCTCTCCTTACTCACTACTTTACAGATTGACAGGGCTGGAGGCAAAGTCTCCCACAAGTGCCATTTCCCAGCATCCTCCATTGAACTAGTCCTCCAATGACCACCGTAGTCTGGCATCTGACAGTGGCAGCCATGTTTGTAGTCCACGCTGGATTACAGTGGTGATCCAGAACTCTGTATTGCTAGAGACACTCACTTGAAGCCACATTAATTGAATATTTCACCCCATAATAAAGAGCTAACCTTAAATGTGCATGACTCAGCTCTTTGGAAGCAGTTGAACCACAAAATAATGCCAAATAAAAGAGAGTAAAGCCAACCACAGCCATCAAAAATTAATTGTGTGCGATGGTACCGCAATTTTAGACAAATTTTAGAAAAAAGTTTTAATAGAGCATATGGTCATTGAATAAAGTTATAAAAATAGACATTTTTTACAAGTAAATATAAGCTGGCAAGGCTGTTAACTAAACAAAGAACATTGTGTGTGAATTATTTAGATTGAGATATTGTGATTAGTTTTTTTTTTCTCATTTTTTATCCCTGTAGCACATTTAAAATCTATAGCACCTTCACATGATTAAATTTAATGATCAGTTTTCTGATAAGTTTTTGGTCAGATCCTGACAGTTAAAAAAAAAAAACGACATTTTTAGCTGTTTTTCCAACGTTCAAAATCTGAAACATTTATTCCTGGTTGTTTCAGCTATCGTGAACATTTGTAACGACTCCAAAAAATTAGAGGATTCAAATAATTACCTGTATTCGTCTTGAAAACGGTGTTCACATCAACTTCAGAGTTATCACTACAGCTGGAAATCTTCATTGTCCAATTCAGCACTTACTGTTACATAAGTGCCTGAGAACTAATTAGATAAGGCCTCACATCAGCCAAAGACTGACATCTACTTTGATTAGGCTCAAATTCTATAGATACGGTGTTATAATGTGAATGCATAGTATTTAGCATGGAACCATAAAGCCATCTCAAATCATTAATATGTGAGACGTTCCCACCATCTGTCATTCATCCCATAGTGATGTCTGTATGGAAAAACACTCAGGCCCAAGCACTGGATGTGCACCGTACTACCCATACAAACACACAACAGCGCAGACTTAAATTGATGAATAAAGTCAGCATATTTGTTTGCCTGGCTGTACGTGAACCAGGAGGTGACCGTCGGTTTTAAGTTTTTCTCTGTGACAGCGTCTCCTTAATGACTGGACTGGACACAATGAACCTTAATCAGATCCATGCTCTGCTTGAAGCTATAATATACGATATGCCCTTTGTTCCCTGCTCATAATCATTGTTGTAAGAAAATACCTAATCAGGTTATTTTCTCAAGTTCACTTTGAAACCACACAATATTTTGTGAAAGCAAGTATTGCAACTAGTGAGAAATGAAACATGTAAATTCATGTAATTTGTTCAACAATTACAGCAGTTTATACGTAAAGACCACAAAAGTAGGTGTTAGTCCAGAATCTTGCTACCTTTTAGCTCCATCAGCTCAGCACCTGCACAGCCCAGGTGGAAACAATCTCCTGTAGTTATCTCTGGTAGGATAAAAAGTTTGCAGCAGTTGGGGTCCTGATGAAAAAGCAGCAAGTTTCTACTCTAAATGCCATCACCTTAATTCTTTGGAGTACATTTCTCTCTATATATTAAACACATAGGAATTAAAATCAGCCCTGTGTCTTAATGTAAACTTTAACTCTTGAATCATGAAACTGGGAAAATGAGCAGAGTAGAAAAAATGCTTCTTCAGGAATCAAACTGGAAGTAGTTGTTCTCACTGTTAATGTTGATATGACAGCGCCTCTATATGATGGTTTTACAACACAGCAGCTGTCAAATATTGCATGAGCCTCCTATTTATCTCTGTTTTCCCCCAAACCGTTCACCTGTTCCCCTGCTTGCCACAGCATGAATCCCTCCAACACTATAACACAACTTGAATAAGGGAAAAAAGCCGAAACAAGAAAAGCGAGGGGGGATTTTTCATTTCTTTTAACAAAGATCTGCTTCAATATGTCTCTAACTGAGAGTGGATGACTAACGGGAAAATTGCTTCTCCCGGTTTTGTCTGCCCTATTTTTCCCTGCATTTCTGTTAAGTATTTCTTGATTTCTACCTCCCCTTGGCATTTCACCAAAAAAAAATTTTGTTCTGTTTTTTTTTTTTTTTTATTGGAATCTATATTTCCTGTTTAGATTGTTGCTGAATTTCTCTGTGATTAAAAAAAAAACAAAAAAAAAACACCAAGTGTCTTAAAATATTGTATCGCCATCGTTTTTAATGCCAAGTAATACTTGTAAATGTTTGTGTATCAAATGTGGCCTCAAAGGAAACTGAACTATATTATTATTATTATTGTTATTATAATTATTATTATTATTATTTGAGCAGTTATTTTGAACAAGTGCTGTAGACCACTGCTGTGAAAGTAGTTGATTCTGTTCATTGATATGTAATAAATATTTATGGAATTATAACTGGTGCTGCTTGTTTGGTTGTGTTAAGTATATGCTAATCTTGAATTGTGTGTAGGGAACAGACTGTATATGATTATTTATACTATTATACTATTATACATGTGGCATATATATATATATATATATATATATATATGCCCCATGTATGATTATATACAGTCAGTGTAAGGGAGGCACAGAGACAGTCTTTAACCAGAGCTGTACAAAAAAAACAGTTATGGGTGGAGAATGGTATGCTGTGGCATGTGTATCTTCTACATGGTATCAATATTTTGTCTATTGAACCTGATGGTTATAATCAGTACATCGTAATGCGCTTATTGAAAACTGAGCCTACGGCAAAATCATGGAACTCGTGTGCAATCCTGGCTTTAACGCACTGCATCTGCAACACACATCTTTCTGTTCAATTAAAAGCCACTTTAAGACTTCTGCAATAAAAACTGAAGTTGTTTTTCGCAACTTTTATTTGCCATCTCAACTGATACCGTACTGCTATTAACTTTCTACTCGTCAAATGGGTTGGTGGTCTCTAGTTTGTTGGATTATCTATTGCCAAGGTTTAGGCGAAACAAAGGAACATTCCTCCTCTGGCTTCCATTGTTTGATATGAATTTGTCATTCTAAAACATGACCTTAAATCTCAAGGGCGTAGAACAATAAATATGTTAAAGAAGGTAAAAATTCTATTTCATGATCATTTAAGAGCTCCATGAAGCTGGTAACATTAACATGCTAACATGTGCATAATTCCTATTCGTCTCAGGTGCTCTTTGTATTATGTGCTCAAAAGCTATGTTAGGATGCCAGCAGATGCATATTTCTGCTAATGTTGGCAAAATATGAAAAAGTGTGCTCACTGCTGACTAAAGATATAAAAGTCAGGATTTAATTGCTTCCCCTTGGGAGCAGCTTAATATTGTCTTTGTGGTACTAAAGTGCCTCATAAAAGATCACCATCTTTAGAAAACTAACTCTTTAAAACACTTCAAACTGCGAAGATTGAACAAATTTTATGAAACAAACATTGTTTTATATTTTGAACTGGATTTTTAAGTTCAAGCTACTGACCAGCCTGTTTAATAACTTATACCCATTCAACCAAAATCACTTTTAAAATGCTAAATGACCTGACTTTCGAACTATGTTTTCCACAAGCATGACAAATGGGATTTCAGGCACAGTAACTTCTACCAGATCAAACTATAGTTGCCCCTCTAATTCACAGGTTTTTTACTTATTACACAAAAACAAAATGTGAAAAAGTCAAAGGTTTACCGAGCACCACCTGTGTTACTGTTCAGATTAATTAGAAGGAGCTAAGGTGTGATTGTGCAGGGAAATCTGTTAAACTAGAGTGTGACAATTGGAAACACCTGAACTCTTGTGCTGCTGTGCTGTCCATGTGTGGCCACAAGGTGGGGGTAAATATTGATGGAGCTGCTGAAAAAAAAAAAGAAAACTGTCAAAACATTCGTTTTGCAGTAATTTCTCACGTGTAAAATGAAGCTGTTTCTCACTTTCTTTCCTACAGTTCAGCCTGCAGCCCCTGAACAATGGACCATCTAGTCCAAAATAAACAGTTCTCCGGACAGGGAACAAGCAGCCAATAAAGATAAAGCTTATGTAAGAGGGTTTTATTTAACCCGATCTAGCACATGAACATGAAATACACAAGACGAACAGCATAGGACTTTGTGTGCTCTCTAAAATTATAGGATGGAGGTCATGAACCTTTTTTCCTTTTACCCTGAGGGGAAAGGCCCGTTGAAACGACCACAAAGTTAGTTTTTCACAGCATGTAGACACACCCCTATCCGTTGCATGAGAGCATAATGTTTCACCCAGATTATATGTATTGTTAATGCCAAATCATTCAAAGCAAAGGATTTTCCAGTCCTCCCACTTTCCGGGTTTGCTGTTTCTTCTTTTTCCAGCTCTCAGTTCAAGCTTTGTCAAAATTGCCTGAAGGATTATTGGGGATCATATTTTTTTAGAGGTGGAAAATTGTTGCTTCAGGTTACAAAGGAGCCAGAAGCTAGCTGACAGATGGAAATAAAACATTTCAGAATGGTCACACAAATAGCAATTGTGCTCAGTCTGAATGCAAGGCTGAGCACTGCAGTGTCCGTGAGTACGTATATGGTTTCCTGCCACCTCCTCGGCCCCTCAGGCTGTGAACACAGCACACCACAAAGTCTTACGCAATAGGTGCGGAATGCTGGAATTTTGCCTTGGATTTCTGGCTCATCTCACTCTCGCACACAAAGTGGGGCCCCATCCCATTGAAAGCCAGCTTCTGCAGGATGAGGCAAACTCAACAATGATTTGTTAAATTATTAACGAGCACACTTTCAGGTAAATAAATTGGGCCAGATTGGTTTTTTTAAATGTTTTATTAACTAGAAAAATGTTTCAGTTGAGTCAAAAACATGACTGTAACAGAACAATAAATAAGAGAGCCTCAAAGTATTTCTCTTTCACAGATTATTACATATGAGAGCCTTTCCCTGCAGACTGTTGCATGGTTTTTCAGTTCTTTCTTCTTCCTTTAAAAGTAGTCTGAGTTTCACTCACACAGGAGGAGTATCAGGTGAGAATGTTAAATCTTTCTGCACCTCAACAAACAAAACCAGGATGAGTAAAGCTTTTGTTGAATATAGCACTGAAACAATTTTAACTCAACAGATGGAATACCCATACAGGAAACAGACAAAGCCACGATGAGGATAGTGGTGGTCTGTGTTGTGTGTAAACAAAAATAGAGGTTAGGGTTAAACATGCAGTGCAGCTCAGCTGGAAAGTATTCCAAAGTGGCTTCAAATCTAAAACTGCCAGTGAGTTTTAAAATGAGCAACAACCTTCATTTATATCTTCAATACACAAGTACGGTGAATGGTGTTAAATATCAAACTTTAAATACATTTTAAGATACTGTCATACTGATTGAATTTCACAAAAATCAACACTGGTGTAATCACACACCTTATATTGCACTCCCACTATCTTCCCAGAGCACCACTGGGGGGCCTCTAACTGCTTTCTCTGACACGTCACTAATCAAAGTCATTGCAGTGTTATTTTGACAGCATTTCAAGTTCAGTCCGTCGTCTATGGATCGTTAGGCATATGCTGCGACTGACATTAGGATCTGCACAGCCATGGAAACACAGGGTATCTGTGCAACAGTGTAGGCCAGAGAGCGGGTTGGTGCTTGCAGGGCCAACACGTAGGCAACGCTGTGCAGAACACGGCCCATGAAGAATACAAGGAAGTGAATGCGGGCCACTGACAGTGAAGGTCCAGTCAGGGAGTAGATGGCACCCAGGAAGAGGAAGGGGAGGATGTTTTCCAAGTCGTTATTATGAGCCCTAAAAGAGAGAAAAATTACAGAATATAAATTAAATTGCTCGGCTTGTCTTGCTTGCTTTTAACTCTCAGGAAGCAGAGAGTTGAGTGGAGGTCATTATTGTTTCAGCATGCATTTTCTCTCGTTCTTTGTATGAGCTTCAAGTCAGAACCTGAACGTTTGTCCGTTCAGTAAAAGGAAAAACATTTGCTCGAATAGAGGTGTACTTCAGACAGCAATTTTATCTCACAAGTTCCATGTAAGTGGCCTGTGGAGTTTGTTGTCAATGTGCCATTGAAAGCAAAAAGAGCAATTTGCTCAGAAAAATAGTGAGTTTCTGGGGGGCAGTTACAGAGCGATACCAGTCTGGCAGGTTTTCCTAATTAAAAGCTACCCTGAGTAGCAACTGAGATGGTCTGTCTCAATTGTTTGTGGCTATTGTTGTTTAAATGGGGCATGGTGCAGGAGGGTTTCTGTAAGTTCTTTTCAATTACTTTCGTGAAAAGCCTTTGGAAAAGTGCAAAAGATACAAGGGGCATTTAAATAAATAGTTAAAAAACAAAAACAAGGCAAGTTCTTGTTCACTGTCATTTAATATGGCTTTTTGTTGATGCATTTTTAACAAACTTGTTAACTGAGAGCTCCGGCAATGTACTCTGTACACTCTGATTTCCGTGGTGTTGTCAGGAAGGATAATGATGAAATAGTATTTCTCAATCATGCAGTGATTCATTCACATTTTGACTTCTCTGTCAGGGTTTAGGATTAGGTTAGGGTCTGGCACGGGGATTCCTTGTATGAGCAATTCTGTAGATTCGATAATTTGTCTACATCCGTTTCAACTGATTCAGTTCATGTCACATGCAACGTCAACCTTTCTAAGAAACTATATATCTTTGTAGTGAGCTGACAAGGCCTGCAGACCTTACTGTGTGAAGACGTCAAGACGAAAATTTACGAGCAGAGAAACATCTGCTCTCTCCATTTTTTTTTTCTTAACAGATGTTTTCAGACAAGTTTAAACAAATTCGTTCACAGGCTGCTAGAGGAAAGGTGGTGATGTACGGGGAAATGCCCTCTTAGTGGGGATATGCCACCAAGTGGGAATCATCCTTAGCAGCAAATATAGAATTAACACTATATGATTTTTTTTTTCTTATCTTTGCAGACTTGTATAAAACCATTATGACTATTATGTCTTCACTACTGATTTTGTTGGGTTTGTAAATTAGTATTTTTTCAAAATAAAAGCATGTCCTGACAGAATTGAACTTTGTGTTCTCTTACCTCTTACATCTTTCCACATCTGGATCCACTCTGTGATATTCTAAACCTCCGTGTCTCAAAGCGTCCTCAGGGTTGGCAAAAGCCTTCAGAAAAAAGAACAAACAAATGCATTAATGTAAAATGAATCAGTCCACAAACGCACAAAAAATTAAAGATGCTCTCTTTGTTTCCTAAACTTTCTCAACTGCTCGTCTGAATCACTCACCTTCTTACGCAGTCTCACTTGTCCCGTTATGATCGCCAGAGCGTACATTTTTATCACCAGCAGAACGGCGTAAAAGACAAAACAGGAGAAAACCTGGTTTCTTATCATGATTGGCATTTTGGAATTTCACAATGCGCCGCTGTGTAATCAAAGAGGGTCTCCGAAGTTGGTGCGCTGCTGAAAGTGAGAGTGAGGCTGTAAGGAGAGCTTTTTGTAGCCTACAGTCGGTGATGCCTCCTCCCACTAAAACAAGTCATGATGACAAGTTGAACCAAACGGAAATGTTTCATTCATGACTTTTCCCAGACTGAACAGGAAAGCCCTTCCCGCGGCCATATTTCACATGTATGCGCAATAGTGGAGGAACTCAATTATACAGTAACAAAAGAATGAATGAAATATATGTCTTTTTTCATTGATTACTCCTGATGAATTAGCAATATTTTTTAAAGATTTTTAGAGGAAGTAGGAATCAAAGGGGCCCAGATGAAATAGAACTTCACCTCTGATATGTCCTCTGCCATCCTTTGGTGCTGTAAACTGTGTACCACACCCCTCCTATTCGTCCCTGCAAAAATCCTCCTCACTGTTCCCTCCCTAAAATTTTCATCATGTGTATTAAGGTCATACCCTGCCAATGGCTAGAACCAAAGTACTGTTAAACACCCCAGTACAGCCAATCTCTGAGCAGGTATTTCTTCAAATGTAGAGGTTGAAAGGTCTTATTGTGATGGATGGAATAAGGAGTGTCTGGCCTAACGTTCTGTATAAAAAATTGTGTTTGGATGTCAAATGACCATTTTGGGAAATCCAAAATTCAAAAGAGAAGCAAAACAGCCACAGTGAGTAACTGAAATGAAATGGAAAAATCACCAAACATTCAGACTAATTGATGTAAAACAATCACAGAGAGGTTTTATGCCAAAGGATAAAAATGTCTGTCACAGAATCATCCACATCCCCTTAGAAACATTTCCAGCCCACCCGAATTTGAACAGTTTAGGGTAAGCCTTTTGTGCAACATGAATCATCGGTAACAGATGTGTGTTGTGCTGTTGGCAAACCATGCACTATCCCCATTGCTCACTGTGACACAGAGTCTGACTTCTGGAGCCAACACTTTTTCACTTTTACATTTTGCAGGGATTATACTAAGAAAATTACCTCATGCGAGTCTGCTGGCAAAACATGGGCAGTGAAGTAGGTTACAAAACACGGAAATTTTCCATTGCGATATATAGTCAGGTGGAGTACCTACTCGGTGCTTTAATTGCTCAACAGTGTAACCTGTCGTCATTCGATGCCAAACAGTTTCATGAAAATATTGTTTCATGCTACTGACTGCTTCTCAACTTAGAGACAAATTCAATTTAAGTCTAGTTTTAATTATTTACTATTTCAATTTTCTCCAACTTTTCAATGTCCAATGTACTTTTAGGACTTCACACAGTAAAACAATAACATTTCAAATTCAAAATATACAATGACAAAATCTTTGTTTCTATACACAGGATTCAGAAAACGACGCACTGATTAAACAACCCAACAGTACCTAACAGTTTAAAGAAAATGCTACTCAGCAGCTCCAAACATAAACTACAACCTTCACAATACTGATAATTTAAACACTACAAAGCAAAAAGAGTTCTGTTTACATTTTTACTCAAGTGAAAGTACATAAAAATTAGAGGGTGAACCCCAAACTTTAATTTGATGGCAGCATTCACAAAAGTCGGGACGAGGGCTGGAATACAAAAGGCTAGAAATGTAACTGAAAATGTTACTGAAAAGAAAATGACTTGAGGAGCATGTGAAAACTAATTAGGCGTATTGGCAACGGGCAAGTGACATGAGTGGGTATAAAGAGACCACATTAAAGAGGCAGTCTCACTCTCTCTCTCAAATTTAGAATGGATTTCAGAATACATGTTTTCTATGTTCTATTGTGAATGATTTGTAAATCATTGCATTTGGTTTTTATTAACGCTCTACATCGTATCCCAACTTTGTTCGAATTGGGGTCGTATCAAAAGTGTCAAAATTCAGAATGATAATGCAAAAGTATCCCATTTGCGCTTTATATGTAAAATTATGATGATAGTTGTTATATTAGTACACATGCTCATTTAAACAGCAACAATGTAGAAAGCTTATGATCTGAAATTCTGTACAGCATACTATGTGTCTAATCACTTTTGGGTTTAATACTTTTTACTTTGATAAGTTAAACCCCTTAATTCATGTAGTAACCAGCAATTATTTTCAAGTACACTATTTAAGAAATACAGTCTCCACCAGTGAATGTAGTTGTCATGTTTTACAGTTCTGGTCAAGTTTTATGTTTCTGTCATGTCTTAGGTTTGTTAAGGTTTAAGTTCCTGTTTAGTCTTTAGTTTTTTGCCATGTTTTCATTAGTGTCTCTTGCCTCACTCACATCACCCGTTTTCTCCCCTCAGCTGCACTCCATCACCAATCACCCCTTTCAGCATTTAGTTTCCAGGTTTCCCATGCACTTTGCCAGATCCTCACTGTCACTGATTCCAAGTCAAGTAAGGTTGTTCATGTTAAGTTTTGGCCATGTTTTTTCACAGTTCTAGTCAGGTTTTCTTTTTGCCAAGTTTTTCATAGATTAGGTTTTGTATACCGGCTCAGCCGTGCCTTTTGTTGAATTCTCTTGGAAATAAATCAAGTTTTTGTTGAAAATCTGCATCCGGTTCCTACCTTCTCCCCGCCACGCACACCACCAAACGTGACAGTAGCAAAGTTCAAATAGAAAACGGTTTTAAAAAAACCCAAACACTTAAAGTAATGTACCATGTTATTTTCTATTTTGAGTTTTTTAAACAAAACGTGTGTATTCTTGTTCCTTTGTCTTAAGAAAGTAAAATTTATGGTAAAGGGAACACAATTCAAAGAAAACATGCATGATCATCCCATTTGTTTCAAATACACCACATCCTTTGCATGCAGCATCTTCTTTATTTTCACATTGTACAATAGCAAATCTTGGTTGAGTGTCAGCCATCAGCATGCCAGTCCAATGTGAGCGAGCTGCCTGAGCTGGTGTCATCGCAGCAATCCTCGGCATCGGAGAAAGAGGACATGTAGTGGAGGCCTGTCACTCTGTGGTAACCTCCCTGGAGCATCTGTGGGTAGGTGGTGAGCTCCACGGCCCTGCGGCCGGTCCTTCTCGCCCTCACAGTCCATAAGTCAACCAGCTGGGAACACATGATGCAGCCCATGGTGCTCACAGATTATACAGGTATACACAGATTCTCTGCACACTACCACAGGTGTCCGCACATGCTCATACCGAGGTGGGACAGGAAGAAAGAAACTGCAAGACTAATATACTTATGACTTAATATAGCTACATGTTGTGAAATCCAGCATTTGTGACATCATTTAAATAAACTGGAGAACACATTGTTATACAATCTTCTTAAAGAGTTACAAATTCTAAATGTTTAACATTGTTATAAGAAGGAATATGTTATAAATAGAATTTTAATGCCATTATAAACAAAAGGTTTGCAAAGCAAAGTAAATGTTTGAGCGTTAAATATGTTGTAACCTATTCATTCCGTCTTATTTTGTTCTGAAAATGGAATCTAAGAGTGCACTGAAAAGCACTGCCTGTGTAAATGTAAATGTAAATGTGAGTCAGTGCTTCCTGGAATATGTGTAGCAGCTTTTCTTCTATAAAAGGCAGTAAACAAATGGAGGCACAACACAAAGATTCACAAAACAAGAAGGGCATTAGTACATTGAATTATCTTTTTTCAATGATAATTAAAAACAGTTTTACTCCCGCGGGGCAACCATGTGGTAAGAAGTCTGAAAGTCATAACAGGCTTGTCTCAAGGTGTTCTCAGTCTCTCACAGCTGCCAGGCACGGCATGCAAATATTTACAGAGGTTGGTTTTGCAAGAAGAAAAAAAGACCACTGAGAGCGAGTTCAAAGACACAGTTGAATCAGTAGTTGAATCCTCTGGCATTAACTTCTCCACAGAATCTGGTCATACAACAGTATTTGTTGATCAATTAATTCCAGAGCCATGTTAGTAATTTTGTTCAAGCTTGATGTGGCGTGTCAGTCACCAGTGATCTAATACATACCTGGAAAAAGGTGGCAAAGAAATGGAAGAGAGGTGAGTCAGCAGTAGATCAGATTACTGTAGAATCCATTCTCACTTTTTAAAGCAAATCTGAACCCAAAACATTGTTCTCTAATGTTCAATCATATTGTATTTCGTGAAAAGACAAATATTGTCAGGGGGGAGGCCGTGGCCTAGTGGTTAGGGAGGTGGACTTAAGATCAGAGGGTTGCAAGTTCAAATCCCGCCATTACCTCTCCCTACACCTCTATCCATGGCTGAAGTGCCCTTGAGCAAGGCACCTAACCCCACATTGCTCCAGGGGCTGTAACCAATACCCTGTATCTAAATAGCTGTAAGTCGCTTTGGATAAAAAGCATCAGCTAAGTGTAATGTAATAATGTGATGTAATGTATGAACAACAAAACAAAGAAAAAAAACAATAAGCATGACCATGACCTTTCCTTATTGTCGTTTCCTTTTGTTGCTATAGATAGCAGCGTGTTTATGATGCACACAAGAAGGTGCATTGCAATTGGGAACCTGAAGGACTAAACACAAAACCTGCAGGAGTGGTGGTATACTTAGAAATCAAGTGGGAACGGGGACAAGAAATCAGTCCCATACAAAGTTCTACCTCATACCATCACATCATTCCAAATCACCCCCATGTGGGCGGTCACCATTTCAAGCTGGGATCCTTTACAAGAGGCCTGGGAGCTTGAGGGTTCTACTCAGTATCAGCCCTCGGTATTTTTTATAGCTTCTCGTGTTCCTTTTTCATGACGTTGCTGTCGCTTGGGATTGCGAAATCCACAACTACTGCTTTCTTCTACCGTTTGTTGTCCACCACACTGCAATTTTTTTTACTTTGGGACTTCCAACTATGTGCTGGACTGTCTCAGAGACCAGTTTGCACAGCCTACACCTGGGGTCCCATCTAGGATTATTTTTATTTTATTAATCTTTAAGGCCTCTTCTTGAGCTGCCATGATTATTGACTCCCTGCTGTCTTTCAGACCAGCATTTTCAAGCCAATGATGAGGCTTGTCAATAGCCTCATCATTGACCTTTATCGTTTCATCGTGGATAGTGGCTCTGACATTCATTATCACCCAGTCTCCCTCCCTCCACTTAGTGTACAGTATCAGGATGCTGGGCTTGGGGTGAAACTCTCCATGTACTGTGAGGAGCATTCTTGTCTTGATATCAGTGGCTTCTATTTCCTCCTTTGGTCAGGTTGGTGTTCACAACTGACTGGGCATATGTGTAGATGGCTCACACTTTGTCCTATTTAGATGACTCTTTAGGACCTGCCTCACTCTCTGTAGGTAATCAGTTGTTCCCGACTCCTGCCTCTGCATTTTTCTTTTTTACATGGTTGAGTTTTATTTCACACACGTGTACAACAAACTACGTTCAGAGGAGCTTCTCAGCCCATGCTTTCATCCACTACAGAGTTGAGTCTGTTTTTGTTTTTTGTTGCAATGCAGCCTGAAAATCACAACCATCTGATTTTAGTTTTAAGTCTTTTCTCCTTGCATACAGATTTCTCCATATTAGCCGAATCTTTCAATGATATTATGTCCCACGGAGGATGAAATCCCCAAATTATTTGCTTTTTTACATTGAGAAAAAAACCTCAATCAATCTCTATTTTCAATAAGTTTGCAAATGATTTGCAAATGGTTGCATTTTGGTTTTATTTATAGTCTAGTGAAGCGAATAAACCATAGACTAAAGAGGTAGGTATTTTGTCAGCAATTTGGAACAACTAAAAGATATATTCATTCCTGCCTCGCACACTGCAAACATGTCAAATACGTACGCTGATGTAAGACAGTGCAGTACCTTGAAAATAAGTGAAATGGTTTAAGAGTCCTTATGAAAACTTCATGAAAGTAAGAGTTCAAAATCACTTGCAAGTCTCTTCCAGTAAAATCTGACTACTTTGCTAAAATAGATTTGTAGCTGCTGTAGGAAGAGTTTTCAAGCCAAAACAGGGTAACTACTAAAGTGTTTATATTCTGAATAGTAAAAATGTATGCATAAACCAGGCAGAATAATGTTTGTTTTAGCAGCCGTAGCAGCAAAAACATCGTTTCACAAACTCGTTTTAATTAACAACAAAAGACAGTTTCCATATAACACGAGTCTATGGATACTAAGCGCTTGGTGCTTTGGGCCTATCAACATTTTCAAAACAGTTACTGTGCTGCGACAGGATCTGTGCAACAGATTTACCCTTAAGGATAAGCAGTTTTCTTAGTGCAACTATTCCCATGTACAGATCTCAACTTGTCCTCCCAGACCTACAGTAAGATTTATTTTGGATTTCATCCAAAGCTTGCTGGTGCATAGAGAGCCACTGGCAAGAGTGAAAATGACTTTAATGAGGATGGAAAGGACAAGTGGTATGCTGCTACATGCCACACCCATCCCCTCCCAGTGAATGGACCCAGCAGGAGCGACTCCTCTGCTGCCCTAACTGTGACTGTGCTGATTTCAAATGGGATATTTAATCATTTATCAGTATATCTGGTGACTCATGAAATGCAACCTGCACAGTCTAACTTGTATCCAATCATCTGTGTAACCTTCATGTCAGTATTATTTAACAGCGTCAAAGCTGCGCGCGCGCACACACGCACACACCCACACACACTGCTGGAAACATGATGTGTTGTAGTAATATGATGTGGCAGATGCTGCAGCCATGCGTTTGTGCAAGTCAACCCCCCTAAAACATTTCTTGTTTGTGGCTCTTACCTGAGAGCAGTGTGTCAGTTCTCTGCATGCATGCTCCATATGTGCATCGTATCCTCTCAGCAGCCTGGTGTGTTTCCTTTCTGAGTCTGCCTCCGTCTCTGTCTGAGCTCGACACAGCTCAGCATACGTATGGGACTTGAGATGACATCACAGCTCCTCACTTAAGATTTGGTGTCTTTCCCAAATTAATGCATGTGTACCCTTTCTTTCTTAAATTAGATCGAAGTTTTTTGCAAAACATTTGTAATTGGAGTCCTTTTGCTTTAAGGAGGATTCCAGATATCTATTTTAGCACTGTACCAATTTGGGAAGCCCACTGGATTCAGTTTAAAAGAAAATAATCCAATGCATCAATGCAGCACCGGCAGAAATGCTCTCATGACCACCACATTCCTAGAATTTGACACATTGGTCGACAACTACAGAACTTTCAGATTAGGTCAAATAGCTGAGGCACTTTTAAGTTCTAATCATGTTAGATACTTCTGCTGAAGTGATGCATATCTTGAAACAAAATGGAAGGAAATTGAAAAACAGTAAAGTAAATGACCAACACAGAGAGTGAGCATCAATTCCAGAATTTACTTCCATTTTGACTTTGCAGCTAAAGCTAGTGTTGGTACTAAGGTTTAAGGAGATGTGTCTGTCTATCTTTGGAAATCATTTAAGGAATTCCTTTACTCACAACTTCATGTAAAGTCTGAGATAATAGGGATCATCCTACTCTCATTTATGAATGTTAAATGTGAAAATGGATGGAGTAGGCTTAGCTTAGCATATACTTTGGTACTTTTTTTGTTTTGTTTTTTAAATAAAAAAAGAAAAAAGCAGAAATGATGTGGCACAGGCAGATTTTCTTACCTTTTGGACAAAACTACAACAGCCGTTTTCTCTATTGAACTTTCTCATACAGTACCATATTTAGTAAAGTAATTTGAGAATGGGACAGAGCTTAGCTGACTCGGCAAAAATGTAAATTATAGTTTCAAAATGTCAAACTATCACTTCAAACGGAAAGCTCCCACTGAATTACTCAACCCAATGAGACGATAACCTCTGGGACATCATTATTCGCTCAAAAAGTGCAAAACACAACATTTTACAAAGAAAATGCTATTTCTAAGTGCAAAACATGACAGAAAACAAATCAACAAAACGGAACACTCTAAGAAAACATTTAAATGAACAAAATGGCATTTAAAAATATACATTACATAAAAACATACAAAACATTTCAAAGAACACTACATTTGACATAAAATTACAATATTTCATAAAACACATCACAGACGTGAAAAATGCATTTGATGATTTATAATGGGTATTTTCTTAACACATTACATCATTTTCAAAAGTTGTGGTATTTTGTGGAATGCTGACTCTTTGTTTTGTTGCCGTGTTTCTTTTAATGTTCTTTTCCAATGTGCCTTGGGTGTTTTATAAATGATGTTGTGCCTCTTGATTTTTTTTATTATGGTTTTGTGTCGTGCTGTTGTGTTTTACACCTCAGGGAGACCATAAAGTCAAGTGTCCTGTCAAATTTTTAAAAGGCGTCATCCTCCTCATAAGAAGCTATAGCTCCCCTTCAACAACTCTCTAGTTAGATCTAATTCATCCAAAGCAATGTATCCACGCCTCCTTCCTTATTTTTTTTTTTTCAATGTGGTCTGCCTTAATACATTTAAAGAAATAAAAGAAAATCTTAAAAATTCAAATTTAAGACAGGGAAACTTTAATCATTAAACCGGTAATGAGCAATTACATCAGTTATATAGACATTAAGACATCCCACTGAAATGTGGTTGACCACAGGTCAAAGCTTCACCATTGTCATGACCACAAGAGCCATACATAATAGAATATAGGGAAAACATAAGTCAATTTAATCGTGTTGTGTGCCATGATGGCACTTACGAAGAACTGTACATCAACACTTGTATCTTCTTGTGAAATGAAAATCTCACACACATAGCTGCGTGCTGTAACGTGAGCAAACATATTCACAGGTGGGATTAATAAATGAACTGACCCTCAAAATTCTTAATATGACACTATAATATGCTGCACTGCAACAGTTTTTTGTAATCCAGGCTGTTCAAACTGTTATGGTTTAGCAGCAGTGCAGTACCTCTTAGATTATAGAACTAAGATTGCACAAAAATTTGTCTTTCAGTTCATTGCACATACTCCCCCAAACATATCTAAATACAGGATACAAAGGAGATTATCTCTTGTAGATAAAGAATGTAAATGCGTGACATACTGGTTGCCTTTCTTATTAAAACTGATGAGCAGCTCAGAAAACAAAACAGGGATAAGTGGCTTACTATGAGCAAAGACAGAAAATACAGTCAGTAGACATGGCAAACTTTTTTTCCATATTACAGGGGATATTATTAGCCTTTCATAATGGCTGTCTTGCCTTTTTTTTTTCTTATTGTTTTTGGTCTTACACCTTTAAAGGTGGCAACTTCTAATTTCAAAAGCAGATCAGAGTTGTTTGGTGACAACCTTGTTGCCTATACAAGGTCCTTCAGAGAGGGCAGAGAAACTGGAGTGCATATATTTTCTTAGGGTCTTGAGTTCCCCATGACTGAGTAATGCACGTCAACATTCTGTTAAAAGAAACCCCCATTGGCAACTCAAAAAACAATGCTGTTCTCTTTTTCTTTTCTTTTTTTACCCCACCAAAAAGAGGGTTGCCATCTTTTATGATTCAATTTACATTTTATTGTTCCTATTTCTAAAACCGAATATATTGACTATTTCCAATCATATTTTCTTTGATAATTCATAATATTGACCTTGATGGAAATAAGATTAGTGATTATTTATTAGTGATTATTTATCACACAGACATGTCAAAATATTTGGCGAGCAAAGGTGTTGAACATTGTGAACTGTAAAGCAGCTCATGTCATTATTACACTTTTGCACATCTACTTAGCATGTATTGTATTAAGTGTGTCTAACAAGTCGAAATTTCAAGAACGGGGGACTGAAGATGGAGATCTGGCCATTAATGCAAGTGAAACACATTAATTTAGCATCCACAGCCAGCAGTTGCTTGCTAACTTGCAGTTGGCCTGGGTTTAGCATATAGACAACGGCTATCCACAATGTAGCCTACTATTTTAAAACTCAAGTGTCTGTAATAATTTGTTTCGAAAAAGGATTTTAGGAAATTAATCTTTGGAAGCACTCGTAAAAGAGGATTTTGTGGGGCAGGCTATGCCTTACAAGCCAGTTAGCTAATAGCTAGCCAGTTATCTATAAGCTAGCTAATAGCTAACTGACTTTTATCTGTAACATTTTAATATGACTAATTGAGATCTTCTCAGCCAATACAATGCAAGACAGATATTAAACCACATTTCTTTTTGACTTACTTCATATTTCTTATGACTTACTCTTAAGTTTATGTCCATTTACATCAACATGACCTTGACAATTCTAAGCTGAATTTTAGGCTAAAACTTTGCCACTCGTCCATACTTATTTGGCAATACAGCAGGCTGGTTTGCTAAATGATAACAATCTAAAATCGGGGTGGATGGCTGCTGAAAATTCAAACATAATGAGCCTTCAAACATTCTTGTCCAACCCCAACAGAATAACATGTGCAGTTCTTTAACAGGCACTGTACTTGACGTACAATGACTGTTTTTCTGATCATATATGATATATATATCCAAAATTCAAAATATCATTGTTCAGACAGATTAATAAAAAGAAAAATGCAGAAGTAAAAAGTACTGTGTACCTTGGTGAACAGTATTATGAAATAGACAAACTATTTTGAGGCAGCTCTGGTTCCCGATCTAAAGCGCCAACTCATTCATTTACAAGGGAAAAATTATTTTCCCTTGTAAATGCTGACTCATTGCACTTCAGCTTGGATTGGCAAGAAAAGGTCATGGGCGAATCAAAAATAAATAAAGAAAAGGTTAAAAAAGGTTAAAAACTGTGTCAAAGCACAACTGAGTACATAAAATCTTAGGAAGACCCTGAACTATAACTGCTATGGCCCTCGTTGATAAAAAAAATAAAAATTGGGCAAAAAAAAAATATGCAGACTACAGCAGAGGCCAATGGATTGGGCTGCACATAACTCATAGCTTAAACTATGCAGTTTAAATCGGTTATGGATAATATTTGATAAAATTATCAATTTTGGCTTGATTCGCTTCATCTGCATGGCAACAAACCCAGTGATTCATGGGTTATGTATTATTTAGACCCATCTGTTATAACATGTGATTTCTCAAGTTTAAATAAAACAGATGACCATAACAAATTAACTTTTGTTGCCATTATCAATTATCATAATCAAGGTAATTTAAAGTATATATATATAATTTGAAAAAATAAATAAATAAATGAATGCAGCAAGTAGCTCTGGCTACTTCACCAACTACTTCCAGCATGTGGAGACTGAAATGAGACATCATTCTTATTTTAGGTCAATTGGCTGTTGTGATACTGATTTGTGATTGAGTCTTTCTTTTCTTTTTTTTTGCTCAATTGCTAAATGCTTTTCATTACATAAAAAGAGCACTGCATTGTTTTAAATTACTGGTATCTGAAACAGCAGCTGGTATTAGGCCATTTAAACTGATATTCCAGAAGATTTACCAACTTACTTTGTAAGCTCTTGAACGAAAAGTCAACGATATTTTGTTGCACCGCATTCTCTTATCGCCCACTTTGACATGTACATCTTTCTCCTGGTTATCTCTTCCTCTATGACTGATGAAATGTTGAAATTTAAATACACATATGCCCTTATGCCTACTTGCTGATTACGCTTGCATAAACCAAAGGGCAGCAAGGCAATTTTCAAATCATTTTAAGCAGATAAACATAAACATATAAACTGGTTGTGCAAAAAAATTCAGCATTTAATCCTCCCAGTAAAATGCCCTTCCTTGCAGTTGCATGCATTTCAAGCCCGAGTATTTTATAACTCACACATGCATGTTTTGTGGTTATAAACAAACCTGCAAATAAAAACATTTAAAAAAAAAAAAAAAAAGACTTCCATTCCTGAGGGCTTGGTTCATCTGAGGTTGGAGGTGCAAGAGTTTGATTTATTAGAAACATCTCACTTCATGTCTGCACTTGTCGCTATGTAACTAGTCAACAGGCATACAACAGAAAGCTTGCTAATATATGTTGGTTGTTGCTTCCAATGGAACAGAAAAGTCCACACTAAACATCAGCCTGTCGTTAAGTACTCCGCAGCATTCTGGTTTGTAACACCGGCAGCGAGCTGTCTACCTGCCACAGCCAGTTAAGCAGAACATGACATCTAGTCGCTACAGCGGCCACTGAGACACCACAGCTACCAGAAATGGCTCCAAAGATGTGACACAATGTCTTACTGTTATCATTATATATACATAGATTTTTTTACACCTTAACACTGAAGATCAGAGCTATCCAATGAATAAACGATGTGATATTTCAGTACCGTATCCTCGTCTTGTGGCTTGGCATCATAAAATTATGCTGCTACATTTACAAAGTGCTCACGATGGGGCCTCTTCACCAAGGTGCAAATTCCTCAGCTTCCTGTGAGGGCAGGAGTGAAAAGGGGAATCCGATGACCTTAGGAAATATATGAAAAATAAAAGAAAAACAATTTGAGAGCCAATAGACTTTGAACTCCAACTCGCGAGATGGGAATTAAGCTGGGCTCCATTACTCATGACCACATGAAGAGACTTCTTTCTCTTCACTGGCCAGAAGGAATTTATGAACTCATGTGGTTGACGCAAGCAAAGTGGTCATGAAGGTCTTGTGTCCCAACATCAAGGCTGCAAGGTACATGTTACCCAAAGTACATTCAAATAAATGACTGCAAGTAGGCACTCATGCAGGTAAATAGTTTAACAATATATAAGTAGTACTTAGTTAAGATTCTAACCTCTGTTTAGCTCAAAGTGCTCTCGTCTCTGCTTCAATTTTCCTCTCTCCATGAAGGCTGTCAGGGTCAGCCGGGGCCACTGTCTGTCTTACTGCGATCTCAGGACCTCCGCCATATATGCCCAACAAATACTGCCATGTCTCCTCTGAGATCTGTCCATAGTCTGCGCCTGATGTGAAAAAACAGCAAAAATGTCTTTATTGACCATCTATTTGTTGTCATTCCACCTTTAAGTCTTTCTCGGACATTGCTTAGGTTTACCTTGCTTTAATTGTATGTGTCCTCCTTTCATAACCCCAATTTTACTGTTGTCGATGGGACCAGGTGGCTCTGAGAGAACAAAGAGAAGAAGTAATTTATAAAGGGAAAAGGATAAAGAACCTGAAAGGACAACTGTAATTTACGGCTTGCAGAGTGATACCATTGTCTTTGCCCTTCACAAAGCTCTCCCACTCTCTGAACCACTGCATGCTGATACACAGGATCACTGTTGGAGCTTCCTCGGCCTGAAACTCTTTATTCAGCTACAAATGACAAAAACAAAATGAAGAAATGCTCATTGAACATTCGACATAAAGAGCAAAGAAATACTTTTTTGCGAATACAGGTATTTACCTTGATGAAGGTGTCTATTTCTGTTTTCCTGCGTTTAGCAAGAGCTTCGATTTCCACCTGACAAATGGCACACATGTACAGGTGGTTGACAGCTGGGCCACCTCCAAAACTAGAAAAAGAAACAGCATTCAACATTATCGAAAGGTTACTAAAAGATACAGTAACACTGAAAAATGCTGATCAGTCAGTTACCAATCTTGGTTTCTAAGTTTTGCCAATGCATTCAGATCTTTTGCAATTTAAATAATTGTAAAGATACATTGGTCCAGTTTGAATAGATGTAACGTAATCAATTCAATAAAACTTCTATTATTAATTATTTTTCCTTTCCATTTGAAGAAAAAAACAATTCCGAGGGGAGCTTCTTTGTCAAAAGCAGCAGAGCATCTGGCAGGCTTGCTTGCGGTTGAGTTAATTTGCTAAATATTTTGGCCTGCCTTTCAGATGTTTGGTTTTAACATGTTAACTCTCATTGGGAAACTTTAATTACACTAACTTATCAAATTTTGACTGCACCTGTGTACTCTCTGCGCTGCTCCAGCTAATAATTCCAGAGGCTTGTTGCTATGATCAGTGTATTGACATCATCAGTTCAGCTCATTGCTTATACACACGGAGAGGAAGCATCCCAAGGGATGAAAAATAAAAACAATTGTAACGGCGTCTCTGGCTGGCCTTTACAGTCACCACCAATCAATCTATTTAGAGCTAATATTAGTGGCCAGTGAGATGCAGCACCTTGACTTTAGCTCTTTTAAGTAGCATTCACAACATATAACATTAAAAGGGGCAGGTTTAATTGTTTAGACTTAAAACAAAGTTTGGCATATAACTGGCCCTTCACACCCATCAGTGTGTTCTAGCAGGAAACAGTCCTACAGAGTGTTAGGATTTATGGTCCCAGCATCTTTAGGATACACTATGCCAAACCTTTACATTTCTGGCATTGGGGAATTGCTCAGCCAAATGGAAGCCAATGACACTGAAATTACAGTGATTAAAAATACTGAATATGAAGTTTCTTGTATGTTTACCTGTTGTAAAGGTATTCCCACACATTCTGGGGAACAATGACAACGAGATCATCTATGTACTGGTACTTATTAGGAGGGATCCCTGAGCAGAGAAAAAAGCAGGTCAATGGTGAGGAAGAAATCTTTTCTGGCGTGTGCTCAACAAGACTAATAATATAATACATAAGAAACACACTTTTATTAGTGCTGTCCTCCTGCTTGTCCTCTTCTCAATGATATTCTACAATTCAAAAGCAACATGGCGTTTTTTTTTCTAATCAAGATAAACCCAAGGGTGGCCATCTCGAGGTAATTGAAAGAAAGGCCATGTTTGTCTTAGCAAAAACGTACCTAGCCAGACATCATACAACCCGAAAGAAACCCAATGTTAATGAGTGAGCGACAGTGGGACTGACACAGCTTTGCTCTCAGCCATCTAGAGAGATGAAATGTCAAAACAACAGGCCACAAATCTCCTTTCAGCACGGACTTCTAAGAAAGGCGGAAAAAGAAATTTGGGTAAATGAGCATGTTTAAGAAAGTACGAGTTGGTTGGATGTATTCATTTGCCTTCAAACTGCACCTTGCAAAAAAATCCTTTGGTCATTATTACAAGAGCAAAAATTATTAAATGAAATGTCCAAATCGGTGCAGAGGTGACAGTTTTCTGATTTGCAGTCACTAAGAAACACCGGATATACGATTACCAAAAAGCTACTCCGTTGCATCATTTTGACTCCAAATTCACATTTCTTTTTTTGTAGAATTGGACATAAATGCAATACTTTGTCACAATACTAACAAACTAAAACCAGTTTATACTGGTTTCAGGTTTAGGGAAGCCGCAGGCAAAGGAGGAGAAATGCAGCTTTGAGAAATGTAAACACTGTATTAAATCAATTTTGTGGTGCTGTTAAAAGAAAAGTAATAAACGTGGTCACTCTTTTTAAAAATTTTTTACTTGATTTGATGTCTTTGTATAACCTTTGTAACAAAAGTTTTTTTTTATTTTGGCAAATTAGTTGGATCTACTTGTTGTGTTCGATAACTAATGACGTCATGTATGTTCACGGCATTTTTTTCAATCTACAAACCCTGAAGTTCTTGTTTGCAACGCAGAGATGAAAGTCTTCATCTTTTTACAATCATTTGCACAAGCTGAGTGGAAAAAGGAAAATTGATCCTCAAAGAAAGCACGTCTGTGTTTTTCTCTGCGACACCAGAGGTGATTATGACAAAAGCATTGAGACACATTTACCACACACCTCCGTGCTGACACAGAAATGTGTGATTGCTAATGGGGCCTGGCTCGGCGAAGGTGTTGAACTTGTTCAGCCATTCTCGGGAGATGTAAAACTGCAGCAGGCTGGGCTCCTTCATATTAGCCAGAGCCACCACCTTCTGCCTTTCTCTCACCGATTCCTCACTACTTTTCCTGCATCAGTCCATGAAAAACACAGTCAACAACGACATTTCCAATAAACCAGTGTTTATTTCGAGACAATGAGGTCCCTTTATACTCACCTATAGAACAACACGTAGGCCTCCGCATTCTGCACCACCGTCTCATGGACTTCTGTAACGTACTGATCATCGAACTCATACCACTGTCCGTTAATCACATTCTGACAGTAAGCTATGTAGTGTCCACCTGCACCAACAAAAAGGATGTAAGAGAAAAAAAATTAAATACTGAAATTTTTTACTCAGCACAGATAAAAATCCAAAAGATAAAGCGCTTGCACATGTACTCTCTGTTTCTGAGATATGTTGACCGAAAAGGAAACATCTCAATCGGTCTTGTCTTAAGGAAATGAAGAGATCTCTCATACTTCCTGCAGTGCCGTGGTGGCAAATGACCGATAGTAGATCGTAAGTGGTGACTTGAGATGGGCTCTCTTTTGCCAGGAAAGGTCGCATGTCGAGGCCCTCCAGTGGGAAGGACACGTGGCTGCTTATCTTGAAGGAATACATGACCTCGTGCCGGAAACGTTTCAGGTGAATGCACAGAATCTATACGACAAACACGGGCCCAGACATGTATGAGAAAACTTCATGCTGCCGACCACAACTCAAACCAAACCCCTTATCTGAGGCAAGAAAGATATCAAGTTTTTAAAAGAAAGGGGGGAAAAAGTACCTCTGGGAGTTTTAACACTTTACAGTATTTGACACCATTTCTCAACCTGTTGAAAACAAAATCTTAATGAGTGAATAAATGCATGTGGAACCCAATGTATTTCAAGCATGCAACTGCTTCTGAAAGCAACTTAGATTTGTTGCACATACTCACTTTTTACATCTCTCACAGCTGTACATGTTGTCTCCTGGAAAAAACAGAATGAAGTTCAGAAATGTCAGAAGTGTAACACCGTGTTAGTGCAGAAAAGCACATTTCAGTGCGGTTTACCCTTGAGTTCATCTGCAGCGAAAAAGGCAGCAAGGCAGTCCTCTAGTGTTACCATGGGCCCCCAAAACCAAGTCGGGATACACGAGACGACGAAGCTGTTCAAAAGGCACAACACAAACAAACGTGATCCTTATAACCACAAACACCTTGTTAATCTTTATCAGCACATTCACTTTACCGAATAATGACCCTAAAATGGGGTGATTTAATGGTTAATATTTACTCAAGAATGTCAACTTTTAGCCCCAGTGCTTTGTAGAGGTTTGTTCCTTGTATGACCTAATCTCAAGTGCAATGCTCATACTCGATCGTGTCCACTGCTTTAGACACGTTTTGGTCAACTTGTTAGCAAGAAGCTGCCTATCCACGCATCCAGCAGACAAGGAGAAGTGCCTGCACTTAAATGAAGTGCAAAATTCCGTCTCCTTTTAACTCTGTTGCGACCTACACCAAATCCCGAGGGAAATGGGTTCCACTAAATGTTCCATTTAACTCTGCACTTGCTTTGTTGTTGTCTGTATGGTAATAGACTGATCACACGCAGTGGGTTTATCAGAGAATATGTGCTGAGGAGGAGGTTAATGAGGCAAAAAAAAAAAAAAAAAACACGCAGAGGTAACGGGACTCAAGTCCTAATAAATCTCACTAAAGGCAGCACGGTGGTGTCGTGGTTAGCACTTTTGCTTTGCAGTAGAAATTATAGCTGGGGGCATTTCTGTGGGAAGTTTCGATCCTTGACATTCCTTCTGGTAACTCAGCATTCAGAGATGGGTGAAGAATCTAAGGGCATCCAATCAGTTTATCTGATCTCTTTAACCCATCAGCTCTGGAGTGACTCCACATATCTTCCCAATCCACTGATTTTTATCATCACATAACAGATTTCCTCTGTGACACCCAACATGCGGGCTGCAGTGCGAGTTTGTCATTATAGTCTCCAAATAAAGTGATTAATCAGCTTGTCATATCTCTGTTTCCTGTAACAAGCAAAGTTGCACAATGCGTCCTGCTGCTTCCAATTTAATGCTGAGCACGTCATCAAAAATAGAGAGTCAATGCATGATTGGCAGCAAACAAAACAATAAACATTAACGTCGACTTGGCAGATCTGTCAAAGCTTGATGTATACCATCACCTGCGTTATCTTAAAAACCTCCCAAACACAACTGAAGATACTACTTGCCTATTTCCTACACAAAGCATTTCCCTGAAGCCTTATGACTCTAATCTCAAGTCAGTCGAGTCAAAATAATGCACGGTAAAACACAAATCAGCACTTCCCTTCTGATGGGACGTGATCAGTGTAATCAGTTTCCACATAATTGACGTCCCTGCACTCAGGCTTGTTCAAACGTGCTTACTTCTTCTTTAACTATGATGGGGACATATGACTCACTGACCGGCGTATGGAGTCCATGATGTAGGAGATCCAGCCCTGTGACCCGTAACTCTCAGGACACACGCCCGTTTTTACAGGCAGGTTCTGGTGGATGGAGGAGTGGAGCTTTGCCAGGTCTTCTTTGCCAGGAATAGGGAGGGATAAATCCTGAAATGTTTCCACGGTGGTAGAGACCTGTAACACATTAAGAGAACTGGATTACAAGGCATGCCTCTAGTTTTAAACACTGTGTTCATTCAAAAAACAAACCTTTTGACTTCAACCTTTGCAGGTGGTAATAACAATGAGAACTAATGCCAGTTAATTCCTGTTAAAACTGTGAATATATATGATTTTTTTCATGCATATTTGATTGCTCAAATCAGATAAGAGACTTTCTATCACTGAAATAAAATATAGGAATCCTTTTTAGATTTCAATTTTATTCATTAAATTTGAATATTTGAATTAGGGCTGGGCGAGTTAACTCATTATTATCGCGTTAACTCGCTAATCATTTAACGCAGATAAATATTCGCGCATTAACGCAGGTTTTATTATTTTTTTTAGGCTGGGCAACGATTTAAATTTTTCATCTAATTAATCACATGATTTAGCATTTAGTTTTATTTTAAATGTACTGCCATATGAATAAAAGTGCTATAACATTTGTTGTGCAAACACACTTTTAACATCAGCATCTTTATGTAGTTTTTATGTAGAAGCCTCGCTCCACTGTCTGTTTCCTTGAATGACTTGCTGCTATCAGTTGTGTGTTTTGCCTTGAAGTGATATTTTAGACTGGAACTACTACGGTGATAAGACCATTCAAAAGAAAGTAATTAGCGGATCCACCAAACATGGAGAAGGGTACGGAACTTTTACTCGGCCATTTTCATTCTAAAGTTCTTCCAGACGGCGGAGTCGACAGAACCAAAGTCATCTGTAAACACTGCCAAGTTGAATTGTCTTCTCACCGTAGTAGTTCCAGTCTAAAATATCACTTAAAGGCAAAACACACAACTGATACCAGCAAGTCATTCAAGGAAACAGACAGTGGAGCGAGGCTTCTACATAAAAACTACATAAAGATGCTGATGTTAAAAGTGTGTTTGCACAACAAATGTTATGGCACTTTCATTCATATGGCAGCACATTTAAAATAAAACTAAATTCTAAAAGCTATACACTACTTTTGAATTAATTTTTGGATTTTGCGTACAAATGCGATTAATCGTGAATATTTAGGGAAATCATGTGATTAATTAGATTAAAATTTTGAATCGTTGCCCAGCCTTAATTTCAATATTTTAATCCCTAATACAATATGAAAGCAACCTCCCCTAGTGTTGAATCCTGTGAAGCACATCTCACCCTGTCACAGGTTAAACACTGAACCAGACTGAGGATTGAGCCGTCAAAGATGTCAGAGATCACGCTGCGATAATGAGACTGCTTCTTCTTCCTGGAACTGAGCAGCAGCTGAGCTGGAAGACACACGGCGGCAGGGGCGATGTTAAAGAGCAAACTCTCAGCTGACAAAGAACTTTAAACACAAGCTATCCTAAGTACTGCTTTTTGAGACCTACGTTGGTGAAATATCTGTGAGCACATGCTAACATTTGCTAATGTTAGGAAATGACATTAGCAGACAGGAAAATTTTAGTTACAAATTCTATTACGAAAACTTTATTTTTGACCCATCCATAGCACTGCATTAAACGTTGAGTCATGACAATTTATCATGAATCACCAACCAAATTAGATGACAGCCCGTCCCACAGCTTTTGTACCACCTTTACCCCACAGCTAAATAAATATTTCATCCTGGACCAAAGCTTCACACAGAGCATTTCTGCCATCCCCACTGACATGTTGCTAGCTACCATGGCTAATAAGCAGAAGATGCATCAGAGTAAGTTCTCATGACTCGACGAGAATATCCTCTTCGGCACACTCAGCCTAGATATACAAGGCGTTGGTGTCATTTGAACCTCGCACAACCCCATTAACGAAAAACAGAACTTAAGTGATCAATATGTTGCTGGCTACATACTGCAAACGTTTGAAACGTTTGAAATATATGCGACTCCAAATCTGTCATGTATCTGTAATCTGCCTGAGCGTTTAGAAGTAATAATACTAGCATCTAACGAGCAGTGGAACATGTTGCCCTTTGAATCCCAGACAATGGCCTACCTTTTTTGAAGGAGTACACAGGTCCTGCAGAGCGCAGGGGGCTGGAGCGTGGTGGACTGGAGGACAGTCTGGGATGCAGTTCCTGAAGGGTTCGCACAGGACTGCAGGGAGTGGACTGAGGTTGGGCCATCGATGCTTCATTGTCTGGCTCTAAAAAAAGAAAATGCACAATAAGCACAGAATTCTTCCTTTAGAGTTTCATAATCACATATAAAAGTCAAAAATGAGCTTTTGTATTCCTGCTGGCCCTCTACCTGGGGGGTTGCTGCTCTGGAGTTGCCCTGTATTAGATGTCTGGTTGTTCTCTTGGCTTTGGACCTCAGTGTTTGGGCTCGGGGCTGAGTCCTCTTCCTCCCCCCTGTCAGGAGCCCCTTCCTCAGCGGCTGTGTCCACATCAGCATCTTCGTCCATTTCTTGTGAGCCTCCACGGAGGGGTGAGCCAGGCACCCTCTTTTCCTTCAGCCTCTCCTTCTCCGAGATCACCGCTGCAGAACCAGTACCCACCATTCCCCCAGCCGGCGACCTGACCCCATCGCACTCGTCCTGCAAGAGCAACTCGCTCTCACCAACCCCTCCGCCCTCCCCCCGGTCACTGCTGGAGCCAGAGTCGCAGGAGAGGAACTCGTCCTCAGACGGGGAGCGGTCTCCGTCTCTTCTCTCGTCTCCGTCACTTCCCTCCCCACTCATGCTGCACTCCATCAGAGGCTCCTTCAGCTCCTCGTGTAACTGGTCCATCAGACAGCGCAAGAACTCTTGGGTGTCCTGGAGCGAGACAAATCCGTATCAACTCAAAACATTGACAACTGTGCCTTCATTAACAGAGGCTGGGCTTTCTGTGGAGAAGACGTACATGGATAAAGGATAGAAATTTCAAAAACTCACAAGAAATCATTTTGTATGTTAGTTAGATGGATATTTGGCAAACCAACCAGACCCACAAAAGACAGGCAAATTTTAAAACCTCTTTTTCAGTCCAGTTACAAATGAAACACGCAACAAACCGGAGCCAAACATGAAAACATCTGCGACAGGTGTAACACGGTCGGAAAGGTTTCTTAAAGCATCTGATTTCTTTTGTTGATACTGTGTTGGCCGAACTGACTGAAGAGGGCGCTGTTTGTGATTTAATCTTCGTTTTAATCTTCGTTTCCAAACTTAAAGCTACTGCCTCAAAGGACAATTACTTTTGTTCATCAAAATGAATTAGCTGCTTCACAGCATCCTCATCCGTTTGATCACATACAACCACATTTTTTTGCATGTCCACGACTAAATGAGCCACCCATGGTCTTATTCAATTCAATTACAGAGACATAATCATTTTTACAAAAAACAACAAGAGAATATTCATCTTTTCCATTAGTTCTTTGCTGTTCTCTAAACAGGTGTACTTTTTGTGGCTCTAGGGAAGTAAAAGTACATATTCATGAATGTCTATATATAACAAAATAACATCTGTAAAAAATACACAAGGTTCATGGTGCAAAAAACAAAAAATAGGGACAGCAACCAGCTTCTTCTGAGTGTTGCCAGGTGTAGTTACCTGCTGGGTGCCTACCTGCTGAGCATAACCTCGAAACATGGGGTTTACCAGTTTGATGCCGTGGGACAAGCTGGTAGGCACCACATAGCTGGGCCTGAGAGGGTTAGAGGTCATGAGAGAGATCCAATTGAGGATATTTGAATATGAATACTTAGACTTTTAGCAGCCTAATTTTATACAAATTGCAAAGCCGCCATTTAGTGCAAGAGTTCTTACCGCTTCTTATGCCAGAGTTCTGAGATGAGTTTCTGGTAGCTCTTACACAGAGCAGGCTTCTTATCAGTCCGTACAAGTCCACTGCAGTCCAGGAAGAACTGAGTGAGCGGAGGGCTGGTGAAGAAGGCGAGGGGTGGGGGGACACATTACATGATAAGAACAGCAAACATAAACAAAGAAAGAGTCACATTCCTGAGGATTAGTCAAAGCTAAAGCGAGAAAGTGAGCTCACCAGTTGGACAAGGCTTGAAGGGCAGCATTCATGTAGCAGGAGTTTCCAATATTTTTCATTCCTGTCAAGCCTAAAGGCAACAAGAACAACACCCACCAAAAATTACAATTAATCATCAATGCTGGTGTGGATGAAAGGGCTTATAAGTCATTGTTCTTAGGTCTCAAACCAAGCAGCTATGATCACTTCCTTGGATGTGTTTGGAACACATTTTTTTTTTGATCAACGCTGGGACTCTTTATCGCAAATGAATCTGTATCAAATACACAGTTACGGAGAAAGAGCTAGACTCTGTGTACCTCTGGGTTTTAGTTCATCCTCCTCTGATTCTGAACCTTCTTCTTCTGCCACAGCAATTGGTACTGCTTTTATTGGGTGACCCGTTGGCTGGGGAGCTGCATCCTATGAAAATGATTCATGCATATCACAAGTTCATCTAACGTGTGTGTGGTTTTCCTTGTTTTTAACTAATCAAGCACGAAAAGTCAGAAAATAATGTGGCGAGCTGAGCTCAACTGGTACCAGCTCTGTGGCTTTGCAGTGGTGGGCTGCAGCTGGTGAAGGCGCTAGGGCTGGCCTCTGGTCCAGGAACACCTCCCGCTCACACACATAACACCAGATCCTGAAGGTTGTCAGGTTCACCGTCAGGTTGTGCTTCTTGGCCTACAGGATGAACGTAAACAACATCTTTCTTTTAATCAAATACACGCTCTAGTAGCCAAAGAGGTGGGCTGCTAAAAAGAAGCAAAAGCCTGGCAGGTATGTTTAGTTGGTTTGGAGATGGTTTTACCTGTGCGTGCAGGGTGCTGTGATCAGAGAAGGACTCTCCACATCCGACATACGAACAGTCGCTCTAGATAGCAGAAACACTGTTTGAGATAGAATCTGACAGAACTGAATCATCTCATCTATCTTGCAAAGAAACACTGTCATCCAAAGAAAAGAAAAAAAATCTTTCTCGCTTGCATTTTTGAGAGCAGCTGCATTTAACGATAAGTTTATGTACCACACTCATTAATTATTAAGCAGTCACCTGCCTCCTAACGTCAGAGGATGTAGGATAAGTGCAGTATGTCTGTTGTTGCTGTTGCAGCAGGCATCCTTTCTAGAAGGTGAGCCAGGCTAAACCATATTTAAAGTATTTAAAACAGCACTTAGGCCTGACCCTACCTGCAGACAAGCCCATAGATTTGGGCCCCCGGCTCCACATGACTGACAAGTTCCCTGCAAACAAAGGTGGAGAATGGAATAGAATATATGAGCAAAAGTAGATTAAAATGATCCGTGTGCACATGCATTTCCACAACAAACAGCATACAATCTCAACACAGTTCAATGTAACTGTTCCCACTCACGTGGTTTATAACTAAATCAACACTCAGGCATCAAATAGTTGGTATTCTGTTAAATCCTAAACACACACCTTGGACTTCAGAAGGAGATCATCTTTGGTCACCTCGCCTATTGAGTCCAGATGTGGACACACGTCTTGCTCTGCCATAGTTATTCACTGTCTTCAAGGAGACGTCTGCTCCTTAGACAGAAAAACTGAGTAATTTAATCAGAGGATGTTGTAGCAACAGCTAGCTTCGTCAGCTGAACACAAAACACGATCAGCACTCACAGAAATCCAATACACCTAAGCTCTGACTGGTAAGTCCAACATATGTAATACGTCTACATCACTTTAACTGTCTTTTCACATGATAGACCCTCCAATGTATCTAGAGGCTGACAGCTCAACAGAGTGACAGGCCCAATGTTAACCCAAGAAGGCTCTGAAAAATCGGTTAGCAACGATGACAGTTCTTATAAACGAACTTGTATTTACCGCAGAATAGAAGGAGCTGCCGCGATGATGGTGGTTATTTCTTATCTTTCTGTAAACAACCCATATTGACAGCGAGCAGGTGACAGTGTGCTAACAAGAAGAGGAGCCGACCGACGTAATACAGCGACCCACCATCCTCAAACAGCCCCCCATCCGCAACGCGGCCCGGTGAGGCACTGCACGACGTGGGAGGAGAGGGGGGGGGGGGGTGATGGGGCACAACAAGTCAGCCCAGTTTGAAGAAGTCAGTTAATAAGTCTTAAAAGAAAAAGGAAAAAAATCAAAGCTATTTTTTATATTGTCATCTTTTTTCCTTTTCCATACAGTCAGGTAGGGACAAACATTTTTTAGCTTAGTAAACATTCTTCCATAGATAGATAGATTTAAAGGTAGATATATAGCTGGATGGCTAGATAGATAGATAATTTTATGTACACATAAAATACAGGTAAACTGTAACGTGCTTTTATTCCGTTTTCATAAATATGTATATTTACGGAAGTGACGTACGCATGTACGTCGGTTAAATGTGTCCTGTTTGTGTCGGCCTGAATTATCGTCAAGCCACCAGCAGAGGTCACCACATTTTAGTAAATTTAACTGCTCCACGTTTGGAGTTCACGTCAAGACAGAGTCATTATATATAGCGCTTGTTCTTTGTTGGGCACGTTTATTTGTATATTATGCACAACTAAAATTTTTTTCGACTATGCGACATTTTCTTTATATTGTCGTTAAGTTTTAAATAGATTTGTAGCCTATTGTAAATATTTTACTGCACATTACAAAAGGCAAAAGTTACAAAATCCCCCATCTGTCTAGGATATTATTGAATTGCAAAGTTATAGAGATTTACCACACTCTCACAATGGGCCTGTATCACTGTCTAGTCCTGGTATAATTTGATCTATTGGAATAGTATGTGGAAAAAATAGACATAGACATACTATGTTATTAACACACATCTATAGAAATATCACTAGACTACAATAAAATTCCAGTGTCCATACAAGGACAATTTCAAAGACCTTCTGAACACTACTGTCAGATGAAAAGAAACTTGTTTCTATGCACCAGTGTTTGAAATGAAGAGAGAAAACACAAAAATGTTTCCAAAAGAATTGATATGCTGTGTAAAATGTAAAGAAAAACAACTCTGCAATGATTTGAAAATATCCTGAACCAACATTATAATCAAAACAGAACAAAGAAAGCATATCAAATGTTGAATGAGACATTTTACTATTTCATGAAAATTGTGAGTTCATCTTGCATTTGATGGAAGAAACACCTCTGAAAAAAGTTGGGGCAGGGCCATGTTTACCACTGTGTAGCATCCACTCCTCTTTGGGGGAACTGAGGAGACCAGTTGGTGGACATTTGGGGAAGATATGTTGACCCATTATTGTCTAATATAGGACTCTAGCGACTATTTTCTATTTCATGTATTTTCACGCAAAATATTTTCAATTAGTGAAAGGTGTGGACTTCTAGCAGGCTTGTCCAGTGCCTGGACTATTCTACCATGAAGCCACGCTGTTCAAATAGATGCACTTTAGCATTGTCTTGTTGAAATATGCAAGGCCTTCCCTGAAAAATGTGTCTTCTGGATGGGAGCATATGTTGCTCTAAAACCTGTATATACCTTTCAGCTTTGATGGTGCCTTTTAAGATGTACAAGTTGCCAGTTCCAAAGGCACAAATGCATTCTCATACCATCAGAGATTCAGTCTTTTGAACTGAGTGCTGATAACAAGCCAGGTGGTCCTTCTCCCCTTGCTGCTTGACAGTCTGAAGATCAGGGGCATCCAACATCAATTTTCAGTTGTGTTCTTGCCTAATTAGCCTAATTAGTGGCAATTCCAGCTGTTTCTTTTTAGCATCACTCACTTTTCCAGCCTTATGTTGCCCCTCATTCCAACGTTTTTGAGATGTGTTGCTGCCATCAAATTCAGGATAATCTGATATAAAGAATGAAATACTAAAATGCCTCATTTCCAACATTTAATATGTTTTTATTTGTTGTATTTTGAATGGTTATTGCATTGGTCGTTGCGTGAATTGTGACGTCAACACAGCGCCAGGTACTTAAAGTCAGTCACAAGCAGGTAAGGAGCATCCAAACTAATCTAATTCTAGTTTACAGACTGCTACAAAACCCAGTTCAAGACTCATCCCATACATTCACTCTCTTTTCAATTTCAGTTTATTCAATTCAGTTTTAATTATATAGCTCCAAATCAACACAAATGGAATTTAAAGGCACAGTCCATGTCAAGTTAGTTACAATCCAATTCATTGTAATACAATTATAATCAAATCATATAAAATTCATTACATTCTATATTGGCCTTCTTACGTTTCTACTGTCACTACCATAGACATAATATCTATGGTCACTACTCCTTCAATTGACAGGAAACCGTGGTGCAATCAATTTATTAAAACTGTTTGTTAACTAATACATGGAAAATACAGTATGACATGTATGCAAACTACTGTATCAAGTATTTGCTTAAAAACTAAGTGGGAAAAAAATAAATAAAACCAATCAAAATATGATTTCTCAATATAATAATACATTGATTTTATTCATACTACTACTAATGCAGTTATCAAGCTGTAAGTAAAACTAATTTTTAATGCGCCCTTTCTATTCTGTCAGATATGTGATTAACATAATATGTTAATTATTATTATGAAACTGAGACATGTAACTTACGTTAAACACGTTTGAATTAAACTTCTAGACTTTTAATCAAATCGTAAACTGATTAATACATGTTGGTTACAAGCGACGGAAAGCCAAAATAATGATCGCTTCTGTTCAATTCAGCATGACGTACGACACGTATTAAGATCATACAGTAACATCATTAACAGATTCTGAGTCTGTTTTCAAGTAATTCTACCATACTTTTATAGGAAGTCAGTAGCTGAGAAATCTGACTCCAGATCGGCGCCCCGAAACGCACACTGCTCACTCCGCAAACCTCGCGGTATTTACATTACCCACAATGCCCTGGTCTTCCTTTCTGCCTGAACCGACATGGTGGGTACATAGCTCATCTTTCTGAGGAAATGTTATAGCTGTTGTATCTGTTTGCATCCTTGCCTGCATGTTCTTTTTTACAATGTTGGATGTTTCTACCAAGTCTTTTAAGCTTTTGTGTGGATTGCAAGTTAATATTGTGACTGGATGTGATGTAGTTAATGAGTAAAATTGGGTCCAAGTGACTGATGTCTACCCGGTAAGAACAGCGCTGTGTCTACCTATCGTAAGCTAAAGCTAACGCCTGTGAACACGTTGGAGTCGCCACCGCTACATTAATGTTTATTCTGTTGTAGATTATTTCATTAACGTGACTAGCTGAAATGCACCTAGTCTATACAATTCAGTCGAGTTTGAATGAGAGTTTGGACACCTTAACAGGCGGAGTTGGGTGAATAGGCCTTAGCTTTGACTGGAGATGCTAACGTTACATTTCGCAGACGCAATTATAAGTAAGCAACGTATCAGTATTCCTAGTGAAACATTCAGTTCAGACTGTAAGTTTTCAGTTTAAATGGGTTTTGAGTGCAACAGATTAATTATTACTATAGCCGGCTGGGGTTTGGGGTAGCTCCATGATGTGTTTCAGCTTCACCTCCATGTGATAATCTCGTCAGATAGTTGATGTGCGGTTTAAGGTGTTTTAAAGGAGGCATGGTGCAGCTCTAGAATACTACAACACTAGTATAGCTGTTTCTGTGCTAAATGGAGGATATAATTGAGCATCATAAGCTTCCATGACTTAATCTGTGCTTTTAAGATGTATTTACTTGCAAGCTTTAAATTCTCATAATGGATTAGATTTAGTATATTCTTCTAACTTTATTCTACTTTGCTCTTAACAGCCTAAGGGAAAGAAGGCTAAGGGGAAGAAGGTGGCACCTGCCCCTTCTGTGGCCAAAAAACATGAGGCCAAGAAAGTTGTCAACCCCCTGTTTGAGAAGAGGCCAAAGAACTTTGGCATAGGTAAGTCGTTGTATTTTAGGTGAGCGGGATATTGTTCACCAATAGTGCAGATGATGTAAAACAATATTTGCTATCGTATTACCAATGAAGACAATCTTCCACCAAGATCGCTGATGCACCTTAAACAGATAGTTGAAAATGGTATGCTTGTGTACCAAAAATGGATATAAAGTATTTATTTCTGTTGTCTACAGGCCAGGATATTCAGCCAAAGCGTGATTTGACACGCTTTGTGAAATGGCCTCGCTATATCCGCCTGCAGAGGCAACGCTCCATCCTCTACAAGCGTCTGAAGGTTCCCCCTGCAATCAACCAGTTTACCCAGGCTCTGGACCGCCAGACTGGTGAGATTTGAAAACGTTTAATTCCTCACAAAGAATTTGTTTTACACGGAAGCCTTTGCAAATGATGTTAAAGGATATTTGCTATCTGATTAGTTGTGCTGACCATTCCCACCAAGATCACTGATGCAACTGCGTGAGATATTGATAAGTGTTGCCTCCTCTTTTGGCTGTGGGGTGTTTAATTTATTATGTTCTTCCTCAGCCACCCAGCTCTTTAAGCTGGCCCACAAGTACAGACCAGAGACCAAGCAAGAGAAGAGGCAGAGGCTGCTGGCTCGTGCTGAGCAGAAGGCTGCTGGAAAGGGAGACACCCCAACCAAGAGGCCTCCTGTCCTCCGTGCAGGTGAGGAATACTGGCCCCCCTTTAAAAAAAATAAATAAATAAAATGTGTTGCTGGTACTGTCAATTCACTATGAAGTGGTGTATGTTAATGAACATCACCTGTTATGGTAGAACTTAATTTAAGACCTTTAGTTTGGCCTGGATGCAGTGATGACATGAATTTCTTCACCTGAAACCTGATGTTTTCGAGCTTTTTAACCCTGAGCATTGGCCATACTATGAAGAGAGGTTTTTATGGCAGGTATGATGCGAATCAGAAGTTAATTGCCATATTCCTGTTTATCTAAGGTGTGAACACTGTCACCTCTCTGGTGGAGAGCAAGAAAGCCCAGCTGGTCGTCATTGCCCACGATGTGGATCCAATTGAGGTAAAATATTGTGCTATATTTTGTATTTGTAATAAGTCCAGGTTAGCGTACAAAGTGGTCACTGGCAATGATGTCTGAATTTCTTCACCTGAATCCTCTGTGTGGATCAAAACTTACGAGCTTTTTAACCCTGAGCAGAGACCACAAATTAAGAAGTTTAATTGCACATAGTGATCAGATTTGCTGAACAGAAATTCTAATAAATTTTTCTGTACTTCTCCTATTTTTTTTTTTTTTTTTTTAGCTTGTTGTATTCCTGCCTGCTCTGTGCCGCAAGATGGGTGTCCCATACTGCATCATCAAGGGCAAGGCTAGATTGGGCAGACTGGTGCACAGAAAGACATGCACTTCACTCGCCTTCACAACGACTAACCCGTAAGTGTAAATATAAACTGAACTCTGCTGTGACTGAAGTTTTTAGCAGGTTTTTCTACTTTTCAGTTAGTGCTTCATTCATGGCTGAAACATTTCTGAAAATATTGGTTTGGATTGTATTACCCTCAAGTTTTTAATCCAGTTATGTACAAGAGCTAACATGAATAAAATGTGGCTCAGTGTTTATTTTTTTTTTGTTATTATACTTTGTTCCCAACTGACAGACCACTTTTGTCTTTCATAGTGAGGATAAAGGTGCACTTGCTAAGCTTGTGGAAGCCATCAAGACCAACTACAATGACAGATATGAAGAGGTGAGTATTGGTTGTTTATGGTGTCCACAATGTAAATATTTGATGTTTTTATTATTATTAAACTGTCTGAATTTTGTTTTTCAGATCCGTCGTCATTGGGGAGGTGGCATCATGGGCCCCAAGTCTACAGCCCGCATCACTAAGCTGGAGAAGGCTAAGGCCAAGGAACTGGCAACCAAGCTTGGTTAAAATGTTTGGAATAAAAAAAGTGTATGTCCTAATGAGGTTTTTGTGTTTATTATTCAGAGTAAACATGGTATTTTGTGACCAGTTTCTTATTCATTCAGTTTAATGAATGTAGTAACATGAAACAAATAAGAGATTTGTCTAATTTTTCCATATAATTTACTGGTTTAAAGAGGATGGTGCTTAATGTTTCACCTCTTAAGAGTAGTGTTGAGTTTAATCATAACCTAATTTTTTTTATTGCCCTGTTGATGGGGTGAGATGAGCTGGTTTGCTTTCAGCAAGCCACTAATGAGAATGTAATGTGAGATTACAAGTTATGGGACAAGAAGTCTGGCAGGAAATGTCCTTTATTTAGATGTTTGTGTCAATCTCCAACATTCAAACAAGTTCTGAATAAGCTCTAGATTCAAAACATTACACAATGAATGCATGATTTTAAAAGGATTGTTTGGCCATAATTTTACCAGTTCAATGCCAATAACTTATACAGAAAACACAACTCCCACACCCAGTGAGGTTATTTACATTTATCAGGAAATTTGCTGATCTATAGAACAGTTAAGTTTGAGGCCTGCTTTTGGAGTATTCATGTGTAACTACAATCTCACTGTTGAATCATCACAGTTTAATCTTCTTGATGAACTTGGCGTACCACATGTAGGTAGTAGCTGCACACAAGCCATACCTAAGAAAGAAAAGTAAGTTGCAGTATTACTAATAAAAAAGATACATTGACTTTCCAATAACTCTCAAAGTAAAGTGCCCACCTACCATGTTACTACATATTGCATGTGTTCATTCCTCAGCGTGATTCTGGTCTGTCCACCGACTGGTCCACCAGGAATGGTGCTCCCTGCATTATACAAGATACACAGTCAACATATTTATACTGATATAAGAGGGCTAATGTATTTACCGCTCTGTACCCCTGAGGGAATATCACCGTGTCTAAACCAGTAGATTTAATGTTATGACACCAGGCACTTTGGCGTTTTTACCAAGGTCAGCATCGATGAATATTGGTGTAGCTCCAGTGACGCGGGACATGGCCTCCAGGTCACGGAAATGCCAGCGGTTTTTATCCACGTCGTTGTTCGGTACAAACGGCTTACGAATCTCTGTCAGCCTGACGACTCCCACCACCTCCATCTCACCCTCAAACTGCATAACAACAGTTTATACACGCCTTGATAGAGTGCACGAGGACTGAGGGAAGCTTATGAACAAGGTCTTTACATCAATCAAACACGTGCAGTATTTTATTGATAGACAGCTCAGTCAGAGTTGTGTCCACAAAAACGGTATAAATAATTAGTTATAAAAACATTGAAATGTTTTCACTTTATGTTCAGTGATCTGTTTGCCACATAGATGCAAGATGTCTGTGTGGCACGTAGTTTGTGTCACATCATCTGGAATACTGACCTGTCCTTTCATCCTGGTCTCTGGTCTTATTTTCTTCCTTGGGACATATCCTCTGTTCACCAGGATTGTGATGCTGCAGTGACATAAACAGCATAAAACAACATGGCTGTAGACTGGCATCGCTGTGCAGTTAGTACCATCTTGCAGTCTGTAGTCTCCTTACCCGAGGTCAGTGCAGACGAATGGGGTTATGACATTAGCGCCGGTCTCTCCACTTGAAGACAGGCCTCCTGCCTCCCTGGCCTCCTTCTCTGGGTCGACAGGTGAGCGGGGCAAGATGTACAGCTCCTGTGAGTGGTCGTAGTGTCCACGCACTTTAACCCTTCTGTACTCCAGCTCATTCAGCTCATTAGGACTAGGATCCAGTGGAAACATGACAAGCAAATCTGCACATTAATGAAGAGCATATAGACTCCGGGCAGGGTCATGCCAAAAAAAAATGACCCTTGATTTTTTTACATGAATAGAAATCGTATTTAATATTTGTCTGTGTTGAGAAAATAAACCAAAAGAGAGACGGTTTGCCTTCACACAGGTGCCATCATTAATTAACACATGGGCTGTTGAGCTTGATTTCCAAGGCCCTTGATATATTGCACATTCACGCATTAACATTAATAAATCACTTAGTGAATAATCAGTGTCAGTATGACCTGCAGTTTGATCCTGTGTGCAGACTTTCACACGTCTACCATTTACTTACTCAAGAGGAAGAGGGATGGGCTCTGCTGTAGTGAGTCGTCTCATCTCATCGATTAACCCCATTTTCCACTGACGCCTTCTCAACTTCACATAAATAATGTAATTTCAGTCAGTTCAACGAGAGACCGCCAAAAAAAAAGAAAGGAAAATAGAAGCATTAGAACACCGTATTCCATAAAAAGTGACACGAAATAAGTTAATAAGCTGTACCTGCCATGTACCAAGGCCAAAGGTGGTGGCAGGGATGAGCAACAGAACCCATTTGAGGAAAGAGTCTTCACTTCTCTCTGCACTGGCTGCTGCAGAGCTGGACAGCCGACCGGGGTTTATACACTTGCCTGAAAATGTACAACAGTGAAGTCTCATTGTCGTTTGACAAAGCCACGCACAACAGGGAGGGAAGAAATAATGTATGGATGCTGCTCAGAAGTATGATAAGAGCGGCATGAGCATAATTCACAAACATATTCATACTGTATACGGTGTACAAATTGAATTCCCTGTATGTAATTTATATTTATATAATGAGCTGAAAGAACTGAAAAGTTTTACTTTGTAAAATCAATTTACAATTTTAATGCCTCTAAGCTAAATACCACATTAAAGATCAAACATATGACTTACGTCGCTAATAGGCAAGGCAAGTTTATTTGCACAATTCGTACACAAGGCAATTCAAAGTGTTTTACAGCCACATAAAACCACAAGAAAGCAAATGAAATCATTAAAACATAAAAATAATCATTAATTAAATAAATTAAAAACAAACAGTGCGGTTAAATTACTTTCAGTTGTCATATGCACAGCCAAAAATAACTGTTTTCAGCTTGGATTTAAACATTGTCAGAGTTGAGGCCTGTCTCACATCTTCTGGAAGACTGTTCCAGATTTTAGGAGCATAAAACTAAAACGCAGACTCGCCTTGTTTAGTCCTGACACTGGGCACCAGCAAGAGACCCCTCCCTGGGATTCTCAAGAGTCCCAGTTGGTTCATAGTAAATACTAAATATAATACTAAATACTACACCTAAAACCTTTATTTTTTCAATGAATTAGAAACATAGTGTTCAGTCATTTCCCCTGCTTATAACAGAATAAGAAACATTGAAAAACATTGTTTTTCTGTGATTTTGAAATGCAAATAGGACTCTATTAACATATAAAAATTAACATTAAAACAAGCGTCGAATATCGTTGTAAGAATAATTATATGTACCGTCTGCACGTTTGAAGAGTCTGGGGAGGAAGAAAGTCCTCTTAATGTAAATAACATGAGTCTGTAACGATATAAAACAGAGTATTATTATTTCTGCAGGTCGAGCAGTCACCAACAAAAATGACATTCACGTTTGTTTTCTGATGTAAAGGCACAGAGGTGAATTATGCCAGGAATAACTTACCTGTTTCCTAAGTGTTGGAAGAAGCCTGCTAGAATAAGCCACCAGTGATTTCAGAGAAGTCATGTTGAATCAGTACATTAATAACGTTTGCTAAAAGTGGACGACAACCCGACTACATAACAGCTATGTAACTGACATGTTTCTACTCGGACTCGCAGGGGACAGATTTCGGTGTGACTATTTCCGGGTTGGTGACGCTCCGCCCATCATATTTTTTAATCCACGTGCGTTCTAATATGTGTTGATATTTATAACCGACAGATTTAGTGTTTCTTGGATCAGTTTGAGTTAAAATAAACGCGGCGGCCCGGTGTATTTGGTCAACATGGATCTCGCTGCAAGGGACTCGTACATTCAGAAACTTGCTAGTAAAGTCTTGTCCCAGCGAGAACAGGAGCCAAAGAAGAGACCGTTTGGTAATATTTGCTAGTTTTGCAAAGTGATTTACACATTACCGCGCATTTTTATTGTATTTAATTAGGAACTGTACTGTATTTGGTCACGATCTGTGTCTGTGACTGTAAAAAGCACGTATTACTGAAATTGTGACCCCTCTAGTGTACTACCATAGTTCACCACACGGGGCGCTACACGGTTTAAAACTATTCCCTAATACTTTTTGTCCGTTAAAGCGATACTCCGGAGTAGATTCAACCTGGGGTCATTTGAACCGTGATATCCAGCCAAGTAGCCCACCCGCAGTTTTTCCGATATTGGCTGAACATCAGCTGAGTTACTGAGTTATCCCGAACAGCTTCCTACAAGGGTTAATGGATCCTGGCAGTATCTCCAAAATTACCACACTAAAATCACATGCCATGACACCAAACTTCTACAGTAGTACAAATATGGTCTGTACTCACAAAGCGATGCATTTGGAAGTTTGAAAATAGTCCAGGAGTTGATTATTATCAACACAAGCCTAATAGCTTCTCTGCAGCTAAAGCTGCGTCGACGTCACTTCTGGAGCTGGGAGCTTCAAAGTAAGATGAGGGTTGATCTACTACTGTAGACAACAAAGTATATGCTATATTCTACATGTTTTTTTTTAATGAATTTTTATGTTGTAGAGTTGTGAAATTATTTTATCAATGGAGAAATTGAGCAGCCTTGCTTTGTTGTCTGCAGTAGTAGATCAACCCTCATCTTACTTTGAAGCTCCCAGATCAAGGAAGTGACGTTAACGCAGCTTTAGCTGCAGAGAAGCTATCAGGCTTGTGTTGATAATAATAAACTCCTGGACTATGTACAAACTTCCAAATGCATCGTTTTGTGAGTAGAGACCATATTTGTACTACTGTAGGAGTTTGGTGTCATGGCATGTGATTTTAGTGTAGTAATTTTGGAGATACTGCCAGGATCCATTAACCCTAGTACGAAGCTATTCGGGATAACTCAGTAACTCAGCTGATGTTCAGCCAATATCGAAAAAACTGCGGGTGGGCTACTTGGCTGGATATCACGGTTCAAATGACCCCAGGTTGAATCTACTCCGGAGTATCACTTTAAAGTTTATTCTTTAGAGAAATTAATGAACTACTTTTAAAAACCGACCAACTGTTCAGAGTTTGGAGTTTATAAGATTTTAAGATTTTGAGCTTTTGCCTGTTTTTCCTTTTTAGAATTTACATCTTTCCAGGTGTGAGACAAAACTAGACATTTAAAAACACTTGGAACATTGTAGTAGGGTTAGAGTATTTATACACTGCTTTCAGACATTCTACGTAGAAAATGACCACAATAATTTGCAAAAATTAGAGAGAAAAAAGAGTAGAACGAGACCAATATATCTCAAACTGATTAAAAACTCTCTGAAGGAAATGCACAGGGACTCAAAAAGCACAACAGAACGAACATAAAGTGATGCAAACTTCATGCAAAATGAACAAATGAGAAGAATAGAAACTACCACAAACTGATAAAGATCAGACACACAATGGTCAAAATAGCACAAAGTAACTAGCATATGAACAACCAAGAGTTGCAAACTAATCACAATGTGATGAAGAAATCCTGTAAAACAGTTAGACACAGAAAAACCCAAATCTGTATCAGCATTCTTTGTTTTCTGTTCCTACCAGTCTAGATGTTTCGTTTCTCTGTAGGACAACTGGGAGAGGCCTTTTACACATTTGTTCTGTGGGGCCCACTTTAAATGATCCATCCGTATATGCAGGCCAGAAATTGCTTTTATACTAAAGACCTAAACTAAAGCATTTTACAGACGTGTTACATGTGATCTGAGACGGCAAGGACAGTTTTCTTCATGTCAAGGGATCAAAAAATTAATTTATAATCAAAATAACTTAATTCCAGCCTGAAATGAGGAAGAAGGGGGAAAAAAATGTTGCACAACAGATCATTGGACTGGCAGATTTTAAATGACTTTTGCAAATTCAGGCGTTTTGAGGTTAGCCGAGTCTCGTCATCCAACCCTCTGAAAAAGCAGAAGCATTTACAGAAAGCACTAAAGGGAAAACTATGGTCCTGAAATTTTTCACATTTGGTGACACAAAATGAGCCGATCTGGTCTTGTTTCCTTACAGTTTGTCGACATCGCTTAAGCATAACATACTTCCAGGTCTGGTAACTAACTACAGTTCAGCACCAAGGGAGTCAAATAATTGTTCATAATTATCACGTTAAATATTCAACATGTGACTATAAACATGGATTATGTTTGTCTGTCATTAGTTCATTTCAAGGGTAGAAATGACGCTGATCCTCCAAAGAAGAAGAAGAAATGTAAAAAGAAGCATTTGAAAGACAAGGACACCGATCACAAGACTCCCAAAGCCCAACAGAAGCCTTCGCCCTCTTCAGCAGCTCAGAAAAGCCCCACTGCAGTAAAACCGAATGTGTCCAAAAATGCTCAGAGTGTAAATGGAGGCACAACGCACACACCTAAAGGTGCAGTAAGTGGATGCAAGTTGAGTAATAATCTGATATCAGGCTGTCGATTTCTTTAACATCTCTTGGTCTCATTTTATTCCGTGTTTTTCATGAAGGAAGTAAGGTAGACTCCAGCTTCTCTACAGTAGATGTGCTGCGGAAGAGGCTGCATGAGAAGATCGAAGAGTCCAGAGGGCAGGTATGCAGTTTTTAAATGCGCCTCCTTAATTTGGAGTCATGTTTTCAATTTAGGCAAAACAAGTCAGCTTTGGGCTGAAAGGTTTCACTTCTTTTACCCATCAGTTGTTTCTGACCCTCACCTAACGATGCTAACTGGACACAACCGCAGACTGTGAGAACGCACTTAGCGTAAAGGCGCTAGCATGGTTGACGCGTCTGTCACGGCGGTGGCGGACCGTGACGTCAAAATGACGTATCAGGCCTGGCGCTTCCCTTGAAAAGACGGCGCAGCGCGTTGTCGTGCACCAGTAGATTTTTGTAACTTGGTGGCGCCACCAAGGAAAAACTGGATGGACCGTTGTGAGACCGGCACAGTGAGGAGGTGCGTTTGCACAGGCAGCTGTACGGCAGAACTTTGGGGAAAGAGGGAGAGTTCTGTAAGAATGTGTGGAAGAAGCTACGGGACAGATACGTGAAGGAAAGAAGAGGGCAGAGACTCAAAAAGTGGTGATGCCGGGGACTTCAGACTGTCACCTCTTTTAACTGAATTAAAAAATTAAAATTATCCGAATACTGCAGCAGTATCATTAATGACAGTATTCCTGCTCTTCATTGTTTTCTTCTCCACTTTCGTGGTTGTAGAGTAGCGGTAACCTTCACGTAGCAGCGCCACCTCTGTGACGGAGAAAATTGCAACTACTGGCGCATTGACTTGCGCCATGACTATATATGGCGGGCACGAAATCGTGACGTCATCAACACTGCTCGCGCGAGCAGACGCAGCAACCATGCTAGAGCCTTTAAGCAGAGGACGTATATGACTTTTAAGATAACGTACAAAGCAGCGTCCAAAAAGATGTTGGGAAGTTTAGTTAAATAGATAAAAAAACAGAATGCACTGCTTTTAGAATGATTCAACCCTGTTTAATTTAAAGTAACACAAAGTCACCGGATCAAATGTTGTTGCGTCAAGAATTTTGTTTAAATGTATGTGTATTTTTAATTTTATGTCGGCAAAAAGTTAAGAAAAAAGAAGTTTGGTTTGGCACGTCTGCTGCTTTTTTTTTTTTAAATATATTTTTAGCTTTGACGCTTGATGTAGGACTTTTGGGTAGCATCCACAGTCTGTTACTGCAAAGTCATGCTGTTGGAATATGGGCAGAATGTGACTTGGTATTGTCTTTCTGTAAGACACAAGCCTTAACTTAAAAACAAAACAAACAAACAAAAAACCTTATATAATGACAGCAAATATTGCGTCAAAATATACATACAGCATTAATGGAGTCTTTACATTTGTGCATGTTATGCTATTGGCACGAATTTACCCACCAACCTCCTGCCTGCTAGTTTTCAAATTATGGGTTAATAACAAGCTGGATGATCCCTCGGCTTATTGCTGGATTTCAAATTTTGATTTGCTAGACCACAGGAGGGTTGACTGAGCTGTGTATGAGAGTTTTGACACGCATTTGTAGACGTAGCAGGGAAGTGTGTTTTCAGTGGCATTCTTTAACATTTGCAGGGATTTCGTCATTTATCTCTCGGTTTTTTCAGTTGTTTTTTTTCCAGTTGTAATACCTGAGGGCTCACATTCATTACGTGTTGAGTCATCTGCCTTGTCCACTGTATAGATGAATGTTTCCAGGTTCTCTCCTCAAAAATTCCAAAATACTTATTCTTTTTAAAGTTTTACACAGCGTTAGACTGGGGTGTTTTTGGTAAGGGCAATTCAACAATTTAAAATGGTTAAAAAAAAAATGTCAACAGAGCCCAGAAAAACAAGGGGTGACGGACATTCTCAGATATTCCCAAGTCATTTAGCTATGAGCTTCACACAGTTAGGAGGGAAATGGTTCAGGTGACAGTTTTGAACAGATTTGATACAGCAGAGACTGTAGAGACAAAATGTATGTACTGTATTTCTATGTTTCCCGTAGATAAAATTTAGTTCACCACATTAATTATTTGATATTGAGTTTAATGTGAATGTTTATGCATCTTTTATCAGGGAGCCCCAAAGGATGCTTCATCAGAGGCAGTCCAGGCAAAGCGTGCCAAGCGAAAGCTGGAGCGGGAGCGCAAGAAGAGGAAGAGGAAAGAATTTCTGATGAAGAAACTGGCTGAGAAGAATGGCGAAGAGCAGCCGGTAAAAATAAAAAAGGAAGAACCCTGTGCTCCTGCCTCAGACAAAAAAGTTGAGACTCCCATTATCTTCAACAAGGTGGAGACTGTGGAAGAGGCATTTGTCGATAAAATGCTGAAAAAGAAGGAGAAGAAACGAAGCGTAAAGGGCCAGATCACGCCTCTGACGGGGAAAAACTACAAGCAGCTGCTCGGCCGTGTAGAGGCTCGCAAAGCAAAGGTGGAGCAGCTAAGAGAGAAAAATGAGGAGAAGGCTTGTGCGATGGAGGAGAAGATTAAATGGACCAACATGCTTTATAAGGCTGAGGGAATCAAAATCAAAGATGATGAGGACATGCTGCGAGCCTCTTTGAAGAGGAAGGAGAAAAATCGCGCTCAGAGGAAAAAGAATTGGGAGCAACGTAGCCAGAAAGTCGTGGAAAAGATGGGGCAAAGGCAGGACAAGAGGAAAAAGAACCTCCAGAAACGCAAGCAAGTCAAGATGGAGAAGAAGAAGAACCAAGCGAGGAAGAAGGGCAGAGTGCTGCCAGAGGACTTGAAAAAAGCCGCTGTTTAGAGGTTTAGTACCTGTGCACAGGTGTCTGTATTAGCAGATCAGCAAAGTTTTTACATTGAATCAAAGTGTATTGCTTGTGCACATATTGTTCCCGTTCTTCATGTACAGGAGTAATGTCATTTGTTTCGTGGTCAATAAAATGTGATCCCTCATTATGCAGGACTTATCTGACAACTTCTGGTACTTAATTTGATTATTTTAGCAAAGGTAGAAGAATTAGCTGAGTTGATGATTCATCACCCAAATCTAACTAATGGTGTATTCAATGTACCAAAGAACTGGGAATTCAGAAATCAATTTCTGAACGATGTCTGATTTAATGCTCAAATTCGGAAGGAAAGCATCGCTATCCCAGGTTAATGTTACTTTTCTGTGAACGACATACATCACAATTAATGAATTATATAGTTTTTTTTTTATTCGACGTGCGAGAGGCTTGACTCAAAACACTCAGATTTAATCTGACTACTGTTGGTGATGGTAAAATTTCCCACTTACCTCGAATGTAACGTAAACCAGAAAACAACAGGCTAGCTAAATTAGCATAGAAACAGAAAACTAGCCTGGCTTCGTCGGACAGGAAACAAAAGCTTGTCGGCTTGTCCTTGCTCATTAATTAACGTGTATTTATTTGACTTTATTTTACTCAAAACAAATGTCCGTACATTTTCAAACTGTTAAAACGACATGTTTTACCTGGGGGATTATTTATTTGTTGGGCGCAGTGATTTAAGTATGTCCTGTGGTTGTTGGGGGGCAACTAGTGGAAGGAATGGCAACAACCCCAATGAAAGAAGCCTTTTTCACAATCAAATTCAAATAGTCGTGATATGTAATTATTTAGTATTTTTTGCCGAACTGTGCATTACTTGCTTGTGGTGCAAACCATGGTGCAAACCGTCAGTGTCGTATCTCGCTCCGCCCAGACAGGAAGCAGAAATGAAAACAGAAGGTCAAAGGGTAGCTGTGAGAACTTTAACTCGTCTGTTACCGTTTTACATTTGCTGTATATATATTATGGTCTCTGGGGTGTCAGGTCAAGAGTGACGCACTTCTCTCGTAGCTTCAGTAAAAGCTTTAAAGTCTGCGCTCACCTGTCGGAGATGATGATCGTCCATTGATGGGAATAATCAAGAATCTGGCTGCCAATTTGACTGTAATTCGTCAGAATTTAGTGAGAAACCAGCACAAAGTGAGTTGTTCACTGCCGTTCTGAGACATCGTGGTACAATGACACATATCTATGGTGCTGTTTTGAAATATGTTTTTTTTAATCTCAGACAATCATGTCCGGACGTCTTCAAGCCCACAGGACAGACGGCGTTGATAAAAACGTTTGGTAAGTGATCGTTTGTTGATTCAGGAGGATTAAAGTCAGAATGATATCATGCATAAGCAAGTACATAGGCAAATAATTTGGAAAACAACTGTTCATCAGAGGAAGATTATGTATTATCCTATAATATGGTTTAAATGTTGCACACACGCATGGATTAACTTTTCCAGTCGAGCTCCTGTGTTTTCCTTAGTATAACTATCTGATTGGAGGGGTGGGGGGTGGAACATTATATAGGACCAAAGTCCCTATAATATACTCTAGATTATGACAAATAGAAAAAATGATTTCTACAACGTGGACTTTATGTCATCATATAAAAAGATAAAAAAGAGAGAAAGAAAATAGGGTGACTGACATTTTGTTTTCCATCGTCTTAAATCTGGAGCTCAACTTGATTATTGGGGCTGATATCTCTGTTGAACTGCATTTTCTCATCTGAATAAAAGGAAGAGTTAGGAAATGAATGCATCGGATGTGCAAAACCCTCAATTTAAGGTCCTCACATTAATTTGTACAAATAAAACATAATGGTAAATCAAATCCGTTCTTCATTAATGCTTACTTTATTCTGTTCAACATCAAATTGTTGACTGGACAGGTTGACATCCCATCACAGAGTTAACTCACAGAGACGGTTAAATCTCACTCATGCCCACAACCAATGAACCTACCCTGCGTGTGTTTGGACTGTAGGAAGAAATCAGGGTAGTCGGATAAAACAGTTTAGGCACCGCCAGAACACCAACACCATGAACCCATGTGGCATCGTGCTGCCCCATAAATAAAATATTCAGTCTTGATATTTTGTGAAGAATCCAGGCAATGATAGCCTGATCTGTGGAACACATGCACGTCATTAAAACATGGGTTTCCTCCTCTAAGATGCTGTCCCAGGTCTTTACTGCAGCTGTCCGGGTCGGTTCACGTGATAAATTGTGCCACTGGAGGATGTTTCACTGGCCTTACAAACTACTGGCTTCACGTATGATCTGGCCACGACTTTCATCCATCGTCACCTCATCAGTCAACACTAATGACCTTGTGATATTGGATTTAGTTGTTTTTGTCAAAGTATCTGGCCGTTCTAATCTTGAGGCTTATGAATGGTTTACACCTGGTAAACCATTGATTTGTTCTGGTGAAATATTTTCTTTCAACTCAGACAACAATATGTCTGCCTCCTTGGAGAGTGTTCTCCACTTGGCTTGATATGATCTAGAGGTTTTTCTTTGAGCACCACTGTTGTCTTCTGTGGATGTGTGGGCCTTTTATATATATATATATCTATATATATATTTGTTGACCTGAGCTTGCTGATAATACTGACTTCTTTTTATTTTAAATTATATGTTTAACTCGATAAAATGAAAACCTATGATAGGGCTAGAGCTCATTTGCACAACAATTAACTGCGTCGTTTGATCTGTTTTGTACCAACAGGGTCGAATTCACACAGATGGCTGCAGACTACAAGGCAGTGAACCTTGGACAGGGATTTCCTGACTTCTCTCCTCCCCAGTTTGTCCAGGAAGCTTTCTGTAAAGCTGTGAGTGGAGGACCTTCAATGCACCAGTATACCCGAGCTTTTGTAAGTGGACAGCAGGGCACGTGTCTATGTCTCAATAAATATCAGAAAAACATTTTTATTCGAAATTTTCGCTCAGTTATTTAATCATGGGTGTGAGAACAAGTGCTTGTATGAGAAATGGCGAGTCACCATCTGTTTTACCTTCCTCCCCAGGGCCATCCCCGTCTCGTCAATGGTCTTGCCAAGTTCTTCAGCAGGATTGTGGGACATGACATTGATCCTCTTGAGGACATCTTGGTGACAGTTGGAGCTTATCAGGCGCTCTTCTGTGCATTTCAGGCTCTGATTGACGAAGGGGATGAGGTACAGAAATCGACAGTCGAGTCACCTTAAGATTAAGAAACAAAGATATTTATAAAGAGTGAGGACGCCACATTTTATATAAATTCCTAGCATGTTGTATGTGCAATTTTCTCTTAAATTAAACTCCAAATGGGGCTTAGCTCAGATGACTAAATACCAAGAAATATGAAATAAATGTAGGTATTTAGCAGTTCTGTCTGTCTTTCAGGTCATAATTGTTGAACCATTCTTTGACTGCTACCACCCCATGGTGGTGATGGCAGGAGGGAAGGCGGTGTATGTACCTCTGAGACCAGTGAGTAATTCATTCCTTTTATTTCACATGCATTTCCACAATCTCATGTGGATACTTTTCATGCTAACTTAAAGTAATACTATGTAACTTCTCAAAAAGCCCATTATGGAGCTCCCCCTACAGGCTTGGAGGTAATGTACGTAAATACAACACCCTTTCGCTTTCACGTTTCACGTTTGTTGAACCGGCGAGGAGTCAGAAGGTGCAAGCTATGTAGAAAGAGAAGGTAAGAGTAATCAAATGTACCTGGGAGCGTGAGAGGGGTCTATTTATTTTTGCGGTAGGTGTGCCAGAAAGCAAGTCGAAGTACTTCCGCTCAGCTCCCGGGCCGCTCCAGCAAAGTTACATAGCGCAGTTTTTCCAACTCAGACCCCCGAAGGGCATAGGACACAGGCCAATCGTAATATTAAAACTCATTCTAGCCTCACAATTTTTTTCAAGCTGTTATTTTAAGGTAGAAATGTTACATAGTATTGCTTTAAACTTATAGATCCAAGACATATTTCGTTTGTTGTGTTTTTTGTTTATGGCAGAGAGAGGGCAGCACTGTTCTGTCAAGTGGAGACTGGGTTCTTTCTGCAGAGGAGCTGGCCAGTAAAATCACTCCAAACACAAAAGCAATTGTTATTAACACTCCAAACAACCCATTGGGCAAGGTACGATTAGTGATGGAGTCTTTGCTGTGCTCGGGTTTTGCATACAAATCCATAGAAGGCAGCTTCTGTGAGCCCTAATCTGCTGTCATGTGTTCAATTTTATTTCTGGTGCTTTGCTGTTTGATAGAATCGAATGAGCGATGTTCATTGCAGGTTTACAAGCTGGAGGAGCTCCAGATGATTGCTGATCTATGTGTCAAACACGATCTGCTGTGCTTCAGTGATGAGGTGTACGAGTGGCTCACGTATGACGGAACCAAACATATAAAGATAGGTGAGACAGAGCCAAAGCTGAAGCACAATGAGCACACTAACCAGAAGAGAGCGGCGTCATTAACAGTTGGTGTGTGTCATTGACAGCCAGCCTTCCTGGCATGTGGGAACGAACCATCACAGTCGGCAGTGCTGGGAAGACCTTTAGTGCAACTGGCTGGAAGGTAAAGCACATATTTTAATCCTGTGTATTACATACCGTTGCCATGGTGTTATTTATTGGTTTTGTTGATGCTGTTTCAGGTCGGCTGGGCCATGAGCTCTGGACATATAATCAAACACATGAAAATCATCCATCAGAACTCTGTTTATCACTGTGCAACAGCTGCTCAGGTATTTCCATCGCCAAACATTTCTCCTTATATTTTTCTAGTTCTCTTCAAGGACTCTTGTGCAGGATTTAGTGACACCTAGCGGCAAAGTTGCACATTTTTCCTCCACTTGTCCTCTTTCGCAGTTTGTACATCCTCGATTCCTCTTCTTGACTCCACTCGTCACATTTTAGCCCCCCCCCCCCTGCCAAAGATGAGAGTGCAGGACGCGAGAACAGGTACCAGGAGGTGACAGGCTCTTATCAAACTAGGATGTCCAATGTCCAACGTTAATTAAATGACACAAGTGATATAGCTGATTCATCCCTGGAGCCTGTCGCTCTTTTTTCTGGCAGGTATTTGTCACAACATATACATTTACTTATCGCTCAGTTTACTGTGTGGGATTCATGTGTCGCACCCTTCCCAGCCTGTTCTCCTGCTGCACGATTATTTTGTCTGGAACGAAGCTAAATTTGGTGACTTCTGGTCAGTTCTAATGCCACTATTCCTTCAAGTGCACTGATTGTAATTTATAACTAAATCCCTTTTTCTACAGGATTATAAAGGTGAATAGAGCTTTTTCATACTAAATAACAATCAACATGTGAAACCACATCCTGTTCAGACCAATCAAAACTTTTGTGATTAAGACTCGTGAGACCTAATTGATTTACTTTTTCCTCACTGTAAGTTCTGTGTAAACTTATGTTGCTAAGTCAACATATGGGCAGAAAGTGGGTATACTTTTATGAAAATGCTACTTTTGAAAAAAAAAAAAGTCAAGTATGTACAAATGTATGACAAACATTAAATATGATGAATATTTGAGTTTTAAGAGGTGATTTTAGGCGTCTTGCCGTGAGTTTGCCTCACATGCTCAAAACTAGAATAAATGTTCTTAGACTTTTGATTTTAAAACTACAGTGAGGCTTAGGCGTAACTCGTACTAGAGTGTGCTTTCTGGGCATCTTTATCTCCTGCAAACAGCATACTGAAAATAAGGATTATTCATTCTTTACTGAACCCACTGAATGTTTGTGTCGCATATGAGGATTCCCAATTCTCCCTCACAGCTGTCAAAAGTTGCTCATCCACTGTTGACGTCGCACTTTTTTTATTTTTTTTATTTCAATCTTATATTTAGCCCAATCAAGATTTGTAGAATTCTCCCCAGTTACACCTTTGAAAGTCTTATAGAGCCCTTTTTCGAGCCTCACATCCACCTCTTTCTTTCCTCAGGAGGCAGTAGCTCACGGATTTGAGAGAGAGTACGAGCTGTTCGGTACCCCGGAGAGCTACTTCCAGCAGCTGCCCGCAATGCTGCACCACAAGAGACTGAAGCTGGCTTCATGTCTGCAGAGTGTGGGCCTGCAGCCCGTCATGCCAGAGGGAGGATATTTTATGATCACAGACGTCTCCTCCGTCAGTGAGTGGCGAGCAGACATCTGAACCTGATGTTTATTGTCCATTCATGTGTTGATTCATGCAGTGAAATTTACCTTTGCTCATGTCAGCTTTCTTTCTGTTGACATTTTTTAATAGAAGTGGATCTCAATGATCCGAGCACCAAGGATGAATCCTATGACTTCAGATTTGTTAAATGGCTGATTAAAGAGAAGGTAAGGATTTATCAGTTTACCTTTACAATTTGTTATGGGGGGGGGGGGCGTGTAAAGAAAATCCTATTTTCTTTTTCTTTCTCTTTACATTTGTAGCAACATTTTTGATTTTCATCCTGCAGGGTTTAGCAACAATCCCCGTCTCTGCTTTCTTCAGTGCGGAACATAGCAAGGAGTTTAACAAATACATCCGCTTTTGTTTTGTAAAGGTAAAAGCTGAACCAGTGTTTCATAGTGGTGCCCTTTGTCAGTCCTTCTTCGTTAGACTCACTGTTACTCTGTCTAACAGGAGGATTCCACTCTGGATGCAGCAGAGGACATCTTGAGAAAGTGGAGCCAAAGAGAATGAAACCACCAGGCTGCTTAAAGCTGCTTAATCTGACTGCTCAGGTGTTTTTTGTGTGTTTGACCCATTAGTTGGTGAAGTCACCCAAACACACCTCCATCCTCTTACACATGAGGAAACTCTGGCGATCTGCTGTATTTACCAAGAAATAGAAATTAAATATACATGTGATTTTGTTTAAAAAGTTAGATAAGGTATGCGTGTGTAACACCTTAACTGCAGGAGTATTTGCTGGAATGAAACGTTGTAAAAATAAGAAATAAACTTTTAGTAAATTGTTCCTCGTGTTCTTTAGCTATCATCAGAGCCATGTTTCCTCTTTCTATATAAAGACTATATAAAGAGTCCATTTTATTTACCAATCTGACAACATCATTTACAACAAGAAGTACAACAATTCAGTGTTGCACTAATAAACATAAACATGGAATAACCTGTCATTTTATTTTTTTCATGTAGTATTTGAATAGTTTTTATTCTAAGTCTCCTAACAAATGATGTTTAACTCTCATCTGATCCCAATAAGCTGCACATGCAGAAATATGATGCATCTGATGCCTGATAATAAATCTTAGCAGCTTTTATCATATAAGAACAGAGGAGCCTTGCTCAACAGTTGGAGGATGAACGGCGGCAGCTGCCACGGGGAGCGTCCTCTCTCAACTTTGGGACACTGGGTGTAATGAAACAAACTTTCACTTATTCTTCTATCAACTGCTCTCAGAGACCTTTTACCTTCACCTGCTGAGGACACACTGGTCAGCATCAACGCCTGAACTCATTCAGCTCTGATTCTTCACAGTGTGGTGAGAAAAGAAACATACTGAAACTTCTCTGTTTAAAGGACAAACTTTCAGCTGTGGGGCAGGATTTCCCTGCAGGCTCCCTATTTTCTCTTTCTCGTCTGTTGTTTTCTGTCCTAACTTTAGTCAACACAGTCTGACAGTAAAAAGCTCATTCTCTCTCATTATCTAGTGTTTACGTCACTGTGTGGACAGCACAGTTACACATGTATGGTGTTGAGTGAACGTTCACTTTTTTATCATGATCATGATTGGAAATATGTTCTTGATTCATGATCAGTTCAACTGTAATGTAACTAATATCTGCTGTTAAGAAAGCGGACTCTTTATTTTTGATTTGTCGCCCTCTTGTGGTATAGATATACATTGCATGAAGTCAGTTTGGCCTCCGGTACCAAAGGCAAATATTTGATTTTTTTTTAAACTCAGATGAAAAGGTTGTCACAAAAAGAAAATGCGTGTGGAAATATAAACATACTGATAACGTGGGCATATAAAGACAAATGACAAAACATAAAATAAGCATAAAAGCTTTTACTAATTACGTAATTTACTGTACATAGTGGGGATTTTGCTTTTTTTTTTTAAATGAATTTACGATCCCATAAGCACCTGATGTTACTTACATCACTTCATTGGAGAGAAGTGATGTGTGTACTTTTATTTCGTTAGTGTGAAAATGTCAGATATCTTTAATTATTTGTTATTTTAAATATCCTCACCGACTTTATGTTTGAAATGCGGAAGTCACACCGGAAGTAAATACACTTCACGTGTTGGTACGTGAAACAATGTCTACCGACGGTGCAGTGATGAAAATCAAACCTGACGCCTCTCAGGTAGTTTTGTGTAATTGTTAATCATGTCATTGTTCGTGTACCTGTATCCGCACATGTTGTAATGTTCCTCTTGCTGTTTTACAGCCCGAAGAGGCGGTTCGCTGGAAGAAAAGGAAGGCAGAGTGTGAGTACCTAAGCTAACCTAGCTGCACTGAGCTAACAGCTACATTTCTATATATGTTGAGGGGAATTTATTGTTGCACTTTATATATATAACTGCATTTTAGTTTAGTGGCTCCAACAAGGTCAATGAAGCACATGTTTTTAAATATTCTCAGCATCATAAATTCAAGTTTCAGGTGTTTTTATAGATTATGGGCTTAAAGTTAAGACTTTAAGAATGTTTACATCCAAACTGAAGGGAACATTTAGACACTATAGCTCCTCAACACTACAGCTCCTCAATACGTTGTGGTTAAGATTTGAACAGATTTAAAACGCCATAAATAAAATGTTCAGTTATCATTTTTCATATTAATTTACAGCCAATGGTCGCCTTCAGTTTTGAACCCACGCACATTACAGTATAACGAGTTATCGCCCTTGCGAAGCCATTTTAAGTCATTTTAAGTTTAAGTTCCAAACCTGGATTGACATCAGAATTTATTTGTTAGTAAGTTAGGCCATTTTCCACATGTAAAATTTCCACGCAAAACGTCCTTTTGGATGTCAGTCGACACTAAGTCATATCATCAGACTGCATCAGACTCCATGTTACAGGTGAGCCTGTATACTTTGGCTCATTGGTCGATCCAACTATCCTCCCTACTTTAGTGTTTTTTTTTCCTGTCTTTCTGATATTGGTTGATTTTAGTTTAATCTGGATTTGTAACATGTTTTTTGGTGATATTTGTTCTTGGCTCAAAAATGATTTGTCCCTTTTATGGTAGACTTTGACAATGCCTTCCTGTTGGAGAGTTTTCTTAATCCGAGACCTTTTACCTGTTTATCTTATAAGGAAGTTAACAAGCCACAGCTATCCATAAAAGAGCTTTTGAGTCAGCTGTCCAATCACTATTAGTCCCATGAAGGATTTGATTTTCATGTTAAAGAGCTGTAATTCATTCACCTCTCTACCAATTCCTCCATTCACATAACTTTATCCTAAAAATGGTTTGGTAAACAGGCGTAATAACGCTAATTGTCCAAATGTTTACAAACCTAACTGTATTTTTTCAGTTTACTGTTGCATAAGATGAAGAAAATTGCAAATACTCAAAGATGGATCCTGATAATGGGTTGAAATTATTATTGAATTGTTATCCAAAATACGCATTAAACCACATGATACAGGGAAAATGATGTTATACGGTAAATAAAGTGTGAAGAGAGAGTATCGGAGAAACCTGCAGGGCTCGTTGTTGAACAATTAGAACATAAAAATGATTACTCTGGAACAATTACTATTATTAAGCATGAATGAAATACTGTGTAATTATAAACAACAATTTTTTAACATGGTCAAAAATGATTCCCTCTTTAACAGTAAAAGAGAAAAATAAGCAATGGAAAAAAGCCAAAGTCCTCAAACAATTGGAAAAGCAGAAACAGCAAGAGGCTGCGGAGAGCACAAAACACGAGGAAAACCAGAGCAAAACAGGTAACATGCTCATCATTTTCTGGAATGTTGTCAGCTTATGTTACTGTAAAGGGAGCGCTTTGATGAGCAACCTGTGTCTCTCAGGTCGGGCTTACACGGTGAGCGTAGCGCTGCCAGGCTCTGTTTTGGACAACGCTCAGTCCCCTGAACTCCGTACGTACCTGGCGGGACAGATCGCTCGAGCCTGCGTCGTGTTCAGTGTCGATGAGATCGTTGTGTTTGACGAGCAAGGGGAAGATGTCAAGTAAGTTAACAGAGAGGCAGAACTTGGACATAAACACTCTGTCAGACACCAAAGAGATTTAGATTGTTTTTTTTTTTTTTTTTTTTTTCTTCACAGGAGCGTTGAAGGAGAATTTAAAGGTGTTGGGAGAAAGGGCCAGGCTTGCATTCAGCTTGCCAGAATACTTCAGTATGTGGAATGTCCACAGTAAGTATGATTGTACAGATCAACACTATCTGTATCATTGCTGCATTGTATCAAATTGAGATTGAAGCTGATCTTCTCCACCAGGTATCTGCGCAAGTGGTTTTTCCCAGTCCATAAAGATTTACAGTACGCAGGTAATTTGACAAAAATCCACATTTCATTGACATGTACATCTCTTTACTCAAACAGGTTTTAAATTCTGATACATGATGTTTTACTTACTGGGTTTTTAATTCTGAGAAATAAATGTTTAAGTTGGAGCTGAACTTCAGTAAGCACTTTTACACAATATTGGCAGAAAAGGTCTTGCTAATCCCACCAAAACAGACAAAGCGCCGCTCTATAAAATGGCGCCATCGTCACTCAGCGGGATCTTTGATGTCGGCTTGATGTGTGCAAGGACACAGTAATGGGGTGCTGATCCTCCTCTGTTTGAGTTTACAAAGAGGAGCAGCGGCATGTTAACATGTACGGCTTCTTTTTTTTTTTTTTTTTTCTTCTTCTACTGTAATGTGGATATGTGAAAGAGACTTGACTGAAATTGAAACCAAAACTGGACTAACAGACCCAGATAATGCAGTTGGGGATTGAATCTCTCTTGCATATCTCAACTAAACTTCAATTGGCCCCGTTTGTCTGCACATGCTCCAGTGTCCCATCTTTTTGTTTCCTGTGTCCAACCGCTAAACGTGTCAGAATTTGTGCCTGAAAATCAGACCATTGAGTTTGTCAGCTCGTGGTCACTCAAAGCATTTCTGTTGCTTCACTCTAATTAAATCCTGATTTTTATAACCACAGCATTATCTGACAAAAATCCCCATTCATGTGACTTAAGGACGTCGTCAGCGAAGTGAATTTGGCTGTGCTCGCGTGTACGATGATCTCCTGTGATAGAGGTAGTGGTAGAGTGTCTCGAACGTGTCTGCACAGCATCGCAGCGTTGGACAGAATTACTCAATAACTCGATTCTGCTCCTGTACATGTATACTGGGACAAAGACCAATAAAGGTCCAATAAACTGGCCAAGTGGAACTACGGCTGTAGCTTGACTGCAACTGCTTCGGCTGCTATGTAATTAATCCTGTCAAACTACAAGCATTGCTTTATTTATTAAACGGTTTAGGCCCAAAATACATCTGTGATATGTTCAGAGAATATAAACCCAGCAGAGCTCTTAGATCCAAGGACTCAGGTCAGCTGGTCCAGTCCAGAGTCCAGACTAAACATGGAGAAGCAGCATTTAGCTGTTATGCTGCGAACAAGTGGAACAAACTTCCAGTGGAGATTAAACTTTCACCAAATGTAGACATTTTTAAATCCAGGTTAAAAACATTTCTTTTCTCATGTGTCTATGCAGGAAATCTGCACGCTATCTTTTAATTTATCTTGACTGTTGCTCGTTTTTAAATTCATTTAAATTATTTTAATTGTTTCTCTTTATATTCTTTTATGTATTTTTAATGCTTCTTCCACTCCCTGCTGCAATGCTTTTATTTTATGTAAAGCACTTTGAATTGTTTTGTACATGAAATGTGCTATATAAATAAATTTGATTTATTTAAAAAAAATCATATGTGCAGCATTAGAATAGTTCAAATTTCAAATTCTTTTACCTCGCAGCAGCTGCAGTGTTTGTTAACCAACATTATCGTTTGTTTTTAATCTAAAAACAGAGGGTGCTGTTTAAATACCACATGTTTGATGATATAAAATGAGTTAAAAAGAAGATACTTTTTCAGTTGAACCCATGTGTTTTTTCTGCAAGGTTTGCTCAACCCTCTCGACAGTCCTCATCACATGAGGATAGATGAAGAGTCTGAATACCGGGAAGGGATTGTCCTCAACAAGCCGCCCAAACAAGGAAAAGGCTCATTAGTCAACTGTGGAATGAGGAAGGTGAGCATCACTCAACAGGCAGCCCTGCTGTTTTTACTATGTTGTCACTATTGTCAGAGAATAGAAGCTTCACGTGTCCATCTGCTTCCACAGGATGTCCGCATTGATAAGCAATTACAGGCAGGCCTACGAGTCACAGTACAGCTCAATAAGAGCCAGAATCAAGGTAGTATTCTCCATCAGACTTCTCAGTATTTAATTTTCTTTTATTCTTTATATGACATCAGTTGAGCGTGAGTCGATTTGTCTCAGCAGATTTCAGACTGTACAAAGGTGTCGTCGTGGCTCCTCATGTGCCGAGAACTCAAGGAGGACTTTACTGGGGCTACACTGTCCGTCTGGCATCTTGTCTCAGTAGGTCTCCCGTTCTCTTTGTACTCTCCCACTACTCAGTGGGATTCACTTTGGACTACCTTGCCATGTCAGTCGTGTTTGGATCTACACAACGTCTTGTGATGTAAGAGTCCACTGTGGGACTTTCCCGCCTGTGTTCGCCTCATCCTCACTGCTGCTGGGTTTTGTCGATACAGGTTCGGTGTTCACAGAAAGTCCACACAAAGATGGATACGATCTGACCATTGGCACCTCAGAGAAAGGCAGCAGCCTGGACCAAGCAACACTGTCACCATTCAAGTAGGTTTCGAGCCGATTAGACAACGCCATGCTTACGTGCTAAATTGAGGTGTTGAGCATGTATTTGCTGGCATGAGGAGCAAATTCAGTTTTCATAACTGAAAGGAATTTTTTTTGTCCTCTTCAGGCATCTCTTGATTGTTTTTGGAGGTCTTCAGGGTTTGGAAGCCAGTTTAGATGCTGACCAAAACCTGGAGGTGACTGACCCCAGTGTTCTGTTTGACCTTTACCTCAACACATGCCCTGGTCAGGGCAGCAGGACCATTCGAACTGAGGTGAGAACACGCATTCAAATGCAGCTCAAGAAGCAGCGTCTGACTAAATAATCTGATGCCGTCTGTGTCAGTAAAATGCTGTGACACTTCTTTGTTAGGCTCACTGGTGTATTAATGCAATTATTTCTCTTCTCATGTCAACAGGAGGCCATCCTTATTTCTATGGCAGGGCTGAGACCAAAGATCACAGCAGTTTTTCCAGACGTTTCCAGCGGTTCATTAAAGAATTAGTTACGTGTCAAAGTAAACAAATGAAGTTTCAAATAATTCATATAACAGATGGATGTCATCATGTTGTTTATTGGTCATAACTGGAGTTTTTAGCTTTGCCTCTTGTTAAAAACGCATCACGCGAACACCGGGCGATCAATACTGGTGTTTCAGGTTTTTGTAAGTGTTACCCAGTCCTAATTCTGACTTTGTTTCTAAACTGTACACATTTAAATACAGATGTTCATGCCTTAACTAACCGAGATTATTGTTTTATTTAAAGCACAAAACCATTTTTTATTCAAACCAAAGGATTCCTAAAAGAACTGTGAAAAGCAACACAACACGGACAAAATAAAGGGAGCTTGTGGGTTTTAGTTTTCTGAGCTGGTAGTTCAAACATGTATGTATGAAGGGAAAGTCGTCCATCTACTGTTTGGCATCTGAATTGTTTTGTAGTCGGTGACGACTAAAGTTACAGTTCTGATTGTCTTCGTGGTTCCATCACTTAAGTTGGAATGAATACAGCACGCATCTACCCCTTAAATTAATGCCTTATTTTCCCAGTTGCCAGTTAAATGGGACCTGCAACATTCTTTTCTGGGTGACGTCCACGTGTCTTTGTGAAAAGGTTTTAAAATTAGATGCCGCTATCTATTAGAACAGTCCTGAGAAAATGTGTCCTTTGTAAACTGTTGAATCAGCTATATGTTTTGATCTTGGAGTTTGAGCTGGTCCTGATACTCTACTTCATTTTTGATATAAGTGAGTATATCAGGCTCCTGTGTGTCCTCCGTAGAAGCAGCAGGTATTTTAATCATGTTCAAACAACAGTCAGCACAGTTCATGGACTTTATTTCTATTCAATGTTGACAAATGATGTAATAGAACTAAACTAGATGGTGTGAGAGTAGCCTCTCCTGAGTACAGATACTCTTAACAATTACGTTTAAGGATAGATTACTTGGAAAAAGGCAACATGGTTAAAAAGAATAAACTGCATCCTTTTTTCTCATCCAACTGAGCTTTCACCTTTAATTTGTACAGGTCCAAGATCAAGTAACGTGACCTTGGTGCATTTTGTGAACAATCTGAAAAGCATGCTCTAAATTTAAACTCGATGTAAAGGGGTATATGTTTCAATGACAATGGCATTAATGATGTAGTAGCGACTTCATATTAAATATTCCTATTTGATCAGCTGTTTAGGTATTGGTTCAGAAACTGAAAGATTTGAAACCGATCCTGTACGCAATGATACTGCTTTGCTGGCTGTTAAGGCCCCAGTATGGACGGCTCGTAGGCTGGATTAGTTATTTGTTGGCTTTGGCAACAGAAACTGTACAACATGACCTTCGTGTAATGGACAAAAAAAACTCCTCAAAACAGTATTTTGTAGGCCACACATATCTGATTAAAAGCGCTTGCTGAAAAGATCCCCCTTCGACATGCACATGTGCATCACTACATTATTAATGCATAATAAAATAGAAAGATGTAAAAAACCTAAATTCTTCTTTTTTTTTTTTTTTACTATTTACAAAAACACTTGTCGAACAGCTCCCACGAGTCAGTGTGGCTTATAGATGTTCCACAGACCTCAGCACTGCGCAGCTTTACTCGTCTGCAACAGAAAACATCCCCACGCGTCATCTAAATCCTTCGCTCCGATATCAAAGTTTTCCAAATGCATCTTCACCTGCGTGACAGGCCTTGAACACAGCCACCGTTCATTCATGAAGTCTCCTTTTGGGGATGTGACCTCCAGCCTGTTTGTGCTTGTTCAGGCCTTGTTGTACAGAGAGCTCTCTTGGTCGCTCTCACCAGTTGGGGTTAGTGAATGTGATGTTGTACTGCTTTGCCCAGCGTGAAAACACATGTTTCTCCGTGATGAAGCGATGGTGGTTTCCTCTTCGTCCGCTCTCGTTCTGTATGTACATTTGACATTCATCGGGCCCCCTGGGTTTGTAGTAGTGGTACAGCATCTTCTTGGATCCAGGTTTTTTCCTGGATAAAATACGACTTTGATATGATTAGTTACAAGTTAGATTGAGAATTTCTCTGCGATTTGCAATCGTGGGATGATGTGTTTTGGGTTGATTTGTTTTACGGCGTCATGATTATACTCACCCACAGTAATTTGGTGGAACCATGCCATACACTTTTATGTTATCGCACATCTCAATGGCTATGACCATTGTGAACCAGCCTGTGCTCAACCACGAGTGAGATTTTTGTCTGAGCAGAAGGGGGGAAAAAAAACAAAAGGAAAGCAGAGATTGTGAATGTGAAAGTTGACAAAGACAGGACTGATTCACAATAAGATGTAATTAGAAGATGACACCAGCTCCCTTAGCGCTCACCTATCTCGTCCCGTCTCTCTGTGGAACAGATTGTCAAATTTACGCATCTTGTTCTGTGCGATACTGAAAAAAGATAAGTTGCGGTAGGTCATGCTGACTCTCTGGATCAATCTGTACAAGGTTCCTTTAGCATCCTTCCCAATCTTATTCGGGGGTCCCCAGAATATGATCGTAGAGTTGCTGTCTGTTTGGTGCAGAAACTCATTTGGCCTTCGCACCACCCGAAACACACTGGCGTGGGCTATGACCCTCAAAGTGGTCCGGTTCCCAACATCGGACTCGTACCCCAAAGTGGGGGCGTCGTTCATCCGAATCACGCACTCCGCTTGGTCGATCTCATTCCCTGCTCGACTACCCAGGACGTGGCTGGAGCTCGTCACCAGCGCGCATTCATGACAGTGTAGAGTCATACTCTGAAAAGGAAAGGAAACATTAAGCCTTTGAGTAAATCTTAACGTCAGAAGCACGGTCGTACAAACACAAGTCTGCAGACAGTAAGTTGAGCTCAATTAACCCATCCCTAGAGACTGTTCATTCTGTGGGATCTTAATTTGAATGTAATGTTTAAACAAACTGAGTTAAACAGTAAAGAGAGTGTGGAAAGAGTTATTAACTCTGCTATGTTCACTGCAGATTTCTTGCTGAGATTAGGAGGATGTCAGACCACAGCTAACCACCAGAACCGCTTCAGTGCTCCATCACACTTAATCTACAAGTCTCTGGATTACTTCTGCTGGGATGAGCACCATTCTTCCAAAAGGTATTCCCTCGTTTGGTGTGCTTCGATGATGGTCGCGAGTATTTTCTAGCACATCTGTAAAACTCCGGCTCGAGTTCTCGAGGCGCTAACAAAGCAAAAGCAAGGAATTCACATTGTTTACACTCCCATCAAACCCCTGTGTGTATGGAAATACTGTTATCCTGGAAGAGGCCCCTCCTGTCATGACCTAGTTATTACATCACAGAATAAAGATGACCATTCAGAAGAACGAGTTGCAGCGAACTTGCACTGAACCAGCAAAATGCTTCCCTCAAGCGTAACAGAGCCACTCATTGAAAGGGTTGAAAGTTCAGGCTTTTTTTTTTTTTTTTTTTTTTTTTTTTTATGTTTTTGGTCACGTCTGTAATTTGACTCAAACATTCATGTTCCTTTTGGGATACACTTTTAGAAGCTAACTCGTTCACAGATTGCTGTTTTCGTATGTAGCTCCTCCAAGCAGACGGGGAACCAATTAAAACAACAGCAACATCCGTGGCGTCAGCAGCTGTTCATGCATGCATCTACAAGGGGCTTTAATCCAGACGTCAGTCTCTTTATGTAGCGGTAACGAGTGAAAAGAAGCTTGCAAACTGTGGGAGAGCAGAGCCCTGACACTGCTCGAGTTACACATTGTGCCTTGTTGTTGCTCGAACCATACATATTGCTTGAGGTTAGGATGAGCTCTCTCTAGCTGATGGCGGAGATGAGGCGCCAGCCTTGGACAGCAGGTGCGGAATAAAGATTGAGTTTGGGCCACGTACGCACAGAATGATAGCGAAGGGTATAAGAGGTTGTCACAAACTGAGGTCATTGGGAATTTCCGTGCATGCTGAAATGTACATGTCTCTGTGACGGTCTGTTCAATAAATTCCCCATAAGAGGCTGAGCCGACGAGTCCGACTCCTTTTTCTCCACAACAAAACAAGAATTTCACAACAACAATTTCTGCCTACATACAGTATTTAATCGCTGTGGCAGTTTAACATTCAACACAGCTCTGCTTCATCTGCTACATCTCCACCCCTACTCACAGCAACATTTACATGCAAACTTGTGTGCCAGCTCTTGCGAAAAAGACCCCGTCTTCCTCAAGTTCTTTTTAGTTTGTTGCACAACTTACTTTGTTCCCGTAAACTGGCACGTAGCCGTCTTTCCCGGACCATGTCTTGAGGTCGGTAGGCTTGATGGCTTTATTTACTGCCATGTGGAACGGAGGGTAGATGCTTTCGTTGACATTGTTGGAGCCGTAGAGGATGAGGAGTGTCATCAGGAGGAAGATGGCTACAAAGATCACCACCCTGTGGCTCTGCTGACTCTGCAGTGTAAAAAGCAATGGTGGATAATATCTATTTAAACACCAATATGAGGTATTTACACACTGAATACTTGGAACATATTAACTTTGAGCCACTTTATACTTTTTTTTTTCCCCCAGTAAAATTCACAGGGTATTAACTGAGAAAAGATGAACAGTTTTTCTGGCAGTTCAAGCAAGGATTCGATCAATTTATGCGACTTTATGTTCCGAGTGAAACTATGTTGTGTGTTCCATGATCGGAGCAGTCTCAATTCTCTGAATAGTGAGGGGCTTCAGTGCTTCCTTTGTAATATCCTTTCGAAAAGGAATCGCAGGAGCATCCTTTGTGAAAGAAATGAGACAAGTCCGTCGCACAACTCCTTGGAGCCGAAACTCTCAAAGTGACACTCGATTCTATTTATCCAGTAACGCTAACTATTCCACCAGCCCGTGACAACAGTATGCTTTTATTTCTCTGCATTTTTCTTTCTTTTTTTTAAACGATCAACCTTGACAGTAACATTTCATTTTATATGATGAAGGATCTAATGCTCTTTTTGTAGAGTATTTATTGAAGAAATGTAGTTTCAGCGCTGCGGACCCACATCACAGCTGAGCTCACTGCAGCGCAGTCCTCTTTTCTAAGTCCTGACAAATTCCTTCTGTCATCTTTCTTTAACGCCACGGCATTTTTCAACAAAGCCAGGGGAAATAACTCGTATCTAAATGACAGGAGGTGATTTTATTTATCTGTTTGTCTTATCCACCAGACCCCTGGTCTACAGATTACAATGTATAGAGATGGATATCTTTATTGTCAATGTACAAGTACAGTTAAATGCAGAAGGAGCAGACCAATTTGATGCTAAAAATTCAAACACAGTCCTGTTCACTGTTCCTTATTTACTCACTTCCCTACACTCACCCAATCACCCTCCCGGTATATATTTATTTACTTTGGTTTTGTATTCTCTTGCTTCTTGTTCTTTACTTGGTGTATATAAAGGTGATTTGTGTTTTCATGGCTTTATCGTAAAATATTTCTAAGTTCTGTTTTGAAAAGTGCTTTAAGTTTAGGCAGATTACTTCATCTTAAAGCACGGTTTTTAACGAGATTAATATTTTGAAATATATGCATTAAATAATAGTTTACAGCACATTATGTCATTGCAAGAGCAGCATTTGTCATAATTTGCTTATCCACCAGCCTCCACTGCCCATGTTTCAGGTGCGTGTAAATGCTAAATAGAGGATGTGCTCCTCTTGGCATTTCTATTTATGATGATGATGATGATGATGATGATGATTAAGGGAAACTGGTCATTGTGCCACACCCTCCTCTGGTTCTGTCTCTTACCTTGCCATTGATCTGGGGCCCCATACTTTCTGATCAGTACCGACACACAGCCTGTGACTATCTGTCATCATACCTAGAGGGAAAAGATATATCAGCATCAACTCCTTTAGTAGCGTTCCTGGCGATAAAGCCGTGTATTTACATTCAGTGACAGCTTTAGCAGTCTAATCACACTCATTTAAACGCTTGGTATTTTTAATCTCGGAGTTACCAAACGTCGTGGAAATTCAAAGCAGCGAAATGTAAACATTTTGTAAGAAACCCCATCTTGCGCAGCCGGCCGCTCGCCGACCGTTACCCTGCCTTTCTGAGCCGTTAGTTCCTCCCAAACGCATCCCTGCCTACGTGACTCTGATAAAATCCACTTCCACATTTGCGAGAGGGTGTTGGCAGAGCCCGGTGTGGGTCCTGGCTTACCCTGTCATGGTGTTCGTGGTGTCCGTCTGATGTCTCCCTGGTCTTTCTCGTCCCCCATCTTCCTGCGCCACTTGCTGACGTCATCCTCGCGTTCTCCTACCGCAGCACGCGGAGAGTTCCTAGTAAACAGGAAGGTTTGTGCCGCCACGGCCGCTGAATGCGCACAACAACTTTAAACCCTGGACATGTGCTTAAATGGCAGCTGAAGGAACTGCATGCCATGCCCGCTAAACCAGCCTCCAGTTCATAGTTCATTTGAATTCTGCCACAACTATAATAGTTTTTTTTTTTTTTTTGCATATTATGTATTTGTGTCCTTACTTATCTGAAAGCCACACGTTATAGATTTCTTTAATCATTGCAGTAGAAGCGTCAATATCCTGATATAATATGATACGATTCTCTCAATTGAAACACATCCCAAACACTTTCATAATTCATTATTTTCTCTGCTTTCTCAGCGGCTGTTTGATGGAAGTATAATGTTGTTTATTGAGGCCACATATTCTCATCTAACTATCCCAGCTCATGTCACAGATTTTCTTCATTTAAAAATATCTTGTAATTTCATGGGGTTTTCTCTTTTTTTTAAGCAGAATCCATCACATGAACCAGTTGGAAGATGGCATTGGACGGCAGCTTCAAATTTGCATAGAGCCCTTCAATAACTTGCTTTCAAAATTTTTAACAAATGAAACTAAAGTAAACTTTCAGAGGCCGTACAGATGCGATCAGTGAGCCTGATTTAGTTCCTACTACTGTTGATGTTGGGTACAAACGACAATGATATCAGGATCTTTCCCACCTGAACACATACAAAACAAAGTTAACAAGAAAGTGATTCAGTAAAGTAGTTCAGACATGTTAACAATGTCCTGAAAAAAAATCATCAGTTAGTAATAAAACACTTGTGTGGGTAGAGTAAGAATGTGCCAAACATCTAACTGAATCCACAAGAACAGATTTGACTCTAGAAAGGACAGACACAAAGACTCTTTATTTACAGCCTCAAAGTCACAAACATACCCTCAAACAGGATGTATTCAACAGCAGATTTATTCATGTAGACACAGTGGCCACTGCCCAAGTTTACATTCAAGTTTTTACTTTGTATTGAATAGATGCAGACTACTTGACATTACTAACACACAATGAAAAACGAGTCATACTTGAGATGTACTTGCTCAGTAGTGCAAATACTGGTACAGTCTTTGGAATTAGTCACAAAAAAAACAAACAACAACATTTAACTGAGAAGGCAGTGCTTTGTTTTAAATTGTAAACAGGTAGAAAAATATAAAGGTTAAACCATTTGAAAGGGGACACTTAGAAAAAAATAAATCCATTTGTTTCAATATAATTCAGCCTATTACATTCAGAGTGAAAACCGAACATGGTGAAATTCCGCATTTGGGTAGGCCGCATTTCAGCTCCCAATGCAAGATGACTTCAGAGAAAACTTATGCACCAAACCCGATCATAGTGTAGAGTAGATTTGACATTACTATTTTGTTTCTGTGACAACTGATTGAGCAACTGTTTCAAATTAAAGCTAAAACTTAACAGAGAGTGGTCTCCTGGGGGTCTCCATTACTGTCACAACCAGCACATATTTAGCACAGACCTGTTTGGTTTTCTGTTCCCGTTCTAATTGTATTCAATGTGTTGCGTCAGTCCAAATCCAAAATCCTGTCTGTGGTAAAGGAGATGGCTTTGAGGGTATGAGGGTATGTGGGGTGATGACAGTAGGTTAGAGAACACATCAACCACTTGTAACAGCTATAACCTTGCTCTCAGCTCGCATCTGACACCATCAGAGCCCTGTTCACATTAACACGTGTAAATGTTCAAATAAAACCCGACTTCTCTTCCCCTTTATTAACACTAACTGGCTGCGTCGCAATAAGGCCAAACGATGTAGCATAACACATAACTATCAAACGTAAAAGAAAAACTAAAAAAAAACCAGTGTGTTTATCTGTTTTGGGTTTGATAGCCAGAAAAAAAAAAAAAAGAAAAAAGGTCATCAAACCAAAATGTGCCACAAGAGACTTTTAAGAAACAAACAAGCTTTTAGGTTTCTGCTTTGAACTCGACTTTTTACTGGACGAGACGTCAAGTTCTGAGACAAAATACTGACCAAGAGAGTAGCAATAACAGAGAGAGCTCAAAGAAAAAATTGCCGGATTATTAAATTAGTCTTGCAATGAAAGTTAATCAAACAATTTGTGTACAAGCATATTTTTAAGCAAGAATGCCACAGCATCTCTGCTACTTTCAGTTCAAACTGAGCAACTTTTGATGTTCTGAATATCTAATGCATCATTAGACAACCCTGAAAACAACTGCTAACCTCAGCCCTGTATCATGAACTTGCTGTCTCAAAGAGAAAGGTGCATACTGTCTTGTTACTTTAAATTATACAGGCAAATTGGAGCTTAAAATAAAGCATTGTGCAGTAAAAGACCAAAAGTCAAGGCACAGGTACTAAGAAATTAAAGGTTGCCAGCTTTGGCATGAATTGAATGTTTACTTTTGGGTATTAATATGCTTTACCTGTATCCATACTGATGTTTGGGTATATCCAGCAAAAATATCCAGAGAGACTGAGAGTGCACTCTGTGTGTTACTAGGAAAATGCTGGGAAATCTTAAACATCGATTGTTGCAGGTAACATATTGAGCACATGTAGCTCTTTTGTATTTAAAAAGAAAAACATTTCCCATCAGTTGTGCTTCAGATGACTCATTAAGTTCCTGATTAGGAAACACAAACGTCTTAAGTGAACATGATTCAAATCCAGAAGGCAAGCATCTTCTTATTTTCAGGATTTCTTTCCTCAGAGGATCCAGAAGGGGTGTTTAAACTCGATCTTGTGGCGTGTTGCCCATTTACCATAGATGGCCTTCTCAGTGATGAAGCGGTGACCTCCGCGCTGTGTGTGCTCGTGGACCTTGTACATCCTGCACTCATCGATTCGGTTTTTCTCGTAGTAATGGTAAGGAACAGCGCTGCGATTGGCACGGCTGTCAAGAGGAGATAAGCACCAGAGGTCAAGGCTTTTAGGGATGGGTATAAAAATATATTTGGAGCTTGAATGTAAATCTTAAACGCCTCACTTGCAGTAGTTGTTGTCGATCATTCCATAAACACTGATGCTGTCGCACATATCCATGGCCAGAATCATTGTGAAGAATCCAGTGCTGAGAAAAGCCCCCGTTTTCATTCTGACAGAGAGAGAGATATATAAAAAAAGATGTAAAATTACTAAATGATATCCTAAAACTGCATTACAGTATAGTCATTGTACACTCAACGTATCAGGTTACACTTTTCTAAAGCTGATAGAATAGAATAGAAAAATACTTTATTCATATAATTCAATTTCAAATAATGATGTATACATTTACAACTTTTGTTGACATCGTCATGAAATTATTCTTTTTCTTACTTTATTTTTGAGTTTGTGTTTTGATGTCGGCGACACTGAGGTATTAAACTGCTCATCACAATGAGCAAGCTCACCCCCCACAAACCATCTGGAAAGGTGTCGCCTGGAGTGGAGCCAGCCGGTAGAATTTTTAAAAATTTCATTTTGGCATTTCCAGTAGACGATAATCCTTTTTTTTTTTTTTTTTTTAAAGGAAGGTTTAGACAATAATAATTTTTTTAAGGGAAGTTTGACATTTCAAAGTATCTTTTGGGGTATCTTGAAAATATGAAATTGTCTATGACTTTTGTCTTTATTATACCAACAGCTTAGTGACTTTCTCCTGTCTAACAATGCTTTTGATACTTTCCAATCAGGCTTTAGGCCCCACCACAGCACTGAGACAGCTCTGATCAAGGTGACAAATGACATCCGCCTGAACACAGATGCAAGTAGAGTCACAGTCTTAGTTCTGCTGGACCTGAGTGCTGCCTTTGACACAGTTGACCATGCGATCTTATTACAGAGGTTAGAAGACTGGGTGGGAATCTCTGGTCGTGCTTTAAACTGGTTCAAGTCCTATCTGGAGGACAGGAAATATTTTGTTGAAATTGGTAACTGTGTCTCAGACCAAATGGCTATGACCTGTGGGGTTCCCCAGGGGTCAATCCTGGGACCCGTATTGTTCAATCTGTACATGCTTCCACTAGGCCAGCTAATACGCAGCTATAATGTGTCCTACTACAATTATGCAGATGACACTCTACATGTCACTGACGGCAGGAGAACACGGGGCCTGTAGATACACTGTGTCGCTGCATCGAACAGATCAGTGTGTGGATGCAAAACAATTTCCTCCAGCTAAACTCAGACAAAACTGAAATCATTGTTTGTGGCCCACAGAAACAAAGAGAAAGTGTTATCAGTCACCTTGAGACTCTCTCTCTAAAACCTAACTATCAAGTTAGAAATCTCGGGGTAATATTGGACTCAGACCTGAACTTTAACAGCCACATTAAATCTGTAACATCAGCAGCTTTTTACCATCTAAAAAACATTGCCAGAATCAAAGGAATAGTGTCTAAACCAGACTTAGAGAGACTGATCCATGCGTTTGTCTCCAGCAGGTTAGACTACTGTAACGGCCTGCTCACTGGGCTCTAAACAGGCTGTAAGACAGCTGCAGTACATCCAGAACACTGCTGCTCGAGTCCTGACTAGAACCAGGAAATACGACCATATTAGTCCAGTGCTCAGGTCTCTGCACTGGCTTCCTGTCGCTCAGAGAATTGACTTTAAAACAGCTCTGCTTGTGTACAAGTCTCTTCACGGTCAAGCGCCAAAGTACATCTCTGACATGTTAGAGCCATATGAACCAACTCGGGCTCTGAGAACCTCAGGGAGGGGTCTCCTGCTGGTGCCCAGAGTCAGGACTAAACAAGGTGAGGCTGCGTTTCAGTTTTATGCCCCTAAAATCTGGAACAGTCTTCCAGAAGATGTGAGACAGGCCTCAACTCTGACAATGTTTAAATCCAGGCTGAAAACAGTTCTATTTAGCTGTGCATATGACACCTGAAAGTATTTTATCTGCACTCTTCACTTTTTAATTACTTAATGATTATTTTAATGGGTTTCAAATTTCTTTCTTTTTTAATTTCTTTCCTTTATTTTTTTATTCATTTTTAATGGTTTTATTGCCTTCTTGTGATTTTATGTAGCTGTAAAGCACTTTGAATTGCCCTGTGTATGAATTGTGCTCTATAAATAAAATTGCCTTGCCTTGCCTTTATTCCTATAGGACCATAGTGTGAGAGTTCAAGGGAAACACCTGTTAAAATTGGCTTTGTTCTTAGACATTATGAATGCATACTAAATAGTCCATGTGCCTAGTTTGTACTTTTCCACTATGCACACAATATATGACCTTAAATGATCCAAGCATAGCGAGACAAAACAATTAGCCTGGGAAAGCAGATGCACGCTTAAATCAACATTCCCACACACACATTGTTTGGCTTATCCAAAGAACATGACGAAGACAGAGTTTAACCTGCTCATGTCCAATTATACTCTGTCGAGTGTGAGTCCAACCTTTGTGAAATAAAGTGTCATAAAAATATGAAATGTTTCCCGGAAATCGGTGCTCGGTCTGACGGATGTCCTGCGAGAGCTCTGTCACTCCGAGTCCAGCGCCGCTATACTTCACATGTGACCACCAATAAATACTTTGTTTAACTTAAGATTTCTCCAGCTTGTTCTTGAGCTTCCAATGAAAAAAATCGAGCTAACAACCTACCATATTTTAATCGGTTACCAAGGAAACTGACACTAGGTCAGTTTTTAAGTGCCATCATACCATTTCAAAACAGTGAAGGCGTAAAGCAGAAAAATCACTGAGGCTGTATTGAAACAGACCCACTTCCAGAGATGACTTTACAGTATAGAGTTAGGAGGCTCTCCTGCCATGTTGTATGCGTCTTTGACCTGTGATGGTTCCCAGCGGCTCAGCTGCAGAGTCAGCAGGATGGAGGGTGACTGGTCATCAATTTTCACCCTCAAACATCTTCCAGTGGTGATCAGGAACATCTCCCTGCCACCTTGTGCTGCTATTTATTCCATTTCTCCCCCTGATGTACTGCCTAAAATCCACATTCCCAGTTAGTTGCTCTGGAGTAATTCCATTGCATCACATGTGGTTGCAGAACCGTGCTGCAAATCTTCCCTGAAAAAAACTCCCTGCCCTGGCCCACCTCCATTCTTCAATCCTTCCTTTGATGCTGGCCTCGTACTGTTTGTGCCTGTCCCCTCACCTTCCCACATGAATTGGAGATCCTGCAGGTTCACTGATGGATTCTCATGGCTAATCTCTTTAAGTTAGTGTGGTCTTAGATCCTGACAGGATACGAAGGAGAGTGGCACACAGTTCACGAGTCTGTGGGACTTTGGGGGCAGGCCAGAGTGTCTTGGCTTGTGCTGATGCAAAGCTGTGGCAACTTCCAGATAGCCACCCATGTCATGAACTAGGGTCACATGTTGTCCTCTGGCCCTGTTGGTCTTAAGGGTTGCTTTCTTCGTGCCAGTTTCTTGGTTGTTTCTGAGACCATGAGGCCCTTTAGTGTTGCAGGTTGATAGTAGGTGTTTTTTTTGTTTTTCATAAACAACATTTATCCTCTGAATTTGGACTTCAGTGAAAGATTAAAGCTGTTTTCCTTTTGGCCTTTTAACAGAGACGAGGGGCATTAAGTAACAGTTGTAGATTGTGTCATGTCTTTTTTCACTTCACATTAAACATAATTACCACAATTTGTTTATCAAACTGAGACGTTAAGCCCATACTGTACCTGTTTTTCCCCGTTTCATTCTGAAAGACACTGTCGCAGTACTGGACCTTGTCTCTGGTCACAGCATATATTCTGACTTTTGGATACTTTATCGCCATCTTCAGGAGGACATTGAAGATGTGTCCTTTCCCATCTTGCCTCATGTTCCTCTCAGGACCCCAAAACACATATGTTGTGTTTGCTGACTGATGGAAGTAATACTTCTCATTTTTTACCAGCAGGGGAACACTGGTGTGGGACACAACTCGAACAGTAGTGCGGCTCCCAACATCTTTTTCGTATCCTTTTGTGGGCGCATTGTTCATCCGGATCACACATCCTATTTTGTCGATCTCCTCTCCAGCACCAGCTCCAAGCATTTGACCGGAGCTGGAAACCAAGGCACACTGACCGCAGTGAATGTCCAGAAGCTGTAAAGGAGAGAGGAAAAAACAAAACAAGATATGAGTGTTTTGAAATATGTATTAATATGTCTGACTATAAGGTACACCTGGTCATTTCAGTATGATTCAAAAACTCCAGGAGAGCTTGTCTGTATGTAGCAAATTATACCGATTATAACCAGCTGTCATCTGATGAAACTGTTAAAGACTGAGATGGCAAACAGTGTTAAAAACTGACAAGATACTGCGGTGGAAATTACTATATTGACTAAGGAACACGTCTGAAAACCACTGAAAACCAATGCAGTTTGTCACTGCATCCACAAATGCAAATTAAAACACACACTACTTTAGAATTACCCCTAAAGGGCGGCCGTGGCTCAGTGGTAAGAGTGGGTCGTCCAATAACCGGAAGGTTGGCAATTCGATTGACTTGAAAAAGTCCTCACAGTCGCTTGGCACTATTTTCTCTCCCTTCGTATCACTGCAATGCTGTGTAGACCGTGCAGACCGAAGCGCAGACCGAGCAGTAAACACTGTAACAGGTGCAGCTATTGGCAGGTGGCTGAACGCATTGATATGAAGGTAGAGAGAAAATAGCGCCAAGCGATTGTGAAGTCTGACTTTTTCTGGATGAACAATTTTGTTTTGGAAATGTATTACTCTTTTGAACGCATTTCATTTTGAGAAGCAAAACGCTTTACTTTTTAAGCCTCAGCCAACTAGCCGGACTACCTTCGTCAACGCCAAACCAAGGCTGGAACTCGGCTCACAGGACGCAGCGGGGGGTAAGTCAAATCTAATAAATGATATTGCTAATATGGGATGTCCTACAGCTTCATGTCAAAAGAGGCAAACTATCCCTTTAATGCACATAAGCAGGAAACACCAGATAAATATTACCAACTGCGATCAGTTGATGTTATCCTATTTGTCAATAGACCGATTACAGTCAACAAGCTTAAAATAGGCAGATACTGATGTTAAGCTGGAGTTTATTAGTGCACATGCCATTGGTAACTTATCCTGATTTTGCATATTCTGCCATCTGGATTCCAGATAACATTCTCCATGTAATACAGCAGCATTGCTCTGTAATTAAACAGCCTGGGTGCTGAACTGTCCTGCTTGCAAGCCAACCACAGTAACTGCTCACATCATTTCATGAATTGTAAAAAAAAAAAAAAAAAAACACAACAAAAGAGGCCTCGAATTGTCGAGCAAACAGCATCTAACAGTTCCAAAGAAGAGATGGTGCTGTACAGTGGGACCATATCAGCACTCATTTGAAATGTTGTGCATTTAATTGAGCAGCACGTCAAATGCAAAAACACAACTCAGTGTAAATGGAAGATATAATATCTGAAAGCAACTGATAAAACGGTGTTATTGCATGTGGGTCCAAACCAGTTTTCACGGTCATCATCAACCAGTAAGCCAGCTGACCCAGAACTCCCTGCTGTGACCCTGACTTGGCTCCTACATCCACTCACCTGACTCATCCAACCGGAGCTGATCCTCGTGTAGCCTTTCAGCCCTGGGCTCCGCACAGCAGACTCTGAGTCGTCCCGTGTGATCACATGTCCGAACCAAACCAGCAGAGGAAGGCTCAGGCTGAGCAGGCAAAGCCAGCGGCGGAATAGCTGCATGGGCGCAATAAGAGGCGACTTAGGGTTGAAGGTGCACACCTTGAATTGTATCCATATTTTCTATGAGTTCAAACATCGTATTAAATCATTCAACTCGTTCTTACCAGAGTGTTCATACCAAGGCCTTTGTAAAAGCCCCTCTCGAGTGGAACCGGTGGTTCATTTTCCAAGTTCTTTAACTTGTGACAAAAGCGGCGAGACACAAGCTCAGCCCCCCTCGAGGAATTATGATCATATCTACAGATTTCCCATAGCTTCGCAACAGTCAAATGAAAGATCCCTTTCTGTTCGGCGCAACTTTGGCTCTCATCGCCTGGCAGACAAATGGTCCATTACTCTCGTCTATTGCAACATGTTACATTTACACCTATCGACATGTGTCCAATTGTCTGCTATTCCACCACCATTGTTGACACTTTAGCCTAATAACGATATCCACAACTTGGTTCGTAGACACGCAATCTTCCTGTATACGAAGTAACGCATCCGGAACTTTTCATAACAAATGTCGTCAAACGCACAAGGACAGATTTTTCCATAGCACTGGCAAAAATGAGTCAGGAGGACGTCAAATGACACCCTTTTCCAAAACGTTGGCATAAGAAGCTCTTTACTGATCCTTCCTTTTAACAGAATAATATAATGTGCTCTGCCAATGTGATATGTGATACATTTCAAACAGTACAAATTGCGCAGTTATACACTAGTTGTGTACTTGGATTGTATAAGAATCAATTATAGGTTATAAAACAAAAATGATTTTTTTCTTAAAAAGCATGATACTAGGAGGATAATTTGATCTAAAAATAATCAGACTACGGTTGGGTAAACGTATGCAAGAACAGTATGTATGTAGTGATGACTACTGGACTATATTTGTGCTTTTATTCTGAAATATATCTTCCAAAAACCGGAAACAGCTGTCTAAGTGCAATGGTTTTCTTAACCATGCCGGTCTCTCAATGATACATTCAGGTACCATTAATAAAATCAGTTTTTCATCATACGTTGACGAGGACATTATCTTCTTTAAAAGTCAGTTGTGTATAAATTAAATTCTTTCGAAATTAATAAAGATTGTCCACGAGAAAATCATATTATGACGTTACAAAAGAACGAGGACCGCCGGACAAGACTAAACTAAATTCTTGTTAAAAACGGCTATATTACTCGTCCTGGGGCAAGATAACATATGTGGAATATTTTTTAACCGTTTGGTTCTTGGATAATGTCATAGTTTAATCCTTATTAAGATTCCGTCAAACATAACTAATATCTGTGAGTTCTTTGCTATTTTATTTATCTTTTTAAAAATATTTGTACCGTCTCCGAAACTTCTGACTGCAGTTAGTTTATGATTTTGTCCGTATAAGGGAGGACCACCAACCTAGCTTCGATCCACTGATTGGATTTCCAAAGTATACGTCCTGCCCCTCCTTTATTCGATTGGTTAAGGAAAAAGAAACCCCCTGTACTCCTAATCCAATTGGCTAATGCCTGTGTCAGTATTCTTGTAGTCCTAAAGTACCGCCCAGACATAAGACCCACACAGTGCCGCTTTCACTGACTGTGACACCGGAATGTCCTTCTCTGACGTCTCGGATGCTGAAGGCATGTACCTAGGTGAGGGATTATATTATTAGTTGTGCGTCCGGTGACCAGTTCACAGAGCCGCTAATGAATCCTATGAGGTGCCAGTTCAAACCTTTACAGTCAGTGTCTGGCTGACCGTGTGATGCTGCGATGTACACTGACAGATCGTGCCTGGCTAGGCTAGCTAAATGAGCTAACTAATGTTAGCATGCTCGGCATTGAGGTCGGTCTGCTGGTGCTGATTGTTGGCCTGATTTGAACATGGGTTTAAAAGACAGAGCTCACAGTTGCTTTGGAGTTTATGTAAAAGTTGTTTCCTGAATGAGCTAACAGCCGAGCTTTAATTTGACATTATACTGAAGTCTCTCCTAACTAGCTGCTTCTTAATTTTTCCCCGTTAAACTGTCACATAATTGTGCTTTATTTACAACAGTAGGTATTCTACTAAATTAGACAGTTTTGCTCAAAAGTCACACAGTATCTCAGCCAGTTCATGCAGTGCCCTGCATACCAGGCAGTGTGGACAGAGGTTAAGTAGCTGGTTTCATGTAAATCAGCTTCTTATCAGTTAATAAGACCTTTGTTTCCACGGGTTAATCCAGTACTGGGTAATTTTATGTTCTTTGTCTAGATGGTTTTCCTGATGTAAAAAAACAGTGTTGTCATGATACCTTTTTTTTACCTTGGCTGGCCTATATATCAGCGCAATACCACCTATACACCTTTCCCCAGTTTATCATATGTAAGGCAAAAGCAGACATGTATGCAATTCTAAAGAGCTTGAAAGTCAATATTTGGTATGAGCAACTTTAATCTTTAACACGCCCTGACCCCTTTTTGACAAGCTTTCTTGTAATTTCTTTAGATAGTCTTCAGGAACAGTTATCCAGGCCTCGTGAGGAACATTTTAAAGTAATTCTTTGGATGTTGGCTGCCTTTTGTTTCGTTCTTTGTCAAGATGATCCCACACTGCTTCAGTAATGTTGAGATTTTGGGCTCTGGGGAGGATTCATCCCTCGATACGACCTGTTGCCACTGTTTTTTCAGTCCAGTTGTTGTGTTATTTGGCATGCCTCAGCCTTTTACTCCCTGTTTCCCTTCCTTAAGAATGGCTTCTTGACAACCACACTTCCAATGAGACCATTTCTGATAAGGCTTCAGTGACCAGTAAATGGCTCGACTGAAGGTTCAGATACATCTCTTAGGTCTTGGTTTTTCCTAATTTTAAGGATATCTGCTGTAGACAGTTTTTTAGGGCTGCCAATTGCTCTTTTGTGCTCCTTTTTGTCCAGTTTCTTCAGTCATTTTTAAGGTCACTGGACACTAATGTCAAGTTTTTCCATCGCTAGTAGCTCAGTGAAAATCAGTGATGCGAGACTATGTGTATATATATGTTATTTTTTGCCTGTCACACTGTACTATGTTTGGCTTGTTAAGACTAAATGAATGGAAACAAATTGTGTATCTTTGCGACAGGCTGCTAGTAACAAAGTGCCTGAAAATACCATTGATGTTGGTTCTTTGCCAAGTTGCTAGTTATGTGTGGACTTAACACTGGTTAATTCTTTGGCTCAGCGGCCTTTTTTTATGTTTGAATGATGCATAAGCCAGTGTTAACTGAAAAAGGAGCCAATGTCCAAAGTTAAACTTTAAAAGACCTTCAGAAAGCCTGGAAAACTATTGCTCAAGACCACTTAAAGTGATACTCCGGAGTAGATTCAACCTGGGGTCATTTGAACCGTGATATCCAGCCAAGTAGCCCACCCGCAGTTTTTTCGATATTGGCTGAACATCAGCTGAGTTACTCCCGAATAGCTTCGTACAAAGGTTAATGGATCCTGGCAGTATCTCCAAAATTACCACACTAAAATCACATGCCATGACACCAAACTTCTACAGTAGTACAAATATGGTCTGTACTCACAAAACGATGCATTTGGAAGTTTGAAAATAGTCCAGGAGTTTATTATTATCAACACAAGCCTTATAGCTTTTCTGCTGCTAAAGCTGCGTCGACGTCACTTCTGGGAGCTGGGAGCTTCAAAGTAAGATGAGGGTTGATCTACTACTGTAGACAACAAAGTAAATGCAATATTCTACATGTTTTTTTTAATGAATTTTTATGTTGTAGAGTTGTGAAATTATTTTATCAATGGAGAAATTGAGCAGCCTTGCTTTGTTGTCTACAGTAGTAGCTCAACCCTCATCTTACTTTGAAGCTCCCAGCTCTCTGAAGTGACGTCGACGCAGCTTTAGCTGCAGAGAAGCTATCAGGCTTGTGTTGATAATAATAAACTCCTGGACTATTTTCAAACTTCCAAATGCATCGTTTTGTGAGTACAGACCATATTTGTACTACTGTAGGAGTTTGGTGTCATGGCATGTGATTTTAGTGTGGTAATTTTGGAGATACTGCCAGGATCCATTAACCCTTGTACGAAGCTATTCGGGATAACTCTGTAAATCCAGCTGATGTTCAGCCAATATCGAAAAAACTGCGGGTGGGCTACTTGGCTGGATATCACGGTTCAAATGACCCCAGGTTGAATCTACTCCGGAGTATCACTTTAAAGAAATTATGGCTGGCTCCTTGCAAGTAAAATATAACTTTTGCACAGTACTTTACTGTGTTAGGCAGCTGCATTCAAGTAATTTTCAAAAAACTGTGTCATTTCTGTTGTAAGGTCCAGGGACACGGACTAGTTCAGTAGTGGATGACTGCAGTCAGTTCATCAGCAAGTCCTGTGTTGCCTGATCTGAGAGCGGAGAGGAAATCTCATTTTGGGTGAATGTGAGGGAGTTTGGAGACCTTTGGCCCGGAGCCTTTTCCATTCCTGAGATGTCAATGAAAAGATCAGACGGGGTGTCCATCGCCCAGGCTTTGGCCATGACTGTAGCAGAGATACCAGTCTTTCTCTATTCCACATTTGGACAGGTAAAACCTTTTACTTGTTCTGTAAAAGCAAGTAAAAATGTCTAAAGTTAGTTATACGTAGATGCCTTTTCACATCCTCACTGCACCTCTGCTTTTCAGTCCATATTTTCCCAGCTAAGGCTTTCCCCAAACCTGAAGAAGGTGCTGTTTGCCACAGCGCTTGGCAGTGTTGCTCTGGCTCTCACTGCACATCAGCTGAAAAGGCGAGGGAGAAAACGAAAGCAGGCAACACAAGTGAAGGAGGGCCAGAAGACAGTGGGAATACCCGAGGCACTGTTGAAGACAGGAAGACCTTCGTCATTAAGGAGAGGTATGCATAACCTAAAGCTGGAACTGTTGAAATTTTGACTTTGTTTTGCGGTGTGAGGCATCTTGTTACATCTTTTTTTTTCTCTTTGTGTAAGGTCCATTTCCTGGTCGACAGATGATGAGCCCTAGCTCCCGGAGCAATGACACCATGAGTGGAATTTCCTCCCTGGCTCCCAGTAAACACTCAAGTTCCTCACACAGCTTGGCATCTGTTAGTTTCCCCGTTTTCTTGTCACAATCACATGCTTCTTTCATTCATACTCCTGTCACACTGTGTCTTTGATATGTGTGTCTGTGTGTTTCTGGCGCAGATGCGAGTCCCAAGCTCCCCAAATCAGTCTGCTAATCCCTCCACCCCCTGGGAGGCGGAGCCTGTGGTGGAAGAATTGGGGCCAGTCGAGGATGCTAATGCAGAGAATCTATACTTAATGGGTAAGTTTTTGTTATTTGTTTTTTTTTCTTTTGTGAAAATGGATAATTCAAGGCGATGGAAAATAATCTTTATTCATCCTTCTATACTTTTGTTCAGAAGAAACAGCAGATTTTAAAACAAAATACATTTGTCCAGCAGACAGTTGTAAAAGCATCTAAACAAACGGTGTAAGGGCTTCTTTTGATGTTGCTGGCCTCCATGTAGATTTACACTGTTTTCTGGCAGGTTTTCTACTGTTGAATATGACGCCTCACGTGGAACTGGTGCAAGTCTGTTGGCGAACAATAGGAAATGAAAGGGTCCCCTCTTTGTCAGTGCGCTGGCGGTTAGAAGTGAAGACACATTTTAAAAGAAGGGTTTATCTCTTAAATAGAGGGATACATGTTTGCCAGCATGAAGAGGCGTTCCTTAAAAACAACCGAGCTCTCGGAGCAATTAAGGTTTATTGTTAGCATGATCATCTTAAAGATAAATGTGCCACAGTGCAAAAAAAAAAAACTGTACCAGTAATCATCTGCTGGTTAATGTACAGCCAGGAATAAAACATGTTGAGTAGAGTCACTTTATTCATCATTCATCATCCAAATAATCCTGTTGTGCTTGCATCAGCCATATAACTGAGGTGGGTTGATATGTTGTTTCCATCACTGGATTTCAGGGGGATGATTGATACCCCCATAGCCCTCATTTTTCACATGTGTCGGTTTATAATTTGAGTTTGGGTGTGTCCAAACTGGACATTGTTGGAGTACCATTTTCCACTTTCTTTTTTGAAACACTCCCGCCTCATTATGGACCTCCTCCTGAAAGCCACAGTCTGCTCTGATTGGTCTGTGAAGGTAGAGTTCAAGTCAGCTGAGCTTTGAGCTTATCGGGCGCTATCAAAATAGGCTTCACAGCGGTTTCATTGAGTATAGGAAGTAAAAAAATGGACTGAAAACTTGCTCTATGTGAGTTTGTTCTATAGAATAGAATGTCTGTACGATGAAGGTTGGAGAAAACCATTCAAAAATCCCGATGCAACCTTTTAAAAAAAAAAAAAAAAAACTGAATGTACATCCTAATTTTATTAACTTAAATAGTCACTTTGACTTCATTTTCATTTTCTAGCACAAACTGTTTTTTTTAAGTGTTATTGCTCTATTTCTTCTAGGAATGGAACTGTTTGAGGAAGCGCTACAAAAGTGGGAACAAGCCCTGAATATTCGTCATCACACCCACTCGTCCTCCAGTAACAACAGTCTCGCTCTAATGGGGGGGGCGTGTGGGGACTCTCCCATGGTCGCCATCAAACCATCACCACCAGTAAACCATACTTGAAACTCTTGCGCATGTTTGAATTACTTCCAAATCAAGGACTGTACTGTTTGACCCACTGCAATTTTGATCCATGCTGCTGGAATGAAATGATCACAATATAAAAGCAATTTTGTTTTCCTGTTTTTCTACTGTCTTGCTCTTGGTTATAGGCTGACGTTCGTAACAAAGTGTTTGCTGAGAAGTTGGAGACACTGCTTCACAGGGCATACCATTTACAAGAGGATTTTGGCAGCAGTATCCCAACAGAGAGCGTGCTGGCAGACTTTGGTAAGAGTCAGCTTGAGCTTGCATTTGATATTTGAGGACTGAAGAAAGTTTGTTGATCAGAGGGAAAGAAATTTGAATTTGAAGCTCAACTTTGTTAAGACAAATGTCCTGGCAAAAGTGACTTAAAGAGGTTGACATTACTGAGTCAAAGGTAGAAAACTGTATCCAGAATTGAGTTCTTCCTCAGCAGAGACGGTTTGTGTTTCTCCTTTGTCAGAGAGCGAAGGAACCCTTATCCTGCCTCAGGTGGAGAGTTTCCACAGACAGCAAGATGATGACGCGACTACTGTTACCTCCGATGACTCCTTTTTCTCTGCTGCGGAGGTGATTTCCTTCTTTCTGCTCTCTCAAGAGTGACAGAAGTAAAAATATAGCAGTCCTTTGTACATCAGTCTTAAAAACTTGAAAAAGCTTTCATAAAAGCAACAGATTTATACATATAAGTATAAATAAATGAATATATATATCTCATGCCTGCTGGCCTGCCTGCCTGCACTGGGGTTCATTCTGAGGTATGTGTGTTTTGTATGTGCAGCTGTTTGATTCCATGACGTTAGAGGAGGTTTATCACCCAATGAAGCCAGCAGCTCTTTATGAAGAAGCTTTGTCTCTGGTTAAGGAAGACAAAGTGAACTATAGATCCCTGAGGTAACTATGAAGATGATTTCCATTTCAATATTTGTAAACTGCACTTAGAGGCTTTTTTTTATTCACTGTAATATTGAATGACTGTGGGTTTGTCACTACATGCGACTCCTTTAACACACAATGCATAGAGAATTACTAATATTTTTCAGGAGTTGATAAAGACCCCAAAACAAACCCAAAATGTGAATTTTGTGCTTGTATTTGTTAGCGGTAAAGAAACATTTTAAATGAATGCCAGTGTTGTGTAAATGAATAACTGTTTGCTCAGAGGGCTGCACTTTTAAAGTTATAAGCCAACAAGTTTTGTAGCTGTAATAAAGATGATGTCCTGCTGCCCCCGAGCGATTTTATTAAAAATCGTTCTTCTTCTTCCCTTTACCAGGACTGAAGTACTTGAATGTTATGGTGACCAGGACTTCCTTGCCAAGCTCCACTGTGTGAGACAAGCATTCCAGGTCTGTCACGGCTCTCATGACTTACCCATAGTTGATTCTCTTCGTCAGAGCACCTTTAAAGCCACTTTACATTGCTCCTGATTCTACTTTCTCCTCCTACTGTTACACTGCTATCTTGTAAAGCTCATTACAACATTTACAGCAGAGCTAGCTGTCAAACTCCACAGCGTAGCTTGCATCGGCATTCCATCTGGTTCTAAATAATCCTGAGTTGGTTGGCGTTTACTGTACAGTTCCTTGAACATGAGCTCTGAACCATGGCACTAGTGGTGCAACAGATCATAATTGATCCGTGATCCGAACAGATTTCTCTCTACGGTTCGGTACGTACGTGGTCCGCGGATTGGTTGACGCAATGAATAAATAAATAAATAAGGAGGCGTGTTTATGTATCATAAAGTCGCATGTATGGGCACATTTTGGCTTCCCTGTCACATACAATGATGATGGACGAAGGGTGGTGGATAAAACAATTACCGTATGTCTGCATTGTGGCACGAGAAAGCCATATGAGAGTGGAAATACATCCAGCATGGCAGAACATTTGAAGAGCCATCATCCTGGCATGTTAGCTCCTGCGTCAGGCTCCAAGACGAGTGCTGCGCATCAACCACTAATCACAGCGACATTTAAACACCCTTTAGCAGCAGAATCTGACAGGGCCAAAGCTATAACAAATGCTATCGGAGTGTTTATAGCTGCAGACATGAGGCCATACTCTGTTGCGCAAAACAAGGGGTTTAAACATCTGCTCAATGTGCTTGAGCCACATTGTGAAATTCCCTTGCGCACCCACTTCAGTGAAAAGATCGTGCCAAGTCTGTATGAGCAGGAAAAGTTAAAAATTGTTACGGAATTGTCCCAGGCTACTTCTGTTGCGCTAACCACAGACGGGTGGACCTCCAGAGCAACAGAAAGCTATGTAACTGGGACCGCTCACTATATCACAGCGAACTGGGAGATGCGAAGCCCTGTGCTGCAGACACGTCGCCTCTATGAGAGTCAGACAAGCTCCAATCTAGCGCAGGTACTGGTGAAAGTGTCATGTCTTATATTGTACTTTAATTTGAGTTTATATTATTCATTTTATTTAAGCATTGAATTGACATCTTGGGTTACATGTTTTATTTAGTGAACAAAAAAGGTTGCAATAAGTGTTCTACTAAATAAATGTAAAGCAAAGTTATAGTTTTGTCTACTTTTTCTGCTGATCCGAAAAATTTTCCGATCCGTGACTCAAAACCGTGATACGATCCGAACCGTCAGTTTTTTGATCCGTTGCACCACTACATGGCACCATGGTGAACTCTGAACTGTGCACTGATTATGTCATAGTGCCAGTTTTCTTATATGCAAGCAGTTAAGAGTGATATTACAGCTGTTGAATATTGCAGTGCAGTTATGGATGGTGAATGAAGATGATCCTTGGTGAGAAATCTAGCGTTCTTTGAAATTTCTAAGTTTTCTTACGCTAGTCATACAGTGAGACCCTTATAAAAAGCTTGACTGTAAATTTTAGCAAACCTACATATGTAATATGCTGCCTCAGTACAGGTACATTCTTGATGCTCTCATCCAATGAGTTAGGCTTCTTTCCTTAAACATCCAGACTATCGCTACCTGGCAAGATAAAAGGACAGCATTGCAATCAGGACACATAAATCATGATGCTCCTTCCACCTAAAACATGGATGATACTCTGAGAGTTTGTTTCTACAGCTTTGATTTTATTTTATTGTTTTAGCTTTCCTCTTCAGGCTCCTCAAAACTTCCTCAAAGTTTCTCCCTTATTTTCATACATCACATATGGGCAACGACTCAGCAAGAGTTAAGCAGTTGAGGATGATTTATTGTCATGTGTCTGTGGAGCTGCTGTGATTTTTATTTTTATTTATTTTTTATTAACATATCAAAAGCTGCGCTTTAAAATAAGTCAACACTATAAGGAAATCCGACCCGCTGTACAAGCTGACTAAAGTATTCTGGAATTTATTATGGGAAATTACAATTTTCAGGTCCTGTTGGTTGATGAAACTCACCGCACATTTTTCATGGAGACTGGGAAACAGATGATTGCAGGGCTAATGGTAAAAGCAAACAAGGTAACTTGTCCCATTTGGATTAAACTTGGCAAACATCTGCTTCTGTTGGCACAATTGAACAGCGGTAACAATTTACTTTTGCATTGAATCAGAGTCCTAAAGCCTTCTTGGAGAGCTATGAAGACATGCTGCTTTATACTCAGAGAGAGGAGACATGGCCTATTACTAAGATGGAGCTGGATGGCCGAGGGGTGAGTGGTCCTTTAATTTAAATCATGTCGCCAAATACCATTTTTGTTTTTCTGCCTGCACCTGTCAGCGTGACTGCCCTTGTGTCCCTTACATAAAGACATGTTTCTATGTTTTACTACCACTGGTCACATGGGATCTCAGCTTCATGTAAAATGGTTTTGTTTCAATCGAACTTGTATTCTTTGAAGGGTAGTTTGTTATCATCTAATTAGCATATTTGTATATAATCAAATGCACATCCTAATGCATTCAAAAGGAAATTGAAATATGGAAATATGTGTGCATGAGCCATAAATGCTACAAGGTAATCCATTTAGTAGTCACTGTATTCATTGTTTTGTAAAAGTGTTATAAAGTGTTATCTTCAAGGAATTTGAATATGGGTGTATTACAAAGGAAAATGTTTTTATTTTTTTTAATTTTTCCATTGCTGTGATTTAAAAATTACACAGTGTACTTCAAAATATCTTATTTCACACACCCAATAAAAAGGATTGTTTTTAGAGGAAATGTATACATGATCCCGTGGTTTCCTGTGATCTCTGCAGGTGGTGTGTATGAACTTTTTTGACGTGGTCTTGGACTTCATCTTGATGGATGCTTTTGAGGACCTGGAGAGCCCTCCGTCCTCTGTGGTGGCGGTGTTGAGGAACCGCTGGCTCTCGCACAGCTTTAAAGAGACGGTTAATTATACACATACATGATCACACACAAGCCTTAAATAAACAATTTCTCTAATAACAGAGTTATCTTTCTCTTAAAGGCTCTGGCGACTGCTTGCTGGTCTGTCTTGAAAGCCAAAAGGCGTCTTCTTATGGTGAGTTTGACTCGGCTTTGACAAGCCGCTGCTTCTTATTGCTTTATTTCTTTAAACATACACGAACGATTCTCAGTGCTTGTTCAAACTGCTATCCGCAGGTTCCTGATGGGTTTATCTCCCACTTCTATGCCATATCAGAACACGTGAGCCCAGTTTTAGCTTTTGGGTTTTTGGGACCCAAGCAGCACCTAAGTGAGGTTTGCACGATTTTCAAGGTAAGAGCATAAAAAAGGAGAGAAGGTGCGTTGTTTTTTTGGGGGGGTTTTTTTATATACAAATTTGAAAAGTAAGCTTGCGAAGTTGATGTAATTTAAAAGGGGACTTTACGGATTTGAAATTGGGCCACTTAATGCCAATTTTACTACCCCTCCCGGTTCATAAGATGGATTTTCCTTACTTCAGTTTAACTCTCAAGACCTTGGTAAATCCTGAAGCTCTACTCCAAATATCCTTTTTCTTATGAAAATTTAGAGTTAATCCACTGGTGCTTAATTTAATTTTTGAGATGTAAATTTCCGAAGTTTCAGAAGTTCATGGAAATTTCAGAAGTCTGTGGAATCCCATGATCATTCAGAGGAAAATCAGTCATGTCGTTGGTTGATTTAGGAAGCTGGTATTGAATGACTAGTTCATCTTCCTCACTAGATAAGTAATATATGGTCTTTTTTAAACGACATAATACAACTGTTATAAACAGGAGGCTGTTGTGGAAGCTATGGATATCTAAGGGTATCTCGACTTAATGGCAAGTGTTCTGAGATCTGTTGTAGGATTCAATGTTTGGTATCTGGTGCATCGAATCGGGATGAGATTTTGGATGGGTTTCCTTTAAGGTTCAGGTGTTTAGACTTCAGTGAGATGTATTGGCACAAATGAAAAAATTATGTTCATAATTATGTTTTCATTCGTGTAAGATTACCTGAACATAGTAGCCCTTGAATTTCAGTAGCTTGAATAGCCACAGGATCATGTCTTTCTATAATGAGTCCACCATGTTGCACTGCTGTGTAGTCCAGAATGAACATACAAACCAAACACTGGCTCTAGACCAGGCTGATTTTTAAGGCTTCATGGTTTCTCCTATGCATTTGAAAGGAGAGAGTGAGATGAGAGTTACTCAACTTTACCACTAGATGTCACTAAACTCTTCAGTCTGGATCTTTAATCAGTTTGTAACTGATTTCCTACAGCGCAGTATTAGATTTTCTCTAGAGGATAGCTTTTCAAGGAGACGCATTAAAAACAAATGTCAAATCTCATTTTGCACCTCATTAGCATAGACAGACTCCCTGTGCCCCCAGGTAACAGTACAGGCTTTCTGTTAAGTTTAAGATTTCCAAGCCATTCCCATTTATTTAAAGACCTGACATGCATCTCCTCCAACGTAACAATCGCCATGAAGTGTTTTTCTATGTGTAATAGTAATAACTATGACTAAACTTACTTTAAAGTATAAAATAAGTAAGACACCTTGCATGATATAACAGTTTGTGTCATTAATTTCTCCCCTTTCACCTGCAGCAACAAATCGTGCAGTACCTTAAGGATATGTTTGATCACGACAAGGTCCGCTTCACCACTGCTCAGTGCTTGGCTGAGGATATCCTGAAACTTTCCCACCGCAGGAGTGAGATCTTATTGGGATATTTGGGAATCGATGGCCTTCGGGAGCTGAATGGTGCCCTGCCCAGAGACGCAGAGAGCTCCTCAGGGGCCATCTAGGGTCCGTAAGGGCTGACAATTGGGACAGACAACTCAACACCTAATCTCTCTTTACGTTAGGACTGGACCGAATCCTGTTTCTGTGATACACTGAGAACCAGCATTATTAATTCATCTGTGCTCATCAAACAAAACTACCCTAATAGGATATATTTCACCACGGCTACGGTATGGTTGGTCCTTGTGCTAATGAGAGAGACTGTTTGGATCATACGATTCCACTTCTCCCTTGTGCCGCCGCTTTGTTGCGTATCCAGAAAGCCGACTATAATCACAGACGTGTGAGGACTTGTCTCTGCCTTGTTGGGTGACATGGATACTTGTTGAAAACAGAGTTGACAAACACACTTCCAGCATACAAGGACTGCGCCTTCTACATAAACACTCCACATGGACCAGCTTCTCTTCAGAGAACTGTGTTCATCAGAGGTGGGATGGGGCCGAATATCATATTCTTCACTATTATGTGAAAAGAGATGGAGTTGATATTGTATGCTTCTATGTTTTATATTAAAAGTGGAAGGGTGTTTGCTAAAACTCTGACAGTTCCTGACATTTCATGAAAACCTTGGCCATCTGAACAGCAGTGTTGCGTGATGCAGTGAATTTGCCTCTTTACTTGTCCTTAAATCCTGTTCAGTTTCCAAGTTTCCACTTCGATTTAATTGAGCAGGCTAACATATTACTTGTCCAGGTGTGTGTTTGAATGCAAACATGCATTGTGTGATATTATTGTAGGAAGCAAATAATTACTCAGAGGTTGAATTATTCCTGAAGTAAAATGTCTGGGTTTTTGTTGAAATTTCTGACACTTCAGTACTTTCAGTGCTCTTTTTTTGAAGTAATATGTGACTTGAAAGTCATCATTGGATTCTGCAGTTCTACTTTTATAGTTTTCAAAGTAAATTTCTTTATCAGCTGGGTGAGTTAGCTTGAATTACTTCCAGATATAAAGGCTTAAATTTTACAACTGCTACACTTTAAGGAATGAATGGGATTGTGACTTAAAGCAGAAGTATCCAAAAAACAAATTTTTATCAGGATACAAGTCTGTTGTCAATGTTAACTTTTCAATGTTGCCGCCTCTCGAGCATGGTTTTTGTAATGGCTTTCTTGAACAATACCATGACTCAGCGGCACCTTCCCTGCAATGACGAGTCAAATCGAATCCTTAGCCTTTTGGCGATGGCATTAAAACTGATCACAAATACATTTCCATCCCTACTGTATAAAATCATTACGTGTGTGTGTATACAGCACCTCTTGGAAATCAATGCGACCTGTAAACGGAACAGTCGGCTGATGGATTTACAAAAGTTGTTTCTGATTTTATGAAGATCTGCATTGAAGAACAGGGCATTGTACAGTTGGACCGTACCTTTTATATAAGTGCACTGAAGATAACTACTATGCTCTTTAAGTTTACTTATGATATTCTTTTAACACAGAGGCACTGACGGCACCAAGATGCCAAGTAATCCTGACATCTGCAATCCTATAGAAAACTCCACTACCCTGAAGGCAGGTTTGTGTTTGGCAGACTGTAGCTTGTGTTTAAGAAACTGTCCGGTACTAAATTATTTTCATTGAATGATTTTAAAAAGATATATATATATATATATATAGATATATATAAAAACTCATGGATTTGGAGGCGCAGTATAGATGCTTACAGTTTCATTTGGGGGCATATTTCTGACCACTTAGTTCTTTGTTACATTTTTATTTCAGCAATTTATCATAAAGATTAAGAGCTGTATGAGATTTGTGTTCTTGAAAGTGTGGCATTTATAATCCAAATCCTGCTATCGCTGCAACAGACCTCTTTAATTCAGAGCTCAGAGATATATATTTTTTTTTTAGCTACCTTAATTTTACTGACTGCCACGTGCCAGTATTGTTGGGTTACAGTGATTTCTGACATGAATCAGAGCGATAAATGGAACATTTACTGAAAACGTTTTGGTTCCTTGTTTTAACCGATGTGCAGCTTTGCGTTTTTAAGCATTTTGCACTTTAGCAGAAAGATGTGGGAATGTCTAACAACTCTTTTTGATAATCAAATTGAGAGTTCAAATGTAGAACTGTTAAATTATTTATTGCATCACGTAACTGATATGTGATTGATGACACAGAGTATAGATGCTGGACAAAAGTGAAATTATTTTTCCCAGAAAGCTATACCAAGCAAAAAGTTTAGTTCTATGATCATATGGTTTTGTTTACGTGTTTTTCTTTTAATAATTTAAAATCTCTGTATTTAACTGTGTTTGGTCTGATACCTGGTAAAGCTGCTTTAAAAACATGTTTTCCCTTGTTTTGGTGGCATCATAGAGTACTGATATGTGTCATGGACATAAGCGCAGTTATGGGGAAAAAATGTCATAGATTAATCAGCTTTTTCCATGTTCTCAGAGTTAATTGACTGCCTTTGCATGTTAACAGTGTAGATTATCTCTTCTGCATCAGTGTACTGTGCAACATGTAGACACCGCCCAAGTTGTTGTATTTAAAAAATAAAAATCCCAAATAGAAATCAGCTAAAGAAAAGATTTAGAAAGTAATAATCATTTCAAGGTTCCAATTTAAGCATGAACTCTCCTACTTGTTGCATATTTTAAGCAATTTTAGAGTTTTAAAAAGTATTTCAGATGGCCAAAATGCAGAATTTCTTTTCTTTTTTTTTATCAATGTACATTGCAAGTGTCCTACTCATGCCTTTTGTCTTTTCTATTGTGATATTACAGTGACGGCACAATCTGTAAATTAATTTACAGTCTCCATCCACATTAAATGTTATTTTTTGTTATTAAATCAATATGTTTGTTGTGACTTTTTTTTTTTTAAACTTCCTAATACACTACATGATTTGGTCACTGTGTCCTAAATGCATTTATTTAATTTAAAGGAGCACAGTTGGTCTTATAAATATGTGGAGGATTAAAAGATAAATTGTGTAAAATGGGCCTGATGATGCTTTGAGGTGCTGGTCGGTGATGTTACTCTGTCCAGATGGTGGCAGAAACCCCACTGGATTATGATCCTATGATGTCAAACCTTTTTTTAAATTTTACCCAAATAGTAAAGGCAGAAGTCATCACTATATCACATTGTTAATCATTTAAAATGACTCTACATTTGATCATTAACCCCTCTGGCACTACATTCCAGATAAGATTTTATTCTACATTTAAACTTTGCCTCTTCTCCAAGAAAACTAGGAGTTTGTCTTTACTTCATTTTAGTCCAAAAGTTTCATCACTTTTGTACCACTTCCAGAACCCAAATCCTAAAAAGCCATCTGACACCATCATCTCTTCAAAAGGTTTTTATGATATAGTTCTACTTATAAAACAGACATAATTCTGGTGTGAAAATCACTTTGTGGGCTAATAATAACTTCTGAAAACCATTGCGAGCAAACACAGTTCATCACGACAACCATGAATATGAGTTTGCAAAGTTGACACCCTTTCTTGAGCTGATCTTATTTAGGTCAACTGGGGTAAAGTGGTAAATGGGTCATAGTGACATTTCTATCAACTTGGTTTGTGTTACGCATTAATCATCTTGCAAACATGCCAAACTAATATGATCAATATCACACTCATCAGTGTCTTTGACGGCTTACATCAGTTCAAACTTCATTTAGGTCAATTAAGTGTGAAATGTGCCGACTCACAAGAGAAAAAACTCTGTATACATTTGATATTAGGCCTGTGGAGGAAGCACAACTGGTACTGTGATTTATTTAGCTGAACATGCTTAGAAATACTCTTTTCTTATCCCAGTTGTAAGATGTTTCAGTAAGAAGAACAAAAACCTTCTCCCAGCTCAGATTAATTGTAACTACTCTCAAAAAGTAGCAAGGTAAAACCTGATTCTTAACATTACCTCTCTACCAAAACTTTAGTTTGAAGCTGTAATTCTTACTTCATGTCCTCGAAAAGAAATCATTTTGTCACACTTTTCTTGGAAAATGTTCCCATAAGGTTTCACTCACAGTCAGTGTTGATGGAGGCAGTGCAACTCTGGCTCATGTGTATCATTTTCTGTTCACACTGTTCCTGTAGCATCAGATAATCTCAACATTTGTTGTCCACTCATGACCAACCGGCTACAATTCGAAGGCTGTAGACACAACAATTCAATAAATGTTACACAGCTATCTTCTCCATTCTTCCACTGTTAATATGATTGGAATTTTTAAAAATGATTTTGCTCATTTAAATTTGTAGTTTGACTGACTTGTTTTACACATAGAAATGCATAACAGTTAAGACAACCGAGTTTGTAGTTTGTTTTTGCAGTTTACTTTGCGTATCCTGTTTCACCGAGCCGTATTCGCGTCAGTCTGTCTGTATCTACTGTATCTCTATATATGCGCAACCTTCAGATGAATTTATTGTATCTACTGGTTTATACTATATTTCACTTGAAGTCTTTGCTCTGTGATATTTGTTAAGATGTGGCCTAAAAGAAAACAGATTAACTTGCTGTATCCAACATGGAATCTTTGTCTCTGGAAGACAGCATTTGACATTTTCCCCGCATAAAAAGACGCCGGGTGGAGTGTAAGTGTGTCATTTGCTAGACAGGTGAGGTACACTCGGGATACTTTAAAGGTTATTATGTCAATTTTGTATAGTTGCAGTTAGGTGCGGTGGTTTGGTCAAATTAAGAGGATTTGGTTTATGGTTCTGTAAAATGGTGTCATACAGCAACATGTTTCCATCACTCACTGCAGCTTATTTAGATACCTACTTTATTTTGAGGGTAAACTGTGCTGGTGGCTATTAAATTGTTAGTCTAAATGTTATTTGATCGAGACTTGTTAATGATATAGGTTGTAATTTGGTAATCTGAGCCAATGAAAATCAAACTAGATAACTAGATAACATTTTTCCCAAAACATTTATTTTAACATTATACTTTTTTTGAATGAGTGCAATTTGCTGCTTTAATGCAGACTGGTGGACTTATGCGTTTTTTCTTCATTCAATAATTCTTCTCTATGGGCTAAATATCTCCTCTTCAGAGATCGGCTGAGATTGGACGGCTCCTGCGCTGCTGGGGGCCCGTTTGAACACGCAGCTCCGTTTACCATTGGTCGGACACGTATCTGGGGCGTTCCACCGACGCTGTCCCGGTTGTGTCCGGGTAAGATGGCGTTGGAAGAGCAGTGCTCGGCACCACCTCAATGGCGGGCCATATCAGTGGTACACGTAGAGTTCCCCGAGGGTATGTAAACTCAACTTTGTTCTCTACCTACTGAAGTCTGCTAACTACTCGCCGCTTTGTAGTTTTCAAGCATTGTGTATATTTTGTTGCTACTGAATGGACACGGCCATCGGTGCCTGCCAAATTCTGAGCTGCTAGTAAACCCCGAGCTCAGCGTGCATTGCAAAATTGTGAGACGGCGCCGCATGCGCAGTTTGTAAGAATGTTCACAATGAAGGCTAGCTAGCCTGCTAGGTGTCTTATTATTGACTTTGGTGTTTGCTCCCAGGGACTAACAAATATGCCATGTCCTGTTAAAAATAATTGACAACATTTAAATATTGTGAGACGTAAAATATAATTTATAGCTGTGCTGGAAGTAATTCGTTTTTTTTTTTTTGTTTTTTTTTTCTACGTGTAGCATTGTGCCCAGCTAACCTACTGTATAGCTCCCTGGCCTGATACTGATAAGTCTAACTTGCTTGAACCACATTTTACTGAGTTGTCTGAATATTAAAGATTGTATAGTTTGTGTGAGGATAATTTAGCTTTTCTGTCCTGTTCCCAACATGTACTCTCAAACTTAAAAATGTAAACCATCCGGTTTCACCGGGAGGCTATCACCAGGGCTAAGTGTGACTTTGTATGTTAACATCAGCAACATCAGTCTGTGTCCCTGTTTCAGGTGATCTGACGGGACATGTGCTGGCCTACATCAGTCTCCTACCCATCGCCATTTTTGTGGGTTTTGTCACACTCATAATGTTTAAACGGGAGCTTCACACGGTGAGTCATGCTCCTGTGCTTGTTTTTTTTTTTTTTTTTAATTTTATTATGTGAAAGTGATAATTGTGTCATGTACAAGAGGCAGGGCAGAAGACCGTGAGCGCTCATGTGTTGGGTTGTTTTTCTGTCTTTTCCATAAAAGATTTCCTTCTTTGGTGGACTCCTCCTGAACGAAGGAGTGAACTGGCTGCTGAAGCACATTCTCAGAGAGCCGCGCCCTTGTGCAGGTGAGTGAAAGAACGAACTTTTGACTCTTGAAGGGTTGGGAAACCTTGCAAGAACACCTGGATAGAGAGTATCTTCTGACCTCAATAAGACAGAACAAATCAGCTGCAACTGTCAGTTTGTGTTTTTTTTTTTTTTTTTTTGAGAACCTGGTATTTTTGTACACAGCAACTCGCATTGAAATATAATTCAAATAAGTCAGCGGTTTCAATAGTGTTGCTCTGTTACTAAAGATAAAACATTACCGACAGTGGGCACGCTAGTCAAACACAAAGCATTTTTACACAAATTCATACAAAATATCTGAAGAATTACATTTAGACACGTCTGCTGTTGCTTCCTAACATATGTACTTGTCAATCTGAGACTGTCAGCGTAGGATGTGTTATTACCACAGATGCTTTGTAGTTGTGCTTGAGTAGAGCCAGCAGGAGACGGGACATGCAGGAAACCGTATGCAGCGGGCAATGGTGCCTTGTGTACAGCATCTTGAGGATAGATAGATGGATGGATGGATGCATGCATGCATGCATTGCTATCGGTACTGCATGTATTGGAATATATCAGCATTATCAGTGAAAGAGTCAGAAACCACATACAAATAAGCAGACAAGAAAAGTAAAGCAGCATTCAGTTGCTCTCGTGAACTCTCCAGAGAGTCGCTTACTCATGTCTTTTGCAGACGTTTGCATTAGCATATACAGCTCCTGTGGGGTGATGTCTGGAAACTATCGGGGCTGTACTTCAAGTGTGAGAGTGGCTTGAATGATCTGTAAATGTAATAGCTAGATTAACATATATGCCTTTATGGATGAATAAAGTATGTTTTATTCTATTTATATTAATACATCTAACAAATTCAATTTAGCAAATTGAATGATCATTTATTCAGTTTTATTTCTTTGTTGGTCCAAGCTCCACAGATGTTTGAGTAAAGCAGGCATAAATCTACACTTTGAGTTTGTCCCACCACAAATGAATAGGCTGTTCACCACCCAGCCTGACATGAATGATCAAAACAATCAACTGAATAAAAGTGTGTCTCAGAATCGCAGGAATTTGAGCGGTGTTATCTGCTCTCAGATTACCTTGATTTATTACCGGCAGAAAAGCCCCAACAGAGGGGACTCTTCAAGACATGTCGATCAGAAGAAAACCATCAACGCCTTTGAAGTATCAAAGGTCACATTTTCGACCAACGCTTTGTCCAAAATCATTTGCCTGTTCACTGACTACTCCTACTACTGGCTTCTTATGGGAGTTGTATCTATATTATATAGTGTACTCATTATCATAAGAAGGAACACTATCACACGTTACTGCAAATGACTGCTGTCACACAATTTGATTTCAGCTTTTTTTTTTTTTTCCTCAGATAGATAAATACAAAATTCTTTGAGCTTTGTCTGTTCACATTAATTATTACATTTGGAGAAAAAAAATGTCATGCCTGTTACAAGGGTAGACAAAGACCAAAGCTGTTGTTTTATTCAAGAATATTCTTTGTGGTGGAAAGAAAACATCATTCATTAATGTTGTTAAAGAACAAACAAAGTCAAAACATCTTTGAAATTTAACCTGAAAACTACTAGCAAATGTCGGACAGGTTTTGGTGCTGCTTCAGGTTTTTTTTTTGTTTAGTTTTTTTTTTGTTTTTTTTCCCCGCTGGATTTATTACTGTCAACTCTACACTGTGTTTTGCAGTGCATTGTGGGACACTGTCAGGGACCAATGGTTATGGAAGTAATTAGTTTTGAAGGACCTTCGCTATTAACTCTGGTTATTACCTTACTAAACCAGTTCTGAATTTATGTATAGATAACTTGAAATGAACTCCATATTTTGTATGATTGATTACGAGATTCTGTTGTCTTTCTGCAGGAGTTCACTCAACCCTACACACAGAATATGGGATGCCCTCCAACCACTCCCAGCTTACCTGGTTCTTTGTTGTTTACTTCTTTCTTTTCCTTTATTTAAGGTGAGCTTGCTTTTTCTTGTTGTTTGGGGAGGCTTAAGGGTAGAAAGCCACAGCTGTGAAACAGTTAGAAGTACAACAACTTGGTAACAATTGTGCATCCAGCTGGATAAGTTGTTAGCGATGATGTAAGTTCTATCTATTGTTTTCACTTACACTTTTAAATGAGGTAGATGCTGTTTTGTAAGCTCTGCTGATCTCTTTCAGAATGCATCAAACGAACAATGCTCGATGTGTGGACCTGCTGTGGAGACACATACTGTCCATTATCCTGTTGGGCATGGCCTTGTCAGTGTCCTACAGCAGGTAAGCAACTGATCCCCTCATTTTATTCAGCTTGTTGATGGTAATCGGCCTGTCAGCAAACGGGATAATATCAACCAAGGGCAGCAGCAGATATTTATCTGTTGTGTCCAGGTTTTGTTGCCTTGACTTTATTGACGTTTAATTTTGTGAGCTGAAAAACATTTTGTTGGATTATGGAAGCACCAAAAAGTCATTGAGTTGGTGGTGGTGGTTTAAATACATGCGTATGAATGAAATTGGGCTCATTGAAACATGGTGTGATCAATAAAGGGAATACTTTAAAACGGTTATTTTCTGTAATGCCTATTGTAAGTATTGTGTACTGTTTCATAATGGAGGCTCAGAAAATGGACATGACTTTGAAGGAGAATCACAGGTGAACTCGAAGGACACTAAAGATGTCCTGACCATATGTTTTTTCCTAAGTGTATTGGGAGACACGGGGTATCATCTACACCAAGTCTGATACAGTGCTTGGATTTCCCTAACTGCTTTAATATGACTGAAAACATGGCAGGCGTAGCCTTCTTAATATGACACTTGTTTTTTTTCTTCATGTTTCTGGCGAGGAGCAGTCTGTTAGCGACTCTTACTGGAAAGCTGTTCCTCGGTTTGTGTTGGAAAGGCAAAAATACCAAATCCTGGTTTACACGTCTGCTCAGTTCTACATGGGTCATTGTGACATAAATCTCATCATCTCCCCAAGGGGTGCCAGGACTCTGCAGATGTTCATGTGCCGCCCCAAAATTAGAGACCACGTGGACTATCTGCGCAGTATTTGCCCTTCAAGTAGCAGGATGTTAAATTTAACAATTATTTCCTGTGACACGGGCAGTGCTGTTAGTTTTTATATTTTGCACACCAACACTTTTATAATTTTTTGTTTAAGCCATTTTGAAATGGCTAAATTTAATTTAATTATGTGCTTCAACTTGAAGCTCTCTCCTTTGAGTGTAGAGTGCAGGAAGTCTTCAGAAATTTGATTTTTTTTGTAAAGCCCATTTTCCCCTGATGCTTAGCACAATCTTTCTCCGTCTGATCTTTTCTTGAACACTTATTTTAGTAAGTAGTTCTAAACATAAACAACTGAATACTTTGTTTGAAGGATAAATGGAGAGTCAATCATGTGTTTAGATAAAAAAAAAAAAAAAAGTGCAATTTCTTTGGATGTGTGAGAAACACTTTCAGGAGTTTGCTGCTGTAGTAGGTTCATGCACTTAGTTTTGTATCACACTGAATATTTGTTGTCTTTCTTTGGTTCTCAGGGTGTATCTGTTGTATCACACCTGGAGCCAGGTTTTCTATGGTGGAGTGGTGGGCAGTACGATTGCTATAATCTGGTTCTTTTTCACACAAGAGGTGCTGACACCATTATTCCCCAAAATAGCAGCATGGTAAGTAGCTCTCTCGTTTTACTGCTTCCTTCTGGTGTCACCACTCATCCTCAGCCGGAACAAGTTGATAAAAGTAATCCATTATGTCTTCTTTCATGTTCTGTTCTTTGCATTTTGCTTTTTACTCTTAATAGGCCAATATCAGAGTACTTCCTGGTGCGAGACACAAGCCTGATTCCCAACATCTTATGGTTTGAGTATACAGTGACCAGATCAGAGGCAAGGTAAGATGGTGATGCATTCACTAAAGGCACATTTAACGAGTCACCTTTGCATAATAACATACCCTTACTGTGAAGCTTGATTTAGCGCTTTAGTTTAAACCTGAGTTTCTAGGGAAGGGACAGTGGTTTGTTCCTTATTGGCATATAAATTAAGTTTTTAAATTCCTCACATTTATCTCTAGATCTGCAAAGTTTGAACTCACCTGGTGCTGAAATGGCTCTTTTTCACATGAACACAGTCAGAAAAGCAGCGCTGACACGGAGTTGATAAGTACAATTGTCATTGAGTCGTGTAGTCCAGTTTCCCTTTTTATAAGCTCTTAGTTTTACCAAGACCTAGATGATTGGGAATCTACTCTGACATATTCAGTTACTAAAGCAGGGAGGGGCCTTTCTAAGCTAGTTAACTTGATGAGATGCATTGGCTTCCTCTTTTTACTTTTTTCCCCAAACGTCAGCGCTGTCAAGATGACTTGTTAATTTGAGTATTATTGTGTTTCAAACCACAAAGTTCATGTGGTTCATGCCACTCCTCTCAAAGTTGAAATTTGACCGTTGTGTTTCATGTGGGATTCACCATATTTTGTTTGTTTTTCTTCGTCTAGGAACAGACAACGAAAGCTTGGAACAAAACTTCAGTGATGACGCACAGTTCTTTTGTGAAACCGAGTTTAGGACCACATGCAGCACACACTCACGCTCATTCTCATCCACAAACGCAAAACAAAACACACTGGAGAACCATCTTTTGGACCAACGTGGTTGCAAGGATTGTAGGGCAAAAACCGTTTACAGGTGGTGAAAGAGTGCCTGGACCTGGCCCGGAGCCCACAGCCTGAGCAAGTCCGTCCACACGCCTTTCCTTCTTGTACAGCTTGCCCAAAATGCTCTTCAATGCATGCAAGACTGTGCAAGAGGCATTCTATTTAATGATAGATTAATATATATATTTTAACTATTAACGCACGCTGACAGTAGCCGTTTACTGTAAGAGATTCAAAGAGCCAGAAAGGAGGCTTTGGTCAAGTTTCAAACTAATTGGTGGGTGTAATTACAGCATGTATTTAGTGATTCTTTTTTTTTTTTTTTTTTTCTTTTTTCTTAAATACTCTGATGGTTAGCTGGTGAGAATGGGTGGTAATGGCTTTGTTGGCAATATGTGGAATTAAGCATTTTTCATTGTTATATAATAGAAAATGGACAATTTCTAAAATTGGTCATGATGTAATATACATGAAAATTTGCACTTTGTGAAATTTACAAGTTAAAAAAAAAAAGGAAAAAAAAAAGACTAACACTAGTTTAATGTTAAGATCCTCCCCTTTTCTTTTTTTTTTCTTTACTCTGTATCTTTGACTCTCAGTTCTTGTATATTAGACTCCAAAGCTGATCTGCAAGCAGTGTAGATTTAATGTCTCTTCTGTACTATTACTTATCAAGATGGTTTCTTTTTCATATCCATGTCTGAGGGTTATGAAACTGAATCGCAGCAGCTTTGACATATTTTTTATTGTTGGAACTCACTTTGGACTGAGAAGGTATTTTCTCGATGCCTCGCACATAGTAGCAGCCTGGGAACAGAGTTCTGGGAACCAGTTTTCTTCTTTCTTTTTTTAAAAAACAAAAACAAAAATTCCATTTCTTATATAGATTTCTGCTGTTGCAGAGAAGTTTTCTTTTTACCTGCATTTCTAAGATAACATTCCATATCATTTAGTGAGAAAACATAATGACTGCTGAGGGGAAATGTTTTCTTTTTTTTTTTTTTTTTTAAGAAAGATTTAAAAACTAGCCTCAGGTCAGTTGTAGCATGTGATTTATGGTTATTCCTCACAGCCTGTGACAGCTGGTGTTGAAAGCTGTCAAATGGGGATCTGAAGCTAATTTAGACAAAAAAAAAAAGTCATCATTAGCTCCACAAAGGGAAGTAGTTCTCTTAGAAATTAATTTTTTTTTCATGTGTAACCTATATCAGGCTGAATAAAAATGTGTTTATGTACAAGAGATGGTCAATGTGTGATACTTATAGTAGCATGTTCTTGCATTTAAAATATCTTCTGTTTGTTGCATGTTTTAGTGTTGATCAAATGTGACATTTTATAGTCTGATTTCCTGTTAATCTTTAAATGCTCTGAAGCTGCCAGGGCGGTTACATCAATGTCAAAGCGAAGATCTGAAAGCGTACTGATGAAAAGATTTCGCAAGATTTTGAGTGACGCCATACAAGTGCGGAAAAACATGTAGCTGTATGTCATAATGCAAGTACTGTAAGGCAAAATTATTCTGAGATCCAACCTTCTCTGGATCAGTCAGTCCAATATGTTATCTAACGCCAAAACTTGAAAATAACTTTAAAAGTTGATTTTCTTTCTCAGAACATGTACCATGTGTGTTGTTAGACCGTTATGTTACAAACAGAATTCATGTGATTGAGAAGGACCCCCACACCCTAAGCAGTAGATCTCCTGTTCCACTGCTTGAGGAAAGAACCTTTCTAAAATTGGCAGCAGTTTTGGGACTAAAGGTTTGGTCCATCTTAAACCTCACAGCATGTTATAGTAGTGCCCATCTAACACCCAACTTGAGCTGGTACGCTGTCCTCATTGGTAAACCAGTAAACTCTTATACCTCAGCAAATACCCTTTAAAAATGTGTGATCTTCTTGATGCTGTGACCGTTTTTTAAATTCGTTTTTACTTGTGCTTTAAGAAATTTGGAGTCACTCCTTTTTTTTACCTATTTCAAAAGGTAACAAAGCCATGTTTACCAAGTTAATTATTTGTAATAACTGGCAACCAACTTAAAGTGCTGATTAAATCTTTTTTTTTTTTTTTTTTGGGGTATTCGAACCTTGATCATTAGTAAAATTAAAGTTTGTCCATGATGATGGCACGGTGGATTAAAGTTAATCAAGTCGGGAACACAAACGTCAAAGATGTGCAACCTGTTTTTTTTTTTGTTTTTTTTTCCCCAGAAGGCCAAATTGACTTAAAGGGGAAGTTCGTTTTTTTTTTTTTATTTATTTATTTATTATTTTTATTTTTTTATTATTTTTTTTCCAAAACCTGGACCTTATTTCTGGCATAAAATATGTTCATCTACTCACCGATAACAGTTTGGTGAAAGTTGGCGTCCTTCGGACGATATTTAGATCACTTGAGATCCGCATATATCAATCTAACGGGAGAGAACAGGGCATAGACAATACAGCCTCTAAATAAGACATTATCTGTCTTTATTTCACCAATACTTTAAGCTGACTGAATGACTATTACACTGTTAGTTCAGAGCTGCCATGTTGTTATTGGGGGCTATCAGGGGGCTTTCTACACATGCGTCTGCAGCGGCGCGCATCGATGACGCCATCCCAGTAGATGCGTGTGAAGAAAGCCCCTAATAACAACAATATGGCAGCTCTGAACTAAAAGTGCAACATTCATTCATTAGTCTTAAATTATTGGTGAAATAAAGACAGACAATGCCATATTTGGAGTCTATATTGTCTATGCACTGTTCTCTCCCGTTATATGGATATACCCGGATCTTGAGTAATCTAAATATAGTCGGAAGGACGCCGACTTTCACCAAACTGTTATCGGTGAGTCGATGAACGTATTTTATACCAGAAATAAGGTCCAGGTTTAAAAAACGAAAAAAAAAAAAAAAACTTTAAGTAATCAAGTGCTTTGGAGGAAATAATTTGGGCCTATATCCTTCTGACTTGTACATGTCTGGCCTATTTAAACAAGCCATTCCATTTTTGATTCACTTTTCAGGTCTCAAGCTATCCCCAAACACCTGTCACATAGCCTAGATAAAAATGATGACAGCTTTAACCTATTTCTGTTTCTCTAAGCTATTCTATCTATTCTGCAGGGTTTGGAATAATAACAGGCACTAAAGTAGAATCCATCTGTATCAGAAGGATTTCCCAGAGTTAATAGCCATTCCTCTGTTCATATATGATAACTGTTTGGCTATGGATTTGAGTTGTTCAGGTTAGTAAAAGGTTGAAGCTTTTGTCAGCTTCAACATTTCGCATGAACTGTTCACATGTTGTAGTTTCAAGGCACCCTGCTCTTCAGGGCTTCCAGGAATGTAAAACAAAGGGGGGGCTGACATCCACCGGGTAACGCCAGGTGTTGCAACACTGTGTCCAAGAAAACAGCAACTGTCATTAATCAAAACTGTCAGTACTTTGGCCGATTTAAAAACTGATAGAGGTGAAAACAAACCAAACAAGAAAAATCTGCTATACTGGAGTGCTGAGCAGGAAGTGACTGAAGGAGGTAAGTGAAAGTGTAATAAATGTTTATCCCCATGAACGTTTTAATTTAAGATCATCCTGCATAAGCTGTCGTGCTGATGTGAATACAGATTAGATCACCAAACCAATCTAAAGTTGAAAATGGTTTACAACAAATGTGCCATTTACTCCTGTTTAAACCACTAAAAACTACAATACCCGGCATTTCAGCAAGACCAAGAAGGTTTGGAATAACACATTGTTAGTTGGCAGCATTTTCCTTTATGATTATAATCAATTTGAGATAAATTTCTTTTTGAGATGGATACTGTTCAGCTACTAATACACACTTTAATTAGCTCTCTGGGGAATAAATTGAATAACTAATCAAAATGCAGTTCTGTTTAATTAACAAGCAGGTTGTAATTCAGGTTTTCCACCATGGAATTGTTTCTTGACATCCTGTGTGACACATTAAACATGTAACGGTTGGTGGAGCGACAGTGAACAACAACTACAAGTTAAATTTTGAGGTAGGCTTTGCATTTTGCTGTTTGACGCCAGTCACTGATAAATTGATGTTTTGCTAACTGGAAGAGTCACGCTTGAAATTTAAGGTGTGACCAAAACAAAACAAGCTATGAACTTGAACTTGTTTAAACTTGAAATTATGTTCAGATTTTCTTCTCGGCTGTATTTTCTTTTGCATATTATGCTGTCTTATTTCAGTTTATAGTCAGAGATGATGACTTATTCAAAAGTGGAATTCTGTTACATGTACCTTCTAATCTTGACAAGATTTATTTGACCAACTATTGAGTCCCATGGTTTGGTTCAGCTCCTCTGTAAAGCTTGACCAAACCTGCTTCTTGGGTAATCTAGTTTTAATCGTATTCTAACATGTGTCCCAACAAAAAACTGCAGCTGTCTTTGAATTTGAAGTCTTTGAGGGATTTTACTGACAAGAAAACCCTGTTTCTGCTAGCACACTGGCAAGACATTCACATTCATAATCTCATTGAATGTTGGCAGTAATTTGAGTTTTGAAATGGAAGCTGCACAACATCCACTCGCATGTTAGGAAATTATTGTATCATGCTTGCACAACCTTTTTTTTGTGGCACCACTCAGATACAGAGACTCTGAAAAATATTTTTCAAATCAGAGGGTTTCCATGATGTTCATCAGCTTGTTACATAAATTACGAGATAAACTGGTATTTGATTCACAGGAAAAACGCCAAACTGAAATAATCAGCTGTCACAGAAAGCATGAAAATGCCTCTCTTAAAGAGCTAATGTCATATTCATTCATGTACAGTGTACTAGCACAGATTAACATTCTGTAATGTGAAAAAAACCAAAAAAAAACACCAAACAATATCTTCTCATGCCTTACTTTCGACGTCACTTAATGTGCCCTTTTGTCTCTTCAATGCCCCCTCCTGAAAGGTCCAGTCTGCTCTAATTGGTCCACGGTGTTGGAGTATAAAGCAGCTACTCATTTTTTGTTAGTTTCAAATGATACAAACAGACATTATGTGAATGTGATGCATGCTTAAGTAGATATATGACAAATAAAATGGCTGTGATATAAATGAGATGTTTTAGTTCATCAACATTATCATCCGAGGTAGAAAACAGCTTGAGTGTTTTTTTGCATGCACAAAAATGCTTTATCATACTTTGAAGAAGACGGAGAAACCAGAGCCCGTTAATACAACTTCTTTAATGGTAACAAAAGTTCAGATAGTCAAATTTAGTCAAAAAGTATATAATGCCATGAACTGCATGTAATTATTCTGCACTTGGATTTTTATTCACTTTCTAATGGATTTTTAAGATTGTGAATTAAAAGCAATTGCAAACATGGCAAAAACAAGAGATATCAACTCTGGGGAAAAGGGCATGGATTGTTTTATTGGAAAACAGAAGGCCACTCTATTTGTCCGATCAGAGAAAAACTCTCCCATCCTCCACAGCTGAGTGCATTGTCAGAAACTTCAAAAATGGGACTTGGGACCGAGAAAAATTCAGAAAGACAGCATATTGAAAATGTAACAAAGAAAAAAAAGCAAAACACAAGTAAAGATTGTTCTAGAAATGATTGATAATCACCAGGAACAACTGGACAAATTGGACAATACCAGACAAACCAAACAAATATGGATACAGAGAGTGTTATTCACTCATTCCGTTATTTTATCTAATGAAATTAAAAATGTATTCAGTTCAATTTAATTTCTTTATTGTCATGATGCATACAGTACAACAAAATTCAAAATGCAACATTACAATCAGTGCCATATAGCAGGGTGCAGCTTACAAAAGTTTAGCTGTTCCAGGAAATTTGACCTGATGAGGTCATGTAAATAAAAAAAAACTTTATTAGTATTCTAATCTCAGTCCTCATCTGAATTATCAACAGTCATAGGCCTGTGTAAGCAGCTGACTAACACGATGCAATTTGAAATGACTGATGCCCAAATACAGGAAAAGACCGCGAGAAGATAAAGCATAAAATGAAGTTGTTCCCTCAGTTTGTGATGTCATTAAGAACTGGCAGTAAACACGGGGGATGATCAACTTGAAATCTTAATCATAAAATCTGCAGATAAACCTAAAACAAAGGTATATGCTAAACCACTCAAAAAATCCCACAGCACTAGAAACTATTTTTCGGAAGAGATGATGACCAAGCTGGCAAAACTTTTGTGAGTACAAATGTAAGAAACCCTGTGAAAAGCAAAGTTTAAAAACCAGAGAAACAGAGGGAAAGTATTTTATCACGTAGGACTCAACTAATTCACTGTACTGTGTATGTTTGTACAGAACATCTTGTGTCCAGTGACTGTAATGTTGAGCCGCCACCACTAGATGGCACCCAGCTCACATGTACACATACGGCACTGCAGTGTGATTTACACAGCTTCTTACTCACCCAATAATAATGTACACGGTTTTAACATCTCAAGGGAAAAGAAGAACAATTATCTATAAGACAGTCAACATGCACACAAGTATCATTTTGAGTTTTAATGCCCTTTTCTTTTTTACTTAATCGTAAAGACATGGTCAATCAATTGATCAAAATTCTAATTAAAACAAGTTACACGTTTTCATAAGAATTAAGAAGTATACACAACTAATTGGACCATTTCTGGCTCACAAATTGAATATATTATCACTAAATAATGTTTCATATCTTAACCTTTGACTTAACATGAATAGTGTAAAAAGTGTTAAAAAACCAACATTTTATCCTTCAATTAATGTGAAGAAGCAATACGCAAAACCCATTTCTGAGTGGAAAATGGAGCTACAAGAAAAAAGCTAAATAGATGCATCTACTAATTGGAATTAAAATTAATGGAACTTAAGTTAAAATGATATGAGGTTAAGGTTAAATGATATAAGTATGTTTAATTGATCTGAAACACTGAAGAGTGTGTCAGAATTAGTGGCTGAGAAGTCACCATCTTCCCCCCAAAAGTGTTTGCACAGATTGTACTGTGTGACTTTATGAGCGGAGCCATGATATGTGCTGAAACTACCGCCTTCAGATTGCTTTTTTTGTCACTAAAACATGAAATACCATCATTAACAGAATGACGTATATGAAATGTGGCTACATGACTACTTTGATAAATATCTTAGCCTTGGCATTCTACTTTTTGCCTATCCCACGCAGATTCCTTTTCTCTATATTACTTTGAGGACATAGTGTGACATATATATACATACATACATACACACACATGTGTATATATATATATATATATAGATATATATGTGTATGTACATATAGGAGTGCACTGTACATGAGCCAGATTATTTGATGCTTGTTCTGTTGCTTGAGTTTGTAAAGAATATGCGATAAAATGTGAAAAACGTTTTATTCTTGTATATGTCGCTGAGACAGAAAAATGATCAGGAATCCAAACAGGAGGCATCTATATGTCCAGTCTGTGGACTCCTACACATTCATCCATATCTTGAGCTTTTGACGAAAGGCTTCCATGCAGGAATAGTTTCCTGCCAAACTTAACAGACTAAGAAACCGTAGGCAGCTATAACGTGTGAACTGTATGAGTACATAAAAGAAATTGAAAAAAAAAAGAGAAAGAATTTATAAAAAAATTAATTAGATAAATAAATTATAAGATAAATTAGATCCGTTCATTCTTGTTTCGTTGAAAGAAGCCAGCCATGCACTTGACCTCTAATGGGAGATAAAACATGGCTGTAAATAAGTTACTAATTATATAACCCATTCGATAAAGAACATATATCTGATTTTATTAGCTAAAATACCTATTTTTCACAACAGTGTATGAGGTGGAAATGTAAAAAGGACTGCAGCGCATTGATTTTAAAGCAAAGTTCAGTCTACTATTTGGCCCACACTCATTGCTTTGAATTGTGTTCTATTAGTTGTAGGATGCATAGCTTTTGAGTGTGAGACTTGTGAGAAATGTTATGATCAGTTTGTTTATTTCACCTGAGCACGCAGATCTCTCTGAACAACTGCTTTTTTTGGGGGTTGTCCAAGAATAGATAAACAGGGCTTTTCAGCTGTATACTTTAAGTGGGAATTATGTCACCATGACAAAGATGAACTGCAAGCATTAACATTTTATGAGAGGTTCCATGTTTGTTGAACACACCTTTTTCATGTCTCCAAGGTAAGTGAAGTCACTGAGTAAGCTGGCAGACTTCTTGTAATGTTATTCTGGTTATCTTTAAAGGAAAGTCAAAGCAAATTTCTTGTCAGATTTCTCTTTCATTGTGAGACATAACTATTTTTTCTTTACCCATTTAAATGTTGCCTTTGCATGCACAGAGCCCATAATTACATGGCTAAATGGCTAAATTAAATAAGAACTAAAACTCATTCTGGCACTCTTTTGTAATTATTCATAAAAATTTGTTTAATTTAATAAATTTCATGCTTTTGACAGGGACTATAAACTGTTACTCTAACAGTAACTAACTATAAACTGTTACTCTAACAGTTTATAGTATTGTTGCAGCAAATCTTTTTCTTTTTCTTGTAATTTTACAATTGATCATTAAAAGCTTTAAGGTTCTTGGTCTGTTGTTTGTCCTGAATTAATTGTGTATCAGTGTAACTTACCATGAAAAAGTTAACTTCAAAAATTTACTTTTGATATAATAAATGAAAGTTCACAGTATCTATACTATACTAGACTTCTACAAATAGACTCTAACATTGTTCATTAACAAGATGCAGAGCTGATTCAAACTTCTTGAACAGGCAGGTCTGTAAAAAATAAAAAGATCTCTTTATCTCTATAATTGTATGGAAAAAAAAATATTATGAAACAAGTGAATAGGAAACTCTTTCACTCATTAAAAGTACTTCAACTAGATTTAATTACACTTTGCTGAACCTGCCCAAAGCACTAGCTGTATTTCAAACCAGACAAAGGCTCATTGCTGCAGTAAATTAAAGAAAATGTAATCCGGTTATCGATCGTGGGAAGCAAACCACCAGGTTTTTTACGGCAATGGCGATCTTTTTTCCTAAACCATTAAGAACATTATGTTTAAGAAATCATTTATAGTCAAAGATTACATGATAATGATAAAAACGTGATTAAATGTGTTTGATTTTGTTTTGTGACATATCGAGTGACAAATGCAGTAACTATACTGGATATCATACTGAAATGTAGCGTTTTGGTGGGATAAATCAACAGAATGGACACACTCAAAGTATAAATAGCCTACCTAACAACATTTTTCTTGCTGCTTTCCGCCACTGAGTGTACCAATAGAGGGTATGGGATTTACTCTTAAAGGGGAACTCCGGGGCATTTGAAGCGTGTTTCCATTGCTAGAGGTTGTCAAATACTGCTAGTAGGACACAGAGAGGTCCAGATCTGTGCTCCCTGTGTGAAGATCGCTCTGTCCGCACAGCATGTCATGCGAGGCTAATACGTGGTGGCTAAGGGGCAAGCGCTAACCCTTCCACGTAAAACAACAACTTGCACACTGCAGAAACGTCACACCACTTTATAAACCATCCGACAATAAAGTCACAAGCCTTACCATCAAAACCATATGCATGGTTCTCACATTACTGGCATGGGGACGTTACAAAACAACTTTATAAACAGCATGTCACTCACCGGCTGGTTGTAGGCTCGCGCATGTGAAAGCCCAAAAGAGTCGATGGAGGATAATCCCATATACAAAACAATTATCTTCTCTAGAAAAACTACGTTCAAGTATTTAAAACATTACAACAATATTACTGGGCATGTATTGTTGTAATGTTTTAAATACTTGAACGCAGTTTTTCTAGAGAATATAATTGTTTTGTATATGGGATTATCCTCCATCGACTCTTTTGGGCTTTCACATGCGCGAGCCTACAACCAGCCGGTGAGTGAATTGCTGTTTATAAAGTTGTTTTGTAACGTCCCCATGCCAGTAATGTGAGAACCATGCATATGGTTTTGATGGTAAGGCTTGTGACTTTATTGTCGGATGGTTTATAAAGTGGTGTGACGTTTCTGCAGTGTGCAAGTTGTTGTTTTACGTGGAAGGGTTAGCGCTTGCCCCTTAGCCACCACGTATTAGCCTCGCATGACAGGGTGTGCGGACAGAGCGATCTTCACACAGGGAGCGCAGATACGCATCTCTCTGTGTCCTACTGGCAGTATTTGACAACCTCTAGCAATGGAAACACGCTTCAAATGCCCCGGAGTTCCGCTTTAAGGTCTGCACTCTAATCTGGTTGTCTTTCCACAGAGTTTCCACTTGGGGGCAACACACCATGACCAGTTACTTTAGGCGATGTGGGTTAGTTCAAGGATAAATCTGCTATTTAAAGGTCAAAACTTATTAAGAGACCTATTGTGATCATATATTTGTTTTTATTTGAATGTTTTTTTTTTTTTTACCGTACTTTCCTCCTAGTAAATACAGTCCATATCTTTATTGTTGATATTTTTAAAGGCTCTCCTCGAAGACGAGCATTAATCTCCTAAATGGAAGCAAATTCCTGAAATAAACTATCTTAACGTTTAAATAATTTGTATTCCATATCAGGCAAATGGATATCAGACTTGAAAGCTTTATTGCATATTGTTTTATAGCTCTTGTTTCACCTCCAACAGTTTTAATCTTTATTTAGACACTGAGAGATTTGTGATGGAAACAGAAAAATAAACAACCTCTCTGTCAGGCCCTGATCCCAGAACAGCTGGTTCTACTTTTGTGCAATACAGAGCTCATGTTAGAATCATTTTCATATCACAGAGGATAAAAACTCTAATACAGTGCACGCCACAACTTCTGCAGCTTTACACCTGCTTTGTGAAGTGTACTTTACTTTCCAACCACACTTTTTTCTGACACAGATGTTCAGATGCTTTACTTGAAGATATCACTTTCATCCCTACATTTGTAGTTTTTGTCACCTGCTAACTCTAATTACACACTAAGCTCACCCACAGCCCTCTCCTGTCTCGACTGCAACTACATTAATTCATTTCACCATTTCTTCGTGTCGGCGTCTTGCAAACTATTTACATTTAAACACAAAGTTGCTGTCCTCTCAATAAAAGCCTAACCGTTTACTCTGAAACGGGGATCGGCTGATTCGCTAGTCACATGACTAATCAGCCATCACATCACATGATCGCCCTTGCTTTATTATTTATTATGCTTTATTATTTATTCTTTATTATTTATTCTTCGGCGACAACAACTTGGTCCACGAAATTGTCCCACCATGCGCTGCTTCTTCCCGGTCTAACCCAAAAGCGGCGCTCCATGTACGGCTTGCGTTGCTGCAGTGGCTGGGTTTTCATCATAAAAGCTTGTTGAATCTGGCGCCTCCTTGCCACGTATTGTTGTGCACAGCGTACTACCAGCAGTAGGACATGGAGCAGGCTCCCATGCTGATCGTGGTTGTCCATGATTTCCATATTCTTCTCGATGACACGAATAGAAAGGAAGTTTGTAACTGAAGTGAAGCACGCCTGTTTGTTTTTAGTTTCCCAGCACTCAAGTCACATGACATGACCAACGATACCAGCCTAGCGAATCAGGGAGGAGTACGTCCGCAGTAGCTAGAGCTCAGCACTGCGGATCCTCGTTTCTCACCGTTTACAACTGCTAAAATCAGCATCATATGCGAATGCTTACGTGGACTCCGGCGTCTTTGAATCCTTCCACCTATGAAGTCGTATTCCAGTATTTTAATGTAAATGGACAGTGCATCCGCGATAGAAACGATATAGAAACAGATTAGTATAAATGGCACCTTAGTGTGCCAGTTAGCACCTTTTGTACAATAGTTTCAGTGCATCAAACCCACATCACAGCTTAGTGTAAGTGTGGTAAAAAAAAAAACACTGCTGCATGGTTGTCTTTTCCTAAGTCCTGAGGAATTTTTCCTCCCTTTTCTCCTTAACTCCATAACGTTTTTCCAAGAAGGAAAAGAGTTTAGTAAAAGACGAAAGGAGGTAATTCCTCTGACTATTTGACTGGACCCTGACTTTCTTGTTAAGATCCCCCAACAGGTCAGAAACAAGGTGTTAAAGCCGCTGTTAGGGTTTGTGCTTATTCTGTGTTATTTTGTGACTTTGGTTTAGATTTTCTTGTCCGTTTTTTAGTTGTTTTTGTTCCTGTGTTGCATGTTGAATTCTGCCTTCTTGTTTGTGTTTTGGAATATCCAGTCATCCATTTCCTTAACCGCTTAGTCCACATGGGGACGCGGTGGCAATATGGAGAGTAGAGAAGCCCAGGCATCCCTGTCCCCCGCTACTTCCTTCAGCTCATCCTGGGTGACCCCGAGCCGTTCCCGGGCCAATGGAGAAACATATGTCACAAAGTCTCTCCAGCGGGTCCTGGGCCGACCTCGGGGTCTTGTCCCTGGTGGTCGTGCCCAGTATGTTTTGGAGTAATTGGTTTGAATTAGGATCTATTCTGTTTGTTTTAGTCTATTCTTGATGTCCCTTTTCTGATCCTCAGTTGTTATTCTTGCTTTTGTTTTCTCAGTTCTGTTCTTGTGTTTATTTTTTAGTCCTGGTCTCAGTTTAGTTTTTAGTTATTTTCTCAGTCCTGATCTTTGTTAAGATTTTAGTTCATTATCTATAGCTTCCCAGACTCACCAGTTATTGTCCTCAGTCCTGTTTCGTTCAGTTTTTTATTAGAGTTTGCTTTCAGTTTGTGATCTATTCACGGCTTTGTTTAGTTTCCACTTTCCTGTTTATCCTGTTTATCAATGTTTCCAATTAGTTGATAATGCCCTGTCACTGTTTAGTCTCCTAAGTTTTCCTGTTAGTTAGTTCTTTGTTGATTTCATCATTAGTTTTCAGTCTTTTGCTTTCATTTAACGAGTACAATGAAGACTTTTGGGTCTTCTTAGTTTAGTCTCCGGCTGGTCCGCTTTTGGGTCCAAACGTCACGCCTTTTATCATGGATCACAACAGCTGACAGAAAATAACCATTTTTAACCATAATTGTTTATCATCCTTTTTAAGTATTAGACAGCTGCTTTGAAAGACAGATTGTAGATATATAAATAATGTATATTTAAGTTGTATTAACCCTGTAAAATAGCAATTAGCTATTACAGATGGTGTCTGTATCAGTGGTGAGTTTTGTTTCAGTGGTCGTACTTTTCACTCTGTTCTTCCTAATCCTAATATTACAAAAATGATAAATGCCCAACTTCCCGTTTTCTGCTCTACCTGTACAATTGTCTTTCAGGTCAAAGATCATGTTTGTGGAATTATTACATTCACACTCCACAAGAATCTGAATCCTAGAATAAATATAAACAGAGTCCTGTTTGAGGGTAAGCTCAACAACAAGTCCTCTAACTGGAATGGTCAGTCAAGTCATTTGTTCATATCCGCCAATATGGCTATTAGTGGCATCCTGTAAAGTGCTGCTCCTGCAAGTCACAGAAGCGTGAATGAAGCAAGTGAGCCATGCGCTTTCAACTATAGGGCTTTTAGTGACACATAATTTTTACGACGTGACCATCACCCTAATGGACCCCATTTGATTGGTTGCCTTGGTTACATGTAAACACATCACGTGATGGCGAAACTGTCACTTTCTGGTTGAGTTTAGGAATAAAGCTTCTTTTGGTTAGGATTAGAAATCAAAAGCATTTGGGTAGAGTTATAGTTCTGTAACTCTACCCAAGTACTACATGGCAATATCATAGATGCCAATTTATACCATATAGCCTACACATGAAGTTAATCTCACCAGCACTGGAGGTCACATATGTTTTGAATGTAATCATTGACCATATCTGACCACATGAAGAAATGTCACATGGGCAGCAGGACAGTCTCAGCTCAATAGAAGGAAATGTTTGTGTATTGCTGGGTCAATTAGTCTATACAGCTATTAGATGAATGTAAAAAAAAACTAAAAAAACTTGAACAGGTTAATCTGTTTTAAAAAGTACTCTTTGTTTTTACTTTGGTGATGCTCATTAGTCATGAAGCACCACCAGCAAATCTAAAGGTTTACATAGCAAAACATCTCTACATCTATTCCATGGACTGTTTGTGGTTTATGACTGAATACAAAAACTAATATTCTCACCCCATCGAGCTTTATTTTGTGTTTAATGGTAGTAAACATGGTAACAGAACTATCTCAACATTAGAATATGCTGAAGAAACATACTAACATTTGCATTTATAACTAATAGTTCTGAATAATGTAATATGTTATGCAAGCTAATTGGCAAATATCAGCTTGCTCAAATGCCAGTCTAAAACAGTGACTATGGTAAACATTAAATCTACTAAACTTTGCATTATAGCATAGCCTTTTGAGTGGGTTAGCTTTAACATTAGCATTGGGGTAAGAGGAAGTATATGATAAAGTGTAGCCTTATACAACTGTTTGTTATAATATCAACACATATGCATTTTAAAACTGTCTTCCTCTCTTAATTTTTAGTAAATGAATACCTGAACTCACAGCTCAGCTATTTTTGTGCCTGTTGGTAGCATGTTTTTCTTTTTTAATTGACTGAACTCAACGTAGCTAAACCGTCATCAGGCTCAGGATTACCACTGGGATCTGGTGGTATTTTTCCTTTATCTTCATAATCCTCACAGTCAGAATGAGTAGCCTGTGAATCCCCTTAATGTTGTGTTTTGTCACCTGTTCATACTTCTGTTGAGTCTTAACAGGGATGCTGATGTCTTTGACTACGGCTTTGTTATTGCACTGAAGGAAAAGCTCCCACAATTTTTTTCCTGATCTGATTCAAAAGACTGAGTTTAAAAATTGAAATGTAAATTTGCAACTCTTAATCATTTATTCGGATGATTTGTAGACTGTTTGCAGGGCTCTTTAAGACAGACTTAATTCAGTGTAATGCAATTCAAATTTGCTAAACTGCTCAGTAAAACAGACATACTGTAGTTGGCAAAACAATGAACCGCTTGACTTGTGTGTGTTTCAGGAAAAAAAACTCTTCAGTGGTTATTGATAATATAATCTAAGGTACACATTCTCCTTTATCTTGACAAGAATCACAGTTATACTCTTATTGAAATATTTCATAGTTCAACTGAGTGAAATCTATGGCATATTATTGTCTTGACAAACCCACAATGAGTAATCACTCGAATCCACAGCTCTTCTTTGCTTTTCATAATTTTTTTGGCTTATTTCATGTCCTCTGCTCCATCTGCTGAGTTGCTGGTAAAGTCAGTGGGACATTTAGTACTCAAAGATGTTGAAACAAACAAAACAGGAGTTGTTACTTAACATAATCAGAAATGAAAGAAAATCAATATTGGACTTACAGTAAAATTGTTGGATGTGCATCTGGTGAAACCATCTATAAACTGTAAAGAGGCTGTTGCAAGTCTGTGATATAACATTTCTAATATGACAATAAATCCTATTTGTTTCCTCTTTGAATATTAGTTGTCTGATATCTGTTTGGCTCCCTTTTTGGGGGCTGCTTATTAATAGTGTTTACATTATTTATCAACATGCATGTTGTCATTTTTTCCCAATACATCAGAACTACGTAAAATGTAAATAAAAAAGAGAATGCAAAGATTTTTAGATTCCATTAACCAATATCTAATTTACAATAGAGCACAGAAAACATCAAATGCTGAAAGCAAGACATTTGATAGCAGCACCATGACACAAAAAAGTTGGTACAGAGGCAACAAAACACTTGAAAGGTAAGTTGTGTCAATAGAAACAGGTTGAAGAAACATGGAGCAACTAATTAGGTTACCTGGCAACAGATCAGTAACACGATTGGGTATATAAAGAGCACATTAGATAGAGAGAGTCTCTCAGAAGTAAAGATGGGCAGAGGTTTAGAAATCTGTAAAAAACTGTATCTACAAAAAGTGGAGCAATTTCAGAACAATGATCCATGATGTAAAATTGTGAAGACTCTGAATACGCCATCATCTTCAGCATGTGATATCGTCAAAAGATTCAGAGAATCTAGAGACATATTTGTGTGTAAGGAACGTGGCCAAAAATCTATATCGTATGCCCGTGATCTTAATTCACTAAGCAGCCAATACATTAAAAACAGGTATTGTTTTTCATGGAAATCACTGTGGCCACAGGAACACTTCCAGAAATCATTGTCTGTCACCACAGTCCACTAATCCAGGTTAAAACTATATTATACAAAGAAGAAGCTGTATGTGAACATGATCCAAAAATACCAGTCTTCTCTGGGCCAAAGCTCATTTAAAAAAAGGTCGAGTGGAAAACTGCCCTGTGAATTCCTTCTTCTTTACCACATCCTCCTAACGGAGGAGTCAGAACTATTCAGCTTGTTATCAGCGCTCAGTTAAAAAAACCTGCATCTCCGATGGAATGGAAGGTATATTAATGCCTATGGAACTGGCAGATTGCACATCTGGAAAGGCTCCATCAACGCTGAAAGGTAAAAACAGGTTTTTGAGCAACATGTGCTCGCACCCAGATAACATCTTTTTCAGGGAATGCTTTTTGTATTCCAGCAGGACAATGCTAAACCACATCTATTATAACAGCATGGCTTCGTAGCAAAAGATTCAGGTGCTGGACTGACCTGCCTTGGCTGCAGTCTAGACCTTTCACCAATTGAAAACATTTGCAGCTTTATGAAATGCAAGACACAACAAATAAGATCCAGGACCATTGAGCAGCTAGATTTCTATATCAGACAACAATGGGACAAAATCCCTTGTTCTATCAGTTTTTCCCAGCATATAAGCAGGTTAACTTGCTGAAAGGATGCATCAACATGCTTCATTTTAGATGTGATGGCGCTGATGCCCTTAAAATACAATAAGAAAATCAAATTACTATACAAGTTGTTAGTGTTTATTCAATAAGACCAGTCTTTTGCATCATGCATTTAGAATCTTTCTGTGCCTTTTTGCAAACTCCAGGCTGCTTTCTTTTGCCATCTGGCCACTCTCCCACATAGTCCAGATCTGTGAAATGCAGCACTATCAGAGGTCTTTCCAGAAAAATCCCTTCTGGTGGCCAATGAATGCTGTGGTCACCATCAGTCAGATCCTTGGATCTCTGTCACCTCCTCAACCATGATGTTTAAGGAGAGACTTTGTACTCTGGCCGTTCCTGTATTCCAGTTCTCTCATAAACCTACAACATTTTTTTCAGATACTTAGTTAACAAAAATGAGTTATTATGTTGCAATGCACAATACAGGCACAGTATGTGTCTTCTGTTACTGCAGTCACACTTTTATCTCATTTGGTGCAGTACTTCTGGACACAGCACTCAGTTAAACACCAAGTTATTCCTGAGGAGCTCCTTGTCATGCTTTGTGTTTAGCTGATGGAACATGTTGCAAAGTGTGCAGTGATGGACAGCAGTGATCCATCTTAGAGCAGCAGGGAGCTTAGTCCACATGCTTTTGTGATTTCTTGAGCTCTCTGACAGCATCATGAATATTTGCCCCTACCGACACCCATCACCACTGTGACTTTTATCTATTTATTTATGAATCTTTCCTGCATCTCATTGCATTCTGGAACCCCACAGTGTGTGTACACAAAATATGTTTAACCAACAGTAGGACAGCAATTAACAATTTTTAGGCAGTAATAAGGGCATCAGTAAATTTGCATGGTCTCAGCTTTGTTCATCAGTCATCTGCTCTTTCAGCACATTTATAGATTTCCCAGTTTGAGGTTGAGCAAAAGGCTCGGTACAATGTGACAAGCTAATGGAGAGCTTGTTTGAAAATATGATCATCTTAAGGACTGTGAAAAACTGAATAATTGTGTTTGATATTTTGAATTATACCTCAAGAAAGTCCACACATCTGTTGACCCAGTCTTCCCAAATTATATATCTTAGAAATATTCAAAGAAAATAGGTAGAGAGGTAACAGGCGCAGGTGGAGCAAATAGCATTTACCCCTCTCTTTTTATTTGGGTGTGTCACAAGAAAATTAAGTGTAAAATTTAAGAATGCTATCATCTTACATGTGGAAATGTTCATATAAGTTGTAATTATTCCCTGCTGTCTGTAGGAACCGTAGGACCATATGGGTCGTTTTTAAAGGCATAAGAAAATGACCCATTTCATTTGTTTTGATTGGAGGAAATGTCGATGTGGCTATGTTGTGTGTCAAACATTTTGGGGAAATGTACTTATTTATGATTTTTTCTGCTTGTTACCTTTGTCAGAGAGGTTCGGGATAAAGAATATACCTTGCAGAACTGTATATTCCTCTGTGTGGCTTGCACATGTTTATGAAAAGAGCGAGTGGAAAAATCATCACAAATGATCAGCAAACTATCCTTTTATAATTAGAATGTCCAAAAGCTCAAAGCAAAAAGGATGTGCTTGTTTTTCTTTACAACTAACTGAAGACAGAAAAACAAATGACGCTGCTTCCTGTTGGCTCCTAACTGCTGTGCTCTGGCAGTAAAAGCATACGTCATGTGCTCCAACACATCCTCATCATCAGTGGCAGTGGTACAGGGTATGATAGCATGGCAGACCTGGTCACAGATGGTACACTTAGGCGCCCCAGAGGCTGCCTGCTGGCAGGACACACACGTTACACAAGAAACACTGTTATTCTCTGCTTCCGCTTCAGACACACCTCCATCAGGTGCTCTCCTGTGGAAATAGCACTGATATGCCCTTTGTGTATCTGGCAGACTCTTCATATAACTGAATTTTCTTTTTCTTATTTTTCCTTGCACCCATTTGTTCACGTATCAGAGACTACAGCAGTTTTAAAGGAGATTTTACTGTAGTAAAGTAGTTGGCTACTTTTTTGAATGGGATGATGTCATCACTGTGAAGTGCTGGAAAGGAATGGATGGTTCACTTTGTTCAAATAAAACTAAATACATGCATTTGAAATAGTGGTAAATGAAAATGTATCCGGAAGGGGAAAGAAAAAGCCTAACTTTTTCTTAAAACTTAAAAAAAATGCAATATAGAAAAAACAGACTTGTGTGACATCTAAAGATGTCAATAACCTTTTGCACCACAGATAATTGCACTCTCTTGTGTTAGTCCCTGTTTTTGAGTCTGCTGGTAGATACAAGGCTCCCTTTCCTTTCTCTCTATATAGTGACCTTATTGACTCCATCTCTATCTCTTTCTTGTAATAAAGTGCTTTTGGCAGATCTCATTAAAGCTCGACATTACATCTTAAAGAGGCTTATAGCAGATCTCCCAGAGGCCTTGCATCTCTTTAGCAAAGTTCTTGAATCAATCAGAAATGTTAAAGCCCCCACTGTTCCTTGTCCCAACAGACTGAAGACATCTTTCGTCTTAATATTTGCTGAGTATTATGATGACATGAGCTCCAATATGCCATATAAATCAAAATGTAAATGAAAGTGCACAAATAAAATGAGCTTGTTCATTTATTTACATCGTTTTTAGAACGTTTTAATTGACTGCATAGATAATATTTTCCCATACACATTCCACCATTTTCGTTCAGGCTGAAAAACTAAACAACTATTGGGAAGACAAGGAGGAAAGGATGCTCTGCTGTGATTGGTTGTTAAAGTGAAGTTAGATTGGATCTGTGTCAGCGGCTGATGCACTCTTATGCCAACTGTTCACGGCCCCTCGAGGATAAAGCCAAAAGAGTTGGGTGATGCACTGACTGGTGTCATTATAGTTCTAATGAGAACTAGCAGGAAAGGTCATACTTCTCCAGTTTTAGCTTCGCTTCATTGGCTCCCTGTTAAAATCAGAATAGAATTTAAAATTCTGCTCCTCATGTAAAGCTCTAAATGACCAAACTTCATCATATCTTAGAAATCTCATAGTGCTATACAGAGCACTTCACTCTCAGACTGCAGGTTTTCTTGTGGTTTCTAGATTTTCTCAAAGTAGATGTAAAGTAAAAAGAATTTTGCATTCATTTATGTTAAGTGACTATCTGAAGCACTCATTTGAACATTTAGAGATAACAGAAGCTCACAAAATGCTTTGCCATCTAAAACTGCAGCACACAAGGGAGGAAACTACAAAAGAGCTGGAAAATACACTTTACAGAGCAACTTAGAAAAATGAAAATAGAAAAATTGAAATGTAGAAAATAAAATACCTATATTTATTTATTTATTTGTTTATTCATAAATTAATTTAGAAAAAGAAAAATGTAAACCTTTTCTGGGATAAATTCATATAGTCCATTGTGCTGTTCAGCTACTAAATATAGTATTACACCCATGAGAAAAATATTAGGGGGGCAGAGTGGGAAGCTAAATCATATATTGCAAAATTACAATCATATAAAGTTTCCAAACTCTGTATTTTTTTTACAATATATGAATAGCTCTTACTCTTTTTTTGTCTTTTACCATTAAAAAAAGGCTGTCTCTCAATGTGATGTCACTTTATTTTGAAAGGGATGGTTAGATAGATCTGTTTAATTTTCTTAGTAAAACTCTGTCTCCAGGTGACTTGCACTCTGCCAGAGATGGTGTTTTGTTATTTTTCTATTTCTTAAATGTCAGTACTTGTTCACTGGTTTGTCGGTTAACCAAGCTTCCTTTCTTTGTGTCATTTGGCAGCCAAGAGTTTCTTTGTGTCTGATTGCTTTTCTCTTCAATATCTATTGCTCCAATTAGTCTCCCAGATCTCATCATTAAATCAACTCAGTTAGGTGGGCAAAGAACTGAGTAACTGAGGATATCATGCGAAATCTAGCTTATTTTACACAAACTTGACAATGTTTCCTTTATGTTAGGGTTGCCCTTAATAGGGATATTCAACCTCTTCTTCTCTAATATCTTTCATTATATTTTTGTGACAGTTAGCTACTTTAAAGTCAAATTTGTTTTTAGGCAAAGCCATCTGGAGCCACATGGACTGAATGTGAGGAATGACGGTCAGGTCCCTGGTGTCCTTTATTGATTAAAACTCTTCCCTGAATAAGTTTCAAACCTGCATATGGATGCATCTTGCACCTGTGGTTTTGGCATATCATTGCCAAAAAGCACACCAGATGCATCAAAGACAAGAATGGAAAAATATTCTTGCAGAAACTGAGACAAACTGTACAGGTCCAAGCAATACTCTACTTTCAAGCTATCTTTTTATTTTGGTATATGCACTTTTGATTAAGAAGATATTCATCTTCATTTCTAAATCTTACACAATATGTAATAATGCTGTCCATAGTTTTAATTAAAGAACAGTGGCTGCCAATAGGTGCAGTTTAAGTCACCATGTCACTTTGATCAGATAAGATTTAGATCCTATGACAAGGTAATCTTTCTGTCAGAGGAGACAATAAGACAGAGACAGTTCTTTAAGAAAACAGAAACTTTTGAATGTATGACAAATAGTAGCTCATTATCAAGTAAAGATTCTGCAAAAAAAATCCCAGAAAAACTGATTGATCAAGGATAGATCAGGGACTTATATATGAGAAAGGATTATTGACATTGTGTCTCGCTCTGTGTGTGCTTCCCAACCACTTGTTACTAGGAGGTGAATTGTTTAATGCCTTGGCCTCTGGAGCTTACTGAAGGGGAGCTTTGTCAATATCTTAACTGGGAGTATGAGCCTCTGGCATAGTTAGGCTGAAAGCAGCAGAAGAAGGATCTGCTGAACTGCAGAGCTGGTTTAGTCTCACTTGATTTAGTTGTGGTGAATACTACAAAGCAGTTCATCCATCGATGTCACTGGACTTTGACATCAGTTTGTTTGATGATCTGAAGATGTTTTATATCTGAAAAAAAAAGAAAAATGAATGTACAGAATAAGAAGTGCCTTAGGAATGTGTGAAATTGGCTTGTACTGAAAAGCATTTTGAGAAGTCTACAAGACCTGGGAAGCACAACATAAATGCAATCCATTTACCGGTCCTGATGTATGCCTCCCCACAGTTTAACTCCCAAGCTCTACAAAGGTGTCTGAATCCATCCATCCATCCATCCATCCATCCATTATCTTCCGCTGGTCCGGGGATCGGGTCGCGGGGGCAGCAGCTTGAGCAAAGAGACCCAGACGTCCCTGTCCCCGGCCACTTCCTCCAGCTCTTCTGGGGGGACCCCGAGGCGTTCCCAGGCCAGCCGAGAGACATAGTCTCTCCAACGTGTCCTGGGTCTTCCCCGGGGCCTCCTCCCAGTGGGACGGGCCCGGAACACCTCACCGGGGAGGCGTCCAGGAGGCATTCTCACCAGATGCCCGAGCCACCTCAGGTGTCTGAATACTTTTGTTAATGTAAGTGTTCTATGCTTAATCAACTTTCTTTTTTGACCTCGGGCATATAAGTGTAAACTGATTGGCAGAAATGACGAAATGACAATATACTGTAGAATGTCCAAGGTGAAAGGCTTTCGATAAAGTCTCGATAAAGTCTTTCCTAATGGCCCTGTCACACTGTTGCGTATGAGAGAAGCGTATGAGTTGCGTATGAAAATTAATCATACGCACGAAAAGTCCTTGAAAATAAAGAATGACTAGCGTATGAATAGCATATGAACTGCCCATGCCCAGCGTACGTTTCAACGCGCCTATTGAGAATGAGGAGTCACGTGACTCCGGTCGGCCATGTTGGCAGAAGACGCTATTGGTTGCCAGGGGCAATGCCATTAACTCAGCAGCCTTTCCACATTGCTCCATTATTGCAGTAGACGACGCGCTATCAACATCTCTCGAGACATTCATCTCGATCATGCCTCCCAAGAAGCAATCGTCGTTTGCCCGGGCCCTGGGCCGAGGAAAAGGCAAAAAAACACAAGAATCATTCTCACCCAAACCTGCTGAAATGCCTGATGCACCTGCGGCTGATGAGTTACATGCTTCTGAGCGATCAAGATCCCCAACTCCTCCTCCTGACCGCTCCCGTGAATCGTCGGTTGCCTGCCGCCTCCATCTCCGCCCGTCTGGCGGAGATGGACCCAATAAGATGCATTTATTCTACTTAAAAATGTTCTAATAACAGTTTATCAGTTCTGAAGATCAGTGTGGAGGAATGTTGGCTAATTCCTTCATACAGACCATCAATGATTCTGAGGTTTTGGTCGGTTTCCTCACTTGAGGTGCGTGATTCAGGTTCTCCCAAAACATTTCTAATGGATTACAGGTCAAGACTCTAAATTTGGCATAAGAAGCCTTTGGTAAACCTATTTTCCCTTAGAAATTGCCGGTATAATCCAAGTGTTGTTGCTCAGATGAAGCAATACACGCCCAAACCATGATACCATCATCATTATGTTTCAAATTGTAGTGTTTTTCCCTCTACTAAAATTAAAGCTTTTTCATTTAAACCATCAAGTGCTGTTTTGGTAAACCCTTCACAAAGCAGGCTTCTGGCTTCATGATCATTTGCAAAGATGGACAGCAATGCCCCTTTTATAAAGCAGTGAGTTTCTCCTTGCAGCCCAGCCATGTACACAGTTGTTGTTCAGTGTGCTGCTAAGGATGGAGTCATGAACAATGACATTAGCTGATGTGAAAGAGGCCTTTATTTGCTTAGAAGTTACTGAGTCCCCTTGTGAACTCTTGCAGAATCGCATACCTTTCTCCTGGAGCAATCTTTGTCCTTCACCACACCCAAGGAGGATCACAGTGGTTTTTGAATTTTCTTTGACGTCTAAATTCTTTACAGACAGTTTTATAAACCTTTCACAGACATGTGTTCAGATGATCAGTCTGTAACAGATTCCTATATTTTAAATAGAACAGGACAGCCACTCACTCTTCATAAATTAAAACATTGGACTCCAATCTAACCTTTTAATATAAGCTAATCTTTGAAGCTCACAAACATTTGTCACTCAGAGATATGCATTATAGGATCACCTTTCTCAATACTTGCTTTATTTGTGAAACTAGGTTTTCATCATCTTATCCTAGGACTGCGTGAGGATATCTGATGATGTTTTAGGTCCTTTATTTTGATGAAATAACCATCCATCCATCCGTTTTCTATACCCGCTTGGTCCAACTGTAGGGTTGCGGGGGGCCTGGAATCTATGCCAGCCGCCATTGGGTGAGAGGCAGGGTACACCCTGGACAATTCGCCAGTCCATCACAGTTGATGAAATGTATATATATAAATCCAAAAGGATTCTCTGCACAGTGTATGTTTTTTCTATTCTTGTGCAGCTGAAAATATGACCGGTGAAAGTTATGCATTGATACTTTTTAACGTGAGCATGAAATTTGAGCATGTTAACTTCTTTTAGTAACATTTTTACCCTGTTCATTGTTGTCATGATCTGGTTTGGCTGTGGAGCTGTTCTGTGTTCTGAGTTGTAGGTTGGGCTGAGCAGGCTTCACAGAACACCGGGGCGGAGTCTGGTTGCTGCCTGCTGCCACAACTGTCCTTCATCTACAGTCATCAAGACTCCTTCTTAAGGAGCAGCAGGAGCACCAGTCTTCGCCAGATCGTGAAACCATTTTCAGTGGTAATCAGGCCTAGAAACTTTCCCTCGAGTCTTGTATAACTATAGTTGTTCTTACCACCTTTTTCACTGTGATTCCTGCGCCCAGTTCTCTGACCCATGACACCAGTACCCACCTGGATTCATCTTTCTGTTTCCTGCTTGGATCCATAACCTCTCCAGCCTCCATTCCCTCAGAGTACTCACTAACCTGGTTCTTTCCGCCTGCTCGCCCTCCTAAAACACCGGACTCATCTCCCCAGCCAGCCGATCTCAGTTCACCCCCCCCCTGTGGATGTTTTTCCCCACTCAGACTCTAAGATCTTTTAACACCCCTATTTTGGATTTTTCTGGATTTAACTTACGTGAACTCATTCTTCCCTTATCTCTCCATACAGTATCCATTCAAGGTTTATTTCTCTCCAGCATTTTTCCAGCCGTTCTCCCAGTTCTCAGTTCTCATTAGATAAACCTGTGTTGCCCTGGTGATATCTTGCGTTTGAGTCCATTCCTGGTTTTGGCTTTTGCCACCATGACAATTGTAAACGTAACTGGAATTTGAAAACTAATCTAAAAAGACATACTATACTGGTCGCTCAGATTTCATGGAGTAGAAAAGTTTGGACAATGCTGTTAATTCATAAAAGCAGGCCTTATGCCAAATTAATTTTAAATGAGCTTGTTAAATTGCCCGCCCCTAATCCTGAGACTGAACCATAAGACATACTACTTTGAAATGCGGGAAAGTTATACATAATTAAAAGTAAATTAGGTTATCATTGATTTGTTGAATTTCACCTCAGAATATTGAGTAATGTGTACTCTTAAACAGACTTGTATTTCATACAAGTGACATACTTACTACTTTGCACCAAAGACCACCTATAATGGCACAGGAGTGTTTTGCACATCGCGGCAGAGGAAGAGAGCCAACTGGGCTGGTCATTGTTGGGATCAAGTGGTAGCTCAGCTGTGTTGTGGATATGAAGGCGACCAAGTGCAAGTGAAGCTGGAGGGGTGCAGGACAAGTGGTCTTCTGTTGCTGTGGCAACAGATGAGACATGAGATGGGTGAAATCAGTACACGTATTACATAATTTGCATTGTATATATTACAGTGCCATGGAAGATTAGTATATGTTTTACATGAGAAGAACTTCATTAGAAGTTCGTCTAAAACAAGACTGAGGTGGCTCACTGAGGATTCAGTGAGGTATTGATGACAGCAAAAACTTGCATTTCAATCTCTGGTAAATAACATAACTGGGAAGAACATGCTGCTGATGTAATGTTGTGTATTTCCTGTTAGTTGTGATACAGAGTACTTCAGTAAATATCTTCAATAAGAACATGTTGCAGTGCAGCATTTGTACTAAAGTAAAGTTACACATAGACAATGGAATGTTCGTTTAAACTTTCAATGTTTTATTGTAGGAAACAACCACTACTTCACCTTCTTCTGATTTACAACCTACCCAAAATGGTAGCGTGTTAAGCCAACAATAACTGGAGTAAAAACAATATATTGCCTCACTAAAACATATAAAGCTGGTCGGTGCAAAGCGAACGAAATGCACTGTGCAGAACTTTGATTTCCCAGACAAAAGGTGAAGACTCGAAGCTGAGATGTGCTGCAACTACCAACATAACCACTAGACTTTTAAAACGGCTGCTTTTAATTTTATTTTAAAGGCAGTCCAGTGTTTACTCTCATCATGTCTTTTTCTTTTCCGATACTGTTGTCTTGTCTCTTTGCTCCATCTGTCATAGTATGTCTCCATTTTTGGCAGAAGTGGTTTTATAGTGTATTTTTACACCAATCTTTCTTTGAAGATATAAGTTGATGTCAAAAATGTCTTTCTATTGTGCAATGTGGTACGATAAAGCAAAATGTGATTCTGATGAGGTAGTTGCCAAGCTGGAAACCAAAGCTGTGAAGGGTGGTGTTTCAGCCCCCGGACCTTCCAGGGCGGTTTTGGTCTATGAATATGCATAATGAGCATCAGTGTACATCAGAACGAATCACATGCACATGATTTCAAGGTTCACATACTTCTTGAGTGATGCTGTAAAGAATTTATATCACAGTGAACACAATTTATAACAACTATTTCCAAGGTACTCCTTTTATGACTGTGTAAAACGAATGATTTTTTTTTCTCAAATTTGGGAGTTCTTGTAATCCAGCAGATAAATGAAAAAGTAAACCAATGACCAAATAATGTAAAACAGTTAAATAAGATCTAATAGATCACAACAACACCCCTTGATAAATGCAATGATTAATTCAAAAAGGTGCATAAACAACATAAGCTGAGCTAACATGAAATTTCAAGGCACACCAGCATGTTATATCGTTAAGTTATCAGATCATGGGAATGAGAGAAAAGGTAGCCTCTAAAAGAGGTTAACACACTGATACAGCTCAAAGTAACTATCAATAAGTGTGCAAAAAGAGTGACAACTCCAAAGTAGGAATATCACCGCATTGGACGGGCGGTCAGGTCACAAGTAACAATTTATGTACTCTTGGCACTGTACTGCCAAGAGTACATGAATTCCCCTCCATGTAAAGCAGGGTAAGGTGGGGACTTCCTCCCAGTTTGGAAAGTGATTTTCAGAACCCGTTTCTTGTTCACAGTCTGTCTATTTTTCTTTGTAGCACTCGGAGATGATCTCCACTGTTTATTTGTATTCATAGTTTGACACTAATCTAAAGCTTTGTTCTGAATATGTCTGAAGCATCTTACAGTTATCATTCCAGTCTGTCCCACCAAATCACAGCGGCAGGAAGTGTTGCTATGACTTTGTTCAAGTAGTCTGCAATTATATTGAAATGAATAAAATGCATTCATTTTTTTTTGTATAAATAAGATATCTTCATAATTTCTGTTTACATTTGAGAAACTTTATGTTGAAATATTCAGACAGGTTTACTAAGAGAGACTCTACTCCAAAACAGACCTAAATCGATGCGTGAATGCACTACAAAATTTATCTAAGCTTAAGGCAGAAAAACTTTTCAGTGTCACGACACACTGACTGTATGACAGCATTTTTTAAATTGATTTTAATTCTTTTTTTAAATGCCAAGATTTGTGACTGAGCTAGTAAATTTATCACAGAAATTTCTGTTAAACCATTGCAGACTTTTGCACAGTGTGTGAAGCGGAATTCATGAGCTTCACAGACATCAAGTCTCACATCTCCACACTGCTATATGCGTGCAGGAGTATCACAGAGAGGGCAGCCATCCCAGCCCTCTGATTTCAGCTCCTCTGCCACACTTTGTCTTGTGCCTCGTGAAAGGACTTGAATTTCATTTTCTTGCCTGGAGCACGGGCATATTGAGGGTTACATTCAGCACAGCGGCAGCCATTTTTCAGACATATGCCAACATGTTTGAAATATGGCACACTGATACTTTCAGAAGTGTGCGTTTTAGTAAAGGACACTGCTAGACACAAACAAAAAGGCAATGCAAAACAGCCAAACTAAGGTCCATTGTAAGTATTTTCCACTGGCTTATTCAATGAACAACCCACTAACTTTGCAAACATGAAACTGTCAGTTTGAGTGCTCCACCAGGATGTAACAACAAGATGGAACTAGTGCATGTGATGTGGTTAAGGCAATGTAGAGAAAATGTGTTGCTTCAAATGTAGCACGCTGTTATGCGTCAGTGGGTACGCATGAATATTTATCCAGATTCATTCTTGCATGCGTTGAAGGAGATGATGACGCTAAGTTTGCAACTTTTGCAATTGTTACAGACTAGAGTGCAAAAACTCCAACTGTGGTGCACAACATTCATGCATGATGAGATAACCTTATATTCTTTTCATAACTTTCGCAATGTTGTATATTTTCTAGTTTTTACAAACACAAATTTGCCGCTTTTAATTTGTAGATCCATTTTGGCGTTCATGAGTTAGGAAACCTGTACTGACCAACCAGGTATATAACCACTGTCATGAAATCACTTAACATAGCTGCAGTAGATGGTTTGTAAAGCCAGATAACTGAAAATTCCCATTGATATGCTGAAATTGTTTCTTAGTAAGCCCTGGAAGGTAACAGGAACATCCTGTGATATAATTGGCTTTCTCACCTTTTGGGAATATTTGTCTCGCATAAGCCTATGTGAGTTATCCTCAGACATAAGGGATAAGAGGACAAAAAAAAAAATGATTACATCTTGTTTGCACTGAATCTTGTAGAGTAAACCTGAAAGACATAACCTACTTGGTCTTACACTGTGTGTGTCCAAAATAATTTGCAGGGGTTTGTATAATCTTTTAAAACATCATTGGAGGGTGTGGACGAGCACACTTAAGTCCATTTAAAGAAAAGTCCAAAAGTAAAAGATGGACAGATTGATCAACATAGCTTCTCTTGCAAGCCTCCAATCCTCTCTCTTCCAGGTCCATTTTAGGAATCGAGACATCCTTCAAAATATTTGCCTGTGAACGATTTTTCTGGGTCACAAACAATATGATGGAAGACAGGGGACACACGGGGGCTGAAATTAGAGTTTACATTCTGTAGTCCAAAGCGCTGAATGTGGAACAAGTCATTAGCTCCTGTCACTGTAGGTACTAATTTTATTATATGTGTGGGTGTACGTACGTCTCAGTTTGTTGCGTTAGATCTATTTTCCCCACTTAACAGTATTCATAACAAATTTCCCCTCCCATTCTGTGTATTAAAAGATGCTAAATATGAAGGTCGAAGCCACTTATTTTCCTTGTCAAGCAATGCCTTGTCTTTATGTATTTTCTTACATCTGACTCAGGCTAGATTCATCAGATAGTTAAAGAAACATGATGTGTGCACCACAGACTAATTAAAAGCAAACATGTAACACCAACTGTTGCATCCACATATGAGGTGGGGCCCTGGAAGCATGAATTATTCATGTACATTAATGCAATTATATTCAGTGATTTTTCACAGGCTCTGCTACCACATTGGGGTGGTAACAGGTGGAGTTTTTAACAAACAGTTTTACTGAACACACATCTGTACCCATAGTCAACTCTTTCTAAACAAATATGATTCCTTAAATCACTGTCATTCACTGTCAGCAGGTAATTCTAGAGAGATCTTGCTGTGGGTGCTTGCTCGTAGCTTTGCAATTTCATGCTCTTTTTTTGGCTCCCTATGTTGTGCTTTACTCTTCTTTTTGGTGGATTCTCATCCACCATCTTTGATGTTCTTTTAACACTGTTATTTGAGCACCTTTTGCATCATATCCTGCCTCCTTAAGCATTCTAACAATGTGTCGCTGGAGAATTTCCATCTTGGGCATGGAGTCTCCTTCTGTATAGTGCAAATAAGTGGCTGTGAATTAGGTTTGCTTATCATTCTCCTGATATTATGCTGTGTTCATGTGTGAACTGGTTGTTTTGAGATGGTTAAAAAGCTGCAAAAACATGTTGTGAAGCTGAAAACCCCCCCATTGGTTCATTAAATTGCTGGCTTACTGTATCATGGCACTGCGTTTCTAAGCATCTATTTGCAACATCTGTAATCCTGCGTGCAATCGTAAAGTTGAAGTTGAGTGAACTCAGTTTATTCATTATAACTGTCTGGGATATGAAGAGTTCTGCTTTGTTGCACAGTTTTTATGTGTGCCACTATTGGAAAAGTAGTGTTTGCCTCATCTGATTTCTCGTTACAAGTATGATCCAGGAATCAATGTTGAGAGATGTAACGATACTAACAGAGCAGGACTTCACATGTGGAACATATCAAGTCTAGGCTACTCTTCCAAAGAACATGATATACTTTGTCAGGCTTTTTCTAGAGGTACTGTGTTTTGCAAGGATTTCTTGTACCCTATGTTTTTTCCAAAAATTATGAAACTAGGGACCAGTTCCAATTAAAAACTCACAGAAACACACATTCCTAGAAGACAAATCAGGCCATGTGCAAGAGATGGTGTGATTGGCTGAGGCCCCTGGGCATAACATGAGGAGCGTAACAGGTGTACACATCTTGAAAATAAAGAGTGTTTTGAAAAAGGAAATCTTAGGGCAATCGGATTTAGAGGTCTCGTGGACCCATGTGAAATCAAAGCAAGAGGCAAAGGCACAGCTGGGGAAACAGTAGAGAGGTGACATGGACAAAAGTACATTATTTTACTAAACTCTGTCACGTTTAGGCAGCGTCAGGAGAATATAGACACACTTCAGTTGCCGTTCTTTTATTTCTGGTGTATTGCAAAACTTAACTTAATACTATGAGATGAGCGTAATGTTTGTATGATGGGCTGTTTTGTCCTGCTCCTCATCTCATATGTAAATAATCATGGTTGGCTTGTATAAGCCTGATAACAGTTATTTTGACTCCACCTGAGAGAACCACATAATGAGGATGTTGGAAAGAAAAATACATTTTTATTTTATTCTTTAACATGATTTAGGAGTGGTTAACATCTTCCCCTGTTCTTCCTGTGCCCTGGGAATTTCTCCTGTGCTCACAGAATTTCTTGAGTTGCTCCTTTATTCCTCTGAAATGTTTTTCACATTCATTCTGTAAGAGTTTCTATTTATTCACCTCTTATTTCTTTGATTCCCCCCAAGCCCCCTCTCCCACAAGATAATTCCCTCATTTGCTCATGTTTTCTCAAAGGAATAGTTCTACGCATAACACAGAAACTACAAGCTGTTGTGTTTACAGCCACTTTTTAAAACAAACTACATATATACATAGATTTGATGAACTTCAGCAGAATATTTCTTGTGCACTGATTGTTCCTTTTCATTTTAAATGAAAGGAGATGCAGAATAGTTATTACAACTACCACTGGCTCAGAAAGAGGGGAGTGATACAAGAATCCCCATCCTGCTCTTTCTCAGAGACTTAGTTTGGCTTTTATCTTTGATTTAAACTGTATCCTGATGTAATGCAGCCTTTGTGTCTCTTTATCCTCTGTGGGCCTCGGCTGAGTCAACAGTGGAACATTTCACTGTGAAATTACGTTGTAGTATTGCTAAGAAACAATTGACGAGGACACGTTTGGAACAGCCTTGCCAAAGGATGATGGGTGACGAGTGGAAGGTTAGTCTGGTTTTAGGGTTCAATTTCTCAAGGACGTTGTGAATCACCAACAAAGTGTCACTGCAAGAAAACTTAATCTATTGATTTTTGTCCACAGACATGACTTTCTCTGCTTTTTGAAAATAGAAATGACTACATGGTGGATTGCACCATTTCATGAAATGGTCACAAAACTACTGCATCACATTTAAGAGATGGTAGAGCTACACGACTCTTGAACTGAACAACAGAGCTCTTCTCCAATCCCCGATGTATGTAACTTTACTTGGAAATTTCATTTTCAGGATTTTAATGTTTTTAGTTGCTGTTTCATGACTGTTTTATACCTTGCAAACTACTTGTTTAAGGTTAGGAATCAAAATAAAATGATTAAAGGTAGAAAAACATCATGTTTTGTGTTGGGAAGGACAGTAATAACATATTAAAATGACCTTTTTCTGCTTTGTCCCATCCTCTCGGCCAGACTAAGGAAACATGTTAGATACACAAACCAGATGTCCTACTGACATAAATCACTATAAAAGTCATACTGGGGAGCATGAAAGATATGCAGAATTCACATTTATCAGCATGAATTGGAGATTTTATTGTTTTGTGACCATTTCAAGTTTGGCAACGTGACTGAGCTGGAATCACTGTACTTCTCAGTTGCTGATATTGTGGGAAGTATTTTAACTTACCCCATTATTTGTGCTGCATCTCGACACATAGAAGCTCTTTTCATCTTTAGTCGGTGAAAAATGACTCGTATCCTTTTGACATCAAAGCAGCTCAGTGCGACGGTTGGAATTTTTTTACAGAATAATCAGTTTTGTAACGACGAGCAATACCGTGTTCAAATTGAATGAAATGGAGTTGGAACAGAACTTTTTTGTTTTTCCTTTTTGAAAAGAAGAGGATTAACAGCGTGCCACTGGAGACTTGATTGAATGGGAAAAAAAAAAACAACAACAAGCAAGATGGCAAATAACAGTCATATTTACTTTAAATTTTACACTCAGTGTAATAAAATGAGCATATGGAATAGTTGTAAATGTAATTTCTTTATAATTTATTGTAACTTCAAACAAAAATAATTTCTACAAAAAATATTCAAATAATGTCATATAATATTGATACGTGTTTCATATCTTTTCTTTCTCCTTTAGACTTCTGATTAGTTGAAACCTGTTAAACTCTGATTCCTGAATACTGTGAAGAGTAAATCTCGTTAAATGTGGCAACAATCACTCATTCCTATAACAATCATAATAGTGACTTTTTTTAGAATTCATAACTCCCAGGATATTATATAATATGTATAATCTCAGCACTGCTAGTGGGCACATTTAGATACAATGACGAAAGGTATGACTAAAAAAAATAAAATAAAATAAAATAAATGCAGCAGAAATAAAACAAATGCCAAAATCAAGTCTCATCTTTTAAGAAATGAAACCTGGTTAACATACTATGTAGGCCTCAGCAGTAGAATCAAAGAAGCACCTCCCGACCCGTCTGTCAAGTCGACATGTCTCTCCCTGACACAGTCTGACCACACATACGTTGGTCGTCAGTCTAATGGAGGTGAGATCCTTCACTCAACAAAGAAGAAAATTAAAAGAAAAGGTCCTTGTGGTTACAACAGCCATTCCCTTTGAAGTGAAACAGTGGTGATTTAAGTGTTCTCTTTATACTTTTTGGTTTGATGCACATTGCTCCAGCTGAGGAATAAAGGGAACAGTGGTTGGTTGATTATTTTCCCCTTTGACTGCATCTCTTTGAAGTCGCGCCTTTTTTTTTTTTTTTTTTCTTTTTCTTTTTGTCCTTCTCACACCTGAGCACACACTCTGTGTCTAAACAGTCCGGTGTGTGTATGTGTGTTTGCAAGGAGAATGGGATTGGGTAGTGGTCCGTGAGTGTGTGTGCGCCTATAAGAGTGCTGTCATTTGCATTTGTTGGGGTCCATGACTTGTTAGGCCCTCCTCACTCTGGGTAAACCTTCCCCTCACGTAAACACTCATATACACACACTCATTGGTCTTTAGGGGGGCTTTTCGTGGCTCAGTGGGGTGATAACGTGGCCAGCAAGTAGGTTAACAGAGTGCAGAGCAGCAGGGTCGCTGTGGAGAGGTGCAGTGAAGTGGCACCATTGCAGTCCTTGCCTGCCTCACAGCGGGAGTGTTGGCACAGTATTCCCTTAAACTCTGGAGGACAGATGCACTTTTGGTTCTGGTAGCACGTTCCTCCATTCTGGCACAGGAGCATCTCCTCATCGCAAATGTTAGCTGTGAGCAGAGGCAAGAGAGAAAAAGCAGCAGGGGGAGAAGTAGTCGACAAAATGGAGAGGGAACAATTTGCAAAGGTAAGTAGAATGGAAGTGAGGAGTTGGAAATCAAGCGCATGTAGCAAAGTGACAGGTGATGAAAGGATAGTGGAGAAGTAAAGAGCACATAAGCAAAATAAATGTGTATGACAAATTCATAGGAAAAAAACATGATAAGAAACAGATACAGCAAGAGCAGAAAAATTCAGGGCAGAAAGAACAATGCATTAAAGATTGGAGAATTTATCTAGCCTCTTGCTTTCCTCCTGTCTTTTCCTCTGGGATAAGAGCAGGTAACACCTGCCTTTTTTGTTTCTGCAGCCCTTTTCTCTGTCTGTTTTTCTTGAGCCTGCAGTTTCTCAGGGTCAAATCAAAATTGTTGCATCAAACCCAGCAGGAAAAAAACTAACTAATAAAAATAAACCGCACATGTGAATATTAAGCAATGATTGGAAGAACAAGCTGCGTCATTAAAACGCTATAAAAGAGTATTAGAAACGGCACGGAGGTAGTTGTGCTGGATGAGATACTTGACCTAAAAATGTCCTGAGAGAAAACAGGATCAGCCTTCCATAGAGATAAATAATTACATGTACCGACATTTTTCTCATTACACAAGAAACAATTGCCTGTGTTGCAGTGTTTTGTCTTACCTAAAACCAACAGCACAGCTATTTATTACACTGTGTCCTTTATGATAATGAATGAACCCACAGTCAAAATACATCCGTGTCTGTTTTTTTTAGCGTGTGTGTTTGAGTGTATGGCGGGTCTATTTGCGATTGACGCCCCTAACTAGATGGTAGATGGCAGAGGAAGGAGTTTCTCGGTAATGGGGTTAAGGTGTGACAGGGTCATCAATTAAAAGAGTAGCTGATGCTGCTAATGAGCTACATGATCTATTCCCCTGTGAGTAAAGAAAACATTGGGAGCGGCACAAGTTAAGTGGACGGTGCACTTGAAAAGGTCTGGGAAAGGCTGCAACATATCTTCTGCGCTGACTCTTTAGACTTGAACCCAGTGAAAATCTCTGTCTTCATACTCACAATAACAGCCTTGTTTCCAGTAGTATCCCGGCTGGCAGTCATCACATTTGGACCCTGTGGCTCCATCTTTACACTGGCAGAAGCCTGTACCATTACACCGGTCATGAAAAGAGCCCATCTGGTTGCAGTTACACTCTGAAAAAAGATAATTATTTACAAATAAGACATCTGTAAATAAGAATTTGTTGTTTGCTGGATACTTTGGGGAAAAAAAAAAAAAAAAAAAATAGAAATAACTGGCTCTTTTAAATTGGGATTTGACTTGACTTTAGTTTTAAAAAAAAAAAAGCACATCTCTCTTCAGACCTCAGGGGTTTATTAATCAGCATAAGGTTTGGGCGATTGCACTAGTCATTTATTGACATCTGGCTGAGTCGATTACATGTTTCGTTTTTTGGACGGCGTACTGAAGTTGTAACAGAATAAGTCAAGAAAGACAGAGCTGCCTGGTCTGCCAAGCATTTGGTATCAGTTGTGTAAATACATCCCCCACTTATTAATTCATGCTGGCTGGATGTGGAAGTGTACTTCACCACACACTCTTTGATTCTATTGCAGAAAGACTGCTTCATTAAGTTATTTCAGCTTGCAGCTTTAAAACTAAAATGATCAAAACGGTTGATTCCAAATGTTTAATTTTTCTCTCTGATTGCACTCACTGAAAATTGAATATGGGGACTGGGGTCTTCCGTGAATATATTATTGATAAATAATTCTAGATATTGCCCAAAGCTAAATCAGCAGCTCCACATATACAGGGATTTACATGTGAATTAGACTTCACTCAAAGTAAAGACTTGTCCCAGGATACTATAGAAATGAATACCTAAAATGTAGGGCCTTTCTCAGCCCTTTTCTCAGATATCACCTTGAAAATTGTCCTTCAATGTCAGAAAGTACTGTGATATTTGACCTCTGAGAGGTAGGTGCATGGGACATTGTGGTGTTTTTAAGCATTTGAGGATATTTTTATGTTCCATAATTCAACAGTATGTTAATATATTCTGACGCAAAGACTTTCAACAGACTAATTCTTTGAATTAAAAAATTTTAATTTAGATGGGATACTAAATCACTGCACACAAACGTTCTCTCAGAAACATCCCATAGCTTTCACTTCTTATAAATCATAATCATTTCTTGATATGGTCAAATGCAAATATTTACTCACATTGTTCACCACCTGATTACAAGGTCAAGTCTTATTCACATGTTATTTTTGGACAAACATTTTTATTTTAACTTGTATTTATCACTTCAAATTCATATCACTCAGATCAGTGATAGTTTCCCATCAGAGCTACATATTTGTCAATTAATACTGAACCTATATTTCTCTCATGACTTGTTGTAAGATAATGGTTTGTCTTTTGTATAAAACAAAGATCAGATTAATTAATTTATCATCAAACGTGTTATAAAACATTAATAAAAAAAATAACAATGCTGAGACCCAGATTAAAACCACACCAATGCAGTTGGTATTCCTGTTTGTGGGTCATGCACATTAATATTGGGATTGAATGTGACCCACTGAGCAAATGTGTGTTGAGAATGAGAACCTATGTAAAATGTGTTTCCTGCTCCAGAAATGTTTGTGTGAACCTATTTCTGTTGCCACACTTTTAATGTGCCAGTGTGCTGGCAGATGAGCTAATGGGGCCTTATTTGTGCTGACTCCAAGACCTGGCCCTGCGTGTATCCTGACCACAGCGAGTTTACCCTCCAACCCCCTGCAGTCCGCCCACAGATGGATCCAAATCAACACCAGATTTTAGCTCCACAGCTATGCAAACCGTGACCTCTCATCAGCACATAATGCTAATAAAGAGTAAATAACAGTCACAGTATATCAGGACTTAAAGGGGAACTCCGGGGCATTTGAAGCGCGTTTCCATTGCTAGAGGTTGTCAAATACTGATAGTAGGACACAGACAGGTGCAAATCTGCGCTCCCTGTGTGGAGATCGCGGTGTTCGCGCAGCCTGTCATGCGAGGCTAATGTGGTGGCTAGGGGCAAGCGCTAACCCTTCCACGTAAAACAACAACTTGCACACTGCAGAAACGTCACACCACTTTATAAACCATCCGACAATAAAGTCACAAGCCTTACCATCAAAACCATATGCATGGTTCTCACATTACTGGCATGGGGACGTTACAAAACAACTTTATAAACAGCATGTAACTCACCGGTTAGTTGTACGCTCGCGCATGTGAAAGCCCAAAAGAGTCGATGGACGATAATCACATATACAAAACAATTATCTTCTCTAGAAAAACTGCGTTCAAGTATTTAAAACATTACAACAATACATGCCCAGTAATATTGTTGTAATGTTTTAAATACTTGAACGCAGTTTTTCTAGAGAAGATAATTGCTTTGTATATGGGATTATCGTCCATTGACTCTTTTGGGCTTTCACATGCGCGAGCATACCAACAACCGGTAAGTGACATGCTGTTTATAAAGTTGTTTTGTAACGTCCCCATGCCAGTAATGTGAGAACCATGCATATGGTTTTGATGGTAAGGCTTGTGACTTTATTGTCGGATGGTTTATAAAGTGGTGTGACGTTTCTGCAGTGTGCAAGTTGTTGTTTTACGTGGAAGGGTTAGCGCTTGCCCCTAGCCACCACATTAGCCTCGCATGACAGGCTGAGCGAACAGCGCGATCTCCACACAGGGAGCGCAGATTTGCACCTGTCTGTGTCCTACTATCAGTATTTGACAACCTCTAGCAATGGAAATGCGCTTCAAATGCCCCGGAGTTCCCCTTTAAGAGTGGTTATTTTCCCTGAAGACAAAGTATAACATTTAACTTTTTCATTCTTTTGGTTTGTTGCCTCAACACAATTGAAATTATGTGATTTATAAAGGGTTGACTTTCAGCTTTAAGGATGCCTGAAGGTAGCCTGGGCGAAAGCCGACTGTTGACTCCGTCAAACAGTCTGGAAAAACCCAAGAGGAATCCGTTTTCATGGAGGGTGGGACCTTACTCAGCAACTTAAATTCATTGGAGTTCCCTTAACCAATCAGTAATGTTTAGAAAGGACGTAGGTTATGCGCCGAGGTTCATGCTTACTCTCGCGAGGCTCTAGCTCGCGAATCACGCTTCCCGCATCCGCTTTCATTATACCGGTACCATTTGAGAAATCAAACTTTTCCCAAAGCCAGTTGGAAGGAGAGCTCCGACATCCTTGCCACTAACAAAATTGACGAGGCATTCCTCTTGCTCTTGTTTTAATTGTGTAATGCTCTCCAGAGTTGAGACAACTTCATGGATAGCTTCTGGCGTTCTTCCGTCGCCATGTTTATTTCCGCTGCGGTTGAACTACAATTATATGGACTACAATGGACTCCGCGCGTGAGTTCTGCGTCACCACTCGCAACTGTTTGCTGATTGGCAAAACCCTGAGCGAACCGAGGTAGGGGGATTTGGCCAGACTATGTGCGGAGCCAAAATCTTTGGGCGGAAGTACGTAGGATGGCGTCGCCAGGCTAGCCTGAAGGTGCTTGCATCAGTGAACAGTGTATGACTTCTTTAATCTATATTGTCCTAGGTATGCCTTGATGGTAGTAAGGTAATAGCCTTAAAAACACAGTTTTTATCTCCAGACAGAGGAAACTTCTATGGCCATGTCAGTTATCTGAAACAATTGTTGATCAGACTGAAAGAAGAAGTCTAAAACTGAGACGGCATTGTAGAGTACCATTTCATTCTTGCCTAAAGTCTCCATGAAATAGGAATTCAATGTTTAAGTGTTTCTACTTGTCACACATTATGTCACTTATATACATGGACACAAGTCTGTGTGGTTATATTTCATGGCATCTTATAGTATGTATATTAACACAAGAAAATGCAGAAACTCATCCTGTGCTCCTGGGCGGGTACAAATATTTTGCAAAATGACGTTCTGTCCCTCCCCCATGACAACAAATGAATGTACTGACACAGAGGACTGCATCACAGCTCAAACACGTATAGCCTCACTCCAAGGCATGGAGTGTAACCACTAACTTAAGACGATTGTACTTTACTTTACTTTGTACAGTACTTGTTTACTTTAGACAGCTTGTACTGTTTACTACACTATAGCATTATCTTTTATATATATATTACACTACATGGCAGCAAATTGATTATCGAAATACAACAGGTGCCTTTTACTTGAAGTAAATTTAGTTGATAATACTTGTATGATTTTGAATACGTATTGAATATTTTTAATTATGTTGCATTGCTATTTTCACTTTATTAAAAAAATCTGAATACTTTGTCCATTGCTGTCAACTCCTGAAATGTCATCATGCTTGTCCTCTTCATCCCTTTCTGATACGTTTGATAAAGTCCACATGCCAATACTATGTTTGTGGCGAGAATGGTAGATTGTACCTGCTAAGATCTGTAGCTGAACAGTTGGAATACACCAGGATGATGCAGCCCCCTTAGCTTCCTGTTTTTGACCACGCACGCACCCTGCTACTATACTGATACATAGACCTCTTCCCCAACATGCTCTCACAGTCTCCCAACAGACTGACCGATGCAGACGCTCTCGTCATCCAGTTCAGCAGAGGCGTTGCGGAAGTATCCCAGTCTGCAGTGCTGGCAGTTCTGGCCTCTGGTGTTGTGCTTGCAGCTGACGCATGTGACGATGTTCAGGTAGTCGATGTAGCTGCAGCGGTTGGAGTGGCCGTAGCACTCGCAGTCTGCAAGAATAGAAATATATCAGTTTAGTTCTTAGAAGAGGATAAAAATGTTGTTGCTTCATATGATGAGAAACGGGGCAGGAGAGTACTGAAGTGGATTATTGGATTAGAGTAGGATATGATAAATGATTTGTATTGATTTAAGTCTGAAAGTTTTAGTTTCAGATGTCTGTTTAAAGAATGAACGACTCAGTTTGTGTTTTATGAGGCGCCTCTATTACTCTTTATTGGTTCAATAAAGACAAACCACTCCCTCCCCATTACTACACTCAGGTTTGCTGAGTCTGCTCTACTGTGCAGCACTGATTACTGATGGGAATTCCACTATCCTGTGGGTGCACTTGTATGTGTGGACACATGCAGGTGTGAGTACAGCAACGTTCAGTGTGTCTGGGAGTTTAATTATAGAACCAGATGAGTCGATTATAAAATACAGAATCATAACCAAGGGAGTTTGAGGTGAGTGATATGATGTATTTTTCGAAACTACACATGACATTATGAAATCAGTCTGACCCTGGTTAACCTGCTAGAACAGTGTCTCTTCTCCAGAACAGAGCATTAAATGTATCTGGATAATTTATTCTAAACCAGCCAAAATAATAGATTAATTTGAGATATGGCATTGTTTTAAAGGCTGTTATTTTGTTGTTGTCCACCTGTTCAAAATGTGCTACAAATAGAAAGAAAATAAAATTGTGATATTATGATTGTTTTCACAGTCAATATTTAAGCCTGGCCATGTTTTTTTTTTATTTATTTTTTATAATAATTTTTTTTATCTCTAAACCTATTTGTTTTATTTTCCTGCCTGACCAGCTGTGAAGGGCAGCAAAGTAGAGAAGCGTAAAGTTGTTGCCTGACGGTCTTCGTAATGCTACCGCCTATCATCAACCTCCTTGTGAGAATTTAGAAACATTGAATTGTTTTGCAGTTTCACATCATGCAAAATGAAGCGTGTTAGAACTTTTAAAGGAAAGTGGAGGCATGTAACATTTTTGGAGCCCTGGTAATGTAGTTTTTTTTTTTTTTTTTTTTTTTTTTCAAAATCATATGCGACAGTTTAATGGAATTCAATGTTGCATGTTGTGCTTGGTTTAGCTTATGATGAGCTGAGTGGTTAAGTTATTTTAGGCTGAGACAAAAATATCTCTTTATCTGAGACCGTCAAAGACAGTGGAGGGTGGGTATCCCTCAAACAGTTGATGTGGTCCCACATTTTGCATCATTATTGAAATTTATCAAACGTCATCAAAAGTACAAAACAATACTGTCAATATTTTTTTGTTCAGTCCCATTCTCTGTGATTCTTACACTTGTTTTCTTTTTATTTCCTCAGTTTCTCTTTTTACAAAGAGCTTCACAGTCGGAGCTGTTGATTAAATTTTCTCTTTGTAATTCCTCATTTATCGTGAGAAGCTATGATTACAGGCTTTGCTTGGTACATGCTTGGTAAACTGAGACTTGTTCCAAATTCCACAACATGAAAAACCAAAATCAAGAGTTATTGTAGAATGGTAACGCCGCTGTATAAATTTTCCACAAAGGGAGAAATGAAATCCTGATATTAGCTATTGCAAGATACTGTGCAGAGGGGTGCATCGAGAGGTGGAAGAACATTTCTCCTGTCTCTCCACGATTATCTTGGCTGAGGCTGGTTCCTAATTAAGATTTTATTAAGCTTTAGAAGTAGGCTGCAGCAGAGCGCTGCAAGGCATCACTGTCCTCTAAAGAGGCGTTTACCAGGCATGTTTATGCAAATACACATTTAAATGCACATTAAAAAGTCGGAGTTTAGCTGTTTAATCAGCCATCACATTATTATTTTATTATTGTTTGGTTGATGATGTGAGCTAAAATATTAATGAGCTGGTTTAAAGGAAGTCAGCCAGAGAAGCACCATAAAGTGCCTCTCTCAGCATTGAGGGAAGCATGCTAGCAGTGGGGGAGAACTGCCTAATTAAATATAAATGGCCAATTACTTCGTAGACTAGAGAGGCAATGGGACATTGTTCCACAAATTAACGTTACAAGTCAAGATGCTTCTTCATTGGTATTTATCAGATGTGAATAGTTAACATTAAAAGACTACTATTTTGGGAGACGGACACCTGCCTGGATGAAGACTGAGTTTGAATTAATAACTGAATAGTTTTCTGAAAAATATCCTTCCCACTCCATTAAACACAAATATCAGTTTAAGTAACTGTTGGAGTGTTAATATGAAGTGAAAGTGCAGACACTTACCTTGATGATGCATATAAAGCAAACATAACCATGAGTGCCACAGATGCAAAGGGAGGGAATGGGCAAAATAAAAAAAATAAACATAAAACATACAATGAGGGGAATTTTTCCACATTCTACTTGAGTGACACCATTCGAAGTTTATGAAAAGGGCAGGAATAATCCAGAGGATTTAAACTAACTCAAGTGTTCTGTCTGGTTCTTAAGACCACATGCTGTTCATTTTGGTCTCTTACCTTTGAAATCATTGTATATGATCCCAAACAACTGTTTGGCCTGGGGCTCTCCTGAGATCAAGAGTTTCAGAAGCCCTTGAGGGATGAAGGAATCTTTGTTTAAGTTGGATCTCTGTGTCATTCACTGTGCTATAGTCTCTTGCAGCACTTAACATTCACACAGCTGGAGCCAGTATATCCTAGAGGTCAGTTGGAGCAATAAAGGGCTCTAACGGATGAGGTTGTACGGATACTACACTAGACTCTCCCTAAGAGAAGGGACTAGCTTTCTTTTTTCGTAAAGCTGACAAACACTGTAACTACTGCAGTGTTTCTTAACTGGCTGGACAGGTTGAATTTAAAATCCATCCAAGATTTTCTCAGAGTCTGTATTCAAGGAGTCACAGTGAGTCTCGCCACACTACAGAAAATGCTCAGGACTGCTTTGGGAACCCCTAAGATGCACTGGAATAAGCCTGAACTTCCCCCAACCCATAGGACACTCCCAGGGGTCCAGTGTCCAGGCACTGACTGGTCGGCGCAGTTTGTTGGTATTTAGCTGTCAAGTGTAACTTCTGAAGATAGACTTAAGATCGAAAGAATTTGAATAATACTTAATACGAGTACTTACCATTTTTAAAGAGAAATTGCTTACCTAACTACTGAAAATGAACTGTGGGAGATATTTGGGAATGATTCTCTAAAATTCAAAAGATATATAAATGTTTTTTCTTTCTTTAAAATAAAGACATTTTGACAGGTAGACTGTCAGTTTGAGTCTTTACAAAATTTGTGCAACCAGTTATGGATCACTGCAATTTTATCATACTCAAATTCTACCTCTCTTTTTTCCTTTTGTGTGCTCTTCTTCCTCTCTCCCAGAAGCATGTTTTGTGGTCTCATGACCGCCTCGTTCCCTCTCAGGCTTTTCAATGACATGGTACCCTACAAAGGAGCAACAACTCAAAAATCAATTTATATTGATGCCGCACAGTTTACCTTGGACTGTTTTTACCAAACTCGATGGCAAAAGGACCACTGACAAGTCAACAACATCCACAGATCTGTGATAATCTAGATCTTTCTGTAAAATAAACCACAAAACAAATGCTCTATCATTTTTCAATCAGGCAACGCTTGAGTATTTAGAATTGGAAGAAAATACCAGTGTTCATATGTTTAACCCAGTAACAGTTTATTTCCAGAGCATCTGCACTGTCAAATTTATTTTTCCAGTCTCGTCAACCCATTTTCCCCACTTAATCTTTTATATTGTCTTTGTCTTTCAGCATCTCTAAATGTCTTGGGTAAAGATAAAAAAATATATCGAACCACTGTTGATACCAGATTATGATTTAACTTGATGGCTCATGTTGACTAAAAGGTGATCATGTGGTTTTAGAGATAAATTTGATACATTTTCCCCTTTCACTACAAGCTGCCAAGCTTAACTCGCAGTCAAAGTTTATCTACTGTGCTTTTACGGCATCACAAGTAATGTACTGTTTATAGCTACTGTAAATCTACTAGAACATTGAAAGGACTGCATAAAAACAAAATACCTCTTTTTTCAGCTGTTCTGTGTCTATGGCCGTGCTCCTCCCCATGCCCAGATGAGATTGTTGTTTGGTGGCCATGAGTTTCATGTGTGTGTCCCTCAAAATGATGGGAGACTAAAATGCCACAATCATCAGTAACACAACAACCAAAAATGTATGTATTTCATAAGAAGATTGCCACCAGAATGTAAAACGGCTACCTTTCCTGTCAGTGTTCCCACTCTTCTCTCCATGCTCAGAAGAGGCTGTGGATTTGTGGCCATGACTTCCATGTATGTGTTCTTCAGACTTATGGAGGACTAGAACACCACAAACAAAAACAACACTAATACTCAGAGCTGCTCATGAGGAAAGTTTGCCAATCTATATAAATGACACTGCCACCATTTGGTACCTTTTCTTTCTGTGTGGCTGTCTTCCCCGTGCTCAGGTGAGGTTGGGGATTTGTAACCATGACTCCCATGTGAGTGGTCTTCAGATTTGTCAAGGACCGATGCATCACAAGCAAAAAATAGCAGCTTATTACTTGGAGTTGTTGGGTTTAACTCAGAAGGAAAGTTTATGCACTGTATAATTCAGAATGTGAATTAACACTGACACTATTGGGTACCTTGGGTATGCCCTTTTTCCCCATGCTTAGCAGATGTTGTTATTTTGTGGCCATGAGTCACGTGGGCAGGTCCGTGAGAATTTTGAGGGTCTGAAATAACCAATGCCATTAAAATGACCTAAATAGCAGCCATTTGTGCCTTTTTATTTTTCAGGAGCTATATACAATACATTTCCATCACTATAGATGCAAAAAGATGGCTGATATTACATCTAAAAGATATACCTGTCCTTTCAACTTTGCTGTGTGTATGCTCCTCTTGTCCGTGTCCATGTGAGGCTGTTGTTTCGTGGCCATGAGTCTCATGTACATGTCCATGAGACTGGTGAGGGTCTGAAATAACCACTGTAATTAATATGAACTATTCAGAGGTTCATACAACCCAAATTTCCCAAAATGTAGGACACTATATAAAATGTAAGTTAAAAATGGAATTCAATGATTTCCAAATCTCATAAACCAGTGTTGTATTCGCAACAGAATTTGGGAAACATTTCACATGTTGAAAGTAAGACATTTTACTATTTGATGAAAAATATTAGCTCATCTTGCATTTGATGGCAGCTACATGTCACAAAAGTTGGGACGGAAGCAACAAAAAGCTGGAAAAGTGAGACTAAAAAGAAACAGCTGGAGAAACATGTTTCAACTAATTACGTTAATTGGCAAAAGGTCAGTAACTTAATTGGGTATAAAAAGAGCATCCTAGAGAGGTAGTCTCTCTGAAGCAAAGTGTAAAACTGCTCTGTGGTCAGAACAGTTATTGTTGGGAAATGGTGAACACTGCATCCCCTGAACTAAAGAGGAAATGTACATTGGGCCTCATGCAAGAACCGTTCGTACGCACAGATTTGTTCTTAAATCGTCCGTACGAGTGATTTAAGAGAATTTGCGCATTCACCAATCTTTTCGTATTTTACGTTTTCTTTCAGGTACGAACACGAGTGATCCAGAGCTGTCGTAGGAGTTTCGTAAAATAGTCCGCTGTTGTTCCAATCAAGTTTGCTTGACTAATGGATTGTATATTTAATTACTTTGAAGCAAACATAAATAAATACAGTGAACCCTCGTTTTTCGCGGGGGTTACGTTCCAAAAAGAACCCGTGATAGGCGAAATCCGTGAAGTAGAAATAACCTTTTTTTTTTTTATAATTATTATACAATGAAATACTGCATAATGCATTGAAACCAAAGAACAAAACCTTTTTACAGGCCCAAGCATTTGTTTAACAAATAAAAGTACTGTATAAACGTTTTTTTTTTTTACAAATAACTACTGTACTGTAAAATAATCATTTTAATTATCAATACGAACTGAAGACTTCAAATTGCGGAGATCAGCACCGCCTCACCGCGACCCGAGTCATTGGATTAGAACGGGAGAAAATGAAAAATGATTTTGAAAAAAAATACAAAGTATAGTGGGACAAATAGTGACTCACGTGTATTTCACTGCTCTTCTGACTGAGCCGCTGCATCCTGACTCCGCTCTGTAGCGTTTTTTTCTTCTAAAGCCCGCGGTGCAGGTGTGTTTTTTCGAGAGAAGAGCTTAGTTATCGGTAGTTGTTGTCGCTCTTTTTTCTTCTGGGCAAAAATATTTATATATACCGACATGCCACCATCGATTATGTTTGAGAACTGTAATGAATGTGTACGTGTACATATTAAAGCGCAACGTTATTGACACACAGGTAAAGTAGAAGCGGAGAGACTGTTTAGCCAATCAGAATGCAGAACACAATGCACGATGCAAATCCGTGAAGCAGCGAGACCGTGAAAGGTGAACCGCGTTATAGCGAGGATTCACTGTATATACATTATACCCCATAATGATGCTGAAATTATTCTGTTTGACTTAAATTGTGCACTAATCGAAGGTTAATCTGAATCTGTATAACAAGGTCAATGGGAAGCGTAACCAGTGGCTGATTTTCTACTTTCGGATGCCTTAGCGCGTCAGGCTCTTGGAAGAGACCGTGTGGAGACAAACGAATGGCTGACATCGCGATTTAGAATATGCAGCTTGCTGGAGCCACAACTCCAGAGAGAAACACGCCGATCAAACCCAATTCCATCCCCACACATCCAGGTCCTCACCACCCTTGGATTTTTGGCCACTGGAACCTTTCAGAGGGAGATTGGAGACAGATCGGGGGTGTACCAGTCCTCTGTGAGTCGTGCGCTACCCTTGGTCATCAAACCTCTCATCAGTTTATCACCCATGGTACATCAAATTCCCATACGCTGCTGTCCAACAAGTACAAATTAAGAGGGACTTTCATGCCTTGGCTGGACTGCCAATCATAATCGGAGCAATGCACACATATATGCATCAAAGCACCCGTGCTGTTGTGGAGCGCACTGAGCTGAAGGCCAGGTGGGTGTGTCTCGATACAGCGGGGGGTGGGGGGCAAACTTCTCTGTAGCCCAGAGAAGGCATGCCAGATTTGCACAATATTGCCATGAACGAGGGTCTCCACCTGAACCAGCCCAGGCAGACCAGAAGGTGTGGTGCCAGAAGACCCCCCTCATGGACCACATCAAAGAGCCATGATGAGGCAACAACTGCTTGCACGGCTTTAGTTGCAGTCATCGAGCGCCTGCCCAGGGCGAGACGTTTTTTTTAAAGCCATTTTCACATCAAACCATTTCTTTTTTATTTCGGTGACATTACGAACTACAGGTGACAAGGAATTAACAGCACTCGTAATTGCTTCCCATTTCTTCGCTTTAGCAGGTCCCACTGCTGACACTGCTAAAAATGACAGATTTTCCTTTTTGGATCTCTGAAAGCACAACTTCAATCTCAGAGCCCCTAAAGTTGTTCTTTTTGCTCCTTGATGCCGTTTTCATGACTCAACACTCAACACTTCCTGGCACAGGAGCGAGGAAGCACAGCCTAATATGGTATCATTTTGGGCGTGGAGTATGCAAATTTACTATCCTCGTGCACGTGCAATTATATACGCACACGATGGATTCATCATTTACGCAGGTCATTTACACACTTTTTCCGAAGATAAGAGCGTTTGTTGAATCTGACGTGGCGTGTTCGTACGAGACCTTCTTACGAAAAAAGTAAGAGAAATTTAGAATAAAAATACGAAAATGTTCTTGCATGAGGCCCATTGTTCAGTTCAAAAGCCTGCATCTCCGATGGTATGGGGGTGCATGTGTTAGTGTCTATGGAACTGGCAACATCTACATCTGGAAGGGCACCATTAATGCTGAAAGGTGGTTATATACAAGTCTTAGAGCAACATATATTCCCATCTAGATTATGTCTTTTTCAGGGAAGGCCATATTTCAGCAAAACAAAGTTATACTGCATCTATTACAACAGCATGGCTTCATCGTTGAGTCTGTGCTGGACTGTCCTGCCTGCAGTTTAGACATTGTATCAGTTGCAAACATCTGGGACACCATGAAATGCGAAATACAACAAAGATGACCAAGGACCGTTGAGTAGCTAGAATCCTATGTTAGACAAGAATGGGACAGCATTCCTCTCCAAAAGCTCTAGCAGCTGGTTTCTTTCGTTCCCTGATCTTTGCAAACTTTAAGAGATGATGTTGCAAAGTCGTAAACATTCCCCAGTTCAAACATTTTTGAGAAGTGTTGCAGCCATCATATTCAAGATAAACTAAGATTTTTCACAACATATTAAAATCTCTTAGTTTTTAACACATTAGTTTCCTATATTCTACTGTGAATAAAATATCAGTTTGAGATTAGCAAATAACTGCATTCTGCATTCATTTTTATCTACATTTTAAACAGCACCTATCTTTTTTTTAAATAGGGTTTGTATTTATAAAAGTTATGTACAGTATTTTTGTCATCACTATAGGTTACGAGAACATAGCTACCACTACACCAATACGATATACCTGTCTTTTCAGCTTTTCTGTTTGTATGGTTCTCCTGTCCGTGTCCATGTGAGGCTGTTGTTTTGTGGCCATGAATCTCATGTACATGTCCATGAGACTGGTGAGGATCTAAAATAACCACTGTAATTAATGGCAGGAAAGCACTTTTCATAAATATCTACTGTGTATATCTCTAATGTTATATACTTTATTTTTCCAACATTAGAGGCAACAAGAAGAAAACAATCACTACATCTAAAAGATATACCTGTCCTTTCAACTTTGCTATGTGTATGCTCCTCTTGTCCGTGTCCATGTGAGGCTGTTGTTTCGTGGCCATGAATCTCATGTACATGTCCATGAGACTGGTGAGGATCTAAAATAACCACTGTTATTAATGGCAGGAAAGCACTTTTCATAAATATCTACTGTGTATATCTCTAATGTTCTATACTTTATTTTTCCAACATTAGAGGCAACAAGAAGAAGGCAATCCCTACATCTAAAAGATATACCTGTCCTTTCAACTTTGCTGTGTGTTTGCTCCTCTTGTCCGTGTCCATGTGAGGCTGTTGTTTCGTGGCCATGAGTCTCATGATGTCCATGAGACTGGTGAGGATCTAAAATAACCACTGTAATTAATGGCAGGAAAGCACTTTTCAGAAATATCTACTGTGTATATCTCTAATGTTCTATACTTTATTTTTCCAACATTAGAGGCAACAAGAAGAAAGCAATCACTACATCTAAAAGATATACCTGTCCTTTCAACTTTGCTGTGTGTATGTTCCTCTTGTCCGTGTCCATGTGAGGCTGTTGTTTTGTGGCCATGAGTCTCATGTAAATGTCCATGAGACTGGTGAGGATCTAAAATAACCACTGTAATTAATGGCAGGAAAGCACTTTTCATAAATATTTACTGTGTATATCTCTAATGTTCTATACTTTATTTTTCCAACATTAGAGGCAACAAAAAGAAGGCAATCCCTACATCTAAAAGATATACCTGTCCTTTCAACTTTGCTGTGTGTATGTTCCTCTTGTCCGTGTCCATGTGAGGCTGTTGTTTTGTGGCCATGAGTCTCATGTAAATGTCCATGAGACTGGTGAGGATCTAAAATAACCACTGTAATTAATGGCAGGAAAGCACTTTTCATAAATATTTACTGTGTATATCTCTAATGTTCTATACTTTATTTTTCCAACATTAGAGGCAACAAGAAGAAAGCAATCCCTACATCTAAAAGATATACCTGTCCTTTCAACTTTGCTGTGTGTATGCTCCTCTTGTCCGTGTCCATGTGAGGCTGTTGTTTCGTGGCCATGAGTCTCATGTACATGTCCATGAGACTGGTGAGGGTCTAAAATAACCATTGTCATTAATATGACAAACATTGGTAAAAATATCTACTGAGTGCACTTAATATTCAGAGGTTCATCCAACCCAGATTTCCCAAAATTTAGGACGCTATATAAAATGTAAGTTGAAAAAAAGAATTCAATGATTTCCAATTCTCATAAACCAATGTTATATTCGCAACAGAACTTGGGGAAAAATTTCACATGTTGAAAGTAAGACAATTTACTATTTGATGAAAAATATCAGCTCATCTTGCATTTGATGGCAGCTACACGTAACAAAAGTTGGGAGGGAAGCAACAAAAGGCTGGAAAAGTGAGACTGAAAAGAAACCGCAGGAGAAACATGTTGCAACTAATTACGTTAGTTGGCAAAAGGGTCAGTAACTCAATTGGGTATAAAAAGAGCATCCTAGAGAGGTAGAGTCTTTCTGAAGCAAAGTGTAAAACTGTTCTGTGGTCAGACCAGTTATTGTTGGGAAATGGTGAACACTGCATCCTCTGAACTAAAGAGGAAAGGTACATTGTTCAGTTCAAAAGCCTGCATCTCCGATGGTATGGGGGTGCATGTGTTAGTGTCTATGGAACTGGCAACGTGTACATCTGGAAGGGCACCATTAATGCTAAAAGGTGGGTATATACAAGTCTTAGAGCAACATATACTCCCATCTAGATTATGTCTTTTTCAGGGTAAGGCCTGCATATTTCAGCAAAACAAAGTTAAACCTCTTACTGCATCTATTACAATGGCATGGCTTCATCGTTGAGTCTGTGCTGGACTGTCCTGCCTGCAGTTTAGACATTGTATCAGTTGCAAACATCTGGGACACCATGAAATGCGAAATGCAACAAAGATGACCCAGGACCGTTGAGTAGCTAGAATCCTATGTTAGACAAGAATGGGACAGCATTCCTCTCCAAAAGCTCTAGCAGCTGGTTTCTTTCGTTCCCTGATCTTTGCAAACTTTAAGAGATGATGTTGCAAAGTCGTAAACATTCCCCAGTTCAAACATTTTTGAGAAGTGTTCTAGCCATCATTTTCAAGATAAACTAAGATTTTTCACAACATATTAAAATCTCTTAGTTTTTAACACATGATTAGTTTCCTATATTCTACTGTGAATAAAATATCAGTTTGAGATTTGCAAATAACTGCATTCTGCATTCATTTTTATCTACATTTTACACAGCACCTATCGTTTTTTTTTAATAGGGTTTGTATTTTTAAAAGTTATGTACAGTATTTTTGTCATCACTATAGGTTACAAGAACATAGCTACCACTACACCAATACGATATACCTGTCTTTTCAGCTTTTCTGTTTGTATGGTTCTCCTGTCCATGCCCATTTGAGGCTGTTGTTTCGTGGCCATGAGTCTCATGTACATGTCCATGAGACTGGTGAGGATCTAAAATAACCACTGTAATTAATGGCAGGTAAGCATTTTTAAAAATATCTACTGTGTATATCTCTAATGTTATATACTTTATTTTTCCAACATTAGAGGCAACAAGAAGAAATCAATCACTACATCTAAAAGATATACCTGTCCTTTCATCTTTGCTGTGTGTAGGCTCTTGTCCGTGTCCATGTGAGGATGTTTTGTGGCCATGAGTCTCATGTACATGTCCATGAGACTGGTGAGGGTCTGAAATAACCATTGTCATTAATATTACAAACATTTGCAGAAATATCTGCTGAGTGCAATTAATATTCAGGGGTTCATAAAACCCAGATTTCCCAAAATTTAGGACACTATATCAAATGTAAGTTAAAAACGGATTTCAATGATTTCCAATTCTCATAAACAAATGTTTTATTTTCAACAGAACTTGGGGAAAATTTCACATGTTGAAAGTAAGACATTTTACTATTTGATGAAAAATATCAGCTCATCTTGCATTTGATGGCAGCTACATGTCACAAAAGTTGGGACGGAAGCAACAAAAGGCTAGAAAAGTGAGACTGAAAAGAAACAGCTGGAGAAACATGTGGGCGGCAACTGCCATTTCAACATCACACCATTCCGACATCCCTCCATTCCAACATGCAAACGTCCCACCATTGCGACAAGGCTTTCCATATAAGGAAATGTGCCTTACTCAACAGGTAACAGTCCCTTCTTTCTGTTCATGCATGTTTTAAGACGTGCACAGATGTGATACAGTCTTTAAAAAGTGTAATTAAAGCCTCTCTCCCTCTCTCTCTGCCTGTTATCCTTCAAAGCTTGTGATGTTTCAATGATATTAAATTGATACTGAATGATGATTTTAAGGGTCAAATCTACAATCAGACGGGAGGATCAGGTGGATGTGGGCTTATTTCGGATTTCAAAAATAAAAGATGATGGCACTCAGGATCCATCCATAAGGTCTTTGTTATTACTATTTCATTATGAATCTGGTGTGTGTGTGTAACAGCTGTCCAGTAGGTGCATCGGATACCATCAGATCCTGACAATGTCATGTGTCCGTGGTAATTTTCAAAACGCAGTTCAAAAGCAAATTAATGATATTCAAAAAGTTTATTACGGTACACAAAAAGGGGCGACGAACACAGACAAACACTGTTCACGAATTGATTTAAAACTAATAAACTTGTAAAAATAAATAATAATAATACGTTTTTGGGTAGCCTAATATGTAAATTTGGCTTTATTTCCAGCACCGGGACATCCAACACAGGTGAGCTGTCATTGATGTCTGTAATTGCAATTGTTAATGTTGCATATGATGCCAGCGTGCTAAAGACACATGGGCTCTGTGGAGAGCTCCACTCCAGCTGGCTGCTAAAACAGGTCACTAACACTGTATTTCTGCTTAATCTAACATGTTTTGCCCGATTTACATTAATACCTGTATTTTGATATTTGAAATTTCAGGAGATTTTGATAATCATTTATTACAGTGGGTTTGTGAAGTTGTGGAGTTCCTCTAAAAGAAAAAAAAAAAAAAGGCTTTAATAGGCTCTTAAAGGAATTGTTGGAAAGGCTGGATGTTTAAAAAAATAAAATAAAACATACCGCCATTTCAACCATGGGAGGAAAAAAAGTGTCGGAATAACGGGACGTTTGATAGAAAATTACGTGTCGCTATTCTGGCAATTTGAGGCCCATGTCGGAATGGTGGGATATCGGAATGGCGGCATGTAACCGAAATATGTTGCAACTAATTACATTATTTGGGTATAAAAAGAGCACCCTAGAGAGGTAGAGTCTCTCTAAAGCAAAGTGTAAAACTGTTCTGTGGTCAGACCAGTTATTGTTGGGAAATGGTGAACACTGCATCCTCTGAACTAAAGAGAAAGGTACATTGTTCAGTTCAAAAGCCTGCATCTCCGATGGTATGGGGGTGCATGTGTTAGTGTCTATGGAACTGGCAACGTGTACATCTGGAAGGGCACCATTAATGCTAAAAGGTGTGTATATACAAGTCTTAGAGCAACATATACTCCCATCTAGATTATGTCTTTTTCAGGGTAAGGCCTGCATATTTCAGCAAAACAAAGTTAAACCACATACTGCATCTATTACAACAGCATGGCTTCATCATTGAGTCTGTGTGGTGGACTGTCCTGCCTGCAGTTTAGACATTGTATCAGTTGCAAACATCTGGCACACCATGAAATGCGAAATACAACAAAGATGACCCAGGACCGTTGAGTAGCTAGAATCCTATGTTAGACAAGAATGGGACAGCATTCCTCTCCAAAAGCTCTAGCAGCTGGTTTCTTTCGTTCCCTGATCTTTGCAAACTTTAAGAGATGATGTTGCAAAGTCGTAAACATTCCCCAGTTCAAACATTTTTGAGAAGTGTTGCGGCCATCATATTCAAGATAAACTAAGATTTTTCACAACATTTTAAAATCTCTTAGTTTTTAACACATTAGTTTCCTATATTCTACTGTGAATAAAATATCAGTTTGAGATTAGCAAATAACTGCATACTGCATTCATTTTTAGTTACATTTTAGACAGCACCTATCTTTTTTTTTTTTTAAATAGGATTTGTATTTATAAAAATGTATGTACAGTATTTTTGTCATCACTGTAGGTTACAAGAACATAGCTACCACTACACCAATACGATATACCTGTCTTTTCAGCTTTTCTGTTTGTATGTTCCTCTTGTCCGTGTCCATGTGAGGCCGTTGTTTCGTGGCCATGAGTCTGATGTACATGTCCATGAGACTGGTGAGGATCTAAAATAACCATTGTCATTAATGGCAGGGAAGCATTTTTCATAAATATCTCCTGTGTATATCTTTAATGTTATATACTTTATTTTTCCAACATTGGAGGCAAAAAGAAGAAGGCAATCACTACATCTAAAAGATATACCTGTCCTTTCAACTTTGCTATGTGTATGCTCCTCTTGTCCGTGTCCATGTGAGGCTGTTGTTTCGTGGCCATGAGTCTCGTGGACATGTCCATGAGACTGGTGAGGATCTAAAATAATCACTGTAATTAATGGCAGGTAAGCATTCTGATAAATATCTACTGTGTGGGCCTATATCTCTGTGATGTTATATACTTTATTTTTCCAACATTAGAGGCAAAAAGAAGAAGGCAATCACTACATCTAAATGACATACCTGTCCTTTCAACTTTGCTGTGTGTATGCTTCTCTTGTCCGTGCCCATGTGAGGTCTTTGTTTCATGGCCATGAGTCTCATGCACATGTCCATGAGACTGGTGAGGGTCTGAAATAACTGCTGTAATTAAAATTACAGTTGAACTTTAACAGAAGTATCTTCAGTTCGAACATACTTTTAAGGGGCCCAATCTCTAAATGTATCTACTGCATGCAGGATTTGCATCCCTATAGGTCACAGGAAGATAGCCACCACTAAATTTAAATGATTTACCTGTCCTTTCACCCTTCCTCTGCGAATGCTCCTCATCTACATGCCCATGTGAGGTTTTTGTGTCGTGGCTGTCTCCCTCAGAGGTATGGGAGACTGAAGCAATGATTGTCATCAGTTTCGGAGGCCAATTTCCAGATGCACTTCACCATTTTAGTGTTCAGAACACCATTTTGTGTTGTAAGCTGTTAATATTGCCTCATTGGGAGAACTTATCACTACATATACACTATAACTGTAAAAGCACTGCAAGGAAACCTTATACAAGAGATACTTGTCCCATCAGAAACTAACAGCAAAGCACAAGAAACTATGATGTACATACTGATAAGATACCTTTCCTTTCCTCCACGTGCTGAAATGCTGTATGGATATATGCAGTATGAGTCTTATGAGCATGTTCCTCAGATGTGTGTTCACCTGAGAAATCCCAGTTGGCATAGAAAATACAAAAAAAATGTTTGGTTTAGTATGTTTTTGCAGTTTTAGTTTTTGACGTTGTTTAGCTAAATGCTGAAAACCGCTACAAAAGCATTGCCAGCACTGCATATAAGCTCGGTACCTTTTTTTACAGAATATATTTCTGTATGTTCCTTCTCCCCGTGTTGAGATGTTTTGTGGCTATGAGTTCCATGAATGTGTTCCTCAGGTTTCTGGTGTCCTGACAAATCACAAATGTCATTAACACAACCTGCAAAAATGTCACCAAAGGCCGCGTCTTTTTCTAGTTTTGTTTTCAGATGCTTCAGCTGGGTAACATTTTGATACATTATAAATATCCCTCAATTGACAAACATAACGTGCATGTCTTTGGACTGAAGGAGGAAACTGGAAAAAAAATCAACATAAAGCCACAGGGTAATGTGCAAACTCTACGTTATGCTTCTTGCTGGGAGGCAACAGTGGTAACCACCACACCACCATTTTGCTCCTGCATCAACCATATAAAATGGAAACCTGTTCTTTAATCTTTTCTCTCCATATGATCCTCCTCTCTTCACTCAGATGAGGTTTTGCGGCCATCTGAGATGGATTAACATCATCATCATTAACATATTCAATCAAAAAAAAAATGTTAATCTTAAATCAGCTGTTCCTCAACAAGCTAAACAATATATTATTATATCCATCCTCCTTTCTATATTTTCCTCCAGTTTTTGTGACAATACTAAAGAATATTAGATACTAATGATAAATACTGACGTTTTTAGGGCAATTTTTTTTATGTTTGTTGCTGTGAGTCATAGACACTTATCCAATGCATAGAAGCTCTGAGAACAATGCTGACTCTACATCTAAAAAACAAATCATACCTTTATTTTCAGTTGTTCTGTCTGAATGCTCCTCCTGCTCGTGCACAGTTGTTATTTTGTGTCCATGTATGTCATGTTCCTCACACTTGTGGGTGACTGATACACCACAGTTGTCATGAACATAACCAGAGGGAGAAGGCGAAACGAATAGAATTGTGTACAGTAAAGTTATTACGAGTTCAGAATTTTTCAGAATTTAGCTATGTTGGTTGCATTCAAATCAATTTGATGATTTACCTTCACATTTATTTCACTCGTAGTTAACTCATAACTTAATGACCCAATGGCAATAATTACTATATTCAACTTAGGATGAACTACCACCCCCAAATGTAAACGAGATATCTTTCCTCTCAGCCTTCTCCTGCCCGTGCTTAGATGAGCTTATAGTTCTGTGTCAGAGGTTAAGTGCAGATTGTCCACTCATTCATTCACTTACAATATAGTAGCATCTACTATGTAGAGGACACAATAGAGGAAAATTATGCTGTTTTTGGTTGAGACAATTTTGAAATGAACAATTCTTCACAATACAGAGAAAGGCCTTTATGATAAACGTCTTTGCAGACCTGTAATGTATTTTAATTACATTGTGTCCACCTACAAAGCATTTATGTATTCATAAAAAAAAAAAGGTTTTAGAGCATTGGTGGACCAACTGTTATTCACATAGGAAATATTTAAAAAGCAACCTGCATTGCCCCAAACATGTTTACTGTTTAGACTGAGCAACTTATGCTTCCTGTTCTTGTACACATTACTAATAACTTCTTAAACCCTACATCTGAGGGAGAAAAAGTTCTTCATGAACTTCATGGTAGGGAGGTCTGAGGAGTATTTGCCCTCTAGGCATTCTCAAAAGGTGACAAAATTAGAAACAAGTCGCCAAAGTTAGCGTCTTTATTTCAAGGTTGCACTAAAATCTTCAACTTCAGCAAGTCTATTAGCTTTGTGTTGACTGCCCTATACAGTCTAGTAAGTTTAATGAAAACTTTTTTTCCACAACATTTTCGAAAAAATACCTTTGCTGTCAGCGGTCCTTTCATTCTCCTCTTCCCTTTCCTCTCCATGCTTAGATGAGGTTGCTGTTTTGTGGCCATGAGCCTCGTGTACGTGTGCCTCAAAATTGTGGTGAGCTGAAATACCGCAAACAACGTTCATATACAAGCAAAAATCCACATGCGTTGTCACCACTTTTCTGAGAGGCATTGCTCTCCCACAAAATCTCAGAAGTTAAAATGAATTTGCTGCGTATTTGCTCCACTACAGCACACAGTACGTGGAAATCTAGAAGCTGCTCTTGCACCACTATATGCAAAACAATTGACCTTTTTGTTCTGCATGCTCCTCCTCTTGCCTTTTTTTTTTCTCTATGTGGCACAGGCAATGTTTTTTGTGGAAAACTCTCACTACAGTTTTAGTTGTCAGAAGCAAAGCCAGCAAGAGAGTAGACACTGAGAGGCAGCTCTGCCACATTTCTGTCAGGGGTTCAGTTTCTGCTGTTAGTTGTCAAGACTACAGGTCATCTATGGAGGTGTGACTACAATGGGTTTTAAAGCAAATACCTGTTTCTTCCGCTTTTATATTGTTTTCCTCCTTGTGTTCAGACAAAGTTGATCGGTGGCCATGAGTCCCATGCCCCTCTAACACGTGGGAAGCTGTCATACAACAGTTGTCATTTACATAACCACCAAAAAATACAATGCGTAACATTTTAGATGCTGTTACAACCACTAAAAAAAAAAGCCATTAACAATGCTAATCTAGGGAAAGGTATCTGCTGTTTTCGATTGTCAGTGGTTCCTTAAGTCAGTAAAGAATTAGCAACTTCATACCATGTTTCCAGATATCATGTTTGGAGAAGCCAGACCCGATTTATGCTTTGTACCACACTGAGATGGTCTAACACCAAGATATATGGTATTTAGATATTTATGTGTTAAAATATTTCAGCCAGGCACCAGAAAACCTGGGAGAACTTTAAAGAAAAAGTTGTTTTGCACATGCATCTGGGTATAAAAGTGACTTGCTTCCTTGTTCGTTGTGTTATATCTTTGGCAGGTAAAGCTATGCGACCCTGGGCACAGTATTAAAGAATGCTCTCCACTTAAGATGATTGTTTTTAGTCTCGTTGATTCCGGCCTCCTTCGTTACTTTGCCTCGTGATACTGAATACATTAGAACATCTGCCCTGAGAAACACTCCCAGCAGTTACTTTTCCCCATGCTCTGGTGTTTTGTGGCCATGAGTCTCATGTGAGTGACCCCTGAACATGTGGGAAACTGTCATACCAGAGCGGCCATTAACAAGGAGCAAAAGCATCTAATAAAGTAAATGTTTGCTCTCTTGGCAAATTATATTTCACACATTTCACACATTTCAATGTCAATTCCTATTTTGCCATTCCGAGCAGTCATTCTCTACCACTTTTACCTAAGCTTGCTGATGTTCAAGCTGCCGTGTAACTGAAGACAGACAGTTTTGCTGTTTTCAGTTTAGCATTTGAACATTTACTTTACACAAAGTTAATTTTTAGACTAAAGTGCTTCCACTGCATACAAAATAGGTTTCCTTTCCTTTCAGCTTTTCCTTTTGTATGCGCCCCTTTACCATACTCAGACGAGGTTGTTAATCTGTGGCCGTGAGCCTCGTGCGTGTTCCTCAGCCTTGTGGAAGACTGACACACCACCGTTTTCAGCAACTTCACAAGGTATCAAGATACATCCGACAGCTTTTTTGCTGGGAGTTGGCAGATGATGAATTTTTTCACTATATATTAGCACCACTACAGGTTAACTACAGATGGCTACATAAAAATACCTGTCTTCTCAAGGGCTCTTTCCTGATGCCCCTCCTCCACACTGTTCTCCCCGTGCTTGGATGAGGTTGTTGATTTCTGTTCATGAGGCTCATTTGTGTGTCCAACAGATGTGTGGTGATCTGACACAATACAATAATTATTAACACACCAGTTTGAAAAAAGTCACATGTTTTGCTCCCTCCGATTTTCTGGAAAGCTTTGACATGATGTATAAAGATGAGGTACCTGTTCTCTCAATATGGCTTTCTCCATGCTCCTCTCTTTTCACTTCATGCACAGGTGAAGTCATTTTGTGGCCATGTGTTTCATGTAAGTCATTGGAGTCTGAAAAATCACAATTCTAATTGAAATAACAGAGAAGACGTAAATGCTAAACAATGTAATTATATTACTTCTAATTATTGGCAAACCTTTAGTGTTGTGAGGTGTGTGAAAATGAGTTAATTATATGGAATTATTGCCCTCTGTACACTGTATGATCAATAATGAATGTCTGATAATGCACAATAAATTTATTATCTTGTGTTACTTAATATTCATAATTGTAATTAGGTGAAGGCAAAGAATGACAAAGTTGATTTATTTAATTATCTCTGCATAACAAAGCTTTTTTCCTTGTGAAAACTAGCCAATTATTTTGTAATCACTTATGGTTATCAGACATTAGGAGGGCCATGATGATGGCATCCTGATAATTGTAGCTGATTTAAAGGCAATTCATGGTTGTTGGGTCTGCTTGCCTGCACCCTATCCTATGTGGAAGCAGCTGTGTTAAGCTAATTGCAATACGAGGTCATGCATGCAGGCTGCTGCGCTGAAGTTAATGAGTTCAGCTTGGGCGTCGGGCTCTGTGACAACACCTCTGCGTGTCCAATCGGAGGGAATCTGTTGATCTGCTGCCTGAAATTCAGTTTGATTTTGGTGGCTCGGTGTGACTCTCCCACACCGGCTGTCAAACTGCTTCCTTCTCTACTAAACTTAGAAGCAGTTACTGTTCAGGTGCAGCACCTGGATGGGCCTAAACTCTCCAAACTGCTGTCTCACTTTTAGTATGTTATGAACCCACACCCTCCTCCTTAGTGCTTGTCCTCTCCTCCTAATCATTAACTGTAATGCTGGAGCTTTCTTCTGACAGCTTGGCACATGCATCCTGCATCAAAGACTACAGCTGAAAAAAAAACTAGCTAATTTCCATAAATCTTTTTGGTCGCCTAGCAATTGGCTCCAAACTTGGACAAGATTTTTCTCCCCTGTACCACGTTGTGTGTGACATCAGCTTTACATTAATTTCATAATCCTCACCAGTTTGCAAGGGTCCAACTGGTCTTTCTGCGGCTGATTACATGCGGCCAAAATATTTGCAGCCATGTGGGCTGCACATGCACCTCCATTCATAAAAATAATTTACCAGAAAAGGACGAGAAGGGCCAAAAGTTATCCACACCCCCTAACTGTACTGTAGATAAGTTGCATACTGATGCTGGGAAGCTTCTTTACATCTGACCTAAAATATAAGTATGTTTAAAGTATGTTAAGGGCTGAGCATCGCCAGAGTCCACATCGGTTAGCGCAAGCAGATGCAGACCGAAATGTACCCATGCACCTGATGCTTTATGCAAAATAAAAAAGGTGAAGTTGGCGAACCTCAGATCTTTCTTAGTATTACCTGATCTATTATCTACTTTAGTAACTTAACTGCAGCAAATAAAGCTACACATTTGTCTCGACAGCAGTGATGGATCCTCCCCAAAAATCATTACAGCTATCTTGAAAGCTGAAATCTGGTGTGATCTAATTATAATAGGCTATATTCCCTAATCCTGAGTTTACCCTTTATCTTGTAAAAACAAACTTTGTTCTCCTACAAAATATTGAAATTGTGGTATTGCGAGGACAAAATCAAGATTATGATTTCAGTGCGGTCATTCTCAGCTTTATAAAAAACAAACAAACAAAAAAAAATTTGGATTGGTTGTCACTTGACATCTTTTCAGCCTTTCAAGTTAGTTACGATGAGAGTGACGGCCTATTGCATGAAGAGCACATCACAAAAACTTTTCTGTCAACTCTTGGTAGCCAAAAAGTCAACTTCTTTAAAGGTTACACACGTACGTATTTTTGCTCTATTGGTTATGACTTGCAAAACGATATTTTCTCAAAATAAAATCATTTTAAGCTTCTAGTGTGATACTTTGATGCTCTGACATCTGGCGAAGATGCTGCTAGTGAGTTGCCAAGTCTAATTTTAGCCTGAACCAAATCTGCACAGAAGTAAGTTATAAATCACTACATACTACAGATTATTTTACTGTTCGTGACTTTGTAGCTGTCTCTTTCCATTACTTCAGATAGAGATGTTTTTTTTTTCTCCACACTTAAAATTCAGATACTCTTCTTCATTTCCTGCATTATTTTTCTTTGAAATACCAAGTTTAACTCTTAGTGTATTAAAATACTATGAACTACAGTTAACTAGTCATTGCAGTGCATACAAAAAGATATTTTTCTCTCAGTTCTCCTTTCATTATGCCCCTCCTCTTGCTCATTTTTCTTCCCATGTCTAGATAAAGCAGTGGATTTATGGCCATGAGTTTGATGTACGTTCTCCTCAGAGTTGTGATGGTCTGATTCAATGCCATTTACACAAAAAGCGTTAAAAGAAGGAACATTTAATTTTACCGTTTCTCACGTGCCTGAGCAGCGAATAAACAGACTGTCGAGTTTTACTTCATCCTGCTGTTTGGTTTTCATTTTGAGCCCAGCAGCTTCAGTCACTGTCTAAACGAATGTATGATGACACTGTTGGTGCCAGAATTGGTATCTGTTGACTGACCCACGATCTTATCAGTGGAAAAAAAGAAAAAGGAAAAAAAATAAATCTATATTTCTGCTCAGTGTTTATCTTCCTAGTTTTTACTCTGAGCTGTCAAGTTTCAAAATGAACGTTTTTTTCTACAATACCAAAAGTAACACAGAGTATAAATCTACTACATTATATGAAACACCTGTCATTTCAGATAATGTTTTCTATCTTGTATCTATATTTTATTATTATTTTTTTCTCCTCCTCCTCTTCCTCCCGGTTTTGTCCAAGCTCGGTGTCATAAGTCTCATGTACAGACTTGTGGGAGACTGAGACACGATAACCATAATTAATATAACAAGAACAGACATCTTCTGGGGTATTTCACAAGCTCTTTCATCTGCTACCTAAACAATAAGAACTTTATAATTAGTCTGATACTGCAGTGGGTAAAGATTACTGATAGCGTCTGCCATCTTCCCCTCTTCCCCTCTTCCTTTGAGACTTTGTTTTCCTTTTCTCTTCCTTTCTTTCTCTGTCAGATAGTAGATTGTCCCATCAGGGGCCTCAGCCCTTAGCTTGGAAAAAAAGCTGCGAGTCAGAGAGGCTTGACAAACTCCTTCATCACTACATTTTCACTCTAGGTGTGAAAGAAATGACATGCACTTGCTTTTATCTGAATGTCCTGAAATTGTATGCTACTTCATTCTCTCTTGTACAGAGATAGATCTCTCTCCCTTTATTTCTATTGTATTTGCCCAAAATATTACTTTTTAAAATACACCATAGACTTTCTAACATTGTTGTCTCCTCATGGGTGTGCTTCGCCATATTGAGATGTAATGTTCCGTCTGGTGCCACGGTTGCAAAAAAACATCTCCAATCAATACTAGACAACTTAGCACACACACATTCCAATTATACTGCATTTTTAATTGTTTCGTGCTCATGTTTTTTTTTCTTCCTTTCTCATCTTTGTGTACTTCACTCTCCCACAGGGCTTTATGCTATTCCCAGGATCCTTTGCTTCAGGTTTTTAGGGTTGCAGTGAGCAAAAGTGAAAGAGATGTGAAACTAGTTTGTAGATAAAGCATCATCTTCCTTTCTCATTTCCATTTAACACGCCGGCACAATAAAGCAAATCAGAACGCCGCAGTCCTCCTCACAGAGATGATTACTATTAAAAATGTTGTTTACCAGTCACATGAAGTGACCACACCATGCATATCATTGAGGGATTAATGATCACCAGACCGCAAGAGAATACAGAGCTGCACGCTTCCATCTGTGTTTTCCCCTTGAGGTGTATTGTACATGCGAATTACGTCTCCAGTTGTTCCTCTTCAGTGAGGGCATCCTACAAGCATCCTACTCCCCTGCGGAGCATCCCCCTTCAGGCTATCTCCCGCCTACTCACTCCTCTTCATCCTTCCCCCTCCCTGGGGCTCCCGTGAAGCAGGACGTCAGCAGCTGTTCTCACAGCACCCTGGACCATTTCACACAACTGGCCTCATGCCATCATAACATCTAATCAGAGTAACCTCTGGCTACCTCTTGCTCCTGCCCTCCTCTCGCCCCACTGGACCTGCTCTCTCACACATCTGTCACAAAAAAAAAACAACACAAACACATATGGTGACAGAAACTTACTCTAATGATAAAGCAGGATTCTGAATCACAGTTGTTTTAAAGACTGCTGTGGCGCAGCAGTGAGCATAAATGCATTTAATCTCAGTAACCCATGCTGCCTTGTGGGTAGGAGTGATTCTTTAAATCAATCTCAATCATTTCAAACCAAGCAGTACGACACAAGACACTGGCAGCTGGAGCAGTCTGAGTTCTCGTTTCCTATCCCCTGACTGAAAGCAGGGTGTGTGTGACAATCTGTTAGGCTTTGTAAGGTCTGACAGTGATGGAGCTCTTCATCTGCCCCCTCGCCGGCAGGTTGACACCATGCCAAAACCTGCAGAATATTACCTCAGACAACATGTGGGGGTTTTATTTATACCTTGACACTTTTTACATTAATGCTGCCAACATCGTATTTTGTAATCTACCGCAGGAGGTTAAAGTTAAGCCGGGCTATGCCCTGATTCTGTCTGTTTTGTCTTCATGTCTTTTCATCACTCTGATCCTGTGGCTGATGTTTCTCAATCCTCTCAATGTCTCTGAATGATGCAAAGACAATGCTAAACCGAGTCACATTTTCAGACCTTCCAGTACCAATGCTCACAAACTTTGTTTTTCTCTCCAAAGCTTTTTCCCTCCTTATGCACACAGCCACATTAAGTAGATCTGCCACCATCTAAACTGAACAAGCCTCTCTGACATGTTATATGACGCTGAGTAACATAAAAGTGATGAAAGCTTGTGTGTAAGAGCAAGTTAGTGACTTTCACCCCTTGAAAATTGCTCACTTTATAGAGGTTCCACGCCATAAACCCCATCACGCTGGGTGGAAATGAAAATGACCTCCTGATTCAAGATTACATTATTCTATTTTCTGTTTGCCTCCGCTATGGGTGTGCCTTACCTCCTCTCTCACCATGCACTGAGTGCTTTCCCTCAGTTTCGCTTATGCTTATGGTGGACTCCTCTGTGATTGTAGGGTGTTGATGATGATCGACGGAATGATGTGGGGATTCTTTAGGGACTGGGTGAGACGGATGTGAGTGTTCAGGGATTGTTTCTGAATGAGTGAACTCCTCCGGCATCAGGAAAACTCTGTGCTCCTCTGCTTGAGAGGGTGGTGGTGGAGGAATAACCTCTGTTCTAACGGGAAGTGTGTCAGACTCTCCCATGGGTATTGATGGGGGCTCAGACAAAGAGTTGGTGGGTAACACATGGTGTGTTTGTGGAATTGAGCTCTCTGCAACTCTGGTTTCTGCTACAGAGGCTCTGCTGTCTGTGGCATCAGTTGCATGAGGAAAGAGAATGTAAATGCAATGAGAAATGGGCACACTGAGACATTAGCATAAGAGATGCTGCCTCAGATTGTTTATCTGAAGAAAGCCTGGCTTTTTTTTTTTTGTCAATAATGCACATATACACACATGAGTATGCACATTCATAACACACAAAAGTGAGAACACGCAATGAAAGTGTGATTTCACACTGCTGAGATAGGCTAAACTCAAAAGCTGTACTATGACTCTTTAAATGCTGGAAATGCTGTTCAGTCTGTAAAACACTGACTATTAAAGGTGCAACTATTGTTAATATGATTGTACATTTAAATCACAGTGTTCGTCAAAGTGTATTACTCTGTTTTACACTTAGGATGTTGTGAATGACCTGAATAGTGAACATATCGGCATCTAACATTTTGACCGAATGAATTATGAATTTTGAATTATGTTTTTGTTTTGTTTTTTACACTTTGGCCACTATAGAATCAGAAAGTTTCATAGACTTGGACGACATAATGCAGACTGTGTTTTAACAGGAAGTGTGGACTCACTGCGGACTGTTTTGTGACATTATTCAGTTAACATGTAGTGAAAAAGTACATAACTGGCCAATGCACAGATCTTAAAATCCAAAATATGGTTTTCATTCAAACCTCTGAATATTTTTTTAGGTTTAAGTTGTTATAGATGTTGAAAAAGTTGCCCCTCTGGTGTCTCAATTTTGAATAGCTGTTATTGCAGCTCCCCTGTCAGGATTTCTCCCTGATACTTAATACTGAAAGAGCTCTGACTGATGTCTTATGTCTGATGTCTGATGGTGTTCGCAACTCGGCCCCATTTCAAGAAAAATTAAAGTTGGCTCATCCACTGCAGGTATAATACATTTGACTGGATGAGGCTGATCATAACTTGAAAAATTAGATTTTTTTTTTTTTAATTTGAGTTGTTTTCTTCCCCTAAATAAAGGGAACCACTTTATTGCTGGAAACAATCTAAGTCTTCTGTCTCCACTACTGCGCTCTGTCTTTTTCATGGTCCTGATACACCATCATAGATCAGACATAATGAAGATTAATTGTGAGTTACTGACAAGCCATCATATTATTTTTGGTTCCTGCTGTGTAGTTGTTACTTTAAACACACAGTATGTTATAATCAAAGTACATGAAACCAGTTAACTCACTGTTGATGTTGTGCCACTGCCTAAAGGTGCTTCATAAAGGTCCTTCTACATAAAATAATTCAATTTTTAGAAGCTACAATTGATTTTCTAGCTCCATCATTTAAAAAAAAAAAATTTCTATTTCTATCTACGCAGCTGGAAAGCAAGGATTAGAAATAATAAACTAGGAAAAGGAAGGGGGGGGTCCAGAAGGTTTTAATCTAGCAGGGGATTTTACATTTTGAGATTTTTGTAAGCTCTACATCAACCGTAAAAGACGCCATTTACCTAACTTTTAACATTACACTCATAAAGCAATCTATTCTACTGCTATACTGCAACATGGCAAAATTACTCACACTACTATAGAGTGCCTACCTTCACTTATATCAAAATGATCAGGTTTTTGAGAACTGAGATGTGAATTTGAAACCCCAGAAGCAGAGCCGTGGAAGGCAGAGGCCACTAAAGAAAAAGGGGGAAATAAAAGAATTAAAATGCCGTTTTCAGCCGCGCAACAGCACCATCACTCTCTCATGTAATGCATCAACAGTTTAAGCTGAATCAAACCATAATCCTCTAATATACGTCTGTCTGTACAAATGGACTCACTAGCTGTCCCATGACACACTCTCTGGCACACACTCCCACACCTGCTATACACACACAAAAATGAGCATACAGTGTCTCTACATGTGCTTGCACGTTTTTAGGTGTCTTCCACACAAATGCATTTGCATATGATGAGATCATTTGTCATTTATGTTAATATAGCCCAAGAAAGTTTAGCAATAATGTTTAATGCCACCCGTCAGTCTCAGCATTCTCATCATTTATTACCAGAGTCCTAGATGTTGATTTAGCTGCCTACTAATGAAGCCATTGTGATTCAGGATCAGTTAATGTCTGCGAGAACACCTAATGGTGGGGGATAGCATGGATATTATTAATGTGTTATGTGATTTTCCAGACATGATCCGGTCTCTGGCTTACTCGGATCAAGTTCAATCTTTATAAAAATCCAAGGATTTGAGCAGAGTAGTACATCACTAGTGTGTTTTAGTTTGACAACGTGACTGTGTTTTTGCTTACAATCGGGCTGTCTGCAGCTCCAGGACTTGATTTTTATATGAAAGATCAAATGTGGTTATGTGGTTGGGTAGGTAGATGTATGACTGGGTTTTAGGATTTGTTTTCTATGACCTACCCTCCCCCATCGCCAACACCCATCTGTCCATCTGACCAATGGGCTGTGGGCTCAGTGGATCAGACTCTCTTGCCAATAGATCGCTAATCCTCATCTGAGCATGCTCACTGACTTAACTGGGGCAGAGGCAAGACAAAGGATGCAACTACTATGACATGCTGTTCTACCCATAAGTCTGGTGTAATGTTTTTATAGAAACATCTGCTCTGGCAGCTCAGATGGTAGTCAAAAACGTATGGATCTCGATGTAGAATCTGATGATAAGTAAGATGGGGGTTTACATTTAGAACTTTCTTATTTTCCAAATATGATTATATAACCAAGTTGTAATCCAAAAACTTTTAAGGCTGCCTTATTGCTCCTAAGTCGGCTCAAGTTCTGATGTTACAAATATTTGAAGACAACTTTTGAATGCTTTGTCAGACACTGCTGAGTATGGAAGAGGATAACAGACACTACAGTTTATATTATTCAAGAGGACCAATGATTTTAAGTGATGTAGTATTACAGTCAAAAGACCTTCACCACATGATAAAACCTTTTTGTGTCTGTGTGTGTCTGTCAACGAGTGCGTGTACACACTGTAGTGGCGGCCGCTCGGTGAGAATAGAACCCAAGACCTCAGGTCCCCGGGAGGAGAAGGTGGGGATGAAGATGATTTATGGGTTTCACTGAGCTGCACCATATGCCTGCCATAAATCTAAACATACACCTACACTCACATACACACATAACAAGGGCTTGCTGCTCACATCAGGGTCAGGTTAAAGCCAAAATGTACTTCTGAAAAAGGCAAAAGTAAAATTTCACAATGGTGAGATTTTACTGTTTGTTGTCTCAGAAATATGCAGTCTATGCTAATATTTGATTTGTTCTGAACTTCATGTTGCCTATTTGAGTTAATCGATTGAATGATATTTGTACATCTAGAGTTGTTTGTGTTTAAATATAACATCTTGGATCACTTTTAATGAAAATAACCTCAGTTGAAACCTTTATTTCGCTGAATTTAAAGTTTCAATACTAAGTTTGTAGACAGAAAGTCTGCATGTAATTTTCCGGGAAGTGTCCTTCACAGTGAACTCTGGAAGGCTCACAGAGGTCTGTAGTTCTGTTGATACAATGTAAAAGCTTCTGTCAGGACTTCCTGAATCCAAGCTAATCATTGAATTCTTTGTCCGCTAAACAACAAAAGTGCTTTCCTGTTCAAAAAAACACACTTAATGGATTTCCTCAAACAAACAAAAAAGTCTGACAACATCAGCAGGGCCAGTATTCCAGCTCCTCCCTTTGTTTTAAGTGCTTTTCTGGTGTAACATTGGAGCCCTGCTGCTTACTGAGATGGCATGTTTAAATTTAGTCTGAAGGTGGACTGGGCTCTAAAGACCACTTTAACTGTACATTGAGGCAGCTGACAGATCTGTTCTTATCCATCGTGGGTGGTTTAAAAGCAGTCAGTCAAAACAAATAAAGTCTGGATGTCCATACTCTTTGACGACCTTGCTCTCAAGACATGACAATCCACATCTAAAATTAATGTCAGAGATATAAATAGCCAAGGAAACGGTCAATGTACGTCTTAAAACCTCCAGTAAGTTGCAAGATGAATTATGTATGATTTCTACACTGACACAAACACCCCGCCTGTCAGAGTCTATAAGAAAATCTACAGGCACACACATTTGATTTGTCACAAGCGTACAGCAAGTCCAAGCTACAGTGTCGACTGTATCATCTGATCAACGTTAGCTGGTGTAGGAAGAAAAATTCAGATCTCTTACTCAGACAAAATGAACAATATCACACTGAATACAAATGCTAGGCAAAGTGAAGGAAATGCATAAATTTAAAACGCAAAGTGGCCCCCTATGTTTATTTCATATAAATAAATCATATATCATTATATTATTATTGTGTTGTAAATGCACCATGTGAACAGTATTTAGACATTTTCTGGTCTAGAAAAACCCAACTTTATTTCTTTATTTTCATATTATATTATACATGCATTAAAAAAGTAAACCAGTAAATTCTATTGGACTATGGCTACAGGCATCAGCTGATTAGTTTAGCTTAACGCAATAAGAGGTAACTATTCAACGATCCCATCCAAAGCTCAAAAATCAACATATTTTGTCTTGCTGGTTTAATCTCAACATTTTTTTTTTTAATCTACGTATGCTTTTTTGATGGTATTGAGAAATTGTCCTTCCTGTGCCAAGCCAAATAACAGATTTTGTTTTACGATATCTATTTGTATTGATCACCAATAACGTAAGCTCCAGAGGGGTTGATTTTCTGGTTGGCCAAGATGGCTGCCAAAATGCATTTCTGGTAGTGTAAGCAGAGCCACATGTTTGCTGATGTATAGTGGACTGAGAGCATACAGCAGGACATAATAGGGTTAGGACTCCTGAAGATTTTCACAGCACTAAGTAAATGTACGAAGTTTCATTCTACGTCTGGCTTAGGCTAAGCTTCTTTTCCGCACCTTCCAGAGAAGCTCCATTAGGGTAATTGGTAACAGCCTGAGACCTTTCAGCTTCAACATTGTTTGTGGTTCCCTCTGCTTTGCCTTTAAGCCCACCCTCACCCTCAGCTTCAACTCCATCCTCACCCTTTGTTTTGTCTTCAACTTCAGGGGCAGTAAAAGTCCTACATGAATTTGGCATCATGGCTAGTCGGCAACAAAGGTAGAAATTTCATTATGAAACTGAATCTGGCTGGAGTCTGAAACTGGACCACGTAATCCATAACCAACCAACCAATTAGCTAAAATCATTTTTTTTCTTGATAAACCATATAAATTATTATCAGATAACCACACAGTCATGTTTAATTGTCTGAGGTGGCCTTTTAAAAGCAGGCCTCTGCAGTGCAGACCAATTTCTCAATCTATTCATGCATCAGCTTTTTACTGTTGGGCCATGTGGAGAAAAGCCCAGTACTGTCAGGGTTGATGTTGCCACTTTGCCGATCGTTTCTGTCTAACAGCTCGGAAGCTGAGAGCTTCTCCACAGAGAGAATCCCTAATCAAATTCCCTTTTATTCCTGCCTCCCCTCTCTCTTCACTCGGAATCACACTGCATTACAACACACAAACATATGCCCACATTCCTCTCTCCAATTCTACTCTTTTCTTTCTCTCTCAGCTACCTATGCTGCTCCATCCACCAACAATCATACAACTCTCTCTCATCCCTTCTTTCTTCAATCCATCAACAGCACTATTGTCAGTCTAAATATAAAGAAGCAGAACTGTGGAAGAATTCCTCCTGTGTAGGTTAGTGTGATGTGCTGTGATGAAAGGACATGGCGACAGAGAGACCTATTAATAATGAAGCGCAGAGGGCCCAAGCTGCCGCACCGAGAGAAATGTGGAAAAAGAGAAATGAGTGACTAAAGAACCAGCGGAACATCACAGGGGAGATGGGTTGAGTTTAGGAGAAATGCAGATAGAGGTGTGAGGTAAGGGTATGAATTTAAAAAACAATACAACAAAAAGGAATAGAAAGTGGAATACCATCACTTCTACATTGCTTTGCATTATTACTTACTAGAACCAGAGGGAGAGCCGGCAATTGTACCTGAAAGAGAATAAGAAAAGGAAGAGGAGATGTTTATTTATGCATTCAATTTGCCTAAAGACTTGACTCTGCCTCATTCATCACTCAGGTGTAGGGGAGAGCTGTTCAGCAAAATAAGGGTTTGCTGTAGACCATCTCTCAATGTCTTGGAGTAATTACTTGATCTGCACTGCCTCCCCTATTCTCCCTAATTTTACTCCGAGACGAAAACGCTCACATTCACAGACCTTCATCACGTACGTATCTTTAAAGAAAGCGCTACCACTTTGCTCCGCTCGAGTAAAAACTTTTTGCTTTTCTTGCATATTTTCTACATTGCATTATGCATGCCAAGCAAGGCTAACTATAAGTACAATCTGTAGGGACAAACTCTTCCCCCAGCCATGGCCATTTTGAATAGCATTTCAAAAGGGCTGCAAACATTTTAATTTTTAAATGCCACTAATGGGATTCAGGAGCTTTAAAAGGCTGGTGATGGGTTCTGAGGGTGTGTGTCACTGCTGGGTTGGAAACAATGGCATTACAGAAAAAAAGGCTGACAATAGAGCCAGTTTCTGTAGGTACAGATGTGTGCGTTTCTACCAGTGAGTCTCCCTCTGCGTGCGAGCTTGTCTGTGTAAAAGGAGAGAACTTGGGAGGGGCTGCCCTAGATTATTATTTTATCATAGCTAGCTACTGTAGCTGGCTGCTCTCTCCAAAAGGATTTCCTCCCCACACATTCCCCTGATGTTACACAGCTCTGATCCACTCTCTGCACTGAGGTGACAACTTGGAGAGCTCAGTGTCTTCGTCATCACCTTTCAACTTGTATTTTCTTTACAATTCAGTCCTCCTCTCATTCAGAAGCTCAGAATCATGTTAAAATCTCACATTCATCAGTCAAGGAAGGTGGAGAAAGTCTTTCAAAATATCTCCATGTAATCTCATCTTCAGGGAAAAGGATTTCAGAATTCATCAGATAAGCATAATCCCACTAGCATGTACGTACAGGTGTTGGGGGTTCCGGTGGGTGCAGGTAGGTAGGAACCTGCTTTCCAGGACTTGGCTTTGAAGCCCTTCTTGCATCGCTGACAGTCCTGGCCGGTGGTGTTGTGTTCACACTGGCACTGGAGGTTCCCATCAATCAGCAGGCACTGGGAGGCATGGAGGTTACACTTGCACCTTACGAGGAATGAGAGGAGACAGTTGACACATGTGAGATAAATGTTCATCTGTGATATATGTGGTGTGCATGACAGAGTGTATCCCAGTGACTCCACACAAGGCAGTGGGAGAAAGTTGCATCACACCGAGGTTGTTAGTGCAGTGTTAATGAGGCATGGTATTAAAAGAGCTTTTACCCAAAGGATATAACAAAGAGTAGGGCAACGACTGACTGCTGAGGGTCTGGTGCAAAGGTGGAGCACAAGTGCATACTATTGAAAATGTAAAAAATAATGTTGACAAAATTCTGGCTTGCAGAAAGAGCTGATAAAATTACCAACACAATCTCATCACAGATTGCAAATGCATGATTAGAGTGGCCAGATCTTATCAATGCTTTATACCACTCTGAGATGGTCTAACGCGGAGATATATGGCATTTACCATGACTATTTATGTGTCGGTGTGTGTCAGTCATTCATCAGAAAGTCTGGAAAACTCTCAAAGAAACTATATTTTGAAAAACAGAAGCTGAAGGCAGATGTGTTGCTCTGCACATACATCTCTTGGTATAAAAATGAAGTCACAACTTTGCCCTTTGTCTTACATCTTTGGCATCCAAGCTGTATTACCCTTTCTACACAGTATCTACTCTCCACTAAAGATGATACACTTGTTGATTGATTCCTTTGTAACTTTGCATCATGATACTGATTGTGAGGACTTTGGTTTGTTCTTTACAGGGTCCCATCTGATGATAAATTCAGTATCTTTCGGTTTCAAACTCTTTATCAGTCAAACACAGTTTAAAAAAGGCACACCTGTGAGCTTTTGAAATTTTAAGGAAACACACAGTTTCTCATCCAGAGGAACCTGCTGTCTCTTTGAGTTCAAATTGTGACACTTTGCAAAGAGCCGTTGAAGGTTTTTGAAAGGTTGTACTAAACCGTGATCCTTTCCAAAGCAAGACATTTTTACCTAAACCTAAATTAATTATTTTAAAGTGTCTTATTAATAAGAACAAAAGGCAGAGGCGGGGAATAGTGGGGTTTCTGTTCAATCAAATCTATATTTCTTTTAAAACCCATTGTAAAGAAATGTGAATCAGACAAGTTCCCACAGATTGGTTTGGCGTGAATGAACGAGGTTTCATCGTGAAGGAGGTTTTAAGGGGAGGCAGTATTGGTTGCTAGCTAGTGGGTGTAATTTAATGTAAGAAGTAGTTGTCGTTAACCTAAACAAACTTTGAGGAGGAAAAAAAAACAACGCGGTGGAAGCGCATAAGATGAAAATTAACAGAGGTCTTCTCCCGTAATTGCTTTAATGTCTGGGGAATATCTGGGACATTAGATCATAGATGCTGGTCAATCAAGGGACTATATTGTATCCTGGCTCAGACAGGAAATGTCTGAGTCACATCATTTTAAAATTTGACAGGACAGATGCAATTTGCAGTGCTGTTTCAATTTGCCCGAACATGCACAAACTCTTCCTCAAAACGGGAAAAGACCCCCTCAAGTCAGTTTTTCAGCTTTCTTGAGCAGCAGTGGAAGTTTCTTCCAATTCTGGCCATTTTGTATTTTCTTATTCACATCTTCTCAATGCAAATTAAAAACAGTCGTGGAAACCGTACGAAAGTCTAAGTTGAAATGCCAAGATAGCACATTGACACTCAAAGGATCAATGTCCAAGTGCTTTATGTTTCCAGGGGGGAAATAATGTGCATTGTATACGCACACTTACGTTCACTCGGTAATAAAATGAAGACGCAATCCATATAACATGATAATAATGAAAGAAAATGGAGAAAATCCTTTCTAGAAACGGACATTTCATTCAACTGGGTTGCTGTAGTGCTGTAGCTTTAATCAAAAGTAATTTTGCTGTTTGATAATATGTCAAAATTTATTTTTCAGAATTTTATATAAATCTTTAAGAATATAATATTTAATATTTTCAGTGTAGTTTTTAATATGATAAACCATTTACAGTAACAAATCCACTGTTCATCCAATACAACCATTTTGAGTTTAATAATTGTTTGTAATTACTGCCATTGAAATTCCAGAGTCTGTTTGCGTGGGTGTGATTATGACTGTGTGTACATACTTGTGCACACTTGACCTCAGCAGAATTAAGGGCCCAGGTGGGCTGATCCAGAGGTTTTGCCAGGAAGGAAATGAGGATCTTAAGGACACTCCGCAAGTACGACTTTAAATTAAAGCCTTTTCCAGATGAGCGACTGGACTCCAATCCAGTTTGTTCCACTGGAGTGAACAGCTATCCGTCTGCATCAAATATTCAAAGAATGGCTTCTGTATTCTGGTGAGATGACTACTTCAATCTTCCTTTCTCACAATCTACGGTGCTCTCATCAATTTTTTCTTTCTGTTTTGAAGGACGATTATGTCAGCCTATCAAACTCAACCCTAGTTCAGCAACACTGCACACACAAAATAACGAAGACTGAAACTTAGAATCACGATATTCACAATAAAAAATGGAGACGGTTGATCTGTACGTTGCATTTCGTATCACGAAGTCGCTCGCAGTCCAATAAATTCCTGTTTCTCTCTGATCACTGATGGGCTGACGGAATGTGCCAGGGAAAATCCATCCACCTACAAGGCCTTTTTTCTGCCTGCTTTCTGAAGGACACGAGCTGTCCACTTAGCGAAGACAGAAATTGAACATATCTTTCATGGAGAAAATTGTGTGTGTGTGTGTGTGTGTGTGAGAGTGTGTTTGCTTCATGTGATTATGCATTTGTGCATTTGTCTGAGAGCATCGTTGACAGACAACAGATCAGAGAAGCAGACGCGTGGTGACTAATGCCTGCGTTGAGTGACTGACAGTGCAGAACACATCAGTTCTTTTCATCTCCTACATCTTTCCTGATAAATCTCATCTGTTCCATCTTGCAAGTGGAAGCGCTGCTGAGCACAGGATCTAGGAGTTGTAGTTTAAATCAATACTCTGGAACAAAGTGATTTTTCGAGGTATATATGGCTTCGCAGTTTATGTCTTCCAGGCCTAATGGATGGCTCATACTAAGAGACAGGGCCTCAGTTTTGTAAGTTATCTTGACAGCTGACATATTGCAGGCTGATTTTAAAGCAGGGATAGTCCTTGCTGAAAAGCCAATGAATTCTTAAAAATAAAATAAAAACTTTATCATTTGATTTTGATCATTTAATGAGATAAAATGTTAGTCACACAGTCTTGCAGGTTGAAACTTCATGGACAGTTAATCTCCTTGACCTGCTTTTCTAACCTCCACCTGGTAGTTCAACCAATGAAGACCAGGAGTACTTCTAGCCTTGCACTCCTTCCGCATGAATGATATGACATTCTGACTTTTCAAGTGCCATGTCTCTTTGCTCTGCCTCTTTCGGATGACAGCCTGCTCTGGGATTTTTTCCCTATCCCCCTTTTCATTCCCTCCACACAAATAATACATGGACACAATCATATGTTAATGTGCAAGATGTCTGCCATCGCTCCAAAGTCATCAAAGCAGAAGTAGCAGCTATGAGCTGAAGGAAGTTATGACCGGACAGCTGGATCCGTCACAATCTTGTCTATTTACTTAGAAAAAATGGAAGACAGGAGATGAAATGAGAGAAGGTGGAAGAGAAGACAGGAAAGGGCAAAAGAAAGTAGAGCAAGGGTGTATTTAGAAAACGGGAGACAATGAGAGATGTAAATTCATTCCAGTCTGAATTAGAAACCATTTGCTGGTAGGGGGGATAATTAGCTAGTGTAATTATGGGTCAGTGTTTCTCTTCATCAGTGTATTAAATGCAATGTCTGTGAAACTAGGAGCACTATGGGTCACTTGGGTCCCCATTTTGTTTCTCTTTTTCCTACACTCTCATGCAAACGTGGCTCATCCAACGGTTAAGCATGATTCCACTGATGTATAGGTGGCAAGAATGCATCAGTATATCCAGCGGTGTACAGAAGCAGCAAAGATCTGTGCAACTTGTAAACATGAATGGAAATGATGCAATAATAAAACGACTGAAAAACATATCCAAGTATGTAGTACTGTATATCAAGTTCATGCAAAATCTTGTTTCATTGCTGATATCTAATGCACATATATAGATCCATGGCTATTTCTGATTCAACTCTGCCTCACAAACTGCAAACAGGTGCTGTCAGTCTAAGTTGATTTGATATTTAGAAATCACAGGCGCATGGGTTAAAAATAAAATTCTTAGAACTTGCAAAGTTTTTATGCTCCACATCTATTATTTAGACATGCACACATTGTCAAATTTATAAAAACAAAAAATAAGCCTCAGATTTTAAAAATCCACAAATGAGTTTTTAATGCTTAAAGAGGAAGGACTTTGAATCCACGCCACAAACAGTACTGTGTATGGTGAGAAACAATATAAAGGGAGCACTTTTTCACCAGAAAACGATAACAGAGTGCTTCAAAATGTGGATTTGGGTGCGCATTTTGTTACTGGCTTGTACTAGCTGAAGGATTTGATGATACAAGTGCCAGTGTTCTCTTTAAAATGACCACTTTGGCCAATGCTCATGGAAGAATGGTGGTTCGATCCTTCGCCTCCCCATGTATTGGAGTGCTCTTGGGCAAAAAAATCCAGGCAGGAATTGTGTTTCCTCTTAAAGATGAGAAAAAGCCATCATTAGTTTTTGAACACAGTGCCAGAGTAAGCTAATATAATATGGCATACATTATTTAGATATTTGCATGCTCATGTTTAATAAGACTCTACAGTCCTTTTTTTCCATTGGGGTGTATTCTGGCTGTGTTTGCTGCAAGTTCTTCCCACATGTCCAGAACATAGTAGTGTCACCCATTAAGGTACAGAAATTCTGACTAGGTACGTTTTTTAATGGCATGTCTGGTATAAGCAAGCGTTCAGGCAAAGTGATGTGAACCTGTAACTACATCTTATTAACATCTAAACTCAAAAATATGATGTGGATGTCAAAACTAAACCAACCATGGCTGACAGCGAAGTGGAAAAGTGTAAAGCTGTTGGACAACATTGGTTGAATGGATGGGGCTGTAAATTGGTTTCCTCTTGCTTGATAATCCCGGGGGGCAACACCACTGTCTAGCCCCTGCTCCCCCCATATAAACATTTTTGTACATGTAATGGTGCAATTTTACATATTGATGTTACAATTTGCTAAGGAAAACATAGTTAAGTGTTTTGAGCCTCGAAAATGTAATGATTCTACAATTTAATTGCATGTACGACAGTTACATGTAATACAAAATGTAGATATGTTACCATATGAATTTACAGATGTAGGTATGTAATGATTTTTGTGGTAGACTAATGTAGCTATTGCACATTCTGTTGTGAGACTACGTTGTGGGTTTTACTGTCCATTCCCTGTACAGTCTGTCTGTCTAAAAATATGTTGGCCCTGAGTATTTAATGATTCGGGACTGCCTGCTATAGACAGCAGAGACGCAGCAATTAGGGGGATAAATAAGAAGACAGATAAACAAACATCAAGGGGGAGTCATGTGGTGGCAGAGCCTGAAAAAGCAGCTGGAGGCAGCAGTTAATGGGGCTTTATCTCTCTTTACTGTAGTTGACTTGTATTTCTCTATCACTCACCAGGGACGCAGCTATCACTCCTCTTTCTTATTTTCTCCTCCCACTGATATTCTTTCTCTTTTTCCATTTGTTTCCAAATTCCATTGACTGTGGATGTTCTTCAGTCTTTCAATCTCTGTCATTTTCCTTTTCATCCAGCATCTCTTTCTCTCTCTCCCCCTGTCAGCCTATGCCATACCCTTTTAGCTCCTTTGGTTCTGCTCGTTGCACCAGTGTTCACTGAGGAGTACATTGGGTAAATTGGGTTGTGGACATGTGTTTGAAAAGAGTGGGAAGAGGAGAAAGTCGAAGGGATATAGATGATGCAGGGGGCTTAGCAGTCAGTACATCAGAGATTAGGGCAGCTGTGTCAGAGCCGTGACAGTCTGCCTGCCTCTCTGGTTGTTGTGGTAAAACTCAGAGGAGGAGCAGGAGGAGGGTCTATGTTGACATGATCTAACCTGTTATGACAGACTGTATTGATGCAGCTTTGACCAAGCAGGAGGTCTACCTCCCCATGCTCTGTGTTTGATCAACCGTCACTGAAAAGGACCATTCCACACTTGCAGCAGTTCCCTCTCTTTGGGCCACAAGCACGCTGTTCAGTCTGCTGGAGGAACACCAGAGGGAAAGCCTAATGGCCTCAGATTGTCATGGTTTTAGTCAGAAAGAAAGACTTAACACCCAAACCAGGACCGAGTGAAGAAGTTTTGCTCATCCATCCATCAATTCTTTAAAGCGGCTTTATTCTGTTCAGGGTGCAAGCCCTCACTCCTATCTACAGCCAATGTCTTTGGACTGAAGGAAGAAATAAAAACACCTGGGGAAAACCCACGCAGGTGGGATGAACATGCAAAGTCCACACAGAAAGCCTCAAGATGAGATTCATCCAGAACTTTGAGTGAGGTGACAGTGCAAACCACTGCACCCCCCATGCTGTCTGAATCTATATTCATATGGTACTTTTCACAACTAAGTTTCATATAATTGTATTGCTGTAAATAATTCTATTTTGGCTTGTTTACCGAAAATAGTTTGTCAGATGAAATGATATGTACATTTTGACACCACACCTGACTGTTGGAAAGGCTTACAGGGCCCAGCGATAACTTTTACACATTTTTATTTCTAACGAGTTTTTTAGACAAATTTTTAAAAGTTTCAAGGTAGACTACCTTTTTGATTATGAAGAGTAAAGTACCAGTGTGCAACATTTAGGATGATCTACTGGCAGAAATGGAATACAATATTCCTAAAATATTTTATTCGAAGAAGAATTTCATGAAAATGAGAATCTTGTGTTTGATATTTCAATGAGGGACAAGAGTAGATGTGATTTTAAAAATGAAGCTAATCAAACATTTCCCTTAAACACATCTGAAGGTGATTTGTAAGTACTGCATGTGCAATAATTAGCATTGGGTTGGTATAAAAATAGGAGCTCTCTGATGCAGAGTATCCCAAGCACAGCTGGAAGTGACCAAGCGAGGTATGGGAGTTGCATAAAGCCGAGATCATTGATCAGCAGCACGCCTTATTGGCTTCTACTGAAGTCTTTATCAACACGTCCCCTCCTACTTCCTCCCCCGCCTCGCCTCGTAAATTCAGAGCAGCTAATTGGACATGACTGCGTTTATGTTCCAGCTTCATAAATTTCTTTCTCTGAAGGGAGAGGATCGATTTTCCTCGAGTGCAGCCTTCCATGGCAGCACGAGGCTCTTCAAACATTCCCTCTCCTCGTTACCACACCTCACCTTTTTTTCTCTCCACTATCCATCCTCTCACGTGCGCTCTCACTCTCTCTCAAGACTAAACAGGTAATCTATATCTGACCAACCCTACAGTAGTGTGGGGAGCAGGAATTACAGTGCGTCTCTTTTCAGTACTTTTTTCCCACACATTTTTCTTTTGGCTCCTCCCACTCTTTCACGTTGACAGCAGAATCACTCCTCCCAAGCTCATTATTTTTGTCATTTTCAAATGTGAACTGCCAAAAAAACACGAATGCTTTAGATAATTTTCCTTCTCCATTTTTTTTTTTTTGGTATGTTTCAATTATCCTGAAGGAGAAATCACTTTTCATTGGATTTCTCTGAAAAAAGGAGAAGGCTTAATGAACCGTGTCTCTTGATACACATAAACAACCACACACGCACACACACACACACACACACACACACACACACACACACACACACGCACGCACACACACACACACACACACACACACACACACACACACACACACACACACAGTACTTCCACTTTTAAAATATGCTCACTGTCAAGAGGTCATTGGATGCTTTTGGCCCTGGAAAAAATGGGGAGTGATGCGTTGAGCAAAAAGACTTCTTAAATTATTCAAAACCGAGGAATGACCTTGATTGTCTTTGCAATCCACACCCCGTGTGCATTTGTATCTTGTGTGTGCACTATGCAGTGGATGGGGATGTGTGACCTCCCTGGTGGGTTTTTAGGAGGATTCATTATTTTATCACAGTTTGCTCTTAGTTAAAAGGTGTCTTTCAGTTTGTGATCCTGCACTTTAATGTGAGATAGATGCAGGGGACAGAAAGAGACTATGTACAACTAAGCTTACAAGTAAATTATTTACACAGAATACAGTAAATGGCTGTTACGTGTGTGCCGAGCTGGCACCCAGACCTGAGAACAGCCCTCTGATTGGTTGTGTTGGGTCATGCAAAGAGCAGCAGGCAAACCCAGCCCCACTTTGAGGTATCCGGGCTCTGAAGTATGCACTGTAAGAACAGGACCAAATAGCTAAATAATGGAAACATCAGGCACATCCTGTTCCCCCATCCAGACCACAGAGGACTGTTCTCATGAGTGCAGCAAAGAGCTATATACTGGAACAGTTCAGGTGTGGTTGACACGCCAGCTGTGTACTGTTTTTGCTGGCCTTTCAAACTAACAGTGATAATAAAATTCAGCTTACAATAGAATTTTGTCACCTTGTGTGTAGTCAGTAATACTTAAGGCTTATGAGGCCAGGACACAGCGTGTAAATAACTTTTACTTCTGCCTAATTTGAGCCTTGTTTTGAGAGGTGGCTGCATTATAAGTTATAGCTTATATTTTGGAACCCACTCTCCTAAAAATGACTTTTTATTTGGTTTAATTTATACTTACTTAAGTCATTATTATCAACACAGCAGTTGTTTTTGACAAATTTTTGCAGCTGTGTCTCGGAAAAGATCACTGATGTTCATCATGGTCATCATTGTGTGAGCATGTGTATGACCTGTTTCAGTCTGCATTTAAAAAAAAAAAAAATCCATTCAATATGAGCTCACATTCTACAATGTTACTACTATTCCGTTTTTTACAATTATTATTATTATTATTTTTTTTATCCTAAAAATTGGCTGTGATGTAGACTTGTAAGTTTTGAGAAAGATTTTTATTTTTTTCCCCCTAATTCTCTAGGAACTATTCTAACATAGTTATCCTCAATGGCAAACCAAAAACCAATTTTTAAGAGAGAATTCCTTGCACACTTTGCAAAGAGTTATTTATGCTGTCATCTCTGTCACCTGAGAAAGAGTTGCTCATTTTTTGTTTATCACAGTTTTTTATTTCGATTAATCTGAATGCAGATGTCACTTTGGAATACAGCTTGAACAGGCTTTGTGACTGAAAAAGGAGTTCACTGTCAGTGCTTTGTGGAAAACTTCAAAGTCGCTTAGATCTTTTCCTCTAGCCATGTTGATACAAAATTAGAATCAACTGGCACTTCTCAGCACGCAACACAGAGCACAACTGGGTGTTAATGCTTAAATGTACAAAGCAGTGCTCGTGTAGAAGTAAAAGTGTAAATACACCCGAGATGATGTTCATTTAAAGCCCTGACATTTTTTGGCGTTGGAGTCTTTTTAGATTACAGAAAACTAGCATTATTTGCTGCCCCATTCCAGGGTCCTGTTGGCTTGAATCACACGCTAGCAATAATTTCCCATTCTCCAAACAGAGAGATCTGACTGTCTACTGCAGGTAAGACACTTACCACTCAGAATTATTCCCACCAACTCTACAAAAAAGGCAATATACCTTTAAAATGACACAAATGTAACATAACATAACTTTAATCTCATGTAATATGATGTATTCTGATGTAAAAGTGTCCCTGCCTCCGTCTCCACTTCTCACCTTACCTGTCATTCCGCCTGGTCTCTGTAAAACCACTCTTTGGTCTACAATGTCAAATTGTAACATAATGATCCCATCAGTGTTCAAAATGGAAACTTATTAACAACACTGTAGGTCACCAACAGGTTGATGATGACATTAATAGCTCTTGAATCTTTAGAAATGTGGACTGTAATGCACTGCGGCACACTTACTGTGATTTACAATAGTTTTTTAGAGATTTACCAATTGGAAATTACATTTAGGGTATTCATCCTTCACATTAACAGTTAATTCAGTCACTTACCTGATGACAGAATATGATTAATTTATCATCATAAGGCAATACTGTTAATCATTTTCAGTCATGTTGAATTAAAGGCAAAACTCTGACACCATGTGTGCAGTGAGGTGCTGGACTGATGACATCCCTTGTATTAGCACAGTTGGGTAAATGTAAAGGGAGTTGATTAGACCTGAGGAAATACTTGTCTAAGAAGCAGAAATTGACATGCTGAGTAAGCCTGTTTTAGAGGAGGTGGTGATACTGTGATGCTGACTTCTTTGGTATTTAATGACTGTTGAAATAGAAATTATTACTGGCTTGATTACTTGTTGCTACATAGAGTATATGGGTAATTCTTTCCTTGACATATATACGCTAGTTAATTTTAAATACATTTTTGCTAGTTTTGTTTGAAATTTTAGTAAAGATTTATAGACCTTAAATACAACAGAAGTTGATCTAACTGCCGTCTGTGAATATACAGTAATGTGCTTGTATATATTGTAAAATTGCGTAGCGCAGGCAGTTATTCAACTGTCATACTGTAATCTAATATAAGTAATATCCAGTCAGAAAAAGCTCTTTACGGTTCAACTTCAATAGATACAATGAACCCTCCGTTTGACTAAATTTGCAAATGTTAGATAAACCTTGTTTGCGATCACCAGGTCTGACAAATCCTGACAATCCAGTTCATTGAATTAGTTCCTTTGGTTTGTTATGTATGGATTTCTGGTTGAATAATCCACGTTTTTGAGACTGTAGTCATTACACGGCAGTTACAAGGTGGAAATACTGAGCCACAGTACTGACTGCTTAATCCGTTGAGGTGGGATTCAGCATATGCCTGCTTCGTCCTTCCAGACCTGTGGCCAGATGCATAAAATTCTGTGCTGTTTCATGGCTAGAAATGTGTCTATGCAGACATGTGCCTTTGCCATTACAAAAGGCTGTCAAGCAGAGCTGCAGTTATTTGTATAGCATTCACAATCAAACATAGCATTTTAGAATAAAATGGTAAATTTGACAAGAATTGTATATGAAAAGAGAAAAAGAAAAGCGACAAAATCAAAAGATATAAAAGACATCACGATTAAACTATTACGGTAAAATCTTTTGTTTTAACATTTCCACTTCATGATGTCTGGCTTCAGTTGGTCTAAAACCACGTGTTTGTGTAGTGTTAAGAATATTTAAGGTATATAAGGTGAATATTTAACATGTTTTCGCTGCACAATTATATTTACTTTATTTTGCTTTATTTGTATGTTTGTGTGTACACATCCTTGTTTATGCATCATCTGGTCTTGGAATGAGTACCATTTAATATGATATTATTTTTAGGACACATTACCAATATTTTACTATTTATTTATTTAAAAATAAATAAATAAAAAGCAAAGAGCATTTAATTGTCAATATTAATTTCAGCTTAGGTTTCAAGGAAAAATATTTTAGTAGATTGCTTTTGATTTCTTAATGGATTATTTTGCTCTCGACATGTCCACCATAGTTCTCTCCGGGTGCTCCGGCTTCCTCCCACTGTCCAAAAACATGCATGTTAGGTTAATTGATGTCTCTAAAATTGTCCCTGTGAGTGTGTGTGGTTGTTTGCCTCGTTTGTCTCTGTGTGGCCCTGTGATGGACTGGCGACCTGTCCAGGGTGTACCCTGCCTCTTGCCCAATTACCGCTGTGATAAGCTCCAGCCCCCCCCCCCCCGCGACCCGACAGTTCGATTAAAGCTGGGCATACACTGTGCGATTTTTTCAATCGCGGTATTCAGCTGCTGCTCATACTGCACGAGTGAATCGCAAGGGTTAAAACGTCGCAGCTCACGATTCCTGTTCTCACACTGTACGATCCTATGGTCTGATGCGATCTGGCTGCTCACACTACACGACACATCGGACTCGGTCGGACTCGGTCGGACTGTCCGGAAGTTGTGCTGCCATGCTGTTCTGTTGTCTTCTTCTTCTTCTGTTGACAATTTTCTCTTCCGTATCTATGTTCGCGCATTATTAGTGTGACAGGATGAGGTAAATCGCCTCGTGCAACTGCTTCAACTGTGAGAGAGCCTCACGAGGGGCGACCAGGATTTCGAGTTCGATTTTCATCCGATCAATCGGGAGGTGGTCGGGAGGGCTTAATCGTTTGTCGTTACCCCATGTATACTACACGTTGCGAGACGCACGATTGAGCCAAAACTCGGCCCGATCTCCAAAATAGTCGCACGAGTGAAAATCTTGTAGACATCGGGCCAAAAATCGCACAGTGTATGCCCAGCTTTAGCGGGTATAGAAAATGGATGGATGTCTACCATATAAAACACACCATATATACATGACAAGGCAAAAGATTTTCACTGGAGGGTTCTTTAATTTGTCATCCGTCTGTGTTCATGTTTGAAGTCCAGACAGAAATTAGGTGCCATGTAAAATCCCCACATTAGCAGTTCCACCACATTATACTAATTAAAAGGTATTGTACTCAATAACATATGTTGAAAGTTTTTACGCATAAATAGATGCACCCTCAAAAATCCCTGACCATTGTGATCCTTACCGATTTATCCCCATAATAAATATTTTGCTGGTCTTAGGCATTTTATGGGTGGTCATTCGAGACCCTTTGTGCCAAAAGTTTAACATTCATGCAGGTTAAATGACATAGAATGGCCGATATTGTCTTTCCAAAGCAAACATGTCTTTGCATCTGAAGGCGTCTTCCACTAAAGACTCCAGCCTTGCTCCATTCAGCTCTGACTGTCCTGAGATTGCCGTATCTGTACTGGATATTAGATTGTAACCTCCCTACAGAGTCCTTACTGCTGCTGAATTTGTTTTAATGAACACTACTGCAAAGTGTAACACCTGGGGTGAGAGGAAATTGGGTGTGAGTTGAAAGGAGGGGGTTGTTATACATCCTCTTATTTAAGAGATGAACAAGGAAAAAGAAGTAATGGGAGAATGGAGGCAATGGGAATGAAAAAGTGATGAAAAGGCAGAAAGTCATGGATGACATGGGGCTTGTTTGGAAGTTCTTCCTGTTGTGTAGTTCCCCTAAGTGTCTCCAAACCCCCCAGGGTGATTTGGATCTTTGAGGGGGGTCTTTAGGTCTGTTACTGTGTGCATATATTAGAATTTACAAAAAGAAAAAGAGGGGAACAGAGTACATGCTGGATATCTAGGTCAACTCCCTGATGCTAAATGAACAACATGCAAAATTCAGAAATGCACTTTTGAACCTGTAATGTGTGATGGTGTTATATTTTTAATAAATTAGCATTATTTGGAAAATAATCCACCTGATGCTGTTGCCCTTTCCTAGTCTTAAGCAAAGCATCTATTTTTTTCACTTTCAACAACTTTACTTTCTCATTCTTTCAGAGCTGTATGTCCACTTATTTGAATGATGAAATAATTTGTGAGAAATCTCCTTATAGTCATCAAACCTTACACACATGTTAATACAAAACACACATAACTGTAAAGCTCCAATGTGGCCTCTTTTACACCTATTTGTCTGTATTAAAGTTTAATTCCAGTGAGACCATGGAGTGGAGGATGCCCGGGGATGAGGAGTTGAGCTGGGGTCATCCAGAGGACAAGGGTTAATATAATTATCCTACTAAAACCTTGAGACTGAAAGAAACATCATTAGTCATAGCAAGAGAAGAGCTACCCCAGCCGCAGGCCAGTGGCAAGACGAGGAGGAGAGAAGGGAAGAACAGGGGTGGAGAAGGGGTGAGGAGAAAAGGAGAGAGCTTCAAAATCCACCAGTGCACTTAACAAGACAATTAGTACAAGGACTAAAACTTAGGGGGCTTTGTTGGGGAGGAAAAAAAAAGAAAATGGAAAGACAGTGTCTATTAGTACTCTGAACGGTAGCCGCAGCTGTTCTGTCTATTTAGTAATTATGATATTTTGTGTAATAATACCTCCTTAAATGAATTACTTGTGGTTAAATGGTTTATAATTTAGATTCATATCTGAACCAAGTAGATCATGATACTCTTATGAAACAAGTGCCCAGCATGATTTTGATAATAATTGAATGACCTCTGGTTTGTGCAGATTCATTATGAAGCTATGGTTACTGAAGGACCAAGTATTTCCTATTGATAAAGACAATTAACTACATGCCTTCAGACATGTTAGTTGATCCAGCACTAATCCGAAAACTGCAGTTGGTGAATTCAATGATCAAAAGAAATCACAACATCCGCAGTGTTGATTTTAAATCTAAATTCAGAGTTGAATTGTGGAAAGTTTTTAATGATGATTTTAATAATTGTTTGATTGATTAATCTGTGACTTAAAGATGTATTGACTTTTAGCATTAAGTTTGCTGCAAAATGCACTGTGTGGTTCTAAGATTAAAATTACAGATGGATTCACTTGGTTATTGATTAGTACTTTATCAGAGATGGTGTATCAGCTCGCTGCTTCTTTAAAAGCTTGTTAATAAGGAATAACACTAAACTCACAAGAAAGTGATGATTACTTATTGTTTAGGTGCTATTTACTATGCACAAGCCCTCAAAATATGTTGTGTGTGTGTTAAATTAAACAAAGCCTATAGGCTGATAAATGATTAAATGCATGAATTGATACTGGATGGATGGATGAACAAATATAATTGAATATAATATTATTGTCTATAGCATTTTACAGAAGCATAAAGAAAGTGTAGGTTTGTAAATTGTCACTTTGTCACTTGTGCAAAATGTGGTTATGCAATTAGGTTCTCGCCATTTTTTTCATTTGATTCATTTTGACAAACTCAATTAAAAACAATGAACTGCACATGGTTAAAATGCCCCCATGCAACAAAACCACTGTATACTGTACACTCGTATGAGGTAATTGACAACATTTGAGAGGTCAGTGTAGCCACTATGACAGCACCCTACCTTTTTAAGCCTTGTGTTTAGCATTTGGCCATTGTCCACAAATGATCACTTCTGTCTCCAATGTGACAAGTGGGCAGAAAAAAACATATATTAATGCATATATATATATGCATAATTAGGGAATTCATTTTAAAATGACCACTTATTTTAATTCATGCTTGGCAACGAGTGGCTACTTCCATCTTTCACGTTTTCAGATCATTCTTGACCCCATAAACAGCAGAGGATAAAACAACATCCGCTGATCTAGGCCAGTATGTTGATAAAAACTCCATATCTATAAGCAAAAAAAAAATCCCCATTCACTCTTGTAAACTAACAATGCTCTGGATTAAGATCGGTGTTTGTTTGGCTATATCTGGCACTGAAAATACCTGAGGTCCGTTTCACGAAGCAGGTTTAGTGAAAACTCTGAGTTGATTAACCCTGAAATGAGGGAAACCCTGAGTTTTCCGTTTCACAAAGGGAGTTAACTCAACCCCAAGAAAGAGGGGTAACTCTAGCCTGTTTCACAAAGAGAGGTAACTTGAGCTCTCGGTCAGTTACCGTAGTAACAGACTCTCTGAACCTAACCTGGTCGGGACCAGGTTTTATTCAAGAAACCTTGAGTTTCTTTCTGTCTCCGCCCTCTTTCAGCCACACACGCCATTTGATTTCCTCATTCATTCAGTCAGCAGAGCGAATTCTTCTACTTCTAGAAGTCCATTAGGCACAGTAGGAGTTTTTCACCAACATGTCCTTTTGACAACGATCCCGTGGATGAAGGTGCAGCATTATTGCGCAGAGAAATAAATATTCGTCGGAGATGGTTATCAGACCACGCATAGATGTTTTAGCATTTACAGACAATTATATTTTTGAGCGGCACCATCAGAATTTTGTTGGGACAAAAGAAAAAAGACATAAAAGACAAATAAATGATTGTATGAATAGGCTTAAAAAATACATATATAGGCCTATTATATTTTATAAAGACACTTGTCTCTTGGGGTTGGGCCACCACCCGTTTTACGGGCATCTGCCTTCTTTCTGTTGGCTCAGTAGAAGTCTGTGTTAGTTTAAATAGGCTTAATTATTTAACAGAACTTGATATAGATGATGACTCTAAATTGTCCTTAGGAGTGAGTGTGAGTGTGCATGGTTGTTTGTCTCGTTTGTCTCTATGTGGCCCTGTGATGGACTGGCGGCCTGTCCAGGGTGTACCCCGCCTCTTGCCCATTGACCGCTGGGATAGGCTCCAGGCCCCCCGCGACCCGACTGACGAATTCAGCGGTATAGATATGGATGGATGGATGATATAGATGAGAAGACATAGTTTATGTGTGTGAAAACAGCATTATGTTGGGAATAAAACAACTGCACAGTCAAATAGCCACTTAATATTTATTTTACAGTGTAAAACATGATCAAAATGAGGTACCTCCATGCCGAGGTCTCACCTGTTTGAACAATGTTTTTATATTTCATCTTAAACTGGTGCCAAGTGCGCTTCTCCCCTGCGGGATTGCACCTAAATGAAATAAATGAATAGGCTACCATTCAAGCAGTTTTCCCCTGTAATATTATTGTGATTGCAAAGGACTACATTTAAACTTACAATTTTGCTGCTGCAACGGTGTTGCACTTATTTCTAAAAACGTATTGAAACTCGCCGTATGAGCGCATTAAGATTTCCAATTCGAGGTTGGTGAAAAACGTAGCCCCTCCTCTTCCCCGTTGCCATGGTGACTCGTCGAATCGGGGCTCCATTGATGCTGGCTTTTTAAAGTTGTGGTGCACACGCAAAACTCAAGGTGAACCTACTCAGAGTTGATTAACCTCACTCAAATCAGCGTTTCTGGAACCGAAAACTCAGGGTTTTCTATCTCAGAGTAAATAAACTCAGAGGTCAGGAATAGACTCAGAGTTGGTTGAACCTGCTTTGTGAAACGGACCCCAGATCTCTGTCACAGTGCTATGATTAGAATTGCAGACCAGTTAGCTCAACTTGCCTCAGTTTTAATTGCATGGCACTTTTCAAACACAAGTGCAACCCATACATGAACTTAAAGTTCTATTTTAATATAAGAATTGAAGCAATTATAACACAAATGTAATAAAAGCGAAAAATGCAGTGGAACAAATGGGTAAGAAATATCGAAAAGGAACATATTAAAACATATAGCACAAACGAATAAAACAGATCAGTTAAATATCAGCTTTTTCAACTAGATGTGCCATAATATTTGTCTTAAAAACAGAGAGCGTAACTTTACTCTTGACAGTAAACTCACAAAGATCTTAAACTGCATGCCTTCACCCAGAGCATAGTGTGTTTTTGACTGTAAGGGCATTTCTTGCATTCAGATATGGATGTTTTCACTCGGTGGCAGCACTGATGAAGAGTCAAGTGTTCAAAATGATGGAACACATGAAATTCTATGAGTGAGATGCAAGCAAAATTTCTGGAAGATGGACCTTCAAATTAAATATTTTTCACATAGTCAAAGTGATCAAGTGATCACCAATTATGCCAATATTTAAAGGGTGGTCGTCCTTGTTAATTGATCATTAAGGAGCTGTTTCGGGATTCAGGATATATTCTATAGTCGGTGAACAGGACATCCTTGGGTGACTCGTTAACCTGGACTGAAAACTTTCAGTCTGTCTGTCTTTCTGACCGTCATCCCTCCATGGCCCATGATAGGACAACAGTGCGGTAAAAGCAAGAGTCTCTGACATCAAACACTGACTGAGGACGGTATGAGCCGATATGTTTCTTATTAACAAACACATAAGCTTTTTTCCTCTCTTACATTCAGACTCTGGTGGATGAGTTGTTTATCGGAACCCATCAACATGCTTGTAACGACAGTGGCAGTCCTGCAGTAAAGATGGCAGTGTGTCTTTGATCACACCATGCCTGTAATAATGCTATGCTAATTAATGTGGCTGACTGAGAACGAGCCATCTTTCCAAGGACACCCTCCCTCTACCTCGTGTTCTCCCACTTACAATTCCCAGCATGCTTTTCAGCTTTAAAGCACGCTTGTGGTATCAAGAGATTCCCTTCTCACCAGATGTAGGGTAAGGAATGGTTCAAGCACTTAATTCTTTATTGTATTTGTGTTTTTAAAAAGACATTTGTGGGATGGGTGAGAAGAAGGAGGGAAAGTGGAGAAAAAAAACACAAATCTACTGGAGAGGGCGGAGATGGAAAAGTTCATCTGTGAAACAAAAGACGAGAAATGAAAGAAAAACAGGCAAAATCGCTGACTGTAACTTTCTTCCTTTCTGAGAGGAAATAAACTGATTATCAAATCAGTTACAACCATTGTGTCATAAATCATCGCTTATGAGAGGCACAATGACACATTCCTCATTGCGGTTGCTCAGCTTTCTGCATGCCTTTCTTTTCTGGGGTGTGCTCATGAATGATTTAAAAAGCGATCTGTTTCCAAGCCTCGGCTGCCTCCAAGGTAGATAACGCTGAGGGGAGGAGTCTGAGTGAGGTGGGAGGGGCTACACATGAACGTTTTGTGTCTTCCATGAGAGCACACAAGCCACCACATCAAGCATGGCACATATATTTCATTCATGTGGGAGAAACAATGGCAGTACTCAGGCACAAAGCGCTTTTTCTAATCCAACAGAATAAAAACGGGGAAGTTTTCAACTGAGTGGGTTTCTCTCTGGTGGCTGCGGAAAATAATATTTACAGAGCATCACACCTCACATCATTCATCACAAAATCACACAGTCTAGCTAGTCCCCTGAAACTAGGAGTTAATCCATCATCTGCCTCACTCTCTCTTCTCCCCCTTTATCCAAGCTTGCACCTTCCATCCACTCACCTTCCCTCTGCAAAGGGCAGGAAAGAAAACTTTCTAATTCAAAAATAGTTAAACAAAGTCAAAGTCACTCTAAAAAGCTAATCAAGGCACAAGACTTGAGGCTCTAAAGGAGGAGCAGAGGAGAAGCAGCTGTTCTTCCTTGTTCTCCAGAGGAGTGGATGGACAAGCCCAGAGGCCACAGAGAGTCCTCCCTTTCTGTCCTGTCATCATTCATACTTCCACTACAACAATAAGCCTTTGTAACGGTAGAATTAGCTGCTGAGAGCTGTTTGGGGTCTAATTAGTCCTTCCCTCAGGATGCATAGATTTTATAACAATTCATTCAACAATTTATTAGCATGTTTCAGTGACAGTTTGATGTTTATCTTTGTTTTTAAAGTTGAGTTGAAGCATCACCCTAATTAGTTTTTAAGACTTATCAGAAGCTAAAACTTGCTGCACTGCATGGAGACTATCCCTCAAACTAGCTTAATATTCCACATGTAATTATACCACCTGACAGGTGACAAAGATGATTATTTAAGACCCGCTATTAACCATGTATATATGTACAAACACACACACACACACACACACACACACACACACGCACACACGCACACACACACACACACACACACACACACACACGCACACACGCACACACGCACACACACACACACACACACATACACACATCTAAAGATGAGTTGTGGTGGAGAGTGAACCGAGCAGATCGCTCATGCATGTACGTATCTGCAGGATCAGTTGGACAGAAGTTTCTTTGACCCTTATGGGCTGCCGTCAAAGCAGTCTGTGTGGAAAAGTACAGGCTTTCGGAGGATTGCAGCATTTTCTTTGATTTTTCTATGGAGACGAAGCACACATTAGAGCTTTGGGATCTACAGTAGGTCCAAGACACTCTGCAGTGCAACCCATTTGAACCCCTGTTGGTCATGTAAGATGGTGTTCCTGTTAACAGTGACCTCTGCAAGGGCAGAGAAATGAAGAAAATGGAAGCCCTGTCAATCCAAGAAGAGCTTTGCAAGTATAAGCTGGATGATGGGCAAGTAGTGTTGCATCCCATTCAGTTCTTGCTCCTCTCACAGAATCATGATTAAAATGATTGAGCTTCATCTCTTGGTCCTCGAGCAAGAGAAAGAACAAAGACGGTGATGGTGGCCACTTTCCTCAGGTAGAAGAGCTAGAGTTAAAGGTGCCGTCGGCAACTTTTTTTTTTGTCATATTAGCTTGAACTGTCATGGGATTATGGAAGTAGAATATTAAATAGGCTGTTTAGGAAAAATTCCGAATTCTGTAGCTCCCTCTAAAGCCTGTAATCGTGCTTGCAAAAATCGAGCGCTCCCGGCTGTTTTTAACCAATCACGTTAGGAGGGAGAAATCGCTACCTGTCAATCATAGCTTGTGCACACGCTGCTCAAAACTCGATTCACATCAGGTAAAAAAAGAGATAGAAATCAATGCAAACTGGCGAGTTACATTACAAAGCTAATTAGCTAGATAGCTAGGCTATTTCTGGCTGTAAACATACTGCACTTGGGATATATTGCAAACTTACTTTTCACACCACAACGTACAACTGTACAATAGATATATCATTGAACTGTGTCGACGGTATAGCATTATGTAAATATATGTTTATTATTGATCTATTATCTGAGCAGAACAGTCACCAACCATGTCTTCCATGCTGAGCGTGAGTCTGCCCCCAGCTTGTGTGCGCGCACACTGGTGTGAACTCACGTACACAACCTCGTCCACAGAGGGGAGGGGTTTGGGGGGCGGTTTGGAGCTTGGTAGAGGTTGGGGGAGGGACCTGAAAGTTGTATCAGTTCGAATTTTCTGACTTTAGACTCGGAATTTTGAAAACCTGCCGACGGCAGCTTTAAACATCAGGGCGACAACAAGGTGACCAACCAGCGCTTAGTGTGATTTAAACTGGAGTTCACAGGAGTGTGCGGACCATGTCAGTCACTAGTGTGTCGCACTGAGTGACAGAGGTGATCCAGCAAGCTTATGAAGGAATGTGAGTACCAGTGCTGCTTAAGGAATTTAAGTTATTTGATCCTTTGATCTTTTTTATTATCAATACTTTTTCAAATGAGGTAAAAATATTTGTTTAAATATGTAAAAAAAAATCGCTTTATTGGGAATTAAGTTATGGTAAAATAATGTATTTGAGCATAGCAATCTGTCACGTTGTTGTCTGTATAATTATATTTTTGAATATGTTAAATTTGATAATATATGTACGTTTTGTATTGCCATTCTATGTAAAAATGTGCAGCTGCTTTTCCAGTACCAACTTCTGACATATTGGCTGTCTATGGATAAGTCATCAGGACAAAGTGAGGTGGAAATTGACACTGACCACATTTGTTTCAGGACAGTTTAATGGGTCGGATATTATCTGAATGTTAACATCTATCTTTATAAAATCAAGATAAGTTGGTTTGCTAATAGCAGGTGAAATAAGGAGGACTGTGTGTCTATGTGCACATGCCATGAGACAGACCTCATTTTAACATATCATGATTTTAATTTTACACAGTTGGCACACAAGCAAATCACAAAACACACAGAAGCGGAGTAATAAAAAAAGAGCAAAGATTGTGATTATCGCATCCTTGTGCTTTCAAAATATCTTTTGGAGTGTTTGTTTTAATGCAGAAAAGGATCTTATTTTCCAAAATATTCATGACTACAGCTGCATTTTATGAACCAAAAATATTAACATCTAATGGAGAATTACAAAGAACTTCTGCTGCACCAGTTGTTTTTATTACATCCACAAAGATGAACAATCTGAGAAACCTGAAAGAAGTAATAAAAACTGCTTTCCCTTTCCTTTCTCTACTCTTTGTAACGTGTAATAGAACGTTTTCTGCGCCAGTCTGTCCCAATATGTGAAGATATGGAGAGCTTAAATCTCTCAGCACATTAGCTCTATCAGCAGGGGGCCAGGATGTCACTGAGAGAAACACAGACACACGACGGATAAATGAGTCAAGCAGGCATGAAACAACATGACCATGTAAAAACACTCTGAATATCGTTGACATTCGGCGCCTTGCATCCTGCCGGGTCAGCTCTTAACTAATTTTCGCCACTGGAAAATAATTAGATGTTGGTAAGAGATGGTGGTTTTAGACGAGACTGAGCCTATGTGTAGTTGGGGAATAAGCCAGGAGAGTTATATCACTACACACTATTTTCTACTGTTCGTTGCAATGGTAATAGTATTGATATTATTAATACATCTGCATTTTAAGCTAGGGGTGGCAGTGTTGGCCTTTGGGTCTTTCAGTCCACCTCGTTGGGTCAGGTCTAAATATCTCAATATTTATTTTTTTCTTTACTGGTACCATCTTTTTAGGAAAGACCGTACTATGTAATGACTTTCTTAATAACTAGTAATGTTAATGCAGTGTTGGGCCCTCAGGTTTCCAAAATGATTAGTTAGCATGTAAGCATTTATAAGAAAGGTCATCTACTTTAATGGTTTCAAGGGCACTGACCAAATTAGCTTGTGTCACCCTTTAAATTCTGGCATTCAGGTGACCTGAAGCTGCTCCCTAAGTTGTTTACATGGTGCGAAAATATCTGTCCACGAATGTTCTTAAATTTAATTTGCCGTAATTCCCTCAAAGCTTTTTTTTTTTTTTTTTTCTAGTCTGGCTTGGCAGGAAAGCCATGTTTTGGCATTTTTTCCTCTTTACCATTTGCGCCCTAGTTTGTGAAAGCCATCTAGCGATTAACTTGTTCCCTTAATGGAAAAATGATCAGCGGTGTAAAGTGGCACATGTGCTGAGTTTTTTTTTTTCTTTACTCTTGACTCAGCTAACCGACATAAGAGAATAAGAGACACTCAAGACAATTCTCTTAAATGTCATCTTCCCCCATCAGCCAATCAAATCAAATTTAGCAGAAGAGAACCTGATGCTGCAGCGATTATGAGCCAGGAGAGAAAAAAACAAAACAATACAGACTTTGTCTATCTCCTCATGTTGCTCCATCTCCTTCCATCCCTCTTGGCTTTAATCCACTTAGTTGGCTCTTCCTGAGCTTTGGAGCCATTCCTTTATTCCATTATGAAGACCCAGCGTACGACCTGCTGCTTATTTCATTAAAATGGCCCAATCCATGACCCCATATCTTATCCATAATGTAGACTACAGGCCTGCTATAGTCCACACCACAGTCCAGCAGGGCTGCTGACGGATGGGACAGAGGTAATGGGCATGGAGAGATGGAGGTCCAATGAATGAGGGAGAATTTGAGAGCCCTTCTTATGAGTTAGGCCTCCCAGTGAATATGATTTCACTGATGTAAATGATGATAAAGCTGAGGCTTCGCTACTCTGTCTTTGATGGTTGGAGATAGCTTTCACATGGCTCATCGGTGAAATGGAAATAACCACATCTACAGTTTGAACCTAGCCTGTAAAATGAACATAAAGCCCTGGGCTTTTAAAACCAAAAACACCTTTGCTTAGAGTTTATGTTGGAGCCAGAGCTTTAGTTCATTACAGTTAACCTTGGGAGAACTTTGCAACACAGAATGAGTAATGCTGAGTCTTATAATGTTATTCTATTGACTCCATCCAATTTGACTTAATCTGTGCTCCATTTGTTTCACCTTCTTTACTCTCTGACCTCTTGAAAATCTTTGCTCCACCTCTGATTGCCCTCTTCCTTAAAATGCCCTGTCACAACCTGTTCAAGTTCCAGTTTGCTGAGTGTTTTCATAGCATCCACAATTCTAAATTTACAGCCTCTCTTTCATCAAACTTAGCTTGCCAGCGTTTGCACTTAATGGCTTATCAGGTTACGTATATATTGATAAAGCAGCACTATTTATTCCTGAGTACCTGACTCTGAGCATACCTGTGCCAGCTTTTCAGACCCTGGACAGTCACTTTGACAGCACGGCGTCAGATACAAGACACATCCCACAGAGGTACGGTCTGCGCTGGCTGATGGGAAAAGAGCTTGTTTTGCTGTCTCTGTGCAGGCTCAATACAGATCATTAAGAACAGTCAACTAATAATAATTACTTTTAACTCGGTTCAGTCAGAGAGCCACAGCCGGAGACCTGGGGACACACAATACGACCAGGAAGTGACTACAAGCCTTTCTCCATCGATAACACCAGCATATCTCATTACCGCGGCGACCTGTGGTACACTGCCTCTTGGCCTTGATCATATAAAATCCATTTCAGTGTGCTGTCCCCGCTGGAGCACCAGTAGAGAGGAATATTCATTATTCAAATTTTAAGCATTGGAAATCCCAATATGTTACTAAGGCCAGATGAGATGAGATGAAATAGCTTAGCCTTTTGTCCAGGGAACATTGACTAATCGCCTCGCTCCCAAGAATCAATTTCCCAGCCGTAAGCATCAGACACTCCTGATTGTACTGTATTGTTGAGGACCCCCCACCACTTCACCTAATACCCCTCCAGGCTGCCCAGAATAACTTATTGATTGGTGATAATGTTACGGGAGGTGTGGGTGGCCGGGGCGGAAGACGGACTGGCCTCAGTCATCTCCACAGGGCTAAATTTGGGTCTTCTGTTACTAGATCCAACACATACTGACACTATCACCAGCTGCCACCAGCACAGCTCTCTTGATGAGAAGAGGGTTTTCTGGAATTGTACATAAGGAAAATTCATGGGATGTCATACAGTAAATAAGTTAATAAAGGCAGAAAGAATCAATGATTGAATCATTGAATTACAGTGTATGAGTGGTTTCCTGCAAAGTGGCACAGTAGGGATTACATAATGCGCAGTTGTAGACAACTATATGAAAAAAAAGAACACTTTTTTCCAAACTTCAATGGTTGTTTATTAAATTTGCCGGTGCGGTGGCGGTTCTGGCTTAATGATAGGCGGTTTGATGGCTGGGTATTGTGCTGATCTCTTCCTCTCTCTGATTCTGTGCTGAGCCTGGAAAGTGGCTGTGATCAATACCTTCAGGCCTTCTCCACACTGCCAGAGGGCTGCTTGTGTGTGTTTGTATGTGTGCTGTGTCAGCATCCACTCAGGACTTCATCAAACACCCCCCCACCACCTTTTCCTCACGTGCAGACACGCATAAACAGTCACCCCCATCGGTCAACACCCTGTTCGAACAGATTTTCACTTTCTCGTTCTTGCTCAGTGCCTTCATCACACACACACACACACACATATGCACACTTGTGCACACAAATTCATGCCTTCTTTCTCCCACTGCACGCCATCCCAACAAGGATGTTAAATACCATTCAAATGTCAGCCTGCTGTATTGATTGGAATAATAACTCTGAAAGGAAGGAGAGATGGCTTGTTGATGCTAAGCAGGTGCATGATGGCCCGAGCATCGTTCACTGTCACAAAGTTGCCATGTAAGGGTTTCTGGCTCCCCAGCAGAATGTGGATGGGGGGTTTACTTTGGACCACCGACGCTACATGTTTCAATCATTAATCATAGTCCTCACAGGCCAGTAACAGGCAGACCTGGATAGATGTTGAGAGAGGGGTCATTTTGAAAGCCCTGAGATCACAGTGGCTGTGTGTGGATGTTAAAGTCAGACTAGAGGGTATGTTCATCACCAGGTGACTTTTGGTGTCTGTTGTGTGTGAGTGCAGGAAAAGACTGAAGAAATATTCAACCACATGTGTAAAATATGATGTAATGTTCCCAGAGGGGGAGTGAACCCAAATACACTTTAACTGATTTGTCACGCTGTTTTTTTTTTGTTACTTCACCGCATTTATGCAAGACCTTTAGACGCTACTTTCTTTATGAGTTTAGATTTTATAGTTGAAAATATATAAATGGGGTTTATTAATTATGTTATTAAACTGATTAAATTACAAGGTGAAGCTGAATTACTTGGATGATAGACTGAAAATCGCTTAAAAATGATTTAAGTTAATCTATTCATCTAAAAGTGCTTCAATTGAATCATTCCAGCCCATCCATCCATTCTCTATACCCGCTTAATCCGTCGGTCGGGTCGCGGGGGGCTGGAGCCTATCCCAGCGGTCATCATTCCAGCCCTTTTAAGATATTCAGAATTGCTTTTTGCCATTCATGAATTTTGCATTTAACTTAAAAAAAAAAAAAAAAAAAAGCGCTATGTGGCAAAACTAACAACAATTTATTCCTTAATAAACTACTAATATGTATCAGCTTCATACGTGATAATTAACATTAATGTATGATTAATTATAATGTTATGTTAAAATGAGAACAAAATTATGATCCAATTGGTCATAATTCATGAAAAATTACCATCACAGTTCTTAATTAGGGCCCTGAAAGTTAAACCTAATGAGATTTGATAAGGGATTCAGAAGGACTTGAATTTTATAGCTGGATTTAATAATGATTCGTTTTTTAGAATAGAGACCTAAGACCTGAGAAAACGTAACTCGTGACTTGACTTATCCAATCGCATTTAATTACATTAAGTCATATTTTTAAATGGGAAAAATATTGTAATAACATTTACTTTGTCATGTCTGACTGAAAACAAATACAGTTGATTTTCGTCTTGATTGCAGTGGAAAAATCGTCCTGCAAATGATTTGCTTTCGCTGCTGAATAATGTCCATCTGTAATTATTCTGTTCCAACCAAAACTATTTTTGGTTGTCATAAAAAATTCCCTATCAAAATCCTTTACCACGTGTATTAATTTCAGCATTTAAGAGGTTAATAATTCACGTTTTAGGATTTATGTTTGGTTTTTACAAAGATGTGATTATGAAAGAGTGTATGACATGGGATTTTTATTGAAAAAAAAAAACGTGATTAAATATTATAGCTAAGTTTTCTTAATTTTGGAGTTTTAACATTTTGCCCAAACAATGTCAATTTTTTCTTTTTTCATGTGTTATGTCTGTTTTTATCTTAAAATGTGTAAAAATCCAAGAAAGCACAAAAACATATATTACTCAAATCTTCAGCAACCATTACCTGGCCGGTACCTCGATGTTGGAGATGGCGTAGAAGTACTTGAGCAGGTTGTCTCTCTGAACGTAGGTGCCTCCTAGGGCAGGCCTGAGCAACCTCAGCCTCAGGTTGGTGAAGGTGAAGAAGTCTTTCAGTCCCTTCATACTTTCCATGCGGGTGTAGAGGTTGTCCATGTTTTGGAGACGAAGTCCAGCAAACACAGCAAAGCGTGCTTGCACTTCAAACTTCACATTCTTGTAATTCTTGGAGCCGACCCAGCGAGAGTACTGCTCGGTGCAGATGACCCGCGTGATGTTCGCAGGCGAGAGGTCACGCACTTCTTTGGGTGGCATGTTGAAAGCATCAAGGCAGTCATCAGCGTAGAACTGAAAGGGCTGCCAGGAGCGCCCATGGTCCATGGACTTATCCAATACCATGATTGTAGGACGCCCATACTCAAAGGTGATCTGGATGTCATCCGTGAGCTCCAGACTCTTATTCCAGGACATGGAGATGTTGGCAAGCAGGGGCTCTGGGTGGCGTCTCCAGGTGACCGTCTGCCAGTAGGTTATAAGTCCATTGCGTTCACGGTCCTGCATCAGCTGAGGAGGGTGGGCCAAATCTGGGTTGGAGGCATCACACTCATCGCTACACAAGTATGGGTTCTCCTGAAAGACACATGAGGAGAGAGGCAAGGTTTAGATTTCAGAATGATTTCAGTGATTGTTAAGATTTCAATAAAACTTAACAATATTGTGCAAACATATTCCCAAAAACGGCAGTTTATCATATTACTACAAAGTAATATATGCAATGCAGGCCATTCCTTTTTCAATGCAAATTCAGAATCTCTAAAACTCAACACCAAAAACATCAGTTTACTTCTCAAAAAGATAACTTAAGTCTAAATGAGGAGGCCCTTAACAAAACACGAAGTGGAACATAAAAGTAAACTTGCTAAACAAAGCAACAAGAATTGTGTGTGAAGGTCAGGAGGACCGCGCATCATCACTGTCTTTGCATGGACAGCAGAGTGCTGCTGCACTTTTAACTCCAGGGAATTGATCCTTCTCTTCCAGCAATGCCAAGACTTTCAAATTGCTGCCCTGCTACGCAACTAAAAGTCAACAAGATTTTTCACACAGCTCTCAGAGCTCTACAAGCCTCTTTCGACTGCCCTAAGAAACGCCATCCACTCAGATTCGGGATCTTCCTGTTATACCTCAAAGACACATTTATCAGTGCATCATTCATATAATCGGTAACAAATTCCCCAAAAAAACATTAGGTGCTAAATCAAAATAGCACTGTATGTTTTTTTTTCCTAATGACAAAACAAATGTAACCACTGATGGATCGTTCTCAGAATCAACATTTTATGGAGTGAAATATGATATGTATGAACCACACCAGGCTCATGAGAAGGGACTTGTATTTTGCCAAGCTCAGTGCTTCCAGGGTTCACATAGCTGACATCCTCATCACAACAGAAGTGAAAATATTTTCACAAGAATTCCCAGAGATCCTCAGTCATCTCTCTGGGTGCTTAATTTACTAAATTGAGCTGTGGTTCTATTTGGATTGTATCACATACAGAAGGCTCATTATTTGCCTCTAGGATGCATTAATTACACTGATAATGGTTATTATTTTCTCCATTATTTACTTACAGTTATTCAGTCTATCAAATAAGTCCATTTCTATCTCATTTTATATTTTGTCTATTTGCTCTCTTCTTTAAATGTAGCTACTGGCTTCTTTTGTTATAGTTTACAGTACATATTCATAGCACAACTCAAATGTAAAAGATCTCCATGATCAAGTTTACTTATCTTTACTAAATAAATAAATAAAACACTCCGAACATATAAGAAATATATCTTATTGAGGTAAAGCGTTAGACAATGATGGTTATGAAGTTTTCCCTTTTTATGAAGTCTTCACTTGTAGTTATTAATCCCTTTTCTATTATTTATTGGGAACCAATAGTCTTTCTGAATTTTTCTGCATTAGTCTTAAGAAGCTCATGTTGGTGCAGACTGTATAAATTACCTTATTTTTTCTTCCATCTCTTCCAACCCATGTTCTTCTTCTTAACCATCCCTCTTTGTTTTGTTTTTCTTATCATTTAATTTTCTAACACTTGAGGTTTTTCTAGACAACTTAAAACTGCCCTACGATTTTTTTTTATTCTTCTGCCTCTCTGGAAACTAGACACATGAAATATGAAAATATCTGATAGGCTGAACCTTCAGCGTTTATAGTATATGACTGACTTTGTGATCATATTTATCAATTTAGCTAACAATTGAAACATTGTTGTGGACTTTATGTTGGTCCTGGCTGGAAAAGTAAAAATATGCATATGTCACTGGAGCATTAGTGCTTCCTATAATTGCAGTGTTTAGAAAAAAGAAGCAGGCTCATCTTGAAATGCTGCTTGGTAATGTTAAGGTATCTGTGCTGCAAAAAAAAAAAAAAATACTGCTGTAAAAATTAACAGAAAAATAAATAAATAAATACAAAAAGATGTAGTTGAATAATCATACTGGAGGTATTTGTTATTAAATATAGAGGAATACAATTAATGATGAGTTGCAGGAAGTAGATGAGCGGGCAGCCTTCAAACAAGTTGTTAAATCTTGCAACACAACATGAAATAATTGTTGGTTTGCAGTATTTAGTTTTATTTGTTTGCTGTCAGACTTTTAAGAATTACACTGAAGAGTCAAATTCAGAGTCTATTCTCGGCTAAAAGTAAAGAGTAAGTCACATTTTAACAAGCAACTGCACACAGCAGAATCTGGGAGAAATCTCTGCAAGGAACTTTAAAGATCACATGATTAATCACATGTACAGTATGCTTGGAGCAGGGAAAACCAATGAGAGGATTTAAGAATTTACTTTAAATCTGCTATGGTGCTGACGTTATTTTCAATTGATCCAAAAGACAAAAACAAGATTCTCAATATTTGAAACACTTTTTGTGAGATAAAAGTATTTCTCACAAATGAAACCAAAAAAAATGTATGTGCGTGTCACAAATGGAGAAAAAAAGAAGAAATCAGCAGGGCAAATTTAACTGCCGGATAGACGAGATACATCAGGTAAACCACGTCATCGGGGAGGTTTAGTCCCACATTTATAAGTGCAGACAGTAAAGACGAGTGTAAATTAGCTTAAATCCTAAGTTGTGTAAATGAATAAAAAGCTATTACTCTTAAAACCACATCCTCACTTAATTCCCAGATTTAAATGTAGATATTTTGTGAATACTGACAGTGGTGTTGATTGACTGCCTCGAGAATGCTTACGGACTAAAGCTTTACTCTTAAAATTCACAAAAGACGGATCTTGAGTTTTTTGGCAAGATTCAGTGAAATTTTAATGCAGATCTAGCACTTGCCATCATCAAATGAGCTCAAATTAGTGCCTATGTAGATATTTATCATATTTTAGTTATTACTAGATATAAATAATAAGAATCGCACAAACTGATAGAATGCAAATATCAAAAGCTCATTGCAGCAGCTTGTGATTTCAAAAAGGTTACATGGCATGCTTTTCCAGGGTTTTTGGTTGATCCGCTGCGTTAAAGTGATGCATTATCAGCTTGAATGTCATCCAAAGCTTAAAAAAAAGGTATACACATAATTTAGTGTTTTTATGGAGAAGGAATTGATTTTATCCAGAAGTTTCAAACTCTCACTCGCGAAAATGTTTCAACTTTTCACTCGCACGTCACAGTTAGTGAAAGGCAGGATTTCCTTTTAGGCAGTGTGTGTCAGTGGGAGTTAGTGTGCAGGTGTCCACTGCAAGCATTTCAAAAGTATGATGCTGGCTTTGCAGGTTGACTGAAGCAAAAAGTTAAGACTGCTCTTTCATTGAAAGGGCACAAGTCTGAACTGCAAGCTGTGAATGAAACAGTTTAAAATGTCTCTATTGGGTTGGCATTGGATGTATGAATGGATTTTAATACAAACTTCATGGTTACACTAAGTGAAAAGGCAGCTAAAGGGGCCAAGAGTAATTTGAGTAGATAAAGTTATATGCAAGGCGACTGAACGTAGTTCTTTCTACAGCCGCTCAGAAACATGGAGTTTCTCACACAGGCAGGTAGTGAGCAGATTTACCAAACAGAGACGTCATGCTGAAATCTTCACTGTTGCAGTTCATCCTGCTGCTTACTTTGATGTTTGGGATCAGATTGCCCCCCCCCCAACAAGCTTGCAGGAATTTGACCAATCAGAAGACACTTCAACCAGATCTGCTCATTCTCAGGAGGAGGCTTCTCCCAATAGAAAGCTCTACCTCATTCATAAACAGTGCTTGAAGTTATGTAGTGTGCAAAGCTTATCTATAGATACCCTATGTTAAGAATGAAGTGATTGGAAATTATTGTGTCATGTCCACTTTAATGAAGAAAGGGATTTCATCCAAACTTGTCTTTTGACTTTCAAACACTAACCCCTGTCGGCTTTAAAGAATGTATATACAGTAAATAGTTGGTATGCGGAGGAAAAAGTCAGCGGGGTTCTTTAAGATGCTCATACCAACGCACACGCCTGCTAATGAGTTTACCAGAGTTGTTTGTGATGCAAGTTTTGCATAGAAATATCAGCATTGTAACACGCTGAGCATACAGATGAAGAATTGGATTATGCTGTGCGAGTGTTCAGGGAAGTTTTTGTGGCTGTTTTAAAACTTCTTTTTTCTGCAACCAACATGAATTGAAACTTTTTACAGCCATCTTTCAGTCCTATAAAGGCTGACTGGTCAATACTCAAAAGATTTAGGTAGAGTATCACATGAAACAGCAGTTTCTTCTGTATGATGTAAGCTCTAACGTGAAAGCAATACTGCCTAATATCGATGTACTGTGCAAGCATAGATCATGTGTCACTGCTTCTTTGCAGACGTTCACTTTTTCACATCCAGTGCCAGCAAGAAGCAGCATCTGCTGTGCCTTTTGAATAAAGTCATTGGACTGTTCCACAGGAAAGTAAGCAGTCACTCAAAGCCACTCTAGCGTTATAATACCAAAAGCAAAAGTTAGAATCCTGCGGGGCTGAGATTGTAAATCATCTGATTTATGGTGACAACGCAGAGTGGGAAAACTCCGAACATAAGCAAACGCAGAGCTGGTGCTGAGGGAAGCTTCAGGACAAAAAAGTCACGATACAGGATTTTAATGCATGTGAAGACACATCTGTGAAATGGCAGTGTCTTTATACCCGAAACTGCGGGTGATATATCTCGCTCCACACTGAACCAACATAGCAGGTTTGTTTACTATCTGATAACCCAATTATCCCTCTTGCAGCAACTCGGATAGAGATCACTGTCAGCGCAAACACACTTAGGACGATAATCTACAATGTTCGTAAACAACTGCAACCAGACAAGGTAATTAGAATTAGATGAACACGGTTGCAGTGGACGTCGAAGTAAGAGTAGCTGCCCTGTGGAGGTCCAGCTGCTTCTCTGCCTGACCTCTTTCAAGACACATGTTTACACACACAGAAAGATAGATTAGTAGGCTGTTGTTTTAGGGGTGACTCTTGCCCTACAAATCCGACTGAAAATGACCGCACTGTCACACTGTCCCAGATACAGTGCTTACTCAATTTAGGTTAGCTCCTGTACTCTCTGGAAGAATTATAGAAAGCTTGCATGGCCACATGTGCAGGCAATTCCACAAACTTGGCAGTAAGCACAGAACAATGCAATATTTTTTTTTACATCCTGTCACTTTGTTTGGAGTAAGTTGTGTGTTGGGTCGAACAGCTGCGTGTCGCTGCTTATCAGTCTGCTCTGACCTCACAGAGCCCTTCAGGATTAGCTACAGTAGAGGTGATATGTACAGTAATAGAGGCTGGAAGATTTCCATCCCCCATGAGAGACTTATGAGAGGTTATGTTTAAGCCCTTTGTGTGCCTGGTCCTTATCATCCTGCTCTCCTGGCTACCTCTACTCCGGCCCGGTCCTGCATGTCTATGCCAGCATACAGGCACCCGCAAACACCCGCAAACGCACTCTCTCTCATAAACATAAACACACAGATCCCGACCAAATGCTGCGGCAGGTGGCCCGTACTGCTAAACCCCTCCAGCAATTATCCTCGCTGGGCTCCAGTCTCCACGACAACAGCTGCCACGATGCCCCTGTGATGAGTGACTTCCTTGTTTTCACTTGTGGGAAAACAATGAGATGGTAAGCAGTCATTAATGACACCTCAAATGCTAAAATTTGGCTCATGCCTCAGCTATGAGCACTGACTCATCTTTGAGTTATCTCTGCAGCGTCTGTGATTGTGAAACTATGACGAAAAAAATGACAGCTCTCTCATCTAACACGCGCACGGTTTCAAAATATGATATTGCCGTTTTTGACGGCACCAGGATTAAAAAGTAAAAAGGTTGCTTTCCCTTTCTGTTACCGTTTCCCCAAAAATATTTTCTTTGCTCTGATGCCCTCTGTCTTTTCTTTCTCTCTCCCTCCACTTACAGAAGTTTCTGTTATATTGGCAGCAAGGGGAATGAAGATAGGAACACAGACTCAGACAACACAATTTATTGTCTTTTGGAAAAACATCAAATGGAATGACCCTCCCATTAAGAAGGCCACAGAGGGGAAAAAAGGAAGAGATATTGCTTTTCCACTTAGAACGTTAATCTTTTATTTTGTTGGAGGGTCTTCCATCATCCTAAAAGTTCCTGTTACTACAAATGAAGGTGGTTTATCTGTGTGTGTCTTGCCCGACAGATGTGTACATACCTACAGTTGAATCTTTTAGTCTCAAACTTCTATTCGAACTTCTATTTTCTGCTCTGTGAACTACACGCTGAAACAGAAATTCTGGGAAACATTTTAGATATATGTCATACTTTCATACAATTTATTAAAAAAAAAAGAAAAAGAACAATGCAAAAGTATGGGCACCCCGAGAAACTTCAATTAGTTTTGTTGGGGCCACAGCTTGTTCACACTATGAGAATTGGTAAAGGCGAAGCGATGCAAATTTCAACGCTTGAGAGAAACACAGACTCCTTCGACCTTGTTCCAGCAACCTAAAGCCATAGGCTCCTCCTAACAACTGCAAAGCACTCTGAAAGTTATGAAAACGAATGCTCACAAAGCTGGAGAAAGCTGTAAGCGGACCGGAAAGTGTTTGGTGCTGTTTCCTTGGTTTATAATCTAATTAAGAAATGGCACTTCACAGGATTGATGGAGGCCAAGTTTAGGTCAGAAAGACCAAGAAACATTGATCACCACAAACATAAGCATCAGGGCTTTGCAAACAAACATCCAAATAAGGCCGATACATTTTAAAAGCAAGTCCTGTTGGATAATGAACTTTAAGGCTGCACTGACCAAAGGTCACAAAAGGTGAACTACTTTAGCAAAAAAAAAATCACCTCTATAAGTATTAAGCACAGAGTTGGATTGATCGTGTTTTGGGATTGTGTTCCAGACAGTGGTAAAGTGAACATTTCACTGGCGGAGGGGTGAATCGATTCAGTAAAATACCAACAAATTCTGGGAACAAACATCACACAGTCTCTAAACAGGCTGAGGCTCAAATAAACATGGTTTTCACACCAGTATGAATAACAATAAAACTACTCAAAATCCTCAACGGGATACCTTAAAAGATCCATTCCAAAGGTTCAACCTTGGTCCTAAACATTATCAAAAATGTGTGAACACCCCTTAACAATGGTTTATGCAATATTGCTGAGGAATCTTACAAGACGACAAGCTTTTTTTTTTTTCAGTGAAATGGAAAGTCTCTTAGCTGAATGTAAAAAGCATTTACAAACTGCTGCAGTCGCCAAATTAGGCTTCAGTAAGAGGTAGCCTGGCAGGATGATCAAAGTTTTGCTTCAGGCCCTTACCCACATCTTTATATTATTAGAGGGGGAAAAGGTAATCTTGCATAAAAGTCTAAAGAAAGGTTTCACCTTTAATGTCTTTTATACCTTTTGGACATAATATTCTCTTTTACTCAAGTCATTGTCTAAAGTAACAAAAATAATGACCTGGGAGTTCCAAAACCTTCCCATGTCACTGTAACAGTGTGAGGGTGTAACATGCACTGAATTAATAAACAATCTAGATTTTGCTTGAGTTGTCTGAAAAAGTGTGTATCCGTTTCCTGTAAAATGCCTTCCTGGGTACAAAACGGCAGTGGGTGAGTGTAAATGTGTCTTAGGTGTGTGTTTGCGTGGGGAGGTGTTGTTTTCGCTCTGTGTGTGTCTGTGCAAGAAAAACAGAAATGTTTACTGTAGGCATGTGTGATTGTGCTGGAGGAGGAAAGGAGGACAGAGCAGAGACATCATGCTGCTCCAAGGCAGCAGCTGAGCTCGTCCTTTTCAAGTCAAGACAGTTGGATCTGGGCGAATTATATTATGACTTCTCTTAGAATTCAGGTACAACAGACACACTTTATGGGCAAAGTTATAGTTTTCTCAGAGTGCACTCAAGAAGTGAATTCAAGGAAAATCTATTATTCTTTAATGATTCATATTATTAAATCTAAACCAATCACAGATGTGGATTTAAAAAAAGAGGCAGAAGAGCAGGAAAATTACTTTGGCTTTAAGATGGCTTACATGTTCATTGTACTACGGAGCCTATTATTCACTTCTTACTTAGCTTTGCAATCTTTACAATGTAAGATTCAAAACAGGCTGATTACTGATTCAAAAATAACGCAATAGAACAATAGAGATTATCTTCTCTGGTACTGCTGGTAAAATCTGGTTCCTAAAGTTCATCAACTACAATCCCTCTCAAGCACAAAAGCCTTTATAAGCTTAAAAAAACCCGTTTTGGAACAAAATGTACAACCAGGCTTTTATGTGAATAACAACCATTTCTCTTTAATTGCAGAGACATGTTAGATGACTTGTCCAAACATTCTGTTATATGTCAACCAAGTTCCTCTTATATTCTGTAAACATACCTCAAAAACTGCGAGTCTCTCACGTCATCTAAAATCATATTAAACACCTCCTGTCTTTGAATCAAACTGAAAGTAAGAAAGCAAATATTCATTTAGCCAGTATGCTTTTACAAGGGATTCTGTTTGAAAGTATTTTCAAATACTTTAAATAATAAGAATTCATCCTGTGTTTCTTTTGTTGATACACTGCAACTTCTTGGAAAAACTTGCACTTTCTTCTGTCATGTTTCTAGTTTTATTATTGAGCATAGACCAGAGTGAATAAAATAAGCAGGTTGATTCATTTCCTTGTAAATTATCCCCAAATTGGCCCTGTGATGGACTGGCAGCCTGTCCAGGGTGTACCCTGCCTCTCACCCAATGACAGCTGGGATAGGCTCCAGCCCCCCCACGACCCTGAGTTGGATTAAGCGGGGACTGAAAACAGATGGATTATCACCAATTTGTTGTGGCTGCTCAAACCTTTTCTACTCACAGATCCACAAATGTCTGCTGTGTGGCTTCTATACACATGGTTTCTACTCTCAAAACAACCATCAGTCCTGAGATCCTGATTGGTGAGACAAGACAGTTTGCTAAGTCCACCTTAGGCCATCTAAGCTCTTGCAGCCAATCCCTCTAAGTATTACCTCAGTGAAAGATAAATCTCACTTAAAACTATCCTCCTGTTCTGCCAACACATCTAAACACTCTCTGATCACTTTTAGCTTTGTACTTATGGGGAAGCAAGCCACACCATTACATCACTACAATCTCCCCTACCTCCCTTGTTTGTACAGTTACTCTCCCTGTCACTCTCAGAAGCTATCTGTTCCCTTCGTTAATTATGCCCTACACTATTAAACCTCCTCACAATGTGCCCAGGTCCACCTCCAACACTGTTTTATTAGGACACTGGCCACAAGGCTATCTTAAACCCCAGGGAGGTGCATCAAGAATGGCCCACTGCTGGATTTGGGTGGCCCTTTTGCTTGGCCTTGATGGCCCACTGCTGGGCAGGGCAGGTTCAGGCCAGTCCAGTCTGGCAAGGCTGCACTAAAGCAGGGAGCATGAAGTATGGCCATAGGCCCAGTCTGAGATGCAGTGATCCACACTACCAGCTGCCATCTTCCTACCCTTCCTGCATGCTCCCCTTCCGCTGCTGCGCTGCTTCTCTCTCTTCTCATGTCTATTTTTAGAGCTGGCTGATTTCCACCTTCTAAAATGGGCAAATGTGTTGTGGAACAGAAAGGTGTGTGTCTCTTTTTTTTTTTTTGCCTCTTTCTTAGACATACCAACGTGCACTGTCAGCTAACTCATGCACATGTTTCACACACCCCTGCTGGTCCTTGTTAGCATCTCTACAAACTGTATTTTCCAGTACTCATGCATGCTCCCATTTGCATTTGCCTTCTTTTTTGTTCTCAGCCCGGAGGGAGATGGTTGATTGAAGGTTTTGGTTCAAAACCAAAAACCAAAATAACAAACAACACATTGAGATCTATCTGTGTACAGCATTTTTATATCCACAGTGTGTGTACTACTGTGGGACTGATGTCTGATTTCATCTTTCTGCTTAGCTAAGCTCGGATCTTCCTCACCTTTCCCTCATCATTAGCGCCCCCTCAAACCCCCTGACTCTATCACACTCAACAGAAAGCTACAACTCTATAGAAGATATACAGAAAAACTACAAAGAAACAAGTGAACCTTCTCACACAGCAATGGCAACAGTGGCATCTTTGTCAAAATGCTGGAAGCCCATCACGTTGAAAGAAGCCAACATGCCAGCCTGTTTGGCGGTGGAGAAAGGAAGCTACATATCCAGGAAACGAGGGAGATAAATAGAGTAGAAAAAATGCCTCCCTGCGGAGATGGAGCGGGCAAAAGCTACTGTAAACCAGTAAAAGTGGGAAAGCTACAGTATGCTTCAACCCCTCCCCCCCCAAAAAAAGTTCATTCTCTCATAGTGTGCAACACACTGTAGTACTCAAACTGTAGAGGGAGAGATGGGAGGAAAAATTATTTAGTATCTTCCGCAGCCTGTCTCAAGTCTTATTAAGGATGAGCAGCTTTGCGCATTGGGTGATGCAGTCTTTTTATAAGTGCCGTGACTTTCTCTTGACTTGTGGGACTGCTGAATGAGTGAATGTAAATGTACACCAATTAGATAAGACACTAGTTTTTCTGTAAAGCTGCCAAATCTGGGAGTAAGAGGAGAAGGGAAAAAAATGCTGCTTGCCTGAAAATAAATGATCTGTATATCAGTAAGCCTCCGCCAATATCCAACTGCTATGTCTAAAGGAATAAGAGGGGATCGAACAGACTTGATTTTCTGTGTTTGGAGGAAACAGATTTGTAGATGTTCAGTGAATTGATACTGAGCATCATGAAAGACTCCATAATTATTGCGATGTAATTGTTAAATGTGCTGGAATTTAAAGCTGATGTCTGATGTTCCTTACTCCTTGAGTAGACTTTACCCTCTTAATCCCCAGCTAGTGCACTTTAAGGCCTGGTAAAATCCCCACGGCCACAAATGACCTGACAAGAACCAGAACTTTCCACTATATAGACCCTGTCTGATTTGAAAGTGCTGACTAAGACCAGACTTCTTCCTGCCCCCCAACCCCCTTCCCTCACACACACCTTTCTTTCTGTCTCATCAGCCGTGCAGTACACTCTAGATCCTTCGGATGGACCGTCGCTGGCCAACTCTCGTAAGGAAGCCCATTAAGGAGCCCATCAATATTTCATCATTGCTCACTCAGAAACATAGTTATAGAAGTTTCCAGGACGGAGCCATTAGGGGGCACACGTCAATACGTTATGGCACCGAGCATTCCTCCTCACCTCTTGCCTTACTCCTGTCCATCTCCCCTCTTAAGAGAAGTCAGCAAAGAGGTTTCACTCAGGACAACAGCGATTTCCGCTACTAAACAAATTATTAACCATCCAAGGACCACAATATCCTCCCTTACTCAAATGACCCAGCATTCTTGTTATTAATCTTTGTGACTGAGTGGAGAGAGAAGAGGGCAGAGGGTCGTTTGTAAAACATCTTCACTCACTAAGAATGCGAAGACCCATAGTATAATTAACAGAATGACATGATTGTATGACGTGATACACTCCTGTTGGGACACTTTTTGTGAGAATTTCACTCACAGTTGTTGAAACAAGTCTTTTGCACTGGTTTTCTCAATGAGTGGACAATCAGTGACAGTCGGTTCATCATCAAGACCACAAACTTGTGTCACACACACGATGAATCAGATCATGAGTCAAACCTTAGATATAAAAGTTTTCACTTAGCAGATAAGGAGAAGCTTTACTGCAATCTTACGATTCAGATTTTATAACCCTTAATTTAAAACTATCAGACCTTCATTAGCCAGGACCAGCCTACAGGCCATAGTGTGTTAAATATTGCTTAAGCAGACATTTTAACGAGTTTTCCTGCAGCTCGCCCTTTGGTGTCCTTGGAAGTGAAAGGTCCCACTATGTGCATTTTATCAGTGGAACTGTGAAGCCACTAGAAGCCCAAATAAAACCGGATACTAATGTAAATAACACCCCCTGACGTCTCTGAGCAAGGTCGATCCATGCCAAGTCATTGCACTGTCTCACCTTTTTCAGACCCCTGTGGCTTTTATAGTGTGAATCCTGCTGCGACCGTTTGCTGGTCATTACTTTTTACTTTGTCTCTTCAGCTTAACTGCATAACGCTGTGATCTTGTAGATGTGCTGAAAATAGCTGACAGGTCAGAAAAGGTTCTCTGCATGTGTGGATGGCATGTCTGTGTACATTAAAATAATAACAATAATTCTAGTGAAAGTTAAAAACAAAAGCTTATGAAATGCAATAAATTTCACGACATTAACTTACCAAGGTGCAGAACCTCTCGGGTGGGTTTCCACACGTGATTCCGAGTGGATCTACCTTGATCCGCATGTAGTCTTTCACGGACGCGGAACTCGGCTGGCACGCGTAATGCTCCCACACCGAGCCCTCGTCCGTGCTAACCAGGGACTTACAGAGTTCGTATTGGGCCAAAGTGGAGGCCAAGCAGCGCAGCAGCAGCAGCAACACGGCCTGGAGGAGCATGGCAGGTTGGCGGGGTGTATTGAGAGGGGTCCGGCACAGGGTGAAGGGGCCACGGAGCTCACAGGAGAGGAAAAGCGCATGGAGCGGTGATCATAAAGAAATCATGAACATCCCTATCACCATGAGACTTTGAATGCAAAGGTACTGGTAAACTGACTCAGCTCGCCTCCCTGCTTTTATAATTTCCTCAGACAGAAAGCAGACCACTGTATCTGCAGCTTTCGCTCAGTGTCGTCTGACAAATATTGACGGTCCCCGGAGAACTGAGAGAGGGACACTTTCTTGTTTGGACGGATGATTTCCTGAGGAAGATTGGCGATGGGTGGAGAGGCGGATACTGTTACAGAGATTAATCTCGGCATACGCTTTTAACATAGTGTTCGGGTGAGTTTGGTAGAGAATGTTCACGCGGATCCATGTCTCAGAGAGCGGTGTCCTGGATGGGAACAGTGGTGCTTGTTGGGGAGGGTGAAGGAAAAGTTGCTGCGTCTTCAGGTAGATCCATTGGACATTTTATATCGATCGAGCTCTTCTGATTGTCCTGGAGCGACATGGGGACAAATATAGAAAAGTCAAAGTTATTGTAATTATACCCTCATCAATTATCTCACATTGTCGGTCTTTGAAAATATTATGTTTGATGGGTAGGCCTACATCGCATTCTTATTTAGTAGAAAGACGACTTTAATGATAATGCAACAAATCTCTTTGATTTACTTTTCTAAGTTAGAAAGAAATAGTTATTAATAATAATAATAATAATATGTATTGATGCCATACGTAAAACTTTTTAGTTTAGGTTTAGGTTCACCTCACCTCTTACTTGTGATGCGTTCGTTGGCATATATTTTCAAGATCTGAATATTTAAAAACATTAAAAAGCGCCACACACTGTGAGATAACCTTGTGCGTAAAAACACGTGCTGCTGCCGGGTGCCGCCTGTGCGTGCAAGAGTTGTAAATGCTCTGGTGCTGCAGAGTTGGCTTAAGATGTTATGTGAATAATTACACTGAAAGAAAAATCAATCGAAAGATATAAATATTGACCATAAAATGTGTTGTTCATCGAGTGGAATTGTGTAAAAAAGACAATTATTCTCACAGCCAAGCCGCTCAAAGAACTGTTTAAGTTTAAGTGTTCATTTTCTGGGAAGTTGACCAACAATTTCAGCCTATTCAACATCCTCTCTTACACGTGCACATCTGTCATGATAGCCCAATAAATTTAAAGCGAAACAAACTGCTCTGGACATTCTTGCCAAATTATTCACTTAAATTATAAGAAGATTTTAAACTGAGTCCGCGAATAAATGATTACATATGGCGATTCTTTTTCATTTGCGGATGCGTGGATTATAATCCGACTGTCGACCCAAGTTGGTAGACCTATCCCACGTAACCCTACGGACTTAGTTTACTTGTCAAGTGAAGTCGCCAAACGATTTTGCCGGCACAGACAGTCTTACAGGGGTGTGTCAATTCCTATAGCATTGCTCTCAACCGTGCAGCATCTCTCTCACTATATAAATGTATTTATTTTCACACATTAATGCATCTTCATTAGTGTAAAATGAAGCTGAGGGTCCCCTTACGCACTCCAGTTATCCCGAAGTGCTCTGGATATCGTGCATAAGTCGTTGCAGACTTCAAAGAGCTTTTGCAAAATGTATCATGTTGTGAGATGCTTTATCAGATAAAGCACTTACTTCTTGCGCGCATCTGCACGGCCGGTCAGCACTTTGTGTGGAGACCGTGCACGTCCCCCTGTTTGGTCAAATAAATCCCCTCCGACCATCCACTGTACTCGTTCCCCACAGCGGTCTTCACTACTTCCGTTATCAGCCTGCCTGACTCGCTGTTTGTTTTATGTCATCCGCTGGATACTTTTTTTTTTTTTTATCTCACCGTGGATGGCTGCGCGGTAGATCGTTGTCCTAGATCTGGAAACGGCCGGGAAAAGAGGGTTGAATTCCACCGTCAAGGAGTATCAAAAGTATAAAATATTGAGTTTGAGGAAAGGATTGTGCCCGCCCTTTTTCCCCCTCTCCTCCTCTTCTTCCCACTTTACAAGCTTGGGTTTACCCGGGTTGCTCAAGGGCAGAAAGAGAGGGGAAAAAAAAGGCTTTATGGAAAATATTACCCTCCCTCCTCCTCTTCCTTTCACCCCTCCCTCCGTCTCTCTCTCTGTTTCTCTGTCTCTCTCCCTCCCTCAGTTAATACCGAGGCTAAATCCTTTTACCATCACTTTCAATCACTATCTGAGCTTTTATCTGCTCCATCCCTGCTGCCTGAACCGGGGCGGTGCAACTTCCCATGTCCGCTCCAGCTTCAAACTGTTCCCCATCAGGTCCGATCTGCAACCGGCTCAGCTTAAAGGACCAGCGGGAAGACAGGAACCGGAGTCACTGCGAGCTGTACCCTCAACATTATCCGACCAGATGCGGATAGAAGAGACCTGTACACCCTGTGTACATGGAGGATGAATTCACAGCTGTTCCTGTATCAAAAGCATATATTCTTTCAGTTAGGGGACTCAGTGCCACAGCGGTGAGGGTGGATGCTGATCTTATCCCACTTTATTGAATTATTTATCACTGACTCTAACCGACAATATCACCTTAAATTTCATTCTAAGATTAAGTTCCGCATCATTTGTAAAGATCTTAACTTTTCTGCTGACTTTTAAACTGCGCTAAATGTAATACATCTATGCATAATGTATTATGCAAGATCTGATCTGTAGTCCCTCTCTCCTGCAGCAGTGGTGCGCTGTCCGTGGTGCTGATATGAAACTAGACTTTTCATGCAAAGTAAGCCACATACAACGTTGTTAAAATGTCTTCCCTTTCATAACTCATGGATTGACATGATAATTCACTATTCATCTCATCCCCAGTCCCCTATGTAATCATAGGGTGAGACCAAAACCAACGAAGCACAAAGCTATTTGTTTAAACACAGTATACCTCTACAAGGGTAAACAAGTAACTATTCCACAAAGTGGATTTAAGTTTGTTGACAAAGGGACACAGTTAACACAATGGAGATTTGAATATCTTAACTTTTAGTTTCTAAAATAAGTCAAGCTTTAAAAACACCAAATGTCTACGATTTGCACAATGCAGCTCAACTTTGTCTTTACTTTGGGCTTCCCTGGTAAATGCCCTTCAAACTCTAAATGTACAGTTTACAGGACAGCATTTACATTAGCCCTGCAATAGCAGAATATTTTCTTTGTCACCTGGGAGCAGCGGAAACCAGTTGTGAACACATAATTAACTTGTCAACAAACAGTAACAAACGGATGCTTGTCTACACATACATATGGTGCACCTTTGCCATTCATTTGGAAATGTCGAAGCTTGATGAGAACTCACTTGGTGAGTTTACTTGGTGTAAACTCATTTTAAACTCTCAATTAGAACTCTTTTTTTTCTTTTTTTTTTCAATCTCTTAAGATATTAAAGGTAGACAAAGCAGAATATTTATTTTGAAAATATAGATAGTTATCCCTCTTTTTTTTATTATATTAAACTTTTGAGTATAAAAAAAATCTCTAGACACCAGCTAATCCCAATATATGGGCATTAGGATTATAGAGGTCAGTTCAAATAACCACCATGCACGCACAACTGCATACATGTATATTCACACTCCAGCAACAGAGCCCTACGCTTTTACATTAAAATCTGATGATATAGCACATTCCCACAAGATTGCTATGATGTGCTTTATTGTTCTGTTTATTCATGTTTTAGAATTGAACTGCTGTGAAACAGTCTGTAAATTCTGATTTCTCTGATCTATTGCTTTGTTATCTGATTGATTGTGATTCAACTGACTTTCCGTCTCTCATTCCCTTAAAAAGTGCTGTTATGTTGCAATGCCAGGGAGGACAGACCAAGTTTGAAATGCTATGTACAAACAGTAACCACTCAATATACTTTTAAAAGGCTATTGAAATGAATGGTTTGTGCATCCGCTGAGCTGCAAGGCCTGTGTGACATAACTTTCATCATTCTCACCAGTCCCCAAGGGTCCACCAGGTCCCTATACCGCAGACCATATGCAGCCCAAATATTTGTTGCTGTGCGGATTAAAGCAATACAATGTAACTTCTCAAAAAGCCCACTATGGAGCTCCCCCTACAGGCTTGGAGGTAATGTACGGTTACACTGTCATAAATACAACACCCTTTCGCTTTCACGTTTCACGTTTGTTGACAAACCGGCGAGGAGTCAGAAGGTGCAAGCTATGTTGACCGAGAAGGTAAGAGTAATCAAATGTACCTGGGAGCGTGAGAGGGGTCTATTTGTTTTTGCGGTAGGTGTGCCAGAAAGCAAGTCGAAGTACTTCCGCTCAGCTCCCGGGCCGGTCCAGCAAAGTTACATAGCGCAGTTTTTCCAACTCAGATCCCCGAAGGGCATAGGACACAGCCCAATCGTAATATTAAAACTCATTCTACCCGCACAATTTTTTTCAAGCTGTTATTTTAGGGTAGAAATGTTACATAGTATTGCTTTAAGCATCAACTATGCACGTGTCTGGATTAATCTCCATTCTGAAAAACAAAATGCCAGACAAAGAAGAGAAGGAGCAAAATAACAACATGGACACTTGTTTGAGAAGTGACTTTGCAGGAGAATCCCCGATTTACGGGCTACATGCATGAGAGGTGTCAGCCCAGCTGAGCTCCAAGTGTATATAGGAACTGATTTGAGCACATGGACAGCAAAAGCATTGATTGCTTTTAATAGATTAAGATTAAGATCCGATTTATTGGTCATGCATACACACGAAATTTGTCCTCCGCTTTTAACCCATCCAGGTTGGCACCTGTTGACACACACATGCACATGCACAGGGTCACACACTCAGAGACAGATGCCAACCTGGAGCGGTGGGCAGCCATGAAGCGCCTGGGGAGCATGGGGGGTATGGTGCCTTGCTCAAGGGCACCTCAGCTGTGACAAGGAGGTGGACTGACACCCCTCCAGCTATCAGTTCCACCAATCTTTGAGTGGCGAGAGTGGGAATCGAATCGCCAACCTTCCGGTTATCACTGAGCCACGGCTGCCCCACGTACTCCACTATGTTCACAAGCCAGTCACTTACTGTAGTCTGTCTATTATAATTCCTGAGAATTCATTCAAATTGTATGGTTTCAGAATATTTCAACACAGAATCAGCTCTTCCGTGACATTGCATGCTTTTTTGCTGGGTGCTCCGACTCTTAGTTTGGACAGTATTTTCCAAAACATTACACTGCATGGTGGTCAGTTCAGTGTCAACATATCTCAAACCAAACTCTTTCTAAAATGATGAAACAAAATTAAATCTTTTCAGTAGTTTTAGTTTATTTTGTTTGAATTTGTTTACAGTTGTTTCTGTGATCATTCAAGTATGTTTGAATGGCAAAGCTAACACATAAAGGCATAACCAAGGATACAGCAACAGTTTGTCACTCATTTTTCTCATAGCTTGTTCTGGTATAGTTTGATAGAAGAGGAAGCACATATCTCATATATTATTTTAACTGAATTATTCAATGTATCGCCTAGCCTTAAGTGAGCAATTAATTAACTCTGCAGGGGAACAGCTGCAACATTCTCAAGAACCTTGAAGGTCCCTGCAGCTAATTTTGGAAAACACTTAAATAACTAACACCGTTGTGCTGGTAACAGTGGAGCAGATGTAATAATTTAATACTGAGCCAGGACACCAATTCACACTTCAGAGGTGAATGACAGGCGTTTTGGGATTACAAAATTCATACCTCTGGTCACATTTTAAGGCAACAGAAGAACAAGGCCAGAAGACACAGGGGATGAGAGGGAGAAGGAGATATACAACTTGAGAGGAAATTATGAACCATCTATGAAACATTGGCAGTACACACAGAAGAGGATCAATAGTATGTCCTTGAAGACCATCCTTCTCTTTTTGTATCCTCAAGATGAGCTTTAACCCTTTTGCACTGCTGAGTAGTTTCAGAGGATAGGATCCCACTTCTCTCACCACTGTATCTAGGGCAAGACTGAAAGACTCCCCCTCTCCACCTCTGAACCCCAAGGGATCAATAGAACACCGCAAATATGGCATTCACTGCAATAAGAGGGTATTGATACAGAGAAACACAGGCCTGCAATTGACATTGCTCCAAAATGGGAAAAAAAGGGACTGCTGAACTTGTCAAAGAAGCTTCTGACAAATGCTAGGTAGTTTGGGCTTTATCTTTGACTCAGAGGCTGAGAAAACTTATTCAGCATCAACCACCTTCAATATTAGACTTCTAAAGGTCTTCAGTTTTTACTATTTCGAATTTGAAACCTTGTGTAGCAAATCCTTGTGTTTTTTTCCTCGCTTGCTTGGTGTGTTTGATTGAAATCAGAATTTCATCACTGATTCAGCCATAGTCGGACAGCAACAACCATGCCTAAAACGAGACTTGGTATGACGAAGCTCTGAAAATGTACTCCACAAATGGATACACGTTAGATGTGTGGGCAGTGGAGCTGATTGCATTTTGGGCAGGCTCTTCAATTCACTGCTCCGTGCTTTAACAAATATTCTGATCAAATTTAGCACATTTTCTACATCTGTAAATGATTTTACACAAACAGAATTCACTTGACTGTGCATCAATAGTCTGATAGAAATGTCAACCATCAACATGATGAATGAGTGATATTGTATTTTGGAATTCAATTATGCCTACCTAAATAAGAGCATCAATAACAATAGAACAGCCTGTCTTGGCTAACAGACTTATACACATTACAGTATGCTGCACAGCGACGCATTGTCACATTCATTTCCTGCAACAATAGTGGGGATTTCACCACACAGTGTTCAAAGTGACAGTGCAAAGTAAGATATAATCCGTTTGGAAACCCCTAGTAATTCAGTATTTTGTTTGTTTCAGCTCTAATCGGTTCATATAGAAATCTGCTCTGTGAATCATTTGGCTCCCCAGAGTGTGCTCACTGAAACTGAAGAGTTGTGCAAAAGGGACAGCAAAGCCAGATGACAAGACTCTCATTTTCTTTTTGTTTCTTTTAACTTTCTGTACACTTCCCCTCTCCTTTTCTCTCTCCATCTTTGTATTTTGGCAGAGGATAGGACTGTCAGAGTAGCCTAGCTGGCAGACCTTGATAAAAAAAATATACCCTTCAACGTGGCAGCCTGCAGAGTTTGGACAAGATTCAGAACAGGCCTCATCTTTCTCTCCCTCTCTCTGTTTGCTGAAAGGATGACGCTAAAGTCAACTGGTGCGGGAGTCACTGTCTTGCATAAATCAGTTTGGAACTTTGGGAAGGCCCCCAACAGGAAGTGCACGACCAGAAATGATTTATGTCCAATGTATCCATCCTGAATAGCTTTGACCAGATGGCTTTAGGTTGGAATCACACAAAAACACACACCAGTTTAGTCCTCTGTTTGTACACCCAGGTTTATATGTCTTATGTGTTATCTTATGTGTACATCTTCAGAAACCTGATTCATGATAATATTGTCGCAGTTTAAGCCTCAGTGCTGTAAAGCCATAAGAGATTTGATCTATTCAAAGGAGAAATGCGAAATAAATTCACTCATCAATCTGATTAAAAAAAAAAGTCCTCACATGCACAAAAAGTTGACTTTGTAAAATATAAATGAAAAATATGGGTACATATTACTGTCTTTTATCAAGATTATATATTTTTTCTATTTTAAAGCAGGATTCCTTGTTTTAATGCTCACATATTCATCTGTCCTTCCTGAAAACTCTTCCCTCTCCCTTCCACCTGAAAATCGTGTTTCTGTGCTCAAATTAACTGTTGCATGTACAAATATTCCATGCTCCAGTTTGAGCCCTCCTCTTCTGTATGTTCTTGGATTAATTTGTAATGACCCTGTTAAAATCCCCTCTAGCCAATGAAATGCAAGACGTGTTGACTAAACAAAATCATCACTGCTTCTTTATGGGTGTGCTTGTTTTTTTTTATGTAGTCCATCATCTTTCATTGTCTGTTGTGCATAACAGAGACAGAAGTAATATCTGCATGCAGGAACAAGGTTGAACATCAATACTTAATGGGCGTGATCTTCTGGCATAGTCAAAACTGCAGTAAAAACAGATGATTCTGTTGTGGAAATCCTTGCATGGACTTGTGAAAAACATGTTCTGTGAATAAAAGCAAGTTAAAACAAGTTAAAATCACTAATCAAAATCATTTGTTAAAATCCAACTGTCCATCCATCCATCCTATTTTCTATACCCGCTTAATCTAATTCGAGGTTGCAATAGGGATGGACCCTACCCCAACTCCCAAGGGGCGAGAGGCAGGATACACCCTGGACAGGCCACCAGTTATTGGTGAAAATCATGGTCCCCAACTCAGCCAAGCTAAAGGGAAGATCAACCATCTTGAGATCAAGGTTCAGTTCAAAAGACGGCATCTCTGATGGCATTTGGGCATGTCATAGGTAACTTGAACATCTGTGCATCTTTGACATCACAAATAAAGTTGTACAATATTTAGAAGCACATCATGGCTCCATAAAAGTTTGGTAACTGAACTGGCCTACCTGCAGTCCAGACTCGTCACCTGCTGAAAACACTTGACTTTGTTAGCTGTTTCTTAATGTAAACGTAGGCTACATATTTAGAGGTTTAAAATATATTCCAACCATTGCTATTTTAGGTTAACAATTTAGTTTGGAAATAGAGCAGTATGAATCTTCAGAGGAATCCGTACAAAATGCCTCAAGTGATGTCGCTTAATGGTTGTGACTGAAGAAAACAAAAATGAAAATGGGGGAAAATCAATGGGGGTTCAAGAGCAATAAACTATTTGAGGGTGTTATCAACATTAGTTTCTCCCTGCACACTTCATAGAAATCTCCAATCAAACTATCAGCAGTTGATTTGGTTATGACATTTTGAAAATGGTTTATATATTTTCCACTTTTTATTTTTGTCATTTTTAAAGTTTAGATTTTTATTTTCCAGTGAGCCCCATATGTGCCTTCAGACTACAGTACACCTGTCGTTATGAACTTATGATGTTTTTCAAACAACCAGATGGGTCCTCTAGAGAATGAACAGACATACACACAAAGTATACACACACCAATAATGGTTTCCTAGCAACTCTTAGTTAGTGGTCCTACCCTGGGAACAATGCTCTTTTCACTTGCATCAGGTGTTTGTCCACCAGGGAATCAGTGACCCCGAAATGCAGGCACATGTCACCTCATTCGCACAAACCACATCTAACCCTTTTACCTGATCACCTTCAAAAAGGTATTAACACAAACAGTTTCTCTACCTGTATATTAAGTAGTTTGACTTTTTACTCTTCCACCATAAACTATAATAGCTTTAGGTTCACCTCTCTGGTGGTTTCCTTTCCAAGAAGTCTGATGGGATAGAGTGGTTATGAATACAGAAGAGGTGCTGCAATAAGCATAAATAACAATCGCGGGCTCATCCTTCTGCATTAAATATCAGTCACTTTGTAATGAGGGAGGACAAGCAGCCGACTCTAAGATTAACAGCATTTGTGGAGGGCCCAGTTGGTGTCCTGCCCCACACTGGGCCAACAGAGGAAACACTCTGCTGTGGATGTGAATCCATGTATAAAATGTGGCACATTTGTGCATATTTGTGTAGGTCCTGTACAGAAGCGGCCTCCTTTCTGCTCGCCAGCCGCTGCATGACTGAACTACCTCTCTGTTTCCGTGTGATGTGATCGATGAGGAGCTCAGGAGGTGCCTTTCACACGCAGACAAACACAGCCACACACACTCTTCTCTTTGCTCCGCCACATCGCAAGTGTCGCCACTGCAGGTTACACTTACAAAGCCAACCTCTCACTCACCCTCTTACTCAATGGATCAGTCCGTCATTCACACCTTCATCACCCCTTTCTCACTCATTTGCTCACCTATCTATCATGTCTTCAAATGTAAAGTTGGACTCACTGTCCCCAGTGTTGTGCGATGCCAACAGATCTCATCTACATTGACAAACACTCACTCAAACGCAGGCCCTCAAACACTCACACTGTTCACTTACTCATTCATGCATCTGGCGAATTAGTGTGTTAATTGTTCACTGACTCATTCAGTGGTGAGCTTGCTTGCTTTTTCACTCTCACGCTGACACTCGTGAGGGCCTCTAAGATTAAAGTCCGTTTTACACACCTGGATAAAGGAGTTTCTCAGTATGGATTTTACCGTTATTTGTGGATGTTCTGTCATCATGTTTGTATATTGCTATGGTGTTTTCTGAAGGGATACGTTGATTTTAGTGTGCAATCTATCTTTTGCACTGTTGTAATCAGTCATTTGTTTACATCTGAATCAGTTTCCTCTGCCAGCCCTGCTGTTCAAATTCTACTTGATGTTCGACTGAGCAGAGCAGTTAATTGTCTTAAGATTCACAGTTCAGGACAGTGCATAATGATGACTGCTGTGAAATCGAAGGAATAAAAACATTTTATAATGAGGAAGAATAATAATTTAACACAAAGATGCTGATGAAAATGTCTAACTGGACGGCAAATGGAATTTGCATATCACTGTGTAAATTATCTTCTTTTGAACCCTTCCTTGTGGACACTAAAGCTAAACCAAATGTATTTCCTATAGTGAAAACAAAACTGTTAATTACCCTTTTGACTTTTGTTTATCCAAACAAAGCCACACTGAGAATTAAAATCTCTTTTACAACTGTGTCCCAATCCGGACAACAGCAGAACAGAACACAAACGCACAATAACACGTGGATAAACATACCTATAAACCTATAAACATGAGAATGCTTTTGAAAAAGTCAAATTTCACATTCATAATGAGCAAACAGAGTTTGTCTTGTGCAGTCTTGATTTTTTTGCTTTCAAATATCATTGTGACGTAGCAGGATCAGATGAAGGTTACTGCAGGGATGTCTTTTGACACAACAAAGTGGTGTCAAGAGCCAGTGACAGGGAGAGAAACAAATCAATCTTTTTATAATTGTTTGTAAATTGAAATTGACTTGAAGTTTTTTTTTAGCTATTTGGTTTGTTAAAGATGCCTATGGAGACTTTTGAGGTCGAGGTAGACAAAATAAGAAAGGCTGAGGTAGTCAGACTTTTCATTTATGTTATGTGTAATTCTCCAAAGTTAATTCTGTAAAATGTCCCTTGTAGAACAGCCAGCCTGCCAAGTAAAGACATCTACTTTCAAATTCCACTCTGCAGTTTGTAATGCAGCCTTTTAAAAATATGTCATCTTGATGCCCAAGACGACACTGATGTTATAATCTTGGTTGTTTTCTCTTTTTCCTCCCCCACAGTTACAGAATTAAACCACTTTTTTTTCTCTGGACGGGTAGAACATTTTGTTGACTTTGACTTGTAAAAGCAGTAGTGCCCCTATAAAGCAAGGTTTCTCATCTTAGAGGTAATAGGTGCAGTAAACTCTTGATGCACTGACAAGGTCATGGGAATTAAATTTGACATATTAATTGATCTTGTATTCATATCAGCCAAGGTTGATAAATCCTGATTTAACATTTTGAACTTTTATTGACTTGTTCCTTTTAACGGTGCTGTTTATTGATTTGCATTAACAGTCACTATATCAGCATGTAGTTAAGTAATTTTGCTCTTCAGCATAAATGCAGCTAAATTAGAAATATGCAGCCTCGTAGTTTCCGGTAACCAAAGGATGAACATGTTATTTGCCTCGTGCTAGCACCATTTTGGATTTATAACCAGGTTTTGCAGCATCTAACAATCAGGTCTTAAGGAAGATAAAAGCTTTACAGTCTGCTCACCAGAATGGTTTTTAACAGTTGTTCAGCCTACTCCCACCATTATATCCTTCATTAAATGAGCTGTAGAGGAGGGAATGAGATTTATCCTGCTGCTCTCAGGGCAAACAGGGCACAGTCTCTTCTCAAGACTGACGCTTCTTGTTGACATTGTGGGGATAAATTCAGCAGGATCGATACGAGCTTTTCGTCTCATTGATTTGCTCAAACAACCTCGCCCTCCTCCCACCCAGAGGTTCTTCCGCCGTGCTGACCCCTCTTGTCACCTGTGGGTACGGTTCATTCATCTATCTACATGTAACGGCTATCTGTTTCCCAGACGGGAGACAGTGACATTGTATAGCGACAGCAGGCAGGTCTTACAGGGCTCATGATGTCATGCCTTAAAGTGGAAGCATATTCAATAATGACCGCTGAGGCTTTATAGCACAATTTCTATGAAGGACAACGCAGTTGATATTTAGTTTCTTCTTTTTTTCACCAAACCCAAAATAAACATATAAACTTTCTTTGATCCTTTAGCAGGTCAAAGCTATGTCAGTTATGTGGGATCTCACACCTTTAAAAATACAGTTTAGTTAGTTACAGTAAGCTGCTACTGTTGAAGTTTTGGGCTAAGGGGAGAAACTACAGGTGAATAAGGTAAAACCTACAACTAACTGATATAACAATGGAACTTCCCCATATGATTAGCTGATTTAAGACAATTTCATGTATTGTGTTTTTTCCCTTAAAAAAATGTTTAAATGTGTAAAACAAGGCATTTTCTGTTTGGCATGACTGTCTCAGACAGAAACTAGAACATATGTTTCAGCCCGGTTTCACCAATTATTGTAAAATAGAAACTTTTGTCCACACGTCCATTCTGTAGTTTCACAAGCCAGACTTAAAAATTGTGTGGTGATAACATTTTGGAAGGCAGTTGTTTTGTATTGGGTTGCCTTGTGTCACATGATAGGAACTGGAACCAATGTAGTCTGTGTCAATGTATTATTTTCCAACCCTAACCATGTATTTTTGAACATCTAAACCTAACCATGTACTCCTAACGAACTGTATTTCAGAGAACTGAGGACGGAAAGAGTGGCTATTGTCCTTTCGATAAGCTTATGCTTTGAGTCTGATGATTGCTGACATGTCATCTTGGAATATACTCATGCCATCAGGGAAAAAAAAATCTATTGATGGAAAAAAACTGGTCATTCAGTACTTCCAGATAGTCAGCTTACCTAATTTTTTGGACACTTACCATTTCTAAACCTCGACACAGACCTGACCAACTGAAGCCACCCCAGATCACCCACATGCGTGTGAGTGTGGGTGCACCCACATTCGCTGCACCCACATGCGTGTGTGTGTTAGGGTAGGTACCAGGCATGATGGGTGCATACAGTCTTTATGCTCCCTTGCAAATCAAAGCCTTTTTTCCAGTTGGCCTCACTGATGTGTAGTTTTCTTAAGGACAGCTGTTTTGTCCCAATACCTTGAGTTTTCATTGGTTTGTGCTTGTGGAAAAGCTCCAATTTTCAATGTTTGACATTGCCGTGAGTTCACCTTTTGATTTTCTTCCATTTCATTCCACCAAACATTTAAGTGACCTCGGAAAATGATCATTCAAGTTTTTTTTCCATCTAAATCTCTTCCTTGAAGATGATGGTTCACCACTATCCTTCCAGGTTTTTTTTTTTTATAATGGACAGTTGTAACCTGACTTTGGGGGTTTCAGCAATCTCTTTAGTTTTTTTTGTTCGATGCAGACATATAATTTGACCTTCTGAAACATCTTTTCCCCAATAAAGACATGCGTCTTCCAACATTGTTGCTTAGGGAATGAGAAACTACTCACTGCATCAGTTAGGGTTAAATAATGTGTGAGCAGCTGAAACATATTAATCACTACAGTATTTTCCAGTTATACCTGTTTACTTAGTTGAATTCAATTGGTTACATTTTGCTGAACTGCTGGACTAGTGATGACAAACTGTCGACTACGGTGAATAATTAATTCTGAACAGGCCTCTATGACGTAATTAACACATGCAAATGCTGTTTTGGGGCAACATTTGTTGTATCAATGAGACATTGTCACAGATGATTGCAAGTTTTGTATTTGTATTTATTTATTAATATTTTTCATGACTGAGAGCCAGTGGGCACTGAACAAGATAACAGCCACTGTAACCTTTAGCTGCTGTGGTGTTTTGCTTCTATCACTCAATCAGCAGTGGTCTTTGTTTATTTCTGTCCTTCCTCGGGGGTAAATAAGACCCTGCTTTGCCAGAGAGGAGCCTGGGTAATGAGGCTTGTGTCTTTGGAAGCTCGACATCTAACAGGTCATAGGTTAGCCTCAGAGATACAGGGGTAATAGATATGCAGCTGGGGAAATCTATTTATATTGTATTATATTTCTATATATATATATATGTGTGTGTGTGTGTGTGTGTGTGTGTGTGATTATATCATGAAATATTATCCGTGCTTATTATCATCATTATGAATGGGCAACATTTCATAAAACAAAACAGCTAAACTAACACAACAAAATGTCAGAAAAATAAAACACAGTATGTCCAAAAAACAAAATGGCAAATATGGAAACATATGGAAACACATCATCAAACTAAAGATGTTTTTTTTCAAGTTTTCTGCTTAAAACCTTTTGAAGCATGATTTCAAAAACTGAGCAAGAAATTCAGTAAAAGATGGAAGTTGATTAGCGTTAACTCAGTCACTGCATGACTTTCTCTTAGTAAACACCCACAAAAGCAATTTATCTTGAATACATTTCCAAACACTGTCTCCGACTTCTTGGGACCTTAAAAAAGAAAAAGACACTGAAGAAGAAAATGATGGAAATGCAAAAATAAGTAGAAATTGAATGAAATCACTCAAAAAAACCTTTTCTCTCCTAACTGTTCCTCTCATGAACAATTTCTATGAACTGATTTTCCAGTTACTCCTGTGAAATAGGTATGTTGGCACGGCTATGCATTTGTGTTTGACTAAAGGGTTAAATTCAGGCAAATTCACAGGTCTCTGAATCGATTAGATTATTGGATGATTGGTTAGGGAAAATTGAATACCCTCCCCCTTTGGAAATCAATTAGAGAGAAGTAGATGTCATTATGAATCTGGAAACGGTGTGTAGACTGTCTGATAAAAGAACAGTTGAGGACACAGACTATGAATGCTGTTCCATGTTGCTGGGTGTGTAAATAGCAATCATTTGCTTTCATGATAACGATTTCAACTTTGTAATATCATAAGCAAATATTAATAACACAATATACTTAAAAAAAAAGGAATATGATATTATTATTTGGCTGTCACAATGACTTTACAATATTGCAACACATTCCTTAACAAAAATACATCAGAATTTACGCTTTAATCATTTCGCTGGACTTTTGTACTCGCTGAGCACCACACATCAAACCCCTTATCATGTTGTGTTTTTAGGCCTTTAGTCTTATTTTTCCGTCTTGCATCAAAAGCCAGACAGATAGATGTGAACACATATCATCTGTGACTCATCCGGACCCAGTGCCACCAGTGTGTCTGTGATGGCAAATCTGCTAATTACCATCAGATCCCGCACCCTACAGTGGCCGCACACTGCAGGGGGTTCAATATATGACTTCAGTGTGGACAGATGGTCTGCTGGTCTTAAAAGCAGTTCTTCTCCCACTCCCTTATATCTTAAACATTAGACCCAGACAAAGAGCATTTGTTCTCCTCCAATTATTCTTTCTGCTCCACCACAACTGGATGATTTCCTTCAAGCTTTTAAGTCACTCTTCTTGGGTCATGGCTCGACAATATGTCCAGGAATATGTGTGGGGGGGTTCCTCTTTTTAATGGATTATGTGCACATTCTCATCATTTTACTTGCACTTTTCTATGTCCACTGAGTACAGCATTTGTATACCGTGATTCTTTGGAAGTTTCTCTGTTGCAGTATTGCAGCATTTTCCCACACCATGCAGAACTGGGGTGAAGCGATGAAGGTGGTGGGTGCATCTCTCGTGTGAGGGTGGGAATAAAGAATCCAGTGGGTGGAGGTCTGGCCAGAGATTAGCCCTCTTGTTTGAGTAATTCCAGGACTGCAGCAAAGGCAGGGCTGGCCTCTCTTCTGCAGCTCCCAATGTACCCATTAATGTAAACACGATCAATAGGTTTGTTGTGAGACCTGCACAACCAAAAGGAAAGGGTGAAATCACAGAACCGTGAGGTTGGAATCTGGCTTCACTGTTACTGACTTTCTCTAACTCATAAGATCTTTGTGTCCATTCTTCGAGGTCTGTACTCTTTCCTCAACATCGTGTAAGTTAAGGGTCGAACGGATTTCTTTAAAGCCTAATCAGTATTTGTCTGTGTCCCAAGCAGCCGCTGCTTCAACTGAATTTTCAATATTGTCTTTGTTTAAATCATATTGTGTGCGATACTCTTGTGGTTTTCAAAGCTTAGGCCTCAGGCCTCAAAAGCGTCTGTGACATTTTGACATTGTAGAAACAGTTTGGAATTTGATTAAAACTCTCTTCACTCACAAAAAAATCATTTGCATATGTAAAAACTTGTGCTGCACAAAATTTTCTAATATCCCCCCTCATGTTATCAAACTCATGAGCCAAACGAACAGTCAGCACCTTGATTCCAGATGCTCAATGATCTTCCACGCTGATCACAGTTGAAAACAGAAAAGATTAGATTACTGTAACAATAAAGGCTTCCAGCTCAAAATGTTTAAGTAATTTACTGTGCATTATGGCCATATCATGCCAAACAAACCTTCAGTTTTATAGACTCAAAAGATGTTTTGTTACCAGTTAATCTTACACTATGAACTGATTATGATAAGTAGCCTGTTAACATACTTAGAACGAACTAATGGATTCATTTTGTGAATTTTTGTTAAGGAAGCTCGAGAAACATTCACATGATTATACACAGATATCATATTATAGTTTTATGCCGCAGTCCAACAAGACTCCATAGAATAAAAATGATGAAGGATGTAGAAATGTTGTGGTGAACCCATTCTGGATTGTGGAGGACTGGTATGTTGCCGATATGGTTGTCTAATCATACTGATTCTTACTCTGTAAATACAGTAGTTAAGTCTGCATCTTAGAAAGACAATGAAGAAAAACATATTCTATAAGAAAAACAAAAAAAAAAAAAGAAAAGTGAACGGATTGACCTGGATAAATTGTGACTACATTTTGAATTTTGCCAGGTATGTCTTTTACCAGTAAGGCCAAAAAGCAGCTGCTGGAGTCACCCTGTAACTGGACACTCCAGCAAGTGTCCCTCGCAGAGTTTTGACCATCCCTTTCCCATAAGTGCCCTTAACTCACTACTGAGGCCATGAAACTTTTGCTCTGCCTGTCTATGACTCCAATTAACAGTGATTTTGAGTGCCTGTGGAAAATGTCATTGTCTGTTCTCCAACCATACTGTGAAGAGCTTAGAAACTGTGTTGTTTGATTTAAGACTAGCTACATTCCTTGCAAATGGAAGGAGTTAAAATTCTGCTACAGAAATATTATAAGTGTCCTCAAAATCACAACCACAGTGTGGTCTTTAGCAGCTTTTATTTGCTTGATGTGAAAAGTTACAGTAGCCTGTTCTGCTGTTCCAATCTCTGCAATCCATCCATTATTTTCCACTTCCAAGGCTGGGTTGCAGGGGCAACAGATCCGGGAGGAAAAAGCCAGGACCCTTTCCCCAGCGTCCCTCTCGAACTCTCGCTAGGGGAACCTGAGACATTCGGAAGCCATGAAGGGATATTCAATAAAAACGAAAGCTTTGCCTTTTTTGCTCAGCTCCACTTTACCTCAATAGACCAGTGCAGCACCCTCATTACTGCTGATGAAGCCCCAATCTGTCTGTCCCTCTCTTGGTTCAACTTGCCATCATTCCTGAACAAAATCCTGAATTACTTAAAGTCATCCACTTCAGCCAAGAACCCATCTCTGACCCAAAGCGAGCACTCTACTCTTTTCCAATTGAGGTCCATGGCCTCAGACTTGGTGGGGCTGGCTTTCTGCAATCCCTTACTGAGCATTTCACCCTTGAGAAATGGTGTTGTTTCTGGGCTCTATTTTTCCAAAACCCAAGACCAGATGGACGAAATGAAAGTTGCATTGTATGTATCATACATATCAATGAAAGAAAATAAAAGTAGACGCAAGCAAACAAGTTTTTAATTAGCATAAAAAAATATTTTGTGTGCATAAAAATCCACACAGATACCATTAAAACGTTTCCAGTGAGGCAGTCCAGGGTTGCAATCTTAGATTCATTTCATGCATATCTTCATAATTACCCAAGTCCAGTGTCCAAACAATGTTTTTTTCTTCTTTTCAGGTGTGCTCTCTTTTGTCTGAACTATTACATGAGCTGCTCTATGTCCTTCTTACAGATACTAGCTTAGAGATGAGCTGTGATATTTACAAGCTGCCATCTGTGAAAATCTAGTTTTTACCTTGTTAATAATGTACGCTTGGAGTATAGGATAGAGACTCCTAGGCCCAAACTATAATCTCTATATATTACAAAAGCAAAAGAAGTTATACCCAAGCTCATATTTGTTACAGTTTATGGTCAATGTGGACATAGTTAAAGCTCTGTTGCATATCTGCAATGATATGGTTGTCTTTTAAGGTCTGATACGAAAGCCTATTTAAGTGTTACACACAGACCTAAATTCAGTCCTAGAAAGAGCGATTTAATGCTGATGGTATGCATGAGGTTTTGGTTGTCAAGGGAGGCAACCATCGATATTTGATAAGCCTTTTATTGTCGCTCTGGGCTCAAGTTCACCAGCTTTTTATGTAAAGAAAATCTGCATTTGAAGGTTAGGAGCATCCTTGTACTATTATTTGTCTGCAAGGTTATCTCAGACCATTTTGTGTATGTGAGTGGAAACATTTAGTCTCTTCCCAAGGTTAAAAAGTTTCAAGATTTTCTGACAAAATTTTTAAAATCTATTTTTGGGGACTTCTTCCAGCTTTCAAGTGTTAAAGTAACTATTTTTTAACTTATCTAAATAATTGCTATAGTGAAAGAATTTAGTTAGTGATTCAGATAAAGTGGTAGTCACCAGTAATTGTAGAGATTCTATCCTATTCTTCATTTTACTCGTGGTTCAAACATAGTGCCTTACTTTTTGCTGTCTTTAAAATTCCTCACGTTCACCAGATGTCCTCAATTTGCTCCCATGTTTCACAAATGAGTCATCCCCAATCAGCTGTGATTTTGTTTGCTGCCTTCCAAACTGTCCCTAATCTCCAATTAGTGCTTACATCAATCCTTTCTTTACACCAACTTTATCCTTTTCAAGGTTGCAAAGGGCTGAAGTCTATCCCAGCTGCCGTGGCGTGAGTGTTGGGGTACGCTGTCACCAATCCATCACCAGGCTCAGAGACAAAAAAGAAATCTTCTGTTTACACAATGCCCACCTGGTGGGGGAAATGCCTTCAATCGAGTCTGTCACCAGTTTGATTTCTGATAATGAGAAAAGAAAAACAAGTTTATCTAAAAAGTGTATTTATGTTTGAGTTATTTTCATTTTACATGTTTATTTACTAAAATTGTCAAAACACAGGACAAGACTCAAGACTATCTTAGCCGATCATCTTTGAATCCTGTTAAACAGCTTTTCATTTCCCTTTTTACCACAGACAGTTTATCTTGCTGTAGCAACTCAAAACATGGAAGTCAAAACATTTATCTGGCTCTTTTTCACTTAATTGTTAGGAAGCTAGTGATGATTCATTCATTTCCAGGTGCTGAAGCTGAGCACCTAAATGAATGCAATGATATTACTTTTGACTTAAAGTTCTTCTTGGATTATCTGTCTAACATCTCTTTGGTGATTCAAGATGGTTGATTAACCTTTTGGTAAAAATAGGAGACAAAGAATTAGAAAACCTGAATGATTGTATAAAAGACATCATGATATTAATTATTAATGCCAGTTAATGATAGCCCTGTAGTTTTTTTCAGTTATGCTACAGGTAAACACCGATGTGGAGATGTAAAACCTTTCAACATTACATACAGTGGAGGAAATCATGATTAATGCATCGGAATTTATTCCAAGAAAAAAATGCCTTAATCAGTTCTATCCAGCAGCCTCACACAACCTGCAACACCACAGAGAAACATACTCAAGCCAAGGAAAATCTAAATCTTGAAACTTGAAACTTGCAGAGTCAGTCTCACCAATGCACATTATGTGACAGTAGTTTGTCCCAGTTTCAGTGTTTTGGGACCTTTGGCATGAGAAGTGTTGCTGTCTGTAATACATCACTTTGTGTTTGATTGAATCTGTGTGGATCTTGAGATCTGAAAGACTGCCAAAAATGGCACTTGGACATTTTGATTCCAGAAAACTCCAACAAGCATCTCAATGAGATGACACAACTGACAAACAATGAAATATCTGGCATGTGCTATGCTGTGGATATCAAATCTTCAGCAATTTATTCACTGTTAGTAAAACTGAAATGAAGTGAAACTACTCAGCTACCTGAAATATTTTCTTCCAGACATGTTGACACAAGACAGCAGGAAAAGATGGAGTGACTGACTTTATTGGTGATGACATCCCATTTTCATTCCAAGATTGCAAGCCTTTTACAACGTGCACATGATTCACGTGGGAGATTTTAACTCAAACGTACACCTACATTGTTCACAAAAGTAGTAGTAGTGGTTTGAAAGAATTTCAGTTAAAAAAATGTAATTTAGTTCAGACTTTTAGCGACAATAGTTAGAATTTGAGCACACTGAGATCTACAACTGCTGGCACTAAAGATGTCCAAGGATTGGTAGTGAACCAGCAGGAGAATTATAGGTACTCAATGCAAGGCCGAGGGATTTGGTCCCCAAAAGAGCCCCATATGTGACAAATTGTAAGAAAACTTAACACTGGCTATGACAGACGTGTAAGAATTGCAGCACATTGCAGCTTACAGGCTTATGGAGCATAGAGAACTCATGTTGACCCATGAGTACCCACAACTTGCATGTGAGCGTCAAAACTGGACCATTACACATGAAGAAGAAGGTGGCCTGCTGAGATGAATTGAGCGTACAGGGTGTATATGGGACAAAACTGTGTGATATCCTGAGCCAAGATCTTTTGTAAACTTGTACTTTGGTATTCATGTGGATGTTATTTTATTATTTTACCACCTGTCTAAAAGAAAATGTTGCAGACATTTTCTGAAGTTTTGTGTGATCAATAGAAATATTTACAATGTCCACAGGGACTATGCTCCTGGGACTTTGGCTGTGTTACCAAATATGTTGTCTTGGGCAGCAGTGGATCTTCCAACGAGGCAAAGAGCTGAAACACAGAGCTAAAGTGGAGTGGCCCAGAGAGAAATTCAGACCTCAGTCTTGTCCAGGAGGGAGTGGTTGAGGGAACTTGACAGTGATGGCAAGGAAGTGTATGAATAAACACATCCATCCATCCATCCATCATCTTCCGCTGGTCCGGGGATCGGGTCGCGGGGGCAGCAGCTTGAGCAAAGAGACCCAGACGTCCCTGTCCCCGGCCACTTCCTCCAGCTCTTCTGGGGGGACCCCGAGGCGTTCCCAGGCCAGCCGAAAGACATACTCTCTCCAACGTGTCCTGGGTCTTCCCCGGGGCCTCCTCCCAGTGGGACGCGCCCGGAACACCTCACCGGAAATCACACAAATTTTTTTGAAAATAGAAAAAAGAGTTTAAAGCTAAAAATTATCTTAACACTTTAACACTTTTTTGGGTAACCAATTGGTCACATGAGTATTACTTGTAAATCTAAATGATCAAATTTGGCATGGTTGTGATTTTTTCCCCCCTTTTTTTACTTAATGTGTGTACTAAAATTCTTTACAAGCAAGTTTAAAAATATGTAAAAACAGGAGGATGGGCTTCAGTCAATTCTGATCCTCAGTATGTCCCTGCATCCCTCTTCAGCCTGTGAGAAAGAGGAGACATATTTTCTAAAGGTTGAGCTGTTTATTCAGATCCGTTTTCATAGTGTCTTATGGGAATTACGCTCTAACATTAGAGGCTCAGAGGATTCTGGTGGAGTTGTGGCACGGTTCAGTCTTTGTTATATGACATGTGGGCCCAGGAACATTTGTTCTCCTTCATCCCTCGATATGTGTGGGATGAACTGCTCATTCCCAAGAGAGTCCCAAGTGTTTGCGTGCTTCAGCTCTATCCATAAATCTGCTCCATCCTTTTTTCATCTCTGTAATCTCTATCGTTTTTCCTCACAGAGTTTAACTCTGGTGTCACAAGATGGTACTGACTTTCCTGTGGCTAGGAAACAATGAGATTAACGTGTGTTTTCTTGAAATGTAAAATGGCAATATTTTATTGTAGCAACTGGGTTGATTATTCAAATGAACCAGTGATGTGTAATCTTACACCCTCATCAGGCCAAAATGTAACTTTTTCCAATGATGGCACAACAAATAACATTCAATTAACGTCATAATCCTCCAATGTACTTTGCATTTCCTCCTAATAAGCAATTGTCAGCATGCTGTACCATGAAAGTGTTTAATAGACTGTATCATGCTCATTTTCACACCCAGTCTGGACTGAGTGGTCAACTGATTGGTCAATAATGGCAGACTCTGAGTCATCTGCTCATTCTTTGTTCTACATATGCCAAACGACCCACTAGACAGGCACTATGCAAATGTCATACACAGTTCAGGCAGTCAGAATAAGTGTCTTCTGTGGGAGAGAAAACTGAATTTGGTGAGAACTTTGTAACTTCACTGAGCTTCTATATGCGTAAAAAACTATATAACATCCAAAATGTATGATATGACTTCTTCGGAGGATATTAATACTGGGCTCACAGATTTTGGCTAAATGAAAAAGTTTCTCCATGTCTTTTTACCAATAAAGAATTCGACCCCATGGATAGTTAGATCCTGCAGCCATAAATGACCTATAATAACATTCAAAGAACATGGGATCCTTGTGGTCATGAGAGCAGCTGTATGTGAAGGGTAAGAATAGTGCCCATTAAGTAGAAGTTGGCATCGTACAGAGAATGTATTTCAGTTCTCACCGTGATGTTTTTTAACTCTTACCAAACAGTTTTGGTATCTGAGCCTAAGGTTGCATTGTAAATATAATGTATTTCAACACTAACCATAATTGATTTTTAACCCTCGCCATGTAGTTCTGATTATTAACTTTAACCAGTTCTTGCCCAAATCCAACCAAGACACAAAATATTTTAGTAAAGCATTGTTTTGATCAATAGAACATAATTTAACAAAAGTGAATGTACTCATTTAATATGTTTGGATGTTTGGATCCCATTGTTGAATGGATGAAACAACAAATTTCCCTTCTGCTGCTTGTTGAGGCGTTATTTCAGAGGACAGCGTTATAAGTTGTGTCTAAGGATATGAATAAATTACCAGTTTGGTTGCTTCGATTTTAAGACTTGAAGGTATTACAGTCCTTTTTGTTCCTCTTTTTTTAAAAAAAAAAAACAATTGCAGCCTGGGGGGAAAGGCCTTTTTTGGTTACTGTAGGCTCTTGTTATAAATATGCAGTTTCTTTATTGCTAATTTCAAAATGAAATACTGTCTGTCTCCAATCTTTTCACAACATGATCCAAACAATAATACAAACTCTTTAAGAAAAAAATGTATAAACAAACTATATCACCATATTTTCTAGTGAGAAAAACTATCCAGTCAAAGGGTTTCAAGTTCAAATTTAGTCCTGATTTGATTTGAACAGGAATACACACACACACACACACACACACACACACACACACACACACACACACACACATCTCCTCACAAAGCCAGCGACTCTCTTCTGTGTAAGGGGTTTCTCTCTAGAGTCACTAGATCACTGTCAGATTAGCCCCCCATTTCCCTGCAGGCAGTTGTGGTGCCCCTCGTGTGTCTCTGTGTGTTTCTGGTCTTGTGTGTCTGTGTGCGTGCGTGTGTGTGTTTGCTCAGACATGGTCGTGAGTAGGGAACACGGTGATTAACACCGGATGTGTGGCTGCTCCCGGTGCTGGCACTGTTGTTGAAGAGTGCTGAGCCGTGTAAGCACCTGCTTTATTCCTCCTAAGTCAGATGACAAAATAAAGACATCAAGTGCTTCTCGGTACCCCCCACACATTCACCCCACCGTCTCTTTCACACAGTCACATATACGTTCACAGAAGTACACAGATGTTTGAGCTCATATCTATGAATGGATGGCATTTCATAGTGTCAGGCTTCATCCATATTGCATCTCTACCTCTGTCTTCCACTTGTTGTTGACCCCAACCAACTGATTTAAGAAATACCAGTACCTGAATATTTGCTTGTTACGTAGAATTTGACCGTATTTTGTATACAAAAGTTTTTGAATCAGACAATACTAGAGAGGATAGTAGAAATTCTGTGTCGCTGCAGCTGCACGTATTCAGTGCCAGTCAGGTTCAGTGCTAACCTCCAGCTTGTTTCATTGTTCATTGTTTTCAGACCATTTGATAAGTTCATCTGTTTAGTTCTATTAGGCTTTACATATAGGCATCATATCTGAAATGATAAGTATATTCCTGACAACAATACAGCGATGTATCAGAAATTTTGAAAAAAGAGTAATTCAATGCTAAGACAATGACTATAGGTCTAGGGGCCTCACTTATAAAACTGACATATGCATAACTTAAACTTAAATCCCCTCCCCCAGTAGTTATTTATAGAATTTTGTTTGATATGGAACTGATTTATCATGAAGGAAAGTTTGCTTTGCCTGAGTGATTTTTTTTTCTTTCTTTTAAAAACACATGAATGTCTTAAAAAGGGAATCAAAGCACTGCTAAATAGACCAGCAGAAATTTTTCTGGGGTTTATGGAGCTTTTATGTCACAGATGAATTACAGTTTGACAATATTTTGATTAATCTACCCCCAACTGGCTGGCTGTTAAGTCACATTAACGCTCCTATTTTTGGATGCAACTGGAAAAAAACAGGGCTTGAAGGTAAATTGTCCTTCGGGAAGCTTCCCAGTGCCTCCTTCCCTCAGTCAGCCCCCCACAACTGTTTGTTCTGAAGCGCCTTGTGAGAAAATGTCCCTACTTCTCATTAGATTTTTTTTTTTACCTCAGTCAACATGTGTACAAAGTTTTGTAATGTCACCATGAATCTGCAGTATTTGTAATATGGTTTGAATTGTCCTTTGTGTTGTATAGGGCAGTGTTCAGGTGACATGACAACAATCTGGTTCCAGATTTTTAGGAATATATATGCCTAATCATGTGTTTTTTGTCTCTAATCCTAACCAACCACAATTGACAATAAAGTAGAAAAGTAAGTCTGTTGAACAACCTTCGGTTAGACGAGGCTCAAACCGAGTTGTTCTGAGCAACAGTTTGCGGTGTAAGACCACCGTTCACCTCTTCTTACCCTTTCAAGGATTTTTGAACATGTAATAGTTGTACAGCATCACATTTGTGACAGGTTCATGAAATTAAACTTAAAGGCATGTTGCATTTTACAAAAGAAAATATAAGCATTTTGGAATGTATGAATTTCAAAGTTTTTGAGCCTTCATTGTGAAACTGCAGAGTAAGAGTGTAACTTTGAAACATTCTGATGTGAGACTGGATCGTTATTCTTTATCTTTAAGCTCGATAAGTACAAAGTGTATGTCATCTATGTGGTTTGACATTATTTTGATAATAGCATTTATTTTAAAAACATATAAAACAAATGATTTTTTCATTGAATCTCATCACAGTTATTTGAACTTCAGGTCTTCTGATAAAAGATGATGTTTCCTCACACACTACTTTTCCCTGCAAGGCCTGCAATAGATGAATTGTTCAGGTATTTACCTTTCTGTCGGTCTTTCGCAAAACTATATATTAATAAATGTGTTTATATGGCATGCTGAGCAGTGCTCTGTGCAGAAGCACTGACATTGACAGGGTCTAGTGATGACACAGGGGCACCGGAGGTCTCTCAAGTGTCGCCGAGAGCTATAGTCATGTAATTTGATATAGCTGCAGAGGTGAGAGTGAGTGAAACGCAAAAATCAGACCTTTAATTATGCTTCCCTACCTTTCTGGGTCAGGAATTATCATCATTTTGTACACAAGACTTTCAAGAGTTCAATTATCAGGGTAATTCTACAAGAAACTAGAAACCTAGTTTTTGATCAGCCCTCGCTTATGTGCATCTCCTCTCTTTAATCACATGTAAGATCTTTCCTAACTTCAGATCTTTGTTGATTAGATTCTTTTCAAGGGTTACTTTGCTAACAGTCATTAGCAGACTTGTCAGTCTTTGGTTAAATGATCGTTCCCGCTCAGAAACAGTGTTTAGAATTCACTCCATCGCTCCTGTCAATCAGCGTTGCCTGCATCAGATCAGAGATTTGCCTGAGCTGAGACTGAACTTGGTGGAGATCAGTGGTGTCAGAGAAATCCCCTGGCCTGCTTCCATCCCCAAAAGGTCACTTTGCCGCAGGCTCTCTTTTCCTTTCTTTGGCTGAAAGGGTCACAGGAAAGCTAATGTTCCTGGCTAATGATGTACAAAGACACGGAGAGAGAGAGTAGTCAGGGGGGTAGAGGAGGGGTTGGCCTCAGATTTTGATTTAATATGTTAATCTGTTGTTTAAAGTTGAACTCTGCGTTATTTTATTTTTTTTTAAACAAAGTTCCCCCTGATCTCTCCGCATTACTGAGCTACAGAACATGCTCTGCCACTGTCAGGGTTTTTAAGGCTTATTTTGTGAACCAGCTTTCGGGAGAAAGCTGATCAAAAGTTGTTAGTCGCTTGTGTGTGTAGCAGCATCGCTGTGCAGATTTCATCTTAGCTTTTGTGTGTGTGTGTGTGTGTGTGTGTGTGTGTGTGTGCTCACTTGTATGTTTGTTTCTGTGTGCACATGCATGTTTCTCTCTGTCACCGCTGGCTTTAATCATCTCTGGAGCGAGGGCATGAGCTGAAGTCAGTGGTGACCCACCCACGCTTATTCAGTGTGTGTGTGTGTGAGTGTGAATATACGTGAGTCTTTTTATGCATCGTTCTTTCTAGTATTGCAGCTCTGTTCAACTGCTAATGACCCAGCAAAGCCCGTTAATGACAAGGAACACATACTCCCTGCTGTTCTGTGAGCCACAACTCATAAGATGGTCGAAAGTATTGTAAACCTTAACAAAAAAATAAATCAATAAGAACCCAGCAAAGCATGAGCTGCAATGAACCCTCACGATTTCATAGCGCTGGTATTTTGAGCAAAGAAAGCTTCCATCACTCAGATCTACTCGGGTCTTTGATGGGTGAGGGAACAGTGGAGCGAGTGAATTGTAAATCAGAATTTGTTTATTTATCTTATACTGCTAATTCCTCATTAAAGCCAGTCAGAGGCAGCAGGAGCCCTTTGATAAAAAGCAGCACAGTATTTGCATTACTTCTCCAAGCACAGTTTTCTGGTAGGCCCCCTGTGTGAGTTGGATGGAGGCACCAGGAGATTATGGTGATTTACCTTATTAACAATGTAGCATTTTCATAACTCCTCCATTATTTTTTGCATGGCTAAAAGAGTATTCAGTTGTAAACTGGTGAATCAGAGCATTTGTCGCCGCTTGGGCTTTTTATCAAGTGAAGGCATCGTTATGAAACAGCACACTGTCTGCTTAGATCTCTTACATGAAACACTGTTCACATAATTGCTTCGACGCTTGGCATGTGTATGTGTGTGCGTAGGATTGCAAGAGTTTGTTCGCAGCCCACACTCTAACGCTACATGTGTGTAACAAGGGCTGTATTGTATTTAAAGAGGAAGCTATATTTCATAGGTCATTTCCCTCCGCTCTTCCAGAGCACACATCCCAGGCTGTGTCCGTCTGCAGTCGAGATTGAGTTCTGCTCATTTTTCAACTCTGCCTCATGTCCAGGTTTTAATAAACCCAGTCGAAGGGTCAGGAGAATACGGGGTCTGCTGGGTGGAGGAGGAGGAGGTGGAGGAGAGGGTGTGAAACGCGTTAATTCCTGCATCGCCTGGTGCTGGTTTGGGATCTCATTAGTACCATGTTTTACTGTCACACATGCACGTCCACTTGCTCAATCATAGTGGGCAAAGATGTTTTTAAATCCAAAATGAGTTTCTGGCCACGAGACTCATGTCCACGTAACCAGACGAGTCTGATTTATGGGGGTCTGAAAAAGGAAATACCACAGACCCTCATTTCAGTGCCCATATTTTTTTATCCTCTGAGATTGTGTTTCTTTATACTTGTGTTTCCACTTCTCTTTCTTCTCATTTTCACAACTGATTCTAACAGTTCTCTGCCCCTCCCTTGCCTGCAAATTACTTAATTTTACTGGAGCTTTTAAACAATACCTTTGGCGGGCAGAAGTAAGAACAAGAAGTACTTAAAAATTACATAGATTTGATATCACTTCATCTAGATCAGTGCTTCCCAAGCCAGTCTTCACCCTCCAGTGGGTCCAAAGAAGAGTCTGAAGAAAAGAAAACATTTGCCTCAAAATAGGCCTGTTTATCATTTTTCTTGTGACACACATTGTAGTTAAAACTCTTTCAAGTGTCTAAAAACCATTTAGACGATATAATGGCATAGATCTTCAATGCTGCTTTAGTCTTAGCAGATTGTATGATTGTCGTCAACAGAACTCAAAGTTCAAATTTAGAGATTAACTACTGTGATCCAAAAAAGTGCTTTTGCTATTGCTATATATTTGCTATTGCTCTAATTTTTTCAGGATTTGTCACTCAGCAAAATGTTACTGTTAATGTTGAAAATATGTGAAATGACTGTAAACTATGCTGTCCTGAATTAAGGAGATAGACTCTTAAAGCTATCATTTGTCCAGGGTTTGGTCTCAGGTTTTGTTTCAGGGTCTCAAAGTACTGCTGAATATGCATCAAAATTTACTCCAACAATGACTCAAACACTGCTTGCCTCAGGCTTGGATAGTGTCCTCGGGCTCTGATTCTTGCTTAAAGATGGATTGTGCAAGTTCAACAAAGCTAAAAGACAAAGCCTCTATGTGTCAAACCACAGTGATATTTGACACTTGAAAGCGGCTACAGATTTTTGGTGAGTAGTAAGGGTTTCATCACCCTAGATCAGGGGTGTCAAACTCATTTTCACCGAGGGACACGGCCAGATGTAACTTATAAATGTAACTAAATGCAAGATGGACACAACTCCAGTGCTTCATTGCAAAAAAAGTGATTATTTTTTAAATATCTTGAAATCAGATTATTTCAAATATACTTACATAACTTATTTTTTGTTTGTTTTCAATTATTAAAATTTGGGTGGCCGGTTAATTCAGTTTAAAACAACAATTCCGTTTGATACATATGCAGCTAAATCATTTCATCATCATATAGAAAGACGCTTCTTGTTGAGCAAGCCCTTGTGCTCAGATGGGAGGGAAAAAAGAGGAGAAACTTCCAGCAGATTCAGGCTCTTAGAGGGCGACCATCTGCATCTATTGACATTTTCCTAAAAGTGATACAGAACTCACTTCTAACAGGGTGAGTCTGATTAAATTTGCTTATATTTAAATTGTGTTTGATGCTGAAGGACAGTAGCAGTATCTGAGGGTGCCCTGAAGTGTCTGGTACCGGGATATTAGCAAAAGATCCCCTGGACCCAGTCGGTTTTTCAGTGGAGTTTTTCTGTGAATGATTTATTTTACACATTGGGGGGGTGCTGTGGTTTCTTGCCTTAGGGCAGGCAATAGAATGCACCTCTTCTGATTAATATTTAGCATGGCTTTTGTTGCCTAATTCCTGTTATGGAGTAAAAATTAAAAGGGCCTTTTTTCCAGCAAACTCTTTTTATATGTTGCCTATAGTCTATCATTTTTTTACAGAGAATTAAATAAATTGATTTATGTTTCATGTTGATTGAACCGACTGTTCATGCATGTTTTATTGGACTTTTCATAGTTAGATTTTTGTACCTGCACATATTTTTGTATATTTGTGTCTTGATGCACTCTAGGTCTTTAAGATGGCAGCTCTTTACATGTAAATAGAAACTCAAAGAAAGAGTCTGAAGAAGGGCCTAGTTCTCAAAACATCTCAGCAGCAAAATCAATCCTGCACAGGGGGCACTTTGGTGTGCAGATCCAGCTTTTCTTCTTCCCTTGTTTCCCACAGTTGCCATCGGAACCCTTCAGATTGACATCTTACGGAGTTTAAAGGCCAGGTGAACATTTCAGAGTCTTTGTTGTGTTCTTGGAGCCCTTTCTAAGCAGTTTTTGCTGTCATGTTAGAGGAAGCTGTTAGTGAGGTGCTGTTGTAAGGTGTTAAGTGTCAAATTAACAAATCAAATGTAAATGTCTGGGCACTAGTTCTCCAAGCTCCTTACTTTACCACTGGTTTTAATGTTACTGCTCATCAGTGTATTCTTTTAAAAAACTTTATAGGGAAAATAGTTATGCTTTGCATACGCCATCTTATACACCATACTAAAAACAAAAAAGGCTTGCGATGCATCTTACATTCTACTCCAAGCCTGTAAAATGTATATTAATAAGATAAGTTGGGTTGATTTCTCTCTGCAAACATGATCTGCAGTTCAAACCACGAAAAGAGTTTCTCATTTGGCCCTCTCTACAGTAACAGTGTGTACCTACACTATCTCATTTCCCTGAACACCAGTATCCTCCACATTCTCATTAAGGGGCCTGACTATCCTCTAAATCCGCCAGGGTTTGATCATTAGGACGTACAGGAGGAATCAATCCAGTGAGCGAATTCACATCACATACACCTACAGCTCTCATCAAATGACCTTGACTGCTGCTGCCTCCGCCAGCATCGCTTGGTTTTAGATGAGAGGCTAAGTATGATAGTAAGATGTGTGATGTGCAGATGAAGTGTGCTATTGCGCATTAGTGAGTTAGAGGGGGTAAATTCAGGGAGGCTAATGAATATGCCATGCTGACTAATTTAAAGTTCAGTTCCTACATAAAGGTAATAAGAGCCTTAGCACTTGCAGCAGTGATCCACCTCAGGCCCGGGTCGCTGATTTGAGGTCAGACATCTGCAGTGTGCTTGAGTGGACATAAGGGCGTTGCAGAGTGTCTCAGGGTTATTAGTTAACTGTGTAGTACACTGCACTTGGGTATTTGTGGTGATTACCTCATCAACATGATACCACCTGATCTCCTGTGTCAGCACCCAGGATGCAGAGGGTGCATCTCCAGGTGTATGGGATAACAAGGAGGACACAGAATTTGAACATGTGCAACACACACACTCCATGTGCAATTCTGCAAATCTGCTGTAAACCAGCCTGGAAGCTCTGTTGACACCTTTGCCTATGGTACTACACAAGCCAAACTATTCACATGCAGCAAGGTCTGATAATGCAACGAGTGTCACCTTTTTTTTTATGGGAAGATGTGATAGCCAGCAGTTCACAGAATGCAGGTGGTTTGGAGGTAGAGATGAATGCGCTTTCAGACTGGAGCAAGTGTTGCTGTTACACAACTGAGGCGTAATAACCGCGATGAGGGCCAACTTGTGTTTTTTTTCCTCCTCTGCTGCTCTGTGCAGGAGACCAGGCAGAGTTTCAAAGCCTCCTCTTTTCTCACTCTGACTCAGTCAGAAAGAAAGTGAAGAAAAAAAGTGTCCTTCTCCCATATTTACACCAGAAAGGCATCATTCCGTTTTCTGTAAGTGGACTATAAGATTCTAGGAGTGCAAGAGTATCGTCTCCTCTGTTTAGTACACTCCCTGTGTGCCATGGCTGTTATCACTCAACTTGTCACACTACCTCATACATGACGGCATGTTAATGCGCTTTAAAACCCTTTGATACCCTTTATGCAGCAGTGCGCAGTCTGAGCATTGTGCACACACTGTTCAAATACTTGGGTATATATGTATGTAATGTATGTGTCCCCAGATTTAATTTTTTTGAGTGGGAGGTTCCGTGGTTCTGGGCCCACAAATATGCATGCTGCAGCAAGATGTTGAATTGGTTTTAACTAAGCTCATTGGTTGCAGGAGGCGGCACCAGTTAATTAAAATAATTCCCTGTTATCGCGGTTGCTTTGGTCAGCCAAATGATACCGGGGGACTGCTATGCAGCACAGGCTGCTCTCGCACGGTGAACAGCGCTACTCGACCACAGCTAGCGCCTAATTAGCACTGGAGGAGAATATTTTACAGTGAATTAACATGCCGCGCTTTGGCCTGGGCTCTAATTGACGAGCCTCATCTGAGGGCTGGTGGAGGACTGCAGTTGTACAGCAGCTCAACTCAAGCAGGAGAGAAACACGCACAGAATGCTTAACCATTTCACAATTAGGGAGAATAAAAAAGCTTCTTTTTTGGTGGTGTTTTGTTTTTTACAAGGGTGTTGCATACTCACTCGGAGGGCGGGCCTACTTGTATCCTCTCATGACCTCTACTGTACTCATTCTTGCATTAAAGCAGGTGGGGATGTTACGCAGGTCAGAGGGCAACAGTGGTAAATATCCCATAATCCATGTTCAGATCAGGTCCACCCTAATGAAAGCATGTGGATGAGCCATAATCCACAGTAATAGGAAGGGATCCAACAAACACTTCTCTCATCAAGCCACCCTGCTGAATAACATTAAAACCCCCAAAACCTGCAAAATGCAAATTTAAAACCCCAGAGTAAGCTTAAGTAGATGGCAGCATTTTAAAGAAAAATCTAATTGTGCTCATATTTCATTAGTTTCTTGAAGGGCATTGGAATATTTTCTGACTTTTAATATTAGAGTGGGATAAAACCTTATGGACAGGGTCAAGTTGTTTCTAAAACATCTCCAATATTCCCACATATACAGTATTGACGTGCAATAGTACCTGAAAAATTGTGAATACTTTTGAGTTTTTAAGCAAGAAGACTGTGGTTTGAAATGGTGCACTTGTGGCTTTGCTGTGAAAATCAAAATAAACCCAAATAGATGTAAAAAGTGTTTAATGTTTAATTTTGGGGGGTTTACAACAAACAGCAGAATCTAGTTGAGCTTCGTATGCAGAGGCCCTGTTTTTATGTCAGTCTTTAAGCTGTTGTTATGACCACAGGCCTTAACATGAAATTACATAGTACAAAACACTATGACCATCTGCGGGTGTCCTCGAGTCCCTGGGGAGTGATGTAGCTGCAAACATGATTTGCAAGGTAGCAGGGGGCAATATCAGGATGCAGAACAGAATTGTAACACGAATGGAATTGTTGCTGACTTTATCTATCAGTGTTTTAATGTTATGGCTGTTCAGTGTATGCTTTGGCCTCAGATTCAGTCGGCGTTATTGTGAAGTCTGCATACACCTTACCAAATGTCATATGTCTTATCAGAGTTTATTAGATCCGTTTCGCACAGTGCTGCTTCCAATAAACTAAAACTGATTAAATCTCACAATCTGCAGCGAATTTAAAGAGTTTGGACTCAACTAAACCAAAGCCAGACAGGATGTATATGAATGGAGAAAATGTACTCCAAGAACAAAGTATGTCATAGATGTCACAAAGAAACCCAATGTAAATTCAACAACTAAAGGTTAACGAGTCCACCATCAGAACAACCCCAAAACAGTGAAGTGCATGGAAGGGGTTAAAGGAGAAAGCCACAGATCCAAAAAAAAAAAAAAAAAACAGCCTGCAGGGCAAGTCTGGCTTGAATTTTTTACATCTTGGTTGAGCAAGAGAGGATTTTCAAAAACCAATGTGAGGAGGAGGAGGAAATATTTCCATGACCAAACACATATGAGCATTAAATGTAGATTTATGGAGAAAATTTCATCCTATTCAATCCCTCATAGATTTTTAAAACCGTGAAGAGCCCATTATTTCTTGAGGGCAAAGAGAAGATGGGAAAAGAAATATAGAAATGGAGATGCTACTTTTTTATTGAGATATATTTCTATATAAAGCTTCTAAATTTAGTCCAGTTTTGTTTCTTCTATATAGAACAGTAGTTGGCCAATCTGCGCAGCTAAGTTTTTTCAGAATGCTTCTTTCAAAGTGATTTGGGATGTAGTTCTTAAAAATAAAAGGTGGGACTCACAAGACAAAGACACTTTCTAAAAAATTGCCTTCATCAAAGTAATGCAGGGTGAACACGCATGAACCCTTAATTGGTTCATGAAAGACCCCTGCCAAAAGAATCCCTTAACTTCTTTCCTCTGGAAAATTACTTCAGAAAATGATGTACCAAAATTCACTTAAGAACAATTTACTGCACCTCCAGTCTGAAAGGTTTATTACCATGTGGGTAAGTTATTATTAACAGGTCGCAGGTTTCAGACTTCCTATTGGGGGTGAAACACTGAAGAACTTTTCATTACTATATGATTAAGTGATTCATTAACAGCACAAACACACTTCACTGTGTGTGTGTTTGCAGTATGGAGTCTAATGAACATTAGTAGATGTTATGTTACTTCAATCAGTTCAGAAAAGTGACATTTGCCCAACATGGGATGTAAAAATATATTGTTCTTGGTTTAAGAATATGCTGGGTGTTGTTTTTCTCTCTTACAAACAATAGCATCCTGTGTTTTTTTACATGATTTACACATGTTTTTCTATAAGTGAAGTTTCTTCAGCTGAAGTGGCTTAGTCAGCAGTAATCTTATCTGTCCCATGCAGATTTCCCACCTTTGTGTAACACTCCACCCTTGTATGTAGGCTACCATGTAAATTCAGACTTCTTCAGAGTGTTCAGCCAAAGGCTATGACTCTCCTTCATGAAGCACAATAAAGTTAGAAACTCACAGATTCACTGTGTTCTGTTAACAGAAATTTCCACCACAGTCCTCTGATGATATTTATCACATATCCAAGATGGTTCTTTTGACTAATTCATTGCGTGTTTTCCCAGAAATCTTTTTTCTTCTTTTTTCGCTGTCTCTTTATTTCCCTCTTTTGTATTATTTGCCTTTTGTGTCTGTATGCATAGCTGTGACAACATTGTAACATTTTAACATAGTGGTTGTGAGGAGAGTGGGTGGGAGCGCTGACTCTTAAAAATGTTTTTCTTATCCATCTATTTGTATGGCAATGTTTGCTCTCAGCATGCTAATCTAGCAGCCAACAGCCGTAAAGCCTGAGTTGTGTTTTTCAGAAACCTGGGGATCTTTTGATCAGACCAGCGTTGTCTGCAGAGCTGAGCCCCTTTGCAACCCTACTGAGACTTGTTTGCAGCTGTGCACACTGTATGCACCGACTGCTGTCTGAGTAGATGCTAACTAACATGGCCTCACACTGTATGCATTGACAATCGCACACACCTGTGAATTGAAATTTTGCAAATAAGTCCTCACTCAAACTTGAAAACACCAGCATACAAAAGTTTCAGCATCCCTGGTAAAAAAGATTCCAAGATTTAGTGTTGAAGTTAATCTTTTTAGAAGGCGGAAAACAGCATGAAGCAAAAGTTTGGGTGACCTGAGCACTTAGTAGCTTTTCCTTTGGCTAGTATCACGGCTTTTAAATGCTTTTTACAGCCCGTTAAGAGTCTTCCAATTCACGTTTGACAGACTATTGCTCATTCTACTGCAAAAAGCTTTTCTTTCTGACTTGTTTGCAAGCATTCCTTCTTTTGAGGTTAAAATCTGGGAGTGCCATGACAAATCCTTCAGTTCACTCCTCTTGAAGTAGTTTATGGTGGATTTTTGGTGTTTTTTGGATCATCATCATCCTAAAGACCATATGCGTTTTCCTTCAACTTTTTTAAAGGCTGTGATGCCCGCTTTCAGAATTAGCTGTCTTTTAATTGAATTCATTCTCCTCTGTGCCGCTGGCTGCAAAACAAGCCTAAAGCGCGATCAATCCTGTCCCTATTTATTTTGCATGGTTTTCTTCATTGTGCCCTGCAGCCTAAAAGTTCCATTTTAACTACATAATTTACAAACTCTGGTTTGGTGATGGAGGTATGCTTGTGATGACTTTTCCATGAAGGTCATATTTTTGCAGGTACTGCTGTACAATACGATAGAAAACTAGTCCTGATAAATATTCCTTAATCTCTCTCACACTCTGGTTTAACTTGGTTAGGTGCTCTTTTAAACTTATATCCATTTCAAATGGTTTTGAAATGTAGTACTGATGTATTGCAAGATGTTTTCCAAACTTTGACCAAGTATGACACCATTATACTGTTTCTCAGTTTTTTGGACCATGACACATCTGTTAACACTCAAGTACAGCTTAGAATCTGCTTCCAAATCGGAAACAGATGATCTAATTTTTCTTAAGAAAACTGTTTATTTTTACATCACCCTTCCAGACGAATCTCCAGCTTTGTCTTTTTGTGTATTTATTCTGGCTTTTAAGGGGGTGTTTCCAACATCAAGGGAAAACCAGATTTCTCATAAAAACTTATTTTATTGTCCTTGGATGTCACATGCTTGGTTGCCTTGGTTCCAGCCTGCGCATTAAACAAAATAAGGGGCCAAAAGTGAGATGACACATTACAAAATAAGGAGATTAAAAAGTAAACCTGAAACACGTGTGAATTCAAGCTATAAACTGTCACAAAATGCTTATTTCCCTCAATACTTTTGACATAACAAAGCAGAATTAGAGGAAATGGATATGGATAACAAAGTCAAAAGCAGCGGTTCCATGGTTGGTGCTTGTGTCATTGGTCTCTTTTCATGTATTATATACAACAACAAAATACTTTGATACACTTGGGAAAGTTTTCTTGTATTTAACAATGTAGATATCTTCAAGTGGTTTCCTCTACATTGTATGGGTTTTTAAGTCTGCAGGTGTCCTTCATGCAATGTCAGCTCTTTCTGAAGGTTTTTGAAGGCATTTAGGTCAAGACCCCTTGCTAGTCAGTTTAAAAGAATCCATCTGCTTATAGATGTGTGCTTCAAGTCATTGTCCTGCTGAAAGATCAAGGTCCATCACCTCGAACCTAGTCTTCCAACAATGTACAACACATTTTACTCTAACATGCGTCTGTAGATCTTTGATTTAATTCCTACTTTGATACATTTGATACCTTTAATACCAGTGTCAGCAAAGCACCTCCACAGCATGATAGAGCCTCCATCATGTTTTAATGTTAATTGCTGTTATTTTCCTTTTTGGTTTCACTTTGAGTCAAGGATTGAGGTTCAATAGTTTTAATAACTTTTTCCCACGATTTTGCCACAACTATGCAAGTTTTGCAAACACTTGTTCTGTCCATAAGTGCACCTCTTTCAAATGAGACAACCTTCCGGGCTGTGACCCATAGAAACCTGCTGGGTTCAGTGTGAAGCATTTGATACGGTTGAAACTACCACTCCAGCCAGGTCAGCCTGAATCTCTTGACCCTGCATGGTTTTTTGGTTTGTTTTTTTTCCAACGATTTGCACCATCCCTCTTATTCAGTTTCTTCTTAGGGCCTTGTCCAGGAAGCATGTTAATTTTCAAGGAAAGTCAAAGATTACAATTCAACAGTTTTTTTCACATTTCACAATATGAAAACCCACTTTGTTGCTGGTCTTCAATTAGTTTGTAACTTTTATTTTAATATTCTGAATACGCAAAACTCTTTGCTTTATGGGAGTCTGCAATAATGTGCGTTTACAATTAAGGGATGTTTGTAATTTTGACCAGAACGACATATGAGGGCTCACATTTTGGGGGGACTGCTTAAACTATTGCAAGACACTTGTGTCATTGAACTCTAAATTTGAACAAAATAAGTTAAATACATGACGCTTACATATGTAAAACAATATCATCACTCATTTACCTTTTTTTATTTTTTATTTTATTGATTTATTTTTGCCTTTGGAAGATTAATCAATCTTCTTTGGTAACAGACATTTTGACCAATGCAAACCTTACCATGCACGCTTTGTGGGGCTGACACACACAGCTGTACACAAATAACACAAACACACGTTAGGACCCGCTCGCTGACACATGAAAGCAGACACAGAGACGAACAGCCTCCGTGGGCCTCAGAGAGCTCTAATGGCCTTGTAGAGTGCAGTCAGAGAGAGTGAGGGTGAAGAGCAGGGCAAGGTGAAGGTATAGAGATCCACTTCCAATGAAAAACACACACGTGCACGTGAACATATGTGTGCTCAGAAACACTGTGCACAAGCACGGGAAACGAAAAAGCTCATAACTAACAAACATGCCACAACAAGCAGAACTCAGCACATCACTTTCTTTCTCTCTCTCACATGCACACACACACACACTGCAGTGCTACAGTCAGGCAGCCCTGTCCTGATGAAGCTGCTGTTTCTAAAAAGGAGCAGAACATGAATTATGCAGGTTCATCTTCACATGAGGGGGGGTTTCTCTTTCTTCGCCGCATTCCTCTAAGCCAGCTGTTTTCTATATTTCTCCCATGACTTTCCTCCTCTCTCTCTTTTACGTTTTTTACACTAATCTTCTCATCTGAAACACTTCAGTCTTTTTCACTTTAAATCACGTCTTCCAAAAATCAGTAAGTCTCCCTCCCTCTCCTGCACGCTGCCCCCAGGGCTCCCGATGCTTTTCCTCATCTGCTCTCTGCTGCACCCACTAAACCTTTTTTTCGTCTTTTTTATCTTTGTCTTGATGTCACACACTATCTCCTCTTTTCTCCCCCTTTGCCTTCTTGCTATATTTCTGCTCCCTTACCCCATTGGATGGAATGCTCAACAGAGGAAGAGAAGGGGGCTAGTGCTGCTCCAGTGGTATTGGATTCTCATAAGTGTGTGAAATCAGAGAAGCGGAAGTCTTATGGTTTGTCTTCTGCCCTCACTGCTCAAGTTTCCCTATTAAAGAGGCCTATGACAAATTTTCTGAGTGATCCACCACCATGAAATTGTGCAGTGTTTGTGAAGAAGGTGAGTGATGGCTTGAAGGCATTTGTTTGAGTGCGTTAATCAAGAAGATAAAAAATTCATTACATTTACCAGTTTGTGTAACAGCTACCGTTCAGGTTTAAAGTATATGCTCATGTGTGTTCTTCTGTGCATCAAAGGATCTCTTAACTTCTTGAGACATTGGAAAAAACACAATTAATAAGTTGTCCTTATAAATCTTTTCAGCAAAATGTTAATGAAACAACTTTCTTGGATGAAACCGCAACTTTTTTGTATTTTTGTAATCAACTTGTTGTTGGTGATCTTAATACTGAGCTGAAGTGAAACAGTCTAATTCTGTCATGCTCATTTAAAGTATTGTGTGTATATCAGATTCATAAAAGATCCATCCATCCATTTTCTAAACACGCTTAATCCAGTTTAGGGTTGCTGGAGCCTATCCCAGCTGTCATTGGGTACACCCTGGATAGGTTGCCAGTCCATCACAGGGCCACACAGAAACAAATGAGACACACCAGCATGCACGCTCACACTCACTCCTTGGGACAATTTCGAGTAACCAATTAACCTAACGTGCATGTTTTAGGATGGCGCGAGGAAGCGAGTACCCGGAGAGAACCCGCGCTCAGATGGGTAGAACATGCAAACTCCACACAACCACCACACCACCGTGCAGCCCTTAATAAAAGATGCTGAGAAAAAAAAAACTCTAAAGCAGGTACTAAGAATCTCATTTGTAGCTCATTTATCTATGAATTATACGGTGACCCTTGTCTCAGTAAAGATTGACAACCCCCACCTTACACTATTCCCATGGATGAAAAGAGAAAAGAAACATTTTTGATGAGTTTCTGCTGATATTGGAGGAGATTGAAACCAGCCAACACTGTGGACTTAACAGTGGATTGACAAAGAAAGGCAAACATATTCATATTCATTTGTCATGACTGCAATGAATAAAGTGTGATAGAAAGACAGAATTGTGGCTGAACTAAACTAAAAGAAAAGCCATCATGACTTCTTTGTACTTGTGCCCAGATTTTACCAAATGTTTCATACTTTTATTAGTTTTGATACTTTACATTTGCTAATTAGTTTCTTAAAAAGATAGTTGATCATTCTATTTACAAAGTTTGCCACATGCTTGGACACATACTGTTACACATTTCCAGCAGGTCTTAAGCATTTTTATTTGTGCTTTGACCGCTATGAAACAATCAAAGCTTAATGTTTTATTGCTCTGATTTAAATGCCTTCCTTTCACAATCTGAGCTCTGTCTCATCATTCATTCTGCAAAATGAATGTCTGACTTTCAATGTTGTGTTTACAAACAGTAGCAACTACTCACATGGTATAATTTAAAGGTAAAATGTTTTATGAGCTATTATGGATATTAAACCTGAGGTGACAATAAATTACTGTGAAAAATACTGAAAAACCTGAAAGAACCGGGTTCCTGCAGTGGAAACTGTATACATAACAATCTGCAATGCCCCTTCATAACCAGATATACACAGAGTCTAGACTTTGTTTAGATATAAAATCATTTCATTTTAAACAAGGTTTTATAAGTACTTAAATTTTGTTTCCTTATTGATTATACATAGAGCTGTGAAAAGTCTCAGTTATAAATGAGTCCCAAGAATTTCTAAGTTATTTCATGTTCAGTTGTCTATAATAACCAACAGTCAGTAAAAAATCTTGTAAAAAAAAATCAACTTATCATTTGTGAAGCATTTCTAGTTTTACCAGCCTTTAACTGATTCTGTTTCCCATAAGTCAAGCCAACTCTATGTACTTGCCAAGACCTTTGCAGATGAAACAGCCCAATAGGGACCAATCACATAGTTTTCAATAATTTTCCCACAATATCTTGAGTATGTAGTTTGAATTGAATAATTCCTGAAACATAGATATACAGTACATTTGATAGACAATATTTTTTTGGATCCGGGCACACTTGTTCTGATATATATATTAAATGTGTTAGAAAGGTTTATGTAAAGAAAAGAGACCAGAGGACTGATGTTCACCATAATAAAGAAACATGTCACCAGTGTGACACGTAGCTCTTGCATGGGATTTCATTGCTTTTTAGACACCAGTTTGTCTATGTTACAGTTCAGTAAATGCGGTACATTTTTTGTTACTATTTTTATGAAACTTGTTAGCAATTTGAAAAACGTTCTGACATTCCCCTCACCCTTTATTTGTCTTTTGCTTTTATCGTAGGCAATACAACACAAACAAAATGTCATTCACCTGCACTATAAAGGTCAGAGGTAGAAATTTCAGAAAGATGAAAGCAGCTGCTGTAATCCAGAAACAAACAAGGTCACCTCCCTCCCAAGCAGTGTGGTGGGAAGTCACCAGTAGGCCAGTCACCAGGGCCATTTTCATCTCTCTCTCAAAGCAGTTGCTGTGTCTTTGCGGGATCGATCCGCAGTGGCATTGTCGGGTCGGTTCTGCATTGCCCCTGTCAGCTGGGAATCCAGGCGTTCCTAACAGGAGCATGTCACATGGCACTCGGCTTCCCTTCAAGGTCCAGATCCAACCAGTTCTGGAACACATGTGGTCTGGCCCAACGCCATCTCTGCAGCGCAGTGCATGTATATGATAACAGAGCCCCTTTGTTTGAGAAAGTGTGGATATTGTGCTGCTGAAGATTATGACCTTGTTTGTACCTGCAGGATGACAGAAGGCCCTCACTTTGGGGAGCTTTTTCAACACTACTTTCATTAAAAAAAAAAAAAAAGAAAGAAAAGTTGACCTCTTTTATTCAAGGACAATATTCGAGTTTGGAGCAGATTTTTTCAGGTTGTTGCTTTTACAACACAGAGAACTTTTAATAAAAGGTGTCATAAAGCTGTTGAACAAAAAGTGTCATGATGATCTGATCTTTGAACTGTCATCTTAAGCAGCTTGAGAGTTAAAGAGATGGAGAGATGAAACACAAGTGACTGATGTTGAAGATCTTTGCGGAGGTAACCCCACAGCACCTTGCTCTTCTGCACTGGAGTATAGACATGTTACTCTCTGCTCTTTTCCATTACCTTCACCGATGCTCTGTTGCCCTAACAATGCACAGCCATACACAGTTTCCAATTCTGAGGAGACAGGCAGTGATAAGATATTTATACACGAATCAGAGAGGCCATGCTGATGTAGTGACCTTGGAATTAATCTCCAAAATAAAAACCTTGCGCTGTTTTGTTAGCTTTCTCTTCTCTTTTTCTCTCATCCTCACGCATACCTCACCTCCCAAAGCAGCCATAAAGCCTTTTCCGCAAAGGACTGTAATTTTTCGAGCTCATATTCAGACGTCTTTTTGTGTTTAATCATGGGAGATTGAGAGGATTAAAGCTGGAGATTACGTATCACAGGATTACACCGATCCTGATATCAAGAGGCTTCTGTGATGGGAGGAGGGGATGCAGTACGAGAGGTGGAGAAGGGAGAGAACCATGAGACCTGTCGGGGTGAATGAGGGTGAACGAATGATAAATGGACAGCATTTATCCAGTGCTTTCCTAGTTGTGTTGAGACACAACAGAGCACATTCACCCATTCACACACACAATGGTACCACACTTCCATGCAAACTTTTAGCCAATGCAGTGCTTTTTCTCTCATACATACACACACCGATGAATACGTTGAGGGCAATGTGAGGTTCAGCTTGTTGCCCAAGGAAGCTTAGACATGTGGACTGAGAAGATTGATCTATCTTTGGAGTCACAACTCATAAATGACTGGCAATTTTTTTTTATGTAGTTAATAGTCAGAATTTGATCATTTGTTTGTTTTTAACACAATCACAATGCTGGTATTTTTAAATCAAACCAAAAGATGCCTCATTAATACTGCTGCTCTCAGCCAAAGGCCATCCAGTTTCCAGACAGTTTTCAGCCAGTAGGAGTGGTGTTAAAACCAAGGACCTGGAAAAGAATTGCCTCAGAAGTAAATAGCTTATGCATGAAGCATCAAACCATTCGAAGTGGCCGTATCTGTATGGATGAAGTCACATCGTAAATGGACAGCTTTTCTGTTGTAATTGTGTTGATAGGATTTACAGACTTCCAAAGTGTATGAAGTGAAAGCTACTCATGTCACCTTTATGATAAATGCTGAAAAGAAACGGGTCTGCTGACATTGTTTACACTTTCAAATATTTCAAATTCAACTTTGTAGACATGCGCAACATTAATGGTTTCATCGCTCTATAAAGCCATGATATACAGTCATTCAGGCATAGGCATAGGTCAATGTTCACCGCTCCCCCATGCTGACTAACTCATGATAGTGAGGAAAGAGCTACACAGAGCTGAAGATGTAAGCAACTGTAAGGATGGACTGTATTTGGAAAAGCTACGAAGTGTTCAAAGAAATAAAGAAACTGGAAGAGATTACAGTTGGACAAGTAGGCTCCCTTAACTCTATTGAAATTGTAATTTTAAGTCGATCTATGATCGCTCTTTAAATCTAACCAAGCTGTTGTTGCGCTTTACACCAGAACAGGTTTTAACCATGTTGGTATAAGATTATTAAATGATAAAACCTTAGAAAGACAGTTATGGAAGGCTGTATAAAAAAGGTGGCATGTGGTTTTCTGTACATTGCTGGTTGGTTGATTACTTTTTGCATTGCTGTCTTTTGTGATTCATGGCAACAATTGCCAAAATACTTTTTTAGGATCAATCACTAAATAACTATTTAAAATGTACTACTACATATTGTGTTAAGCAGTTCACTCAGGTTTTTCAAGTTAGTCTTATTCCAAAATACATACACTACTGAAATGGTAGAAGTCATAACATTTCAAAGTCACATTGCACTCAGAGATTGACACATGGAAAAATACATTCACACTTTTATGTAAGCAGTAACATATGCAGAGACACTTACATGTACACACACACATACGCCCATACAGGATAGCTGATTACAGACGCACATCCCATCTTGGGGGATTTATTCATCATATTCTGTGTCATCTCTGCTTATCTATGTTTCTTTCATTTAGAACTGCCAGTTTTGGTTTAACTGGAAGTCAGAACAGATTTATCAGTGCCTCATTGTAATGTGTTTGGACCAAGAGAGGAAGAAAGTGAGAGAAGAGAGGCGAATAAATAAACACTACAGTTGTAGAGGATAGATCTTGAGTCTTCAGCATTACTCACTCACATCTGCCGTATCATGCAACAGTCATCATGTTAACAATGAATAAGTGTCTATTCATAAAAGTGGCACTTATAAATGATGTGGTGATTATGTTGTAGTTCTTCTCTTATGCTGTAATAATGAATGTGTATGGCAAAAGTATGAATGCAGAGAACAGATTGAAAGCTATACAGGCAGGAGTGACAGAACCTTCCTCTGCAACTGCATCCTGTCCTTGTTGTTTACTCTAAAGGCTTTCTTTTGCGCTGGCTACAATACCTTGATGTCACCCATCGATTGTCAGCAGTTAGAAAGACGTGCGCTATGCCCTGATTAGCATACAATTAGGACCGACCTGCTGCCCCTGGGACTGAACCGAGCAAGGAATGGAAGGAGGGTAGAGGGAGAGAGGAAACGGCAGCCTGACACAGTGGCTTGTGTTTCTGCTGACATGTGCAGGACAGTGGTGGGGTCTCAAAGGGCATTGTGGGCCAAGGTGTGCCAAACCTGTATTGACGTCTGGCAGAAGTGTCTCGACCGTGCTGACGGACGCCATTGTGAGGGCTTAATGAATGTCCCAGCCAGGGAAGAGATGTATAAATATGTGCTTGCTTTTGACTGAGCAATTTTTAACATTGTCTGAAATGTATAGCTTCTGGAAAATACCATCAGTACCTAAACTGGAGTACATATTTTCTTAACTTTTAGTATAAAAATCTATATTCTTAAAGTACTCATCACAATCCTCTGGATGGACAGCTTCAAAATTCTTGTTCTGTCTGACCTATTCAACGGAGCAAAATCCAAAATGTTGAACTTACATGGATATGCAACAGAACAAAAAGAGCAATCTGGTAATGTTTAGAAAGTTGGTTACATTGTTTGGCCATGATATAGTGATATGATTATATACATGGTAATATTGAATGTTAGTAAGTCTCCATCTCCTATTACCCGTAGAACCTGCACGTGTCTACTAAATGACTATATGTGAACATTAAGCACAGGCATAACTGTGATGTAATCCACTGGTTTGTGGATATCCATTTTTAAAACTTGAGTTCAGCATTTGGCTGCCATATTGGGTTTCAGCAGCCGAACATGATGCACAAGGGATGAATCTAAGTATGAATTGGAAGGCTCTGTACAGTGTGCATGTCTATTTGGTAACTCACCTGTAAATTAAAGCAACCCTGCCCATAATATAATTAAAATGAGTGAATTAGGTAAAAATGAATCTCGTAATAAGTGAATGGCTTTTGAGGCAGGCCTTGAGTGACCATTCAGTTTGTGTAACCACTTGTTACACTTTCTTTTTTCAGCCTTAGAAGCAGCCAATTGCTCCACATAAAACCCCATGTTGAAATGCCTAACTTAATGAACAGCAGAAACATCTGTAAAGAGTTGTAGAGTTGTAGGTGCATTTAAACTACGTTAAATCTATTATTCTTAACTGTTATTGCTACTGCCCACTGACTGTATAAAAAGATGGACAGAGCCATCCACTGTCAGACATGAAGCTGATGCCTTAAAGTGCACACCACCAACAGTTCCAAAATATGTCAACAACAAACAAACAAACAAACAACAATGGCAACAGCAAAATGCCAAACTGGAGGCTTTGACACAAAAGTTCACAAACAAGTTGGTCATGTCCATCTTTTTAAATGAATTTTATAGTTGATCCATACTTGATAGCTATATGATGGACACCCATTCATTGTTGTGGAACTGGCATGATTAAGTCTAAGGTTTATTAGTTAAAACGTTTCTGCTGTACTTTGTGTTGGCAACAAATAATCAGAAACTGGTATTTTAGCATCTTAGCAACCCATAAGGTAGTGTTTCTTAACCCTGCTCTTCGAGGCACACTGCCCTGCATGTTTTCAATGTTTCCCTGAGCTGTTTCAAATGATTGGCTCTCTATCAGCCTTGTGCATAGCTTAAAGAGCTGAAGAGCTGACCCATTTATTTGAATCAGATGTGATGGAGCAAGAACACATGGAAAACATGCCCTGCTGTGTGCCTTAAGGACCAGGGTTGGGAAAAACTGGCATACGGTGTCCACGGAAAACACTATACTTGTTAATCATTTTGTACATGTTAGAATTTAGTTCAAAACACTACTGTGCCTCACAATGCTTGAAACACTCCATTCAATACTATTCAGATTATCTGAATCTGAATATTGATGAATCAGAATGTGAAACCTTTGACATTTATTTATTGACCATTACACTCCAAAATGCTTTGTCATCAAAGTTTTACCCAAAAGAATGCTCCACAAAAATGAATATTGTATTGGGAAACTGTTGTAATTCTTTTGAAAGCCTCTTAAATACTTCATATGCCTGTACTTTAATGGGGATTTATGTAAGCAGATTTGACCTTCATGTTATCTCTTCAAGTATGATCTGTTGTCGTCTCACTCTTCTATTTTCCCCTCCTGACACAGCTATACACCAGAGCCAGTTACCCCAGTAAACTGCAGCAGTGCAGCCCTAATCAGAGGTGTGTATCAATGGTATCGAATTCAGAAATCCTTGTGTCCCATGGCGTTTGTTCTGATGCATTGATGCACTATTGACGGAAACAGGATGGCCAACAGTGACAAATTAAAATGTCAGCAATGGCAAAGGTGAGCCTCGCCTCTCCTCGCTGTGTCCTTAAGGTGAGCTGACAGGCCATCGGCTGAACGATTCCTGATAAAATGCTGACACCTCACTCACCTGCATACCCACACCAACAAGGACATCAGTGACAAGGGGGTGTTGCCTCTTGAGAGGGAGTGAGTCAAATGGAAAAAAAAGTAGTGAGATTAACTGTGACATAATGGTTCACTGATAGATTTCTAGGTGGTGATTTTGGTTATAAACTGAGTTCCAACTTTTTAAAAGCAGCTCCAAATCAACTTACTACAACAACAATTGCTTATGAGTTATTTTAGCCATTTCTTTGTGACAACAGTAAAATATGATTATAGCATACAGATTAACACAGTAATTATGCAAAAGAGAGCATTTTCCTAGAATTGAACAAATTGTAATGCTGGTATGAGATTAATCTTGAGTAGGACTGATGCTCACTGATTTTGTGCAGTGCATTTAGAAGAGTGTTAGGAGGGTTTTTCTGGGCAGATGATCTGATGTGTTCAGTTTAAAGAGGCAAAGTGACAAAGGAGGCTGGAATCAACAAGGCTAGAGACTATAATCTTCAGTGGAGAGCTGTCTTTAATAATGTGCACAGAGTCATCCAACTTGGATGCCAAATATGTGAGACAATTAACAAGAAAGCCAGTTTCTTTTTATACCCAGATGTATATGCAAAACAACACATCTGTCCTCTGGTTCTGTTTTTCAACGTATGGTTTCGTCAAAGTCCTCCTAGACTTTCAGGAGGAAATTTCAAGTCTGTTCGCTCACTCCCACCCATCTACCCACGTACACAAGACACACAGAGTGTATGATAACTAAAAAAAAAATCAGTGATCAAGCTTTACAACAACTTAGGCCTCCCCATCTTTTCTGGTTCTCTTTTTACTATTTTGACAGTTGTCTGGATTTAATTGTGGCGGCTTATAAACGTCCGGTGAGCACATTAATCTTTCTATGTCATTTTCTTGATGTTCCAGCTGTTCTTTGGTTGTAATGGCGCTGCATTGTTGATGAGCACAGTTCTGACAGCCAACTGTCCAGAAATTCGGGACATTCAGGATGAACTCAGGACAGCCACCATCGTCCAGCCTCCAGAGAACCCTTATCAGCCAACTGGGGTCAAGGACTGCCACTGAGTGACAGCTCCTTTTAAGTTGGATCTATATTAAGTCATTGTGTTTACATGGCATGCATCCTAACTTCCTGGGACTAACGAGGGCCTCAACAGTAATGGTGTCTGGTTTCCCAGGTCTGAAGACTGCTTTGATATCGTGCTGCTGAATGCAATGGACAGTGGGAGTGGTACTGTTGGTATCAGATTTGTTTTATTCATGTTCTCTGCTGCAATATTAAGCCTGATATCGAGCCATCCTTGACTGACCTGTACTTACTGGAGCCTCTGCAAAGTGAACAAACCAACACCTCGCTTCTCTTACATAGCTCAGAGTCCATCTGATCAACTTGTCTAATCTATGCATAAGCACGTGTATTACACAACCACCATTAGCATAGCATCTGAAAGCTGTCATCAAGGAAAAATGTTTTTAATATAAGGTTATATTTTTGTCTTTGTGCCTGTGGCAGAGATGGGAGATTGCTTTGCAAATAGCATTGTGATATTACAGTTGTGCCTTTTAAAAATAAAAAATATAAGAATTAAAAGACCAAAAAGGTTGGGGACTCCTGCTCTACACTTCCACTTCACTACCCTCTCTCTCACTGAAAGACAAACAATTCTGAGTCTGTTTCATCTTAGCAATTGTTAAATATTTAGCAACATTCAAATGAATTAGTGAGATCTGATAATCAAAGTATAGTAAGTTTTACATTATCACACAACATATGAAGCTTACAAATGCTGCTTATGTACAATATCGTATCTTCTTACTCTCTCTGTTAGTCTAATTGCTTCGGCTTTGACTGTGTTCAATCATGTTTGGGTATTTAAGGGTCTTCCCAGAATATTAATTACTTGATTTTTGTGGCAAATTATTATAATTTTAGTCATGTCTATCACTTGATTCTCTCACATGGTTGAATTACCAGGAACTATTTAGCTTGAAGTCAATCTATTAAATTTGACACAAGAAATTAAAGGGATAGTTCGCCTCTTTTGACATGAAGCTGTATGACATTCCATATTAGCAATATCATTTATCAAATTTGACTTACCCCCTGCTGCGTACTGTGAGCCGAGTTCCAGCCTCGTTTTGGCGTTGACGAAGGTAGCCCGGCTAGTTGGTTGGGGCTTAAAAAATAAAGCGTTTTGCTTCTCAAAATAATATGCGTTCAAAAGACTAATACATTTGCATCACAAAATCGTTCATCCAGAAAAAGTCAGACCACACAATCGCTTGGCGCTATTTTCTCTCCAGTTTTGAGAAGCAAAACGCTTTATTTTTTAAGCCCCAGGCAACTGGCCGGACTACCTTCGTCAACGTCAAAACGAGGCTGGAAATCGGCTCACAGGACAAAAGAGGCAAACTATCCCTTTAAGCTTTTTACAGATGCTATCCAAAACAGAAGAAGTCATTGTTGCTTGTAAGTTTATACTTTACAACAAAGATACGGTTAGCAGACAATTTTATCTCATCTTTCAAAGCCATGCGTGCCTCTGAGATGCAAATGAGCTGTCCTTAGATGTTGGTGTTGGAGGTACGGCACTCCGACCTCAACCTTGTTTTCCCTATGAGTGAGTTACAAAGTCAACACAAGGTTGTAGGATGGTTGATGGCAGTATATGTAACAGCCCTTTTAGCTAGAGGACTGGGGCTTAAGTTCCTTTTAAGATTTTTGTTTGTTTGTTTTTGTTGTAATTTCCCATTGCTCATGCTTATCCCCAAGACAGGTTTTATTTAGGCAATGCCAGATTTATTCACAAAAAAACATTTGATTAAGGTTAGAAAAATACACACTTTAGCAGTGCAGGGAAACAGGATGACCGTCTGCCCAGTCACAGTGTTAGAAACACAGAATGTTTAGATTTTAAAATCTCTTTGGCACTCATGAAAAAGGCTGCCAAACCAAAAATGTTGATGGACTGTGGATATTACATTTGGTCACTTTAGGTTTTATGCTGTTTTTATCATCTTGTAAGCAAACTGTTACTGAAATGAGGATGAAATGAGAGATTTTGCAAGCAGCAAAATTGTGCTGACATTGAACAAGTGCGTGAGTCATTGTTCTCAGTTTTCCTCATCCAGATAAATATGTGTGGTTGTGTTTTTGGATCTTATCTACACAAGAAAATGTTTTAAACATTTTTGGCAGGGAAAGTTGAAAGCTTTGTGTGGCCAGCATAGAGAGAAAGAAAAAAGCTCCATTGTGCCAAAGCGTGTATCCACAGTGAAAATGAATGGTGGCATTCACACAGCTTTTTCTTATACACATTATACACATTATACACATTACTGTTCCTGTTTTAGGCACAAAAATGTGTAACTTCTAACTGATCAAACAAAAAAATATTATTCTAATAATTAGGCTGTCACATCTCCAGCGGGTTTGAATATCACTGAAAGAATCATCCATTTTCCTTACCTAGTCAGGGGGCCTTACCTAGTCAGGGTCACCTATCCCGTCAGCCACTGGTCAAGAAGCAGGGTACACTCCTGACATGGTGCCAGCTCATCACAGGGCTAACACAGAAAGAAACAAGAGAAACAACCGTGCAAGCTCAAACTCTCCCCAATGCTTACTTTACACATGCTTTTGGACTTTGGGAGGAAGCTTGAATACCCAGCAAGAACCCCCACAATCATGGAGCGAACATGCAAACTCCACACAAAGAGTACCCAGCTGAGACTTGACCCAGGAACCTTCCTTCTCGTTCATAACAAAATTCTATTCAACAACTTTTATCATGTATGAATAACCTGTTAGGTTACAGTGGTGATTGAACATTTGTGACTCTTTGAGATCTAAAGTATCATCAGATTGTAGTGCTTAGGTTGTACAATAAAATCACATTAAACAAATAAGACAAAAATTGTATTCTTGGCCATGTATTGAGGAAAATGATACCATTTTATTTTTAGTTGCAAAATAATGCAAATTTTTCCGATTTAGTATTTGGTGTGACTATCACATGCCACAGTCAGAGGTGTAAAGATCAACCAACATGAATCCAAACTAGATTTTAACACGAAAACTGTACATCGTGTAACATTATTACATAGATTCCTGGATCAGATAAGCTGTACCATAAACCCGTCTCTGGCCCTGATCTAAATTTAAAAGCTGGTTGACTAATGTTTTGCTAAAGATCCTTGTGAAATGAAAGTTTGGCTCCTTTATCAACTTTATCACGCCAACGCACACTGGTGGTGAGCCAAGCAAGCTGGATTTTGACAACTTTTAAACAACGTATCAACAGGATACCACATTCAGAGTGGTGAAAGTGACGCATCGGTATTCCATTATACTTGCAAAATAAATACAAATACAGTTTCCAATTCTAATGTTTCACAGTCATTTGGATTTTATTGAAAGGAAGAAACATGGGACCAGCCTGCCCAATAATCTATCCAATCCTCTATCCTGTTTTCAGTTTGTAAGGGTGTGTATTGTAAACATACTTCTTCTTTTACACAAGTTGAGTTCCAAGCAGTTAAATACTGTTAAATAATGACCATGCAGAAACGCATTAAAAAGAGAGAAATAATAATTTACCCACACTGTCCTTATACTTGCAATAAACTTTATTACAACATACATTTTGGTCTTTTGACATTCAGTGGGTGAAATGTTGTTTAATTATTTTTATTTTTTTTCGGAATCTTCTCAGGCACGGTTTATGAGTAAATCATTTTCTGCATTTCATACCGGTGACAAATTTGTTAATCTCTTTTTTGTGTGTCAAAAAAGACATACTTAGTTGTCTTTGAACCTCCTTTGTTTCCTCTGTCTCTATCTTTTCTTAATTAAAGGTAGAATATTTAACTGTGACGAGACCTGACTGGCTGGGGTTCCTGGTTCAAATCCCGGCAGGGGCCTTTCTGTGTGGAGTTTGCATGTATGTGTGGGTTCTCTCTGGGTAGTCTGGCTTCCTCCCACTGTCAGGTTTACTGGTAAATCTAAAGTGTCCCTACGCGTGAGTGTGAGCATGCATGGTTGTGTGTCTCGTTTGTCTCTGTGTGGCCCTGTGATGGACTGGCGACCTGTCCAGTGTGTACCCCGCCTCTCGCCCAATGACAGCTGAGATTGGCTCCCCTCCCCCCCCCCCCCCCCCGCAACCCTAAATTGGATTAAGCGGGTATAGAAAATGGATGGATGGACATCTGACCAAACTGCATAATGTTTGATGAATAAATCAGAAAATGGCTGAAGCTGTTTTGAATATCTAGAAATGTAGACGGTGGCATGAATGTTTACCCAAAAGTGTTACAGTAAAACACTGCATCCTCTGTGAGGAAGGTACCCTGATTGTTTGACCATGTCGTCCTAAATTAACATCCTTCATGGCTTTGTTACAGTGATTTCCCACAGTCTTGGTATTTGAAATACACTAATGAGATTTACCAAAGGTCTTTTTTCCCCCTTCGTTTGTAATATGAAGCCCCTGTCACACATGCACTGGTTTCCATTAGTCTGTCATGTGGGAATTATGGAAATGGCAATCTGACTAGGTTGAACCTGGTAACATTTATGATCGCTTTAGCACAACCATGAACTGCCGCAGTCACATTAACGGACAGACACACAAAGCAACAATTACTTTATTTAACATGTGATAAACTCTCAAGACAAGACCAACAAGTGAAAATATAGAAATGCTGTTCAAACTTTCTTTCGCCATGGTTTTATCTACAGTATAGCTACAGCACAGAGCTCTTTTTCACTCTGCATCTGCGTCTGATCTTGTATCAATATTTCAGCTTCTCCCATCCACCACCATTTTGTTCAATATGATACTTCATGTTTGTGAGCTTCATATGAATTCTTAATAATAAAACACATTATTACGGGAAAACGGTAACTATTGAGGGACTCACAGATTTTTTTTGTGGTGTAGTTTCTGTTCTCTGAGAAACAGCAGTGACTGTGCAGAGACGATGTCCTCAAGTAAAAAACAAACAAACTGTTTTTCTCAAGTTGATGGCAGCTACACTCTTACTGTAGTACAATGAAACCCTCACAATATAGCACTGACTGTTCAAAATCTTATAAATAAATAAAATTTATATTCTTAGCTGCTTCCATCCACCTTTGCTTAGTTAAATACATGCACCCCTGGCACCCTAATCTCAATTGTTCTGGCAACATGAATTATAGCTGCGAGAGAACAGACTCTATACGAACTATTGTGTTATAACCTACCACACGTTCACACTCTCCTCTTACACAAACCACAAATATTGTGTCTGTTTTTGTCACTTTCAATTGTATGTCTGAATGTATCATGTTGAATCTAATTGTGTCAGAAATTATGACTGAAAATTAGTACAATAATGTTTCGTGTCAATTCAGGGTGGTTTAATTAAAAGGCCAAGTTGAGCTGTAACCGAAGCTTGATTCAACTCAGTGCGCAACAGTGCCGACCGAATGCTATCCCTTTAACTGAGTGATGAAGCAAATAATGATACAAATCTCACGCATTAAAAAGGCTTTTTATTTCAACGTATCTTTGTATTATCACAAAGAAAAAAGTATCTATTGTCTACAAGTTTTTTTTTCTCTTTTTTTCCCCCCATTTTGGTCAGTGCATTCAAATCTAACATGGACCCAATTGCCGTTATCAGTTGCCTCGGGGGTAATGGCCTGCAGTTTCAGGCTTCCAGTGAAGCCTGCAGATGTCTCAGACTTGTTCTGTTCTGTTCTTGTTTCCAACAGATATCACGGATCATAGCAACTATAGAACTTTGTAATAATTAATCACTGTGGGCACCTATCACATTACTATGCTCTGCAATTCAATCTGTTGTTAATATACTGTCAGAGTATCATTTCATTAGTTTTAAGAATTACATTTTTAAGGCAGGTCATCGCCAATTCCTAAAGAGCAAAAGAAAATATAGATCATCAATCTTGAAATTCTATGACATGCAAACTAAGCCAATACCCTTAGCTAGATATGTGGGACAAAGTCAGGATTTTTTTAACTGTGCATTTTTTATTTTTTATTTTATGTCTGTTAGTATAAACTATGTTTATTCTCTAGCAGGAGAAACAGACGATCATTTATCTCACCGGTCATTTGAGTCAAATGCTTGTTACATCAGAATTTATTAATCAATCATCTTGTGTCTAATAATTATTTTTTTTAAAAAGGAGGGTTTCCAAAGTGCAACTTTGAAATATAAATCAAAAACTTGAGGGAACTTCAATTGACTTGTGGCTGTGCTAACTATACAACACAATAGACTAAAACACATTTGTTATCTTAGTCTGAATAATTTTATTCTCTGAGCTATCACAGTTGGCTGGCAGACATTTACCTTAAAGCATGAATGTTTTAGAGGCAGGAGGTCTGTCTACAACTGAAATAGTCACTACGGCCAGTCAAGTGTTTATAAAAGATGCTACATACATTTTTTAGATTAAAAAAAAAAAATGAAAATGGGCTCTCATACTATATGACTCTGTTTCAATGAATTCACCAAATTTACACCATCGCCTTGTTCCCTTTTACCCACATCACCTTGCTGTTATATAAGTGCTCCAGTTCTGACTTTTTGATTTAGTATATATTTGGCTGTGTTGCTGTTCTGACTTTGGTTGACCTGAATTTTCACACTGAACTTGAAATGGACAAAGAGGCTCATTGGTTTGGTAAATGTGCCATTTTTTAAACTATTGAACTTGTCAAATCATTCTTTGTGTGGAACAAAGTCAAAACATCTATCTGACTAAATTGGTTTAAAAATAACTCAGAATTGTTGGATTATCCAAGAGGCTTCTATGTTTCTGTTTTGACTGATATCGAGGTGTTTAAATGTTTCATAGATGTATTTCAACACTTCAGGCTATACGCCTTTTTTAAAACTGTACTTGGATATGTGAAGGTTCACACTAAATAATGGAGAACTAAATGGTAAGCGACATAGAATTACTCTCACAAATATTCACACTGAAGAACTTGCAGTGAAGCCGCTCATCCAAACTTGAGTCAAAGATCATCTCCTTCATAGTCATAGTCAAGTCAAAGTCCACAAAGAGTTGTTCTTCCCATTTCCCTCCCTCATCTGCATCTCTTGCTCTATACCTGCATTTCCTTGCAGCCATCCTGGTGACAGAGCTGCGGCCTAGAGCGAGTGGTCATGGGGTTCCAGATGGTCTGGTCAGCACAAGGTTCTGAACCGACCCCTTGGCAGCTGATCCTGTCCTGCCTCAAACCCCAGGGGCTCTGAGAGGGAACAGGCATCTCAAGCAGGATGAGAGGCAAAGGACAGGAGTGGGATTGGGAGCTGGTGGAGAATTGCGTAACAGGCAAACCTGTCATTTACTGCATCTCATCCTCAAACAGTTTGAGACTTCTTTGAAAGTGCCTGCACTCCAGAGTTGTTTGAAGCACAAGCATACACACTTTGCTATCACTCAAGTGCTGTGTAACAAAAAAAAATTACTAGAGCTGTAGAGGGAGAAATACAGACAGATCATATTACAGATAGAAATGTGAGGAAGAATTCAAGACAATGAGGGAGGAGGAACGGAAAGGGAGACTCAGCGAGGCATAGATGACAGCTTGTGACGCCACATTAGTCATTGTGCAAGAAGACGGAGGTGTCTACACGGCCTCTTTAACTCTGTCTACTCTAATGGCTGTGAGGAGGTGCAGTGCCCACAGCCTGTATGGTGCGTCCCGGCAATGCTGCCTGTGTTTAGACAGCGGCTGCAGTAGTGTTGAGGGAAACACACAGGGGAAGGAGGGGGGAGGGGGGAGGGGAGCAGGGCAGTGCTAATTGGGACAGAAGATCGGGGTCAGAAAGAAAGAAGGAGAAAGGGAGAGTAGAGGATAGAAGAAACAGGGAGTCCTCAAGCCCTCAAGTGGTGCTCTCTGCTTAATGATGCGTCTCTCGCATAATTAGCAGACGGTAATTAACGCTCGGATCACCTGGGTCTCTGTGGATCACATGCTCTCTCTCTCCCACTGGCCATCCAGTCCCAGCTATGAACAAGAGGCAGTTACATCCCTTTGGTCCGACTCTCCGGACCTCTCAGCAGCCCCTGCAGCTCAGACCTCACTAATGAAAGCATTCCTTCCATATGGGACACATATTATGGATAAATCTATGGCTCCCTCTAAACCAGCTTGTGTTTATTTTTGCGTGCATGCGGTTGTCTGTCATTGCTGCTGCATGTGTGTATGTGCGCTAAGCGGGTTTATATGGGAGACCGCCAGTGTTTTGTACACATGGTCTGTCAGGCTGTGTTGGAGTGGGCCTCACCTCCAGGCTGGTTTAAATATTAAGACTGAGTGGTGGCCCAACATGCATATTTTAATTCAGCCCTTGTGTGGATGCAAGAAGTGGCACATGACCGATTATTCCACACAACAAAAGTTTACACTCAAACGTATTCATCATGATCTGAACCAACTAGATTACAAAAACTTACCTGATCTTAATGGATGTGCATTACAGAAAAAGGGACGCATAAACACACGTTTGATCACGCATGAACACATGCAAAGAAAAATACACACAGATGGAGGCGCAAGAGACAATATGCTTTTGCTGGCTTGCTGCACGACCGTTAATAAAACATGGACTTGCTGAGACATTCATTCCAGGCAAACCCATCTCCAAACAAAGCTGTGTGCTTAATAATACAGTTATGAATTTATCCACATCTTTTCTTTTCATCATCCGTGTGCCCCTGGGATCGGGTCGTGTTGAGTCTTGCCCCCCAGGGGTGGCATCAGCTCATGGGATGTTCACTTTCTTATTAATTGAATTTTAAAGTGACCTTCCAGTGATATTGATCTGCATTTGATGAAATCCACAGTCACACACAGAGAAGGAGACACACACATATCCATCCTGCCTTATGCATCCTTCACAAGCTCAAGGTTAGCATAGTAGCAAAGTAAGCAGCGAGTTGGAGTGCTTCGTTGTGTAGAATATTTGTCAGAGTTCTGTGATGGCTGAAGTTTGGGAGTTGTGCTGAGTCGTGCAATAAAAGGAAATAGGGGTTGATGTAGGAAACAAGAGGAGAGAAAGGTGGGAGGAGGGGGAGGAAATGATGTGAGCAAAAGAGAGAGGCAGCAGGGGAGGCATGTCCAAAGTGCTCTGGAATGTCAGTTCGATGCTGTGGTGGAGGGGATTAAGGTAAAGGAAGTAAAGGAAATAACAGTTTTACTGGATTTTAAGCAAGTGAAGATACAGGAAGCCAGGTGTGAGAAAGAGAAAGACTCCTCTGACCTATTTTGCAGAGTTTGGGTGCTGTTTGGCCTCAGCTTCATCACTAGCAGCTCCCTCTTCTGGTTCAAAATTGGCAATGCAACCAGAGACAAGCTCCATTAAGTGTTTTCATTCCTAATTAGTTGCAATGAAAGTCAGTACTTGCATCTGAACACACTCATCCATCACTTACCCTGTTAACAACAGCTGTCAGTGGAATTTTGACCTTTCGAATTTGAAGCTGATGAAAGCTGACTCTGATTACAGGAAACAGCTCAGAGATACCCAGATGACCGTTATTGAGACAAATTTCTCCTTGAAGAAAATCCCAGATTACTTCATCTTCAGTGCCACAAGTCTGTTGAATTACATGTGAAAACATACGGGACTCTTTTGCTCTAACCCACGATCCAGCACAAGTGTGTGTCCATGTGTGGGTGTGTAACCGCCTGTCTGGTGTTGAAATGAAGAAAAACATTCCAAGCAATAGTTTCTCCAGAGAAATTGTGTTTCTAATCATGACATGTACAAAATTCATCTTTTTTTTTTGCTTTACCAACTGTTTTAAGTTAAATGAGTCCAATCAAAGTCTTAAATCCACTTGAGAATTTTGCTCACAATACAATGAAGTTTAGTTGAGCTCCTATATGTGCTGCCTGTCATTTTGTGCTGTTAGTCAGGCCTTACATGGGAGTAGGGTTAAACACAGTGAATCATAGATCTGAGCTTTCTGCTTGGTGACATTTACAGAGACAGAAGGATGTTAAAGAGCCTTCGATAATTTCTGGCTTTCATCACACACGCAGTGATGCTGATTGTGTGCTTCACTGCTACATGCAGGGGTTAATGGCGATTGATTGCTTGTCGTTAATCACCGTGGTTTGTGATTACCTGGCAGGGCTATATTGATTCCTCATTGATCAGTGCAGCTCCGCCACTTCGACCACTCTGTCTGTGAGCTCACTGTCATTTAGCACTTTGCTGGTGCAATATTGTCGTTATGACACCCCAGGCATCAGTGTTGCTCAATCACTCCCTGGAGGAACATGTCTGCTGCGTTACAGAAGCACCAGCCAGTCAGCCAAAGTTTGATTTACATCAATATAGATTTCAAAATCAACAAAGAGGAGACGATTTGTCTGAGTTTGGTTACATGGTTGGTGTTTTTTTTTTGTTTTAGTTTGTTTCTTCATTTCCTCTCTAAGATGAGTTGCGGGTGTGGTGTGAATGAAGAAAAAAAGTTTACTCTCACCGCCATCCCTTTCTGCCTTTCCGTCTCCATCTCATCATTTCTGTACCTTGGTGCAACTGGTTCTTGCCTCCATTAAAAAACGTGTCCAAAGTAATGAGTTTAAAGTCAAGGTGCCTGTCTCAGTGGGGGAATAGAAACTGTGTGTGTGTGTGTGTGTGTGTGTGTGTGTGTGTGTGCAGTAAGGCTTTGAGGTATCCTTTGACAGCTGCAAATTTAATAAGCAAATGTTAAAGGTAGGAGGAGGTGGGCAGGAGGGGTATGCATATGGCTTTGCTTATGAAATATGAATGACTGTTTCTGTATCTTCTTCAGCGGGCCTCATATCGTCTCTAGTTTGCATTTCCCCTGCTTCTCGCAGAACAGGATGCACAGTCCAGCGGTCTTTTGAGGAGGGATGTTGTGCTCAATATAAAATTCTTTCCTCCACTTGACAAACTGATTTGCACAGAGTTATTATGAGTTGTTTCATGTGTTAACTTGAATTAATATTTCTGTTCGGTTTTAGAACTTCTGAGTTTAGCATGCAAACCATCGTGGAACTGCATGAGGAGTAGGTCACCAATACCAAGTGAGTTGGCTCTTTAAATAGATGTTACCCACATTGTCTCAGTTTCAGGCCTGTATTAAAGAAATAAGTCCTCTGAAGCAAGGGAATACAGATTAGGTGAATGTGTTTTGTTCGGTGGCACATTTTTTTTACAAAGCTAAAATTATTTTGGAAACGTTGGTTTCCAGTAGCTCAAGTCATGAAGGCAAATATGGAAAAATATTTAGTAATATACAGTATATCACACAAAAATCTTCTCCAGCTGATGACTTAAATTCAGACAATTATCAGTCGTTCAATATCTAAATAACTTGTGTTTTGCATTGTGTAGTGTTTAGAAGAAAGAGGTCCCACACCCTATATTTGTTTTTATGTTGCAGGAACCATTAAAAGCATAATTTTACAATCTCAGATTTTAAGCGTAGAGATAAACTGGTGGCAGGTAAATATGATTAGTATGATCAGAGTACAGTGATTTATACAGCTTTGGCTCCTATGAGAACAATTCTAAATTACAGAATCCTATATCTACTATAGTATAATGCATTAGCTTTTTTTCATTAGTCATTCACTATATGGCTCACTCAAGTCTCTCAGACTCCACAAAACCAGCGGAGTCATCTGTCAGCCGACTGAAGTAATTAGCATTCAAAAACATCGAAAACATGAACAGGGTCACAGAGAACTTTGAACAACAGTTATTACTAGGGATGCACAGATACCGATACTGGTATCAGGCCGATACTATTCTAATATAATTGTACTCGTTAAAGTTAACCGATACCAATTTATTGCATGAAGACCGTGATCAGAGGGTGGTTGTCATTTTTGTTGTATTTTTTTAGATTGGCGGCTAGGGGAGATGCCGAGCTAATCAGGAACAGTGCAGTTAGGCTAGTGAGACCGAAACATGTCTTCATATTCATTGCATTTTTTTTGTGGTAGAAGTATCGGCATCGGTACTCCGTCTCTGCAAGTACTCAGATCCAAGTATCGGTATCGTATCGGTTTTTAAAAAAGTAGTATCGCTGCTTCCCTAGTTATTACAGAATTAGTATTTCTCCACATGGACGATAAATTCAAAATAATGTAGAGCACCAAGAAAATTAACTATCTATAAAGACAATAATACATTTTAGATAATGCATTTAAAGGTGCATTTTGTAAAAATTTTGTAAATTTGATATTCTGACACAATAGCCACAAGAGGGCAGCTTTACTATACGAGGTTTAAAACAATAAAGAAGAAAAGAAAAAAAAATCTCTGTTTCCATATCAATATGACATTGGTTTATTCATGATGACATGTATGCCCCAAAATGTTTTTAGAAAGATTGATTTATTCATTTACAACTATATTTGTTCCCCCCCAGCCTACCAGGTTTACTAAGAAGAAAATCAACAAAGGAAAAAAAAACTTCTCTTCATTACCTTTGTTTCCTGTTGATTCCTACTGTTTTGTTTTGTTTTTATTTTTATTTCATTTTAACTGAAAAATCATCATGAAGAATAGCAGACTAGCAACACACGTTTTTGGTACAGACATGGTGGTAAACACATGAACACTTTAGATCCTTTCACATATGGGTTCTGCGTATTGGTGAAAAACTACATCCTTGTTAACACCTCACTGTTCCTCTTTGGTGATTCACACAAACCAAACAGGGGCAGCACATCAACACATTAATAAGCAAAGCCATTACAAAATAAGCTGCATCCACAACGTTTACTATATAACTTTTTATCTACCTGTCCAGAAGAAAAGTTCTGCATCAGATGTCAGTCTTTTACTAGAACTACTACTGCTACTGAACATAGTTTCTGTGTGGAAGGGGTTTGTGGTGGTAAAGATCTTATTTTCACTTGTCAGGAGCTTTTGCTATTATAGTAATTACTCTGTTTTCACTTACTATTTATTTTCTCTATACTCTGTTAGCTGACAGTTTGTTCGTTTTTTTACTTCCACAAATGCCAACAACTGCTTCCTCTTCTTATTCCGTTGCCCCCAGGTGAGCCAACTACAGTGAATCACCTTCCATCTGGTGGCACAAAGTGGTGTTCCAAGAAAATCTGGTCCCCTTGTAAAGTTTCACAGTTGTATAACTCAGCTGCATACTACATAGGCATTGTTTCTGCATAATGTCACAGGTACTGCTTTTTCCAATTCTGTTGTTGAATTTTTAATGTTTTAAACCTTTTTTGTTTCAACAAAGAGCACCTTTAAGGTTATGGTTCGGCTCACCAGTTAAGCTTAAGTTTAAGGTTGCTACTCTTGCCTGCTGATAACTTGCACTTTGGCATGGTTTTGATCAGTTTTTTGCATATGTGATGTAGCTGATGCCTTTGAAAAGGCATAAGCTATTGATACAAGTCAGTGAGTATGTCCTCCTCTACAGGTATCTCTACAGTCCATTATTACATCAGCAATGGAATTCAGTCGCAAAGCTTGTGGAGGAAGATTCCTGCAGCAGTAGCAAAAGATGACTAGCTACTCTGCACTTCCTCTACATAACTTCCTTTTTTGCTGTTCAAACTGTAGTACCTGTCTTTTGGACTCAAGCAACTTGAGCAGATCTTATGTGCAAGTAAGGCCAGCTTTTCACCCAGAAAGTTTACTACCAACCTCTCCATTGCAGTGCTTCTGCAGCACAGTAACTACCTGCACAATTGTTTGCAAACCAAGGAATGCCTCTGATGATGACCGTGAATACGGTTTTGTGGAATTCATGGTTGATATGACTTGAAAAGTGAAGGCATGAAAGTTGCCCAGATGTAACTTGAGAGCAATGATGTGCAACTGCTGAAATTAGTTAAAAATCAATCATTATCATAAGAGGAAAGGTGTGTTTTCATGTCTCTGTCTTTCCTGTACACTAAAACTATAGTGAAAGGTGTATTATTGCTAAGATTACCAACAAATGCTTTCACTGTCTATTTTGTGGACAGCCAGGCCCATTTCCAAGATGCTTACCTCCTACATGAAAATTAGGCACCACACAAAAACTCTAGAAATCACGTGACTGCAGAGCGGCTTGAGCCGTGACTGAGACATGTGCCACATGCAACCAATGTAGATGCTTTCATCTGTTAACATAAGAGCCAAAATAAAAATCACACCACGCACGCATGACTCTCCTTGTGTAAGCGATAGGCAGGATTTACAAGTATGTAATGCAATAATTGCTTGACCGTGGAGGTGCCTGATGCTTGTAATTGCAGCAAAATTTGTTCACAATTTTACATTGCTGGTCCATCTACTGCCATGTGAAAATTGTAACTTTTCTAATGTTTCCACAGCTAGCAAAGCAAAATAAAAAAATGTGCCAACAATTACATTCAACACAGCATAACATCATGCCATTAGAAGGGTATAAGGAGCAGGACTGTTAAAGATCACGTTAGCCGTATGGTAGTGTGTCGAGGTTCACACAAGCAAAGCTCAAACATTTAGTCATAAAAACGTAAAGGAAAGCAATATGGCCTTTGTACGACTGCTGTATTAAAACACCTTCGGATGCAGAATATTATAGTATAATCAGTTCTGTTATGTGGCATATGATAATCAAATCTAAAAACATACTTTAATCTGTTTTGTATCCCAGAAAGTGTTTATGAACTGAGCCTTATTTCATTTGGATGGGGTTTTAGAATGCAGTACTGTATGATAACACCTATTTTCTTCTTCTCTTCCTCATCACTGCCCCTTTTATAAGTGTTCATATCTTTTTATTCAGAAACTTAAATAAGCTTTAGTTTTGCTGCGTAGGCTGTAAACAACAAAGCTCATAGGGTGTATACTCTAAGAATCCTGCATAATGTCTCATTGTCCTGTTAACAGTTTGGTTCTGCACTAAAACATATTTTACTGGCTGAATATTTGTTAAAAATATTTGAATATTTGTTAAAAAACTGCAAATATACGCCAAAGGAAGCCTTTGGAGCAGAAACATGAGAATATTTCTTGGATAATGGAATCAAAATAATCTGCAGCTCACCATAAGTTCGCAATGGGGCAAAGCTCTGAATACAATTTTAAAAGGTGGGAACCATTAGTTGTTAGCACAAACTATGAACAGCAACAACCATTGTAGTAATAGTAGCACCATACGGGATACATGCCAGTGTTGTTAGTATTGTTTATCTCTACACTGTGGTTCATTGAAACTCTGCTTGATGAGGCCTGAAGATTGAATAGATCTCAGCTATCCAGCTGCTGACATTCAGAATATTTGGCCTCGCTTGCTTAATATACACTCTAAAATATGACAAGGATTTTGTCAGATATTCACTGACAAAGCACAATGAAACAGTGAGGTAGGAGAGTCTATCTTAACACGAAGCACACTCTCCTAACAAATGTCAAATAAAGATGAACAAGGTCATGGAACAAATCTTCCTCTATTCCCCCATTTCTAATGTATATTAAGTCCACCCTCTCATCCTTTAGATGGGATTTGTGTCGTTCCAGCGGAGGGGTCCTCTCCTCCCTCCCTGGCCTGCAACTCTAAAAGGGTGATGAAATGTGAAAGAAAAGGGGCAAAGAAAATGGACCCAGTTTCTATGCAAAGAGAAAAAGCCTTCCCTCCTCTCCCAGATGTCTTGCTTCTCCATAGTGTTCAGTTTAACCCCTCCATCCGTCTTTCTCTTGCCTAATTACAAACTTGCACACACACACATGCTGTTTTTTTTTTGCTCACTCCCACAGTAACAGACAACTAGCTGTGTGCTCACCAGGCTCTAAAGGCTGAAACCGATGGTGTAACAGGCACACACAACGGCTCTCATTAGCAGTCTCACACCGATAATGTGAAGATGAAAAGACATTGCACCCTAGTGTGTGCAATGCTGTTTTCTATGAGCTCCGAATATGCATTACTGTACAGCTCTGAGAGACACACCAGTGCTTATGAGAATGTTTTAAACCTGCTTTGCTGGTGGAGAGAAAAGTCCAGCAAGAAGAGCATACTTCTGTTTCCTTCAGGCATTGTTTGACCAGCATTATGAATGAGCAGCTGTATTAATCAATGTTTTGTCAGGCTGTATGAATGCACTGAGAGAAACATTTTTGAGAGTTATCTTAACTCTCAGAGCCACCGGACATACAAATGTTGTCATCCAAAGTGACATGTGACTTCTTTCTCCAGCATCGAGCTCTTTGTGACATTGTTACGAATACCGAGTTAATAGGGTTGTGGAAACTGGCATTTATTTTTTTGTGTGTAGTTTCAGTACAGGGTATCATACTGCACTACTGACATCCTGAAATACTTCTATAATGATCCGGATAATTCTGCAGCTCTTTTATCAGCTGGTGAAACTCTACTTTCTCCGAGGGCAGATTGGATGGACATAGTTTTTGCTTTTCTTTGTGAACTGTGAAGAACTAAGAGGACCAAAATATAAACACATTTTCAGGGGGTGATGCCTCCTTTAAGCCCTTTATTGCATAAAGTCAAAAAAAAAAAACACATTAAAAATATTGTTCATCGGCTTTAAGTGAGATGCGAATCATGAATGACTTGATAATCAATAATTAGTTAACAATGAACTTTATTAATAACCCTTAAAGGACGATAGTGGTCATGATTAGTTTATGCTATCTGTATCATCTGCATCTTTTTTATAGTAGCTTCTAGTTTTTTCAAAGGTGATTACAAGTCAACATCACAGGACTGGAAGCCACTCATTTATTACTGTTTTTTGTGCACTGCATGTAGTAATATGTAAAACTGATTATAGTTACCTTTTATTTTCCTCATAACGTCATTATTATTGTGGGCCTTGAAAGGAAGAGGGACGAAGCTGAGACTATTGATAGGACAGAATTATTACATTAACCTGCAGATTTTTGTATGTTAAACACCAATTCCCCTTTTACACCTGTTTCATTGTATTCAGGCATGAACTTGCATACCTAAGCTGCACGTCTTTGGACTGGAACAGAGAGAACAGGTAATATGCACAAAATAAAGCCCCTGCTGATTAACAGGTTTGAGCCCAGAACCCTTCTTGCTGTGAGGCAACAGTGCCGATCGCTGTGCAGACCTGCGTTAGATTGAGGCGAGTCAAAAGATAATATCTAATTGGAGTAACATAATTAACTGCTTCACCCACTCTGAAACTATCCACAGTATATGACTCACTATACTTATATATAACCCACGGCTTGGGTCAATATCTCCAGATGGTTCAGAATGCTGCAGCTCGACTCATCATAGTACAAAGAGGTTGATTACATTGTCCCTTTGCTCGCCTCACTTCACTGGCTTCCTAATTTTAAATTCAATTTCATATTGACTTTAGAATCCTTCCTCCGTTTTTCATCTCGCAAAAACATCTGATACGGAGCCCGGCTTGTTTTTTCCAGGTCACAGTTTGTGACAAAAGGTGATCAGGCTTTTGCTATTGAAGCCCCGGCACTATGGGACTCTCTGCCATAGTCAGTTTAATGTCTCTGCTTAATCTGCACACATCTTGCTTGGCCTGGTGCTCATTTTACCTGCCAATCTGATTTTATTCCGTCTTGTAAAGCATTTTGTTAAGTTGTAAAGAAAAGTCCTACATGAACAACGTTTTTTCTGTTATTCCTACTATTATATTTGTAATTCCAGCACCATTTATGTCCTCTTCTGACAAACCCGGTCTTGTACATGGTAGAGTTTGAAGATGCAATGACATTGTGTGTGGTATGCCCTCTTGAACATCTTTTTCTTTCCTCACCATCTATCTCCAATTCATTTTTTTCACCTTGGAGAATTAGCAGAGAGGTGCTAAAAGCCACTGTGGTGTTGACAGGTTGCACTTCCTCTTTTGAAGAGAGTAACTCTCCATTATAACCAGCTGCTGAGCATTTTGGCATGTTGGATTTTCTGATTCTTATAAGATTTTGTGCGTTTGAGCATGAATCCATATCTATGTACAGCCCTGACATAAGTGGATAATCATATTGTTTCTGTTATTTTAGTAGTTTAACAAAACATATTGGGGTTACAGTATACTGAATATGAGCTCCAGATGCAGACTCAGCTTTAACTTTAGGGTATTCACATCCAAATTTAAGGAAGAATTTGGGAGCTATGTGTCCTCGATATCTGCAATTATCTTTTTTAAAGTGTAATTGGATAATTCACTCAGAGGCCTATTTGTTTTTCATAGATGTTCAGATTAAACAGGTACAAATTCAACGTAAGGCACATGTTTTGGAGAAGACAGAGTAACAGTTTGGTATACTCTGCTTGAGACATGAAAAAGCCTGTACAACCAGCGAGGGCATCATTTGCAGTTGATTTCAGGATCCTCTCCATAACAAAGTAAAGATTCTTCTTGACATCCAGCCAGAACACTCTCCAGCAGGAAGATACTACTTAATGCTACCAAAGAAAAAATAAGCTTTGGGAACATGGTCCCTGGTCACATAAATCAAAGGTCAACTTGTTCCAGAATGAAAGGAAGTATAGAGAAATGACACTACGTCACAAATGTTTAACGATTATGTGATGGAGAACAGGAGCAGTCATATTCATTCTGAAGTGAATTGACGCTGTTTGACCGGACTCATTCAAATGCCACAAAGATGACAGGGCAGAGCTTTACAATGCAAGCACACAATTTGACCTCAACCCCATAGAGTTGCTTTTCACATTCTAAAAAACTAAAGGAAATCTTTAATATACAACAATGAAGACAGAAAAGCAACACAAAGAAATGACTCTTTGTTGCCTGCAAAGGGTTTTTGACAAAACATTCAAAATAAATATTTTATATATGGTCATTGCTAATTTGACCAAATACATCTGAACGCCCCCAAAAAGATGGTTGCACATATTAAATAACACCTTTTTTTTAAACCACGCTCTAATTTGGTTGTAAAGAGTCCATAAGCCCATATTTGTCATACAAGTGTGATTGGAATATGCTTTTGTAAATAGTAGACAAATCTGAAATTGTGTCAGTGCCCAAATATTTCTGGATATAAATGTATGTGTGGAAGTTTGTGTCTATGTATGAACAATATGTTTATACATGCAGTCCTTTTTTTTTTTTTACATTTGAAGAATTTATTATAAAAGAAAAAATATACTGACCAACTCCATTGTGAGTAGTTTTCTGGTAATGCATGGCTGTATGGCACAGCTCAGGAGTGTTTAATATTTTGCGTCCCTTCCCTAGATGTGGGCGTAAGGCTCTTGATCTTCCCTTGTTCATATTAAATAAGTCAGATTCCAGCCCCCACCTCAAAAACCTATACGCGCATTTAGACTGGGGGCTTATTGGATGTGAGTATGAGCTTGTGTGTAGCTTTCCTTTCAGCTCAGGCCAGTGAGTTTGAAACCTTTTGAACAGGCAGTAACATGAGGCAACTATGACAGGCAGGACGACCCTTGATCACTGTTAATTACCTAAGTGGACGTGAAGCTCCCAAACCGCCAGAGCGGTGCTGCTAGCACTCTACATCAGGGAGCATGTGCATATGTGCTTTCAAACCAGTGTGAGACATGTTGTGTGGGTGCACCAAAGCATTTGTTTGGGTCTCTGTGTTAGGATGCTCATCACCATGTGGCATATTGCCCTTCAAGTGTTTGGCATGTTCACAGGAAGACAATCATGTCATTAAATATTGTTCAAAAGCAAAGCAGGGTTTGTCAAACCTGTCAAACACAGAAGCAGACAAAGAAGCTCTTGAGTAGCAAGTCTTTAATGAAGCTGAGGCCATTTAAGATTTATGAAAGGAGTTTAAAAACCCAACTACAATGGTCTGTCATTACACTCGAATTCAAAATAGTTGCATCAGCTCTTAGGAAATGATCTGCATTGAGATTACGAGGCTGATTTGCTAGATTCCCAGGTGATTCAAAGTAAAGAGCAAGAGGGTTGCGGCGTCATTTTTATTCACGCTCAGAACTATTATTACATTTTCAGATCTTAAGACATGAAAAAGGAAGAAAACTTAAAAGAAATCTGACCAAAAAAAAGTTGTTTCCTCAACTTTAAAAGTGTCCTCTGTAGCGTTGACACGTTATTAATTAATATTTACCTCGAAAATAGCTGGGACACCACCTCTTTTATTTTAATTTGTTACGTTACAGTCCAAAGAGGAAGACTGTTTAAAATCTTGCAATCCTAGTATGTTATTTTAAGAATCAGTCTCATTCTGAGTCGTGCGTCCTATTTGGATTGGTAACCGGCTTTAGTAACTGTCTGTGACACTCTTAAGTGGCTTAAAATAAACATTTATTCAACATTGCACAGGTATATAGGGGTATAAACAATTGATAAAGAGACAGAAATTAGAATTATTGGGGAAACCAAAAAAAAGGGTAATAGGGAAGAAAGGAGCAGGCCATTAACAGAGTTACCTATCAAAAATGTGACTAAATCTGGTTCATAACACGGATATTGTGCCAACAGTCTTCTGCCCGCGTAGGTCTGTTCATTCGTCGCTTCCAGAGAAAGTTTTCACTTTATCCACGGTTTCAAAAGATCTCAAACCAGCACCTTACTTTGTCGTAGAGTATCGTGGTTATTTACAAGGTGAGCGTCAGTCCTTGGAGACCACGTTTCCTTGGTTACCAGCGGCTGGGCGTCGTTGTTGGAGACCACGTTTCCTTGGTTACCAGCGGCTGGGCGTCGTTGTTGGAGACCACGTTTCCTTGGTGACCGGCTGGGTGACGTTTAGTCGGCTGTTCTTCTTGGGCCGGGCGGTGTGATTTAGCAAACACTCGCGTGTATCGGACCAGACTTTTATAAAAAAGGGGAGTCTAAAAAAATGGGAATTAATAGTTACGGAGTAAAATAGAGAGAGGACAGAAGAGTTGAGCTAAGAGCAAGCGATAAGACTACAAGAGGTCAAAAATTGTAAGCATAAGCTTAGGGGACAAAGGGAGTGGTCAAGGCTTGGAGGACCACAGGGAGGTCCCAGAGTTGCGGATTTTGAGAGTAAGCAGTAAGAGCGAGCTAAGAGGGGGGAGATGGTAGATATGAGAGCTAAGCAGGGCAAGAGCAAGAGGCCGATTTTCTGCGCGCCTCTCTTTTAAGCTGGAGATCACATGTCAGCTTTCGTCCAATCAGAGTTCAGCTGGCTTTTGACCCAAGGGAAAAAGGGGGGGTTGACCACGCTGAATTCATGAGACAAAAAGGGGGGATTCTGCTCCTTTCTTATACCGTATTTAACCCATATGACAGTGATTTTAGACAATATAATGTTCTTAACAGACAATAATGTCACATAAAAGCAGGCATAAACACAAATATGAGCATGAAACACTTATTAGCATACAATACTTCATATTATCATGACAAAAATGGTAATGACAACTTTGCTTGCTGTTAATTTAGAATGATCTGCAGCTGTTCGAGTAATACCTGTGGAATTAAACCCTATTAGGTTTTGCATTGCACATAATGAGAACATTAACATCCGTAGTTGAAATTGTCCATGGTTGTTTAGGCTGACATAGCGAAAAGTGTCCGTCTTCTGTGTCCACTGGGGGGCGCTGTGGCTCCACAAAAGGGATTGTTATTAAATCCAAATCTTCATAGTTTGGAAAATACTCCATGTAAGAGAATGGCGAATGTTTCAAAATGATCTGTAGATTTATGCAGTTCCGATTTTAACAGTTTTATTCCAGGAGAAAGTGAGGATTATGGTGAAAGTTCTACTTTCTAGAAAATAGAGAAGTGTGGCATTCCTTCAGGTTGGACCAGCAGGACATTTGAGGCTACATCTGCTCTCTTATCAGGAGGTGTCCTACATAATTTATTATTCGTAGCTGGTCTGGGGGAGAGAAGACTCGGAAACAAAGAACCCCATTTAGTTGGTCTCACATCTGGCTCCGTTATCTCCTTTGAGCTGATCCGTTGAGAGGGTCGTAAAGAGGGTACGTTTCTTGATGTCAAGAAAGGTTGGATCTTTATGTAAACATCTCTGTGCTCTGTCTTTCCTGAGAGCACGCTACATATCCCCCACTTGATTTGGAGGTGTCCTGGGGAGATCTCGGAATCACGGAGGAGTAATCCCAGTGGTCTCAGGTCCAAGAGGCTGAGGTGTTCTCTGAGGTGGTTGTGTTGGCTTTTCCTATCTTGTAGTACTATTTTACTGTAAGACTTATGGAATTAGAAAAACATATAAAAAGATATAACGAATTTAACTACGGTTTCTTAAGGGACTATAGTCGTAGCCTGAAACTAATGTCTAACCTATCTTCTAGCTAATTCTTTATAAAAGGGTAAATGGACTAAGTAACAAAGAAAAATCCAAAAGGGGCAGAGGTGACAGAAAAGTTGGCTTAGAGTTATACTTCATTCGCTAGTTCGTGGACTGCAGGGGAATATATGACTCGGGGTTCTTCCGATTCTGTCTCCTCATCAAAAGTCACTAGATCGGTGGTGTTTTTGTCCTGATCTGGCTTCTTACGTTTGTTACGTCTCGTGGTCCATTTGAGTAGGTTAATTTGGCCCTGGAGGGCGTTAGCGCGTCGAGAATATAGGTACGCGATTCCGAAGGTGAGGAGGTAGCCTAGGGCAACCATAGTCGCGGTTACTGTGTCGGGGCCTGACCATGAGTAGGATATAGTTGGTCGGGGAGGTTTGTTGCTGGAGGTTATTTCTTTCAGCACGTTCTCTATGGGACTGACGTCAATGGTTTTAAAACCTTCAAATTGGAGTTGAGTGACCGTGTCTGCCTCAAGCTCCAGGGATTGCTTTGAGTAGAAATCGGAGATTTCTATTTCCCCGTCGTATTGGTCAGGATTAAGGTGGTAAAGGGCCAGGTCTCCTATGTGAAGGATTGCGCCTTCAGGAACTGTGACCCACAATGTGCGGTTTGGTAGTTCCATTTTGGTAGACGTGTCGTGTTGATCGTAACTAATAGTGGCGGTCTTCGCTGGAGTGTTAACCAACCAGCGACTTCCCACAGTTTCTGCTTGGGTGTTAGTTACTTGGTATTTTGGTGTGAGAGTTGTTTGGCACTGGGAGTCTTCGGTGAGAAGTTTAAGTCCACAGAGGCCCCCAGTGTCATCTCTAACGAATGGTTTGCTGGGGCAGAGATAATGAATGTCTCTGGTAAGGGTGCACATTTTTAAATTGGGCGCGAGGTAGAGATCTGGAGAACTATCGTGGTACGCTACCACTGTTGGTGTGTGCACTTTAACGTGGGTTTCACCTTTCCAGATTCCTACGTTGATGACGTCTTTTAGTCGGTAGATGTTGTCGAGGGTAACTATGGGAAGATTAATGAGGAAGGCTATTTCGCGGCCTTCGGGATTTACGTGAATGGGGACTGCGCTGCCTAGTGTATAAGCTAGATGTGCTTGCAAGGGGTTAACAATTTCTCTAGTGGCCGTGGACAGAATGTCCTGTACTACGGCTAGCGACACTAGGTACGGAGGGATTTTTCCCATAGCTAGAGTATCAACGGAGGAGCTAACATCTCTTATCAGATCAGACATGAGCATAGTTACCAGCTGTGTGTGAGCATAATCAACCTTTAAAACTCCCAGCAGTGTGTCTTCTGCTGCGACTGTCTTCATCAGGGTTTCACTATGGGAGTTCAAAACCAAGACCGTGCCTTCCACAGTTTTGGTCACCGTGCTGAGCTGTCCTCTCTGCAAGTCTAGTTGCTGTTGGATGCCCGGGATTTCACCCTGCAACTCACCCATATGACGCTTTATCGCGGCAATGTTTACGGCATTCACGGCTGACGCCCCCAAACTGAATAGGGAGCCGACGGCGGATGCGGCTGCCAGTAGTCCCCCAATGAAGCGTTTCTCCCTTCTGTTCGCCCCACTCAGTTCTGATTGAGTGATGGTGAACTTCTGGAGTTGTTGCAACATATGGGTGATGTCTACCTCCGCATGAGTGATGACTTCTCTCTTCCACCGAGCGCCGGCCCACGAAGTCAGTTTGGCGGAGCTAGGCACGTTCCTCGTGCACAGCACACTAGGACTGAACCGGACATACACCTTCTGGGTGTGTAGCCGGCAGTTGGTGATCAGGAGTCCGGGTTGTTCCATTAGAACAATTCCGGAGTCTGGTCCGGGTTCAACGATCTCAGTCCAAGTGGGAATAGTTGCCAGTCCCATCGTCGCAAGTATGAGCCAGAGTGTCATCATCCTGGTGAAAAACAGTGATGGATATTAGGGCTTATTTCAAATTGATACACTTTTGGTTGGACGGAGGTTAGAGTTGGCTAGTTCACCCCCACTTGCAGTTAGTGTGTTAGTAGCTTTTATTAGACAGGCAGTCGGATCGGGAAGACGGACTTTAGTTTGAACTATTCTGGTTTTGCCTATTTTGATTTTAGTTCCTTGCTAATAATATTGTTTAGGAGGGAGCTCTGTGTTCTTTTCTTTTATCGTTTTGTTAAGGCTTTTGCTCCCCCCCTTGTGGATCTCGGTTTTATGGGTTTGCTGAGACCTGATTGTCCTCAGCGGGTCCCCTAAAGCTTTTATGTGGTCTAATTTGGTTTCTGTGGACCCATTTGGACTTGGCTTCTTTCTGTCCTTGGCTGATTTTTATCTGATACACCACTGGTGACAGTTTTTCGGTGATCAGGTGGGGTCCTGTCCATCGAGGAAGGAACTTTTTGGCCAGCTTTCCAACCTTGTGACTCGTCTGTTCACCGGTTTTGGTGAAGTTGTAGTACCAGACCTTGTCCCCCACTTGGAGTTCCTCCTGTGAGGCTTTTTGGTCATAATAGCTCTTTCTTCCCTCGACCGATTTTTCCAGGTGTTTCTGAGCGAATGCAAAGGTTACCTGTAGGTGTCTGCTGCGGTCCTTCATGTACTGGTGAGTGGTGTACGCTGTTGCTACACTGGCTTCACCTGGTTGGTAGAGCAGATGCAGTGGCATTGTCATCTGTCTGCCTGTCATCATTTCAAACGGGGAGATTCCCGTTGCTTCGTGTGGTGTTGCTCTGATGGCCATTAAGACCAACGGCAATTTTACATCCCAATCTCGTTGGTTGGATGCAACGTACTTCTTGAGTATGTTCACCACAGTTCGGTTGGCTCGCTCTACTTGACCTGAGGCTCGCGGGTGATAACTGATGTGAAAGTTTGCTTTCACACCCAGAGCTTGCCACAACTGTTGCATGACTTCTGCCGTGAAGTGTGTTCCTCTGTCTGAGTTGACACGACTCGGAAGGCCGAATCTTGAGAACACATGGTTCATGAGCAGGTAGGCGGTAGTTTCAGCTGTATCGTTTGCAGCTGGTAGGCATTCTACCCATTTGGTGAATGCACATGTAACCGTGAGGAAGTATTTGTTGCCTCTGGTTGATTTGGTGAGAGGTCCCACCCAGTCAATTTGGAGGTCTGACCATGGGAATGAGATGCCTCTCCTCTGCAACGGAGCCCGGTGTATCGGGTTTGTCGGCTGAAACTGGCAACACACAAGGCATCCTTTGATGTAGTCGGCTACATCTTTTCTCATTTTTGGCCAGTATGCCACTTGTTTTAACGCGCTGTATGTTGCTTTGACACCTTTGTGTCCAGCCGCGGGAAGGTCGTGTGCGTGCACAAGCATCACCCCCCTTTGGTTTCGAGGGACCACGAACGCAGGTGAAGAGAGTGCGTCGGAAACATGAACTAAGACACCTTTGACCAACCGCAGGGCTGATCGAGTGGCAAAGAGTTTCCTTAAATCAGGAATGTTATTGAGGTCAGACTCAGAGGGTGTGTTTGAGCCGTCAGACACGAACAACACCATTTTATTGATGGCAGGGTCGAGCGATTGAAGGGTGACCAGGTCAGTGTCGGTGAACGCTGGTTCTACTGACACTGATCCATCGTTAGATGTCTGGGCGGGAGGGTTCGTTTTGGAACGCGTCACCACACAGACCTGTGGTTCGGAGGAGTCCGCGGTGGCTGCGGTTAGCCACGAGGGATCCAGTGACCAGGGGATGCCATGCATCGCTCCCTGTTTTGCCAAGGAATCAGTTAGATCGTTCAGTTCTTTGTCTTGCCCCGGTACACGTGAGTGGCCTCTGACCTTTTTCCAGTAGATCTGCATGTTGTTGGACTCAATGGCGTGGTTACATGCCAGGAACAATTCTTTATTTTTCACAGGTTTTCTGCTGGAAGTCAGGAAACCATTGCGTTTCCACGTGGCAAGGTGGCAAGAGAAACTGAGACGGGCGTGGTTTGAATCAGTACAAATCAATAAGTCTTTCACACCTTTTTCTGCAGCGAGTTGTACCGTGATCAGGACACCTGCCACTTCTGCGTATTGGGACGACTGTGAACCAAGCTGGAAGCTTTGAGGTTCATAGGGGTTGTTCTGGAGCCAAACGACGCCTGCACCTGCTCGTGTAACCGTGTCATGATGAAAAGAGCACCCATCTACATACGCAGTAGTCATGTTTTTACATACGTTTTCATCGTAGTAGTGGTGGTGGGGGTTGGTTACAGGTGAGGGTTTATCTGTAATTGCGCAGAGTGGAGGTGTATCTGCAGTGCAGTTCTGACATGCAGCAAGATCGGTGCCGAGAGGGCTCTTTTTGTTCTGCGCGTAGCGGACTTCTAAGTCGAAACTTTGCAGAGCCATTAGCCATGAGGCCACACGGGCATTTGTTACAACTCCATCCCTTATACGTTGGCTGTTAAGGAACGTGGTAGGTTGGTGTTGTGTTTCTACAATGACCTTTTGGCCTCCAAGGTAGTTGGAGAAATGTTTAACTGCCCAAACTGTGGCAAGCAGAGCTTTTTCACAGTCAGAATATTTCAGCTCGGGTATAGCTAGCGTTTTACTGGCGTACGCCACTACTCTCTTATCCTGGTCGTATTTCTGATACAGACCAGCGCTTAAACAGTGAGTTGAGAAGCCCACTTCGAGGTGGAATGGTTTGTCGCAGTTAGGGTAGTTTAAACATGGTGCTGTGCACAGTTTTTCTTTTAAGGTGGACATGGCCTTTTGTTGTGGCTCAGCCCAGATAAAAGGTGTGTCCTTTTTAAGTAGTTCCGTTAGAGGTTTTGCTATGTCGGCATAGCTCTCAATGAACTGTCGAGAGTAGTTGCAGACTCCTAAGAAGCTGCGGAGCTCAGAGACGTTTGAGGGAACTTTGATGTTACTGATGCCCTGGATGCGGTTAACTTGTGGCTCGACACCACTTGGTCCTACTAGGAGACCGACGTAGTCTACTTTGGTTTTGCACCACTGACATTTTGAGAGTGATATTTTTGCACCCGCAGTGGTGAGTTGACCCAGGACATGGTCGATTTCCTGAATGTGTGCATCCAGGTTGGGGCTACGGAGAAGGATGTCATCAACGTAGATGAGGTTACCTCGTTCGCCGGCATCAGGACATGCTTTGTTCAGAAATATGTTGAATTCAGCAGGTGAGTTGGCGTAGCCAAAAGGACACCTGGTGAATGTATATTGACGGTTAGCGAACGTGAATGCCAACTTGTGTTGGTCCTCAGCGTGTACTGGAATGGTCCAGAAACCCGACGCCACGTCTAGAGTGGAGAAGTATTTGGCATTTTTAACGCGAGGAAGTTCTTGTTCAAGCTGAGTCATTGGCCACCTCGAGAGAGGGACCTGTTGGTTGAGTTTTCGATAGTCGATCGTGAGTCTCCATTTTCCATTGGGTTTCACGACCGGCCAGAGCGGTGCCGAGTAAGTGCTGTTACAAGGCCGAATGATCCCGTTTTTCAACAGGTCGTCTATTATTTCTTGTATAGGCTCCTGTGATGCTAGAGGAATCTTATACTGACGCACAAACGTTGGTGGTGCGTCTGGTGGAGTAGGAATGCGCATTGAGTGGATTGTGGTTAACCCACAATCTGAAGAATCAAGTGAGAAAAAGTCCTGATATTTGAGAAGGGTTTGGCGTAGCTTGTCGCGTTCCTCGTCATTAACGAGAGCGTTAGCTTGCGTTACCACTTCTTCGATTCGATCAGCAACATTAGGGGATGGCCCTGTTGTTACTTTTTCCTGTGCGTCGGGAGAGTCTGGGGTTGATGTAACCGCCAAGACGTCAACCGTGTGAAGTGTCATTTGTTCATCATGACTAAGATCAATGCGACTGACTGAGTTCTGGTCGAGAGTCACGACCGAAAAGAGTGCGATCGCCCTTGAAGGCTTTGTGTAGACAACGTGAGTTGTCTGATGTTTTGGGTAGAGTGGAGTTGGGATTTGTCCCAGTATTGGGATGCCCAGCTCAAAGTCATGGAAGTCAGTACTGATAAGCCAGCCCAGTGGCGTGCCTTTTGGGATCAGTATGGCTTCCTCGCCGATGTTGTTGATCAGCAAGAATGTGGTCCTAGAATTTAGGCCCAAAAGAGGAGTTGCTTCCAGGGACAGTCCAAGTTCGAAGAACAATGGCGAAGGTTGAAACAGAGCTTGTGAGTGGTTAAGACTCTGGCCTGGTTGCATGCATATCCGGAGAGGGACATTCGCCGTGCGTGCTGGTATTGTGGCATGTTGGAAGTTAGCTACTTGGCATACCTCTGGAATTGTCTGTCCTGACTTCAGGTTGTCTGCGTCAGGCAGATAAGAAGAATCACGCACGGGTGTTAGTGACCACAGAATGTTATTTACTGTGTCAATTTGGACTCCTAGTCTCACCAGTATATCGCCTCCTACGTACACTGAGTGTGGAAGGTCGGGAATAACCAGAAAAGTGTGAACCAGCATTCTGTTATTCCACTTTACTGTGAGAGCACAAACACCCATGGCAGTGAGTGTTGTGGTTGGTGTAGGATCTGATGGGAAACGGAATGTCTTTTTCACCATCCGGAGATTGGCGTTTTCTCGTGCCAGTGACTCATATAGATCTTTACTGATTGCGGATTTATCAGCCCATAAAGCTATAATCACATCATCTATCTGCGACTTTTGCAGTTCAAGACCTCCGAGCACCTGTGGACAGTACTCGTCCTGCGTGGCTGACGGTTGTAATGCACACAGGAAAGTGTCTCGCTGTGTCGCGAGCTGCGTCACCAGGTTGTCAGGGTCGGCCTGAGCGGCTGGACTGCTGTGGACAACCTCATCGTGTGTTACGGTTTCGGACGGCTCGAGTGAAGTTATCTGTTGGACAGAGTTATGCTTTTCACTTTCAAGGACATAGCAGCTAAAATCTTCATTGTACGGAAAAGTAATCGTCAGAGGTTCTCGCACTTGTGCCCACACTTTCAATCGTTTGAAATCGAGTAAAGGCTCGAAACGGTTCAGAAGATCTTTTCCGACAAGCAAAGGAATGGACTCAAGCGATGACACATACACGGGATGAATCAGAGTCATTGGTCCGATTGACAGTTGTATCAGAGATACTGCTGACAGCGTAGTGTTATTAGAGGCGTACGGGCGCACCTCCAGAGAGCAAGGTTGGAGTTTTAACTCTTTATTGCCGTGGTTTGCTGCCTTACGAAGTCTGTTAAAAAGAGATAGAGACATTAAAGTTATATCCGCGGCGGTGTCGAGGAGAGCTTCATGTCTCAGCACATTTTCCAAGGTTAGTGAGATGTAAAACTTGCGTGCGACTCCCTTTTCAGAGAGGTTGCACAGAAATTGGTGTACAGGTGGTTCAACTTGTATCAGAGAGGCATCCTGGTCAGAGGAGATCTCTTTTTGATCCAGCTGTACAACCAAGACTGCGCTAGGTGGGAGAGGATCTTTTGCCTCTTCTTCTGTGCTGTTCACAGGAGTTTGTGACTCTGTTTGAGCCTGTTGTGGGTCCAGCTCAGATTCTGGAGTTGGCTCGGCTACTCGTTCTGGCTGTGAAAGGGAATCAGCTGGCAGGGCCAGGTTCTGTGTCACAGTGGTTATAGACAGAAGGTCAGACTTTTTGTTAACTTTCTTTTCTTTCATTTCTTGCAACAAACGTTTAATATTGTCTATCTCATCCTGGCTGAGACCAAAGGCTTCTTTTTCCTTTTCAGATCTCATGCCTGGAGAGTCTTTGTTGCTCCTTTTGTGTGAATCATTCGATTCCTGTTGGGATAATTTGGACCATTCCGTGCGTGGATGTGTGTCCCGAGGCCTATTTTTATAGTCACCCTGGTTCTCCCGAGCTGGGTATTTGGGAAACCGGTTTGGGAAGAACTTTCCTCTGTGAGGGTTAAAAGGAGGTTCGTTGTGTTCTGCACGTGAGTGAGATCGCTCTTTACTGGGCCAGTGAGGTTTCGAGTAGCCGTCTCTCGGATGAGACGGTTGAGTCTGTGATGTCTTGTGACTCTCACTAGACCGCTGTGGTCGGGTGTCGTGACCAGTTGCCTTACCCCTTTGGGCTCCTTCGAGCTCCATAGGTGGGTGTTCGGCGTTCAGCGTCAGAACAGTGTTATGCTCTGGCTGTTTAGCTTGTCTGTGTTTCTGGAAACCTAAAGTGGCCCACTCACGGAGCTGCACAATTGTGGCTGTTCGCGGATTAGCCATGACCCCCAAGTGGTGACTAGTAACGGGATGGAGATTTTGGATGAAGAGAGTTTTGAAATTTATATCTTCCTCCATTCCCTTGTCGTTGCGTGAGCCAAAATAAGCTTTGAGGAGACGGTAATAGTACTGCTGAGGCAGCTCACTACGTCCCTGCTTAATCATCATGGCGGTACTTAGACCAGACTGAGACAGCTCATCTGAAAATTCCTTCTCCATCGTTTGACAGAGAAGTGCATAATCATTTTGGATGTAATCGAGCTGACGTTCGATGAATCTACTTACTTCACGGCTGGACGTGATTTTAATCAAGTAGATTTTGTCCGTAATGGATGCGTTTGGAAATCGACGCAAATAGAAGTCAATATCATTTAAGTAAGCTCGGGTGTCGTGCGGCCCCCCAGGAGTGGGTTCGAACCTTGGCACGTTGCGAGCGATTTTGTCTAATTCTCGGTCAGAAGGTCCCAACGGTGTGTGGTTTCCCAGAGCAAGGACCGACTGATCCAGTCTGGTTGGTTCTGGGGACTCACCGTGGGCTCTGAAAGGATTTGGGGTAGCTGGCCCTGTTGGGGGAAAGAACGACTCCCCCTGGGCTCCCTTATAGCTAAAACGGCCTTCCTTTTCTGGTTGAGAGGGATCATGCATTTTCAGTTTGCGTTCAGCCTCCAAGGACTGACGTAAATCTCTTTTTGCATTTATCAACTCTGCTGTTAGGCGTTCGTTTTGCTGATACGCTTCATTGATTTTGTCTTTAGCTTCGCCGAGGTGTTCCTGCAAAAGCTGTATCTGTTTTTGTTTAGCACTGAGATGCGTCTCATAGGATGCGACTTCAGTGTTCAAATCCTGCACTGTCTGCAGGGCATCGTGGAGAGGTTGTTGCGAGTCCTTATGGGCTTTATCAACCTCTTCCAGTTTAGCTTGGTTAGCCAGCAACTCTTGTTGGCACTGCTGGAGCGATTCCCCAAGCTCCCCGTTTATCCCTTTTAGTTGATTCATATCTCTGTCTGATTGTTCAACCTGGGTTGTTAATTTCTTTATTTGGTCAGCAGCCTGGCTTGCTGTCCTTTCAGAGACATCTAATTTATGTTGGAGGAATTTCTTTTCCTCCTGTAATTGCGTTATCGTTTGCGACCGAGTTTTGAGTTTTTCAGCGGCTTGCTCCACCACCTTATGGGCATGTTTGAATCGCGCGGAGAAGACGACAGCTAAGCTCCCCAATAACTTTGTTAAAGTTTTGTCTTTGGGCGTCTTCGCTTCCACTCCTGCAATAAGTTCTGACACTATTGCCCCGAGCTCGTTGGGGTCAGTGCCTGTTATTTTGTTGACATAACCTGGAATTAGCTCTTCAGTCAAATCCATCAGGGTGTTTTCCATTGCTTCGAATGGATCGTCCTGACTGGACGTGTCAGAAGTCATGTTGATTTGTCGAGAAAAGTTTTGTTAATCTATTTGTTTAGGCGTAACCGTGGTAAGCAGTTAGGCAAGTTATAGACTAAGTTTAGCGTGTCTGGAAGAAGGGAAGGAAAGTAAGAAAAAGAAAAAGAAAAAAAAAAAATTCTTTCAATTTAAAATTAATAAAATAAAAAAAAAAAATAAAATAAAATAATTAAAAATTAAAATTAAAATCAATGATCAAAAAAAAAATTTTAAAAGTTTTATCGCTTAAAATTATTTAATTCCAAATTGCTTTTGAAATTAAACTTAGAACAAAATTAAATAACAACAAGATGGAAATAATCAAACAAAAGAAAATTCAGAAAGAAGTATTCCTTAATAAAATTTATCTTACTTGATTAAGCCAAAATATTGATAAGTTCTTTCCTTCTTCCAAGTGTCGTTCCTTTTCTAATGATGTTAATTTTGGGGTTGCTGATTGGGGTGTCGCAATTTAGGAGTTGTGGATATAATCCACCGTTTTAGGTTGACTCTCTTTTAACCGCAAAAATCAGTTACTGTTGAGTTTTCTGATTTTAAATTTCCTATTTATTTAAGAATCGTTTTTCTCTTAAACCCTTAAACAAGTTATGCAAACAGTCATTGTTAGTACAGGAATTAGTTGTGAACCACGTGATTGCTTTTCAATTCAATCACTTCACCACAAGTTACAATGGCGCTGGTCAGATTTGTTAGTCAAACACCATTTCCCAGAATTCCTTCACTTTGTTGTAATTAACCAAGCTACCAGCAGATGACGCTAAGGCTCGTTCTTGTGTTATGTGCAGCGGGCTTCCAGGGGAAGAGTGAGAAAGTGCTGACGTCAGATGTTGACGACTTTGGCACCTCCCACTCAGGAAGTGTCCGTGCTGTGTGGCTCTCAGCCCACAGCAAATTTTTAGCTTAGCAGACTCACGCCAAGCTTTTAAACAACATTCATGTCACAAGCAAAGAGAAACACGGCGGTTTCTAACACAGCTTTTATCAACAGCTTTGCAGAAGAGGCAGCATTTGCGAGACGTGGCAGTCTCCAACTTTCCACCTTAAGCTTTTAAGGGCTTCCAACACGTCAGCGCTCCTGCCGACGTGCTGACTCAATTGGGCTCGTGCTTCTACGAACACCGAGTTAAAACAGACTTGCCTTTAGGCACTTCAACTCTTCAAAATTGACTATAACTACCCTCTCTTCGGGAAGTGATAATACACACGCCGTATAGACGTTACTTTCACCGGCCACGGGAGGTTTCGCCGTAGGCCTGTCAAATCTCCTGACTGTTTGTAAACAAACCAGCCGCAAAAACTTAGGTAGCTACTTCTAGTTTTGCACGGAGTCCTGAGTTCAGCAGACAACACCGGAATTTCGCGGATAATTATCTCTGTTTCTCAGAGTGGTTATATCAATGTTGGATACTCGCAACCATTAATCCCCACTTGGCCAGATATTATTGAGCGTTTTTTTAACACGCTCTTGCATGCAAAATTACTTCAGGAGGAAGCACACTCAGGCAGCGCTGACGTGTTCCGTTTCTGTGTTTTTGTAATACTTTCTTACTACAAAAACAATTCAAACAACAAGTTTATGCGTCCATAAAGTTCGTTATTTGGCTCTTCTTTACTCTCGTTAACTCTCAACCTGATGCAGGAAACAACAGTTTGTAAAAATGCTCACACACAGACAGCTTTGCTAAGCGCGGCTACTTCACAAATAGCCTCACACGGGGCACCAAAATATATGTAGCGTTGACACGTTATTAATTAATATTTACCTCGAAAATAGCTGGGACACCACCTCTTTTATTTTAATTTGTTACGTTACAGTCCAAAGAGGAAGACTGTTTAAAATCTTGCAATCCTAGTATGTTATTTTAAGAATCAGTCTCATTCTGAGTCGTGCGTCCTATTTGGATTGGTAACCGGCTTTAGTAACTGTCTGTGACACTCTTAAGTGGCTTAAAATAAACATTTATTCAACATTGCACAGGTATATAGGGGTATAAACAATTGATAAAGAGACAGAAATTAGAATTATTGGGGAAACCAAAAAAAAGGGTAATAGGGAAGAAAGGAGCAGGCCATTAACAGAGTTACCTATCAAAAATGTGACTAAATCTGGTTCATAACACGGATATTGTGCCAACAGTCTTCTGCCCGCGTAGGTCTGTTCATTCGTCGCTTCCAGAGAAAGTTTTCACTTTATCCACGGTTTCAAAAGATCTCAAACCAGCACCTTACTTTGTCGTAGAGTATCGTGGTTATTTACAAGGTGAGCGTCAGTCCTTGGAGACCACGTTTCCTTGGTTACCAGCGGCTGGGCGTCGTTGTTGGAGACCACGTTTCCTTGGTTACCAGCGGCTGGGCGTCGTTGTTGGAGACCACGTTTCCTTGGTGACCGGCTGGGTGACGTTTAGTCGGCTGTTCTTCTTGGGCCGGGCGGTGTGATTTAGCAAACACTCGCGTGTATCGGACCAGACTTTTATAAAAAAGGGGAGTCTAAAAAAATGGGAATTAATAGTTACGGAGTAAAATAGAGAGAGGACAGAAGAGTTGAGCTAAGAGCAAGCGATAAGACTACAAGAGGTCAAAAATTGTAAGCATAAGCTTAGGGGACAAAGGGAGTGGTCAAGGCTTGGAGGACCACAGGGAGGTCCCAGAGTTGCGGATTTTGAGAGTAAGCAGTAAGAGCGAGCTAAGAGGGGGGAGATGGTAGATATGAGAGCTAAGCAGGGCAAGAGCAAGAGGCCGATTTTCTGCGCGCCTCTCTTTTAAGCTGGAGATCACATGTCAGCTTTCGTCCAATCAGAGTTCAGCTGGCTTTTGACCCAAGGGAAAAAGGGGGGGTTGACCACGCTGAATTCATGAGACAAAAAGGGGGGATTCTGCTCCTTTCTTATACCGTATTTAACCCATATGACAGTGATTTTAGACAATATAATGTTCTTAACAGACAATAATGTCACATAAAAGCAGGCATAAACACAAATATGAGCATGAAACACTTATTAGCATACAATACTTCATATTATCATGACAAAAATGGTAATGACAACTTTGCTTGCTGTTAATTTAGAATGATCTGCAGCTGTTCGAGTAATACCTGTGGAATTAAACCCTATTAGGTTTTGCATTGCACATAATGAGAACATTAACATCCGTAGTTGAAATTGTCCATGGTTGTTTAGGCTGACATAGCGAAAAGTGTCCGTCTTCTGTGTCCACTGGGGGGCGCTGTGGCTCCACAAAAGGGATTGTTATTAAATCCAAATCTTCATAGTTTGGAAAATACTCCATGTAAGAGAATGGCGAATGTTTCAAAATGATCTGTAGATTTATGCAGTTCCGATTTTAACAGTTTTATTCCAGGAGAAAGTGAGGATTATGGTGAAAGTTCTACTTTCTAGAAAATAGAGAAGTGTGGCATTCCTTCAGGTTGGACCAGCAGGACATTTGAGGCTACATCTGCTCTCTTATCAGGAGGTGTCCTACATAATTTATTATTCGTAGCTGGTCTGGGGGAGAGAAGACTCGGAAACAAAGAACCCCATTTAGTTGGTCTCACATCTGGCTCCGTTATCTCCTTTGAGCTGATCCGTTGAGAGGGTCGTAAAGAGGGTACGTTTCTTGATGTCAAGAAAGGTTGGATCTTTATGTAAACATCTCTGTGCTCTGTCTTTCCTGAGAGCACGCTACACCTCAGTCTCATTTATATTATGAGTCAATGTGGGATTTGGGGGGGAGTGAGTCATAACGGTCTTGTCAGTGTAGTGCCCACTGAAAAGCCAGTGAGTGTAGATGGTCAAAGTGTCCTTGGAAGTATTGACTGGATTACAACATAGCACTGATAGACAGCAGATGTAATCCCACTGTTTCTCATGGGTGGAAACTTGTCGATAAAAAGGAACTAATGGCCTGTTTTGCACATGAAACCAGATGCCGGTTGGATGTGTTATTCATGCTTTAAATATACATCAAATAAGAAGGTGAAAGACGCAAAAGCAATATACTTAAAAGGCACTTGGGCTTTCAAATTACATTGGATTAATGGTTTTTGTTGTTGTTTTTTTGTTTTTTGTTTTTTTTTTGGCTATTCACAAAACTGGCCTAACCTGGATCCCTGTTTATACCATTTGTGGGCAAAACAGCTTTTTCTTGATGTTTTCTCATTGTCTTTGGTAAGAATACCATTTCACTATCGTTTCTTGCAGCTCCTAATCAAATAACAACCATTTGACAAGAAAGACCTTCACTTTTCAAAAATATTTTCAAGCACCAGCTGCCAGACTGTTTGAAATAGAGAAATAACTTGTAAATGTCTTTACATTTATCCTCCAAAGGTGTAATGAGCAAATAGAGGAAACAGAAATCATCTGTGACAAGTGCATCTGTGCCGGCGAAGCTGAGGAAAGTTGTGAAAAGACAATGGCAGAGGGAAAGTTGCATCATGTCCATGGACGTTCCATCTGTCTTCTTTGGGGAAAGATGGAGCCAACTATGCCTTAGGCTCTGAACTTGAGCTACAGCACAGATCAAATCTTCCCATTGGCAGGGGATTTGAGACCTTTATCCTTTTATGGTGTTGATCTCAAATTGTATCATACAGTAAGAGAAATAATTTTGTACAATAAGATTGTTTAGATCAGGCCTTAGTTTTCCTTTCAAATGTCAAATTAGAGTTCCCTGTCCATTAAAAGAGGGTTGTGCTTTTTGAGTTTGATAGAGTATAATGTCACTATTCTATAGATCAGACTTTTTTTGTAAGCTACAATGTATTGTGTGTGGAAAGAAGGGAAAAGCAAGGAAGAGATGGAGGGAGAAAGATGCTTAGGGAGCACAGAAAACAACACTATCAAAGGAGGGCTTCAAAGACTATCAACTGCGTCTCCTGGGTAATTTGCGATCCTGCATTCTTTTGACTTCAAAGGGCCGCTGTGTGTTGAAATACTGCAAGTGGGAGAGTGAAGGGGATGGGGGGACGTGGGTTTAGAGGAGGTGGGGGGGATCTGATTTCTCTAATAAATGCTGACACCAGACCTGTTTGATATTAGATTCAGGGAACAGTTTGATTTGTTATAGCCTTTGAAACTCTTCGGACGTCCTTCAGAGAGCCAGGCTGGCTACCACCGTGCCCTGAGAGCAAGATAGGAGAGCAGAGAGTGCCAGGCTGGTAGGACAATTCTGACTCTTTGCCTGTCTCTCTGTTGGGACTCATTCTGTATACACCTTAGTACACCATCAACAACTCAGAGCACATAAAGCCTAATTTTTTCTGAAGCAATGTGTATCAGCAGAAAGTGACTCAACAGTTCCTACTCACCTATTGAAAGACTACTACTTTACTCATTTTAAAGTAATTTAGCTTATCTTCAATACAGCACAAAAATTCCATCAGCCAATATCAAGTGCTACGCTATAAACTAATTAGCAAATACATAAATAAGATACTGCATGTGCTTGTATTTAAGATAAACCTTGAAACACTATTAGCCACGGTGACATAATGTCAAACTGACGAGTTAACTTAAAACAGGAAATGGCCAGGGGCCTCGAGAGAATTGTCTCACCCTGCAGAGCTGTTATAGTGTGGCAACCATATTTTGATACCTATCACTGACTGCAAGTGGAAGATGAATAGCAGAAAAGGAAACTCTCAGGGGTAGTTAGAAAAGTACTTCTAACAGGATAGTTCACAGCTGCAGTTACTGCATACTGGCACACTTTGAGGATTTTTCCTGATGTGGATCTACAGTATGACTGCAGTTTGGTGCAATGTAGACTTACTGTCCATCACTCAGCATTTTAGAATTATAAAGGTGGGTCAAAGAGAAACTTTGAATTCTTGCATAAAAACAATGTGCAGATTCATAGCTCAAAACTGCATGTATACTCATATAGCCCCAATGTTAATACAATACCAATAATCCAATACAGAAAGGTTGGAATGCTGTCCTACAGCAATAATTAATTCACAATAGAAAATAGAAAAAATATCAAATGTTGAAAGTGAGACGTTTTCCTAATTTATGAAAAAATTTCAACTGATCTTGAAATTGATGGCAGCGACACGCTCAAAAGTTTGTCAACAAAGAACTATTAATCTGCTATAAAGAAACACCTGGAGGAACATGTTGCAACTGATTATTTAGCATTAAATCATTAACATAAAGGTAGAGATTTATGGTAGAGGTTTAGCAATTTTGCAATTTAATATTTAATATTTGATCAACTACAGTCTCATCGAAAGATCTGGGAATCTGGAGACATCTCCAAAAATCTTAATAGGATGCTAATGATCTTCAGACCTGCAGAAGATCTACACGTACCTACACAGACATGATTCTGTCATGGCAATCATAGAGACTATCCAAAAAGAAGAAGAACACATAGAACATTATCCAGAAAACACAACCGTCTTCTCTGGGCCAACCCTAATTTGAAAAGCAATGAGGCAAAGTGGAAAAATATACTGTGGTCAGACAAATCAAATTTGGAAATCATGGATGCTTCCTCCTGGTGGTATGGAGGCGTATTAGTCCATGTGGAACTGGCTACTTGTGAAAAGGCAACATCAGTGCTGGAAGGTATATACAGATTTTAGAGCAACACTCTCATCTAGAAGGCTTCTTTTTCAGGGAAGGCCTTGTATAATTCAGCAAGACAATGTTAAACTTCACATATGCATATATAATAACATGGCCTTTTTATTAGAAGCGTATGGTGCTGGACTGGCCTGCCTGCAGTCCCGATCCCGAACTGAAAACATTTGGCACAACATGAAATGGAAAATATGACCCAGTTTTCTGGAATTTGGTTAAATGTGGAAATGTGCTTACACATATTTTTAAGCAGATTTATAAACAATATTTCATAAAGCATACACCAGCCTGGTTTCTGTTTGAGTCCAAGTGTGGAGATAGTACATGCTTTGCAGTAGAGCAGGATAAGGAATGTGTTTTATTTTGTTGGTTTCCTCCGGAATCACAAAAAAAGAACAAAATTACTGAATGAAAAGAAAGCAATTTCAAGTAAAGAGTGAAGGTCCTGGTAGAGGTGAAAAAGACATCGCATTGGAAATGCATTGGCAAGGTTCACCAACAATACCAGGGCATTAAGAGAGTCTTTCAGTCAGAGTCAGAGCACTTTCTTCCTCTAAAACTACATTTATGAATGGGGAAAAGGTGTGTCCAAGGTTTAAACGTGTACTTATTGTTTATACTGTACATTCAGTCCACTTTTTAATCCCAAAAGCTAATGTTGATTTGAATGATGCATTAATGGTATTTAAGAAATAATTGAGAAATTTTAAGCAGAAAATGTACATGGGGAAGAGAATCTTTGGAGATCGTTTCACCATTTCAACATTTAATTCAAGACACAATAAATCTGCAGTTACGAATAAATCGAAGAGGAACTAATGGGATTTTTAATCCTTTATTCCTAATAACTCCCAATCCAGGACTATATAGTAGATACTGATGGTTTTATAGAGGCAAGATGATCAATTTTGAAATAATTACTTGATAATTACCTGTAAAGTCATACTTCAGTAGTTTCAAATTGATTAAGAATTCCTTATCGAACACCATTGACACTTTCTGTATCCTCCTAAGTAAAGGGAGATATCATCCCCCAATTTGCCATTATCTTGACAAATATTTCCTCAACAGTCAATCAAAGATAATAGTTGAGAATAGGACCACACATTCATAAACATTTTCTCAAATCTTCAGTAACAATTGAAAACACACAATGAACATTTGACGCTAACCTAAATAAGCATAAGCGGACACGAAACTACAAAACGTTGTTATTAAAGTGCTTTGAGTCTTTACAAAGTATCTCAATATCTTGCATCTTGATACTCTGAACATCAATTAACTTGTCAAACAAACAAACAAAAAAACACCATATTTGATATAATCGATCTAGGCTATCTCCCATTTGTCTCATTAGTATTTACCATAATCAAACCAATAAGATAGAATATGTTATTCCCACTGATTTTAATGCTACATCAGACTTCTGCACACCAGGAGAGCTGACTAGTGGAAAGTTAGATCCTTTGGTTGTTAGCCAATTTGAATATCAGCTTATTTAACCATTTCTTTGCTTTTCAGGTTTCAGGAGAGCTGGGGTCTCCACAGCAAAGAAAACGTAGTATGTGTAAGTTTTAAATGACTGCTGAATGACGTCATTTTGCATAGTTATTGAGTTTTATATTGTTAGCATCATTCTAGTCTAGTATAGAAATCGGTCACAGTAAGCATGCTTGCTGTTGGCTGAAAAGTAAACACTAAAAATTTGCAGTTACGAAGAAATAAAAAAAAACTAATGGAATTTTTATTGCTTTAGTCAACTAAACTTAACCTTCGTCTTGTGTTAGTTCCCTGTTACCATCTCTTATGTTAACGGGTCGGTTTTGACCCGTGTTTTAATTTAGTTGTAAAATACACTAAAAACAATCATCTATCATCCAATTTGTTTTCTGATCTCTTGGTTACCTTGTTAGGCTTCTTTATCCATAAAATTGATTTTAATATTTTTGGTGTGGGCCCCTGGGCCTTTTTTTTGTCAGTATACCCCTCAATTTCAATAAAAACAAAAATGTAAAATGAACATCAAGAGAATCAATAAATAAAAGGTTGTTATGTCACCTGACTATTACTGAGGGGATTTAGAACACATATCTTAAATAAATTAGTTTTATTTATTTTTTCTTTTTAATATTATTAACTATAGTAACATCTATGGTGTTACGGGTCAGTTTCGACCCATATATTTACATCAAGGAAAAAGGCAAAAAAGTCTCTTATTTTCAGCAATAGAACTAGCCTGGCTGACGCGTCCACAATCTCGATGAGATGGTGGTCTGGGAACTAGGTGTGCATTTTCTCGTATTTGAGGCGTGGTTTACGAATGCCTAGAGCCGTTTATTGGGCGCTACGAATGTCTATCAAATGACGTCAGGTTCTTCCCATGCTGCTTTGCGCGCGATTCATAGCCAATTGTATCACTTATACCAGATGACGACAGAAATTCGACGAGGAAGAAGAAAAAACAGTAAAATAAAAGTAAACTTGCGCTCTAAGCTACTTAAATTAACAACAAAGTAGGCCTATATGCTATATTCTACATGATTTTTTATGTTGTAGAGTTGTGAATTTATTTTAATAATGGAGAAATTGAGCAGCCTTGCTTTGTTGTCTACAGTAGAAGATCAACCCTCATCTTACTTTGAAGCTCCCAGCTCCCAGAAGTGACGTCGATGCAGCTTTAGCAGCAGAAAAGCTATCAGGCTTGTGTTGATGATAATAATAAACTCCTGGACTATGTACAAACTTCCAAATGCATCGTTTTGTGAGTACAGACCATATTTGTACTACTGTAGAAGTTTGGTGTCATGACATGTGATTTTTGTGTGGTAATTTTGGAGATACTGCCAGGGTCCGTTAGCGCTTGTACTAAGCTATTCGGGATAACTCAGTAACTCAGCTGATGTTCAGCAAATATCGGAAAAACTTCGGGTGGGCTACTTGGCTGGATGTCACGGTTCAAATGACCCTTGGGTGAATCTACTCCGAAACACTTTCTAAGTCTGCATCGAACGGTAACGTTGTGTCCGCTGCCATGTTGGATTAACACTCTACAAGCTTCGGTGTTGCGCATAGACGTCGTCATCGTCTTGCTGCCCCCCCCCCCTGTGATTGGTTCCCAAACTCTGGCAAAAATATCGGGCGGTGGTTTCCAGGCTGACTTTGCAGTGAGAATGAAATCGAGCGCAAAGCAGCATGGGAATTCCCAGGCTACAATAGAACTTTAGTACAAACACAAAATGAAAAGCAGTGTGTTGGCTGACAGTGAACTTGTGATTTCAGTTTTGGCTCTAATTATTGCTTTATAATCTTATCTTTATAACTGGGTCGAAACCGACCCTAACAACACAAAGGTCTTAATTTCAACTAGAGCACTTTATAATTTAGTGAAAACATTTTTTTTTTGTTTTATTTTGTTGAAATAGAGGTTCCTGACAAAGTCATAAAGCCTTGATGAAATAAACAAATTTATATGGTTGTTTTATGCATTTAAAACCTAAAAACGGGTCGGTGCCGACCCTAACACAAGACGAAGGTTAAATTGCTTGTTCTTGAATACATTTCTACTTCTTAAAAATAATATTATGTAAAATTATGAGGCCTCTCTCATTTCTAAGACTATTTTTAAGCAGCTTTCATTTCATCTATCCTCATATTTACTTACTAAACCAATGTCAAGCTAGACCCTGTGCTCTCAGATCTCTCCTCTCTTATCTTTACCAAGGGTTAGAAAAAAGTTATTTGATGTGGGCAGCTCCATCTGCTTAGACTGAACTACAAAAAAGTTTTGGGGTTTTTTTTCAGCCACAAAGACGTTTTGCGCAATTAGATGAAAATAATGTAAATGTATTTATTCGTAACAATCAGCTCTTCAGTAAGAACTAATGAGAGATTACAATAATATATTAAATGGCTTTTACCCTCTTTTCCTCACTGTTCTACCATCTTTAAATGTTGGGTCTCTGTTGTTTTTTTTTTTTTTTTTTTACTTAATTATGTCCCTGTTTGGTCCAGAATTCTCTTAGAAAAAAGATATGTCATTCCAACTGGTTTTAATAATTAAATTGAATTGGATGTTTAGTTTAAAAAAGGTTTGGTTGGGGCTCAAATCAAAATGCTTTATCACATGTAGCAGAAAATATCTCCAGTTTTGTCCCTGTTCATGTGTTCAGTTTACGTATTTGAGCATAAGCGCAGATGCAGCAGGTGGTTGACTTTCAGATAACGTTTTATTGGATGCAATACCTTGGTGACAGAAGTCATATTTTTACATTCTTTCATCTTCAGGCCTGTGAACAGACCTGCAGGAGCTTCATTAACTACCAGTGCCAAAGGAGCTGCCGCTGAGACTGCAGTTGTTAGCTAGTTAAGCTTTATTTATTAGGGACGTCTTGTGGAGATAAAGATCTTACTTTTTTCTAAGAACTTCATATCATGACAACTCAGACCAACAAAGCTGCCATCCCACACACCGCAGAGTAGATTAGTGTCAGATGAGCAATGTTAAAAATAATGTTTTTGCAGTTCCACTATTTTTTAAGGTAATGAGTACTAAAATAATTGCAATTTTAAATATTGGAAATAAAGTTACTTAGATTAAAATAAGATGATTGCTCCATACAGCTGTAGGACACCTTGAGCAGTCAAATCTTGCATTTCTGGGTGCAGCCTTTTTTTTCCACACATGAGATAAGCATCAGGGAAACGGTTCTCAGCAGAGTATTTGTTAGACATCATATTGACCTCACATCAGTAACAATATACCGTTAAAGGGATAGTTCGCCTCTTTTGACACGAAGCTGTATGACATCCCATATTAACAATATCTTTTATTAAATTTGACTTGCCCCCTGCTGCGTCCTGTGAGCCGAGTTCCGGCCTCGTTTTGGAGTTGATGAAGGTAGTCCAGCTAGTAGGCTGGGGCTTAAAAAATTAAGCATTTTGCTTCTCAAAATAATATGCTTTCAAAAGAGTAATACATTTGCATCACAAAATCGTTCATCCAGAAAAAGTCAGACATCACAATCGCTTGTTATAACATATTCTTTCTTTTAGCATTACATACCTAAACCAAGTTTTAGAGATGGTTTAGGTTCACTTCCATTCATCTTTGATAAGACAGTGTAGTGTAGTCAGTGAAAAACGTGCTCTACTAAATAGTAGAGGAGGATGTTAAAGGGTTAAATCATTTCACAGCCTTTTTCCTTTTAAATGCTTTATTTCCTAGGTTTTAACAAGTTAATTATCATGAGTCTCTACTTAATACATCATGATCACATGCTGTTATTAAAAAGTTTTGAAGTAGATTTTGAGAAAGGATTTTAATCCGTTATTAAAAAACATCTTGAATAAATCAACATGTATGGGTGAATGTATGCGTGGGTGAATATTTTTCCTACTTATGGTTTCAAATATATTCAGCTCCAACCTGCACAAAAGCACCCCTACATCATAACATCGACACACATCAAAGTGGATGGGGAGATGTCATCACCTCGCCCAACATGCATAGTGTTCACTGACCCACGGGACAATTATGCTATTTGAATATTCTGCAGGATGATTGATGTGTTGTACGCCACTGTGGTTTCTATGCATATTAAAGCACATATCACCATTGATCTATTGATGCATGGGATTGTGTGATGAATATGCAAAATCGCATGCTGTACATCAGAGCGATTGGCTGCCGATGACATCACCTCCAAGTCACAGGTGTTTGATTCATGCACTTTGGACAGGACACTACATGTTGTAAAGGAGATGTAATCAGCACAACTGCTGTATCTATGCCAACTGAAAAACACCCCATCATGCTACCCCTAAAATTTATAGCCCCTCCACGCAGCCCCCATCAGAGTCCCTCCCCTCTTTTCTTGTCTCTCTATCTGCTCATTAATGTTTGGTTTTCAACAAAGAACCATCTGGGCATGGCTACCAGCCAGCTCAGGTGGGCCTTTACACAAAAAGACAGCTTCTCTTCAACATCTGTCTGCCAGCATCAAAGGCGTTTCTGTTTACCCCCTTAACTCCCCCTCTCACTTTTTCTCCCTTTTTCTCCTTCCATCTCTTTCTACTTCTCATTGTTCTTTTTCTGCTGCTAAAACTTCCCATACATTAGATGGAAAGCAGACTAAATGTGGCATCCTCCTCCCCTTTCTTGTCTCTCTCCGCCTCTTTGTCACTCTACAGCTTTTCTCTCTTCACCCTAAGGGTGTCATGCATCTCTCAGACTGCTTTGTTTTTCCCTTTTCAGCTTTTTTAGATAATTGTTTCCCTGTATGTATAATGAGCAAGACATGAGTTCTAAAATTTTCTGCGCTTCTGTGCTTTGCATTCATTTGTAATTATTTACTTGGGCTTTAGGTGCAAACATGTTCCTTTGAGTGCTCCAAACTCCTTACATTAGCAGCTAAAAGTAGTGCTGCCATTTTTACGGGTGTTTGTACAAGGTACCACAATGTCCACAAAGATTAATAAACATGTTGAGGTATATGTGAAGACGGTAAAAACAAGAAAAAAAAAAGTGCAACCTAGATTTACAGCTTGTAATCAGACACGGATTGGTCCCCAGTCCTTTTGTGACTGCAGTTTATATCATGGGAAGAGTGTACTTTATTTTGTGATGAGAAATCATGCTGGCTGCTGTAGGTAACCTCTCCATGGTTATGAGATGGTATATTCAGCTGGTCTGGCACTGTAGATGCAGGGGATTAGAGAAAGTGTTATCCTTTGAGCTAGGTGCTGCTGTTCAACACAGCCAGTTCCTGCTGGCTGAAACACTTCCCTGCCTGCTTGTCTGACTGTCTTCTCACAGGCTCAGTGTGCGTGTGAAGAGGTTACTCAGGCCCTCTGCCTGAGCTGAGTGTTCAAAACATGAACGTAGTGACAGTGTTTGATGATGAAGAACAGACTTTCTGGAAGCCTCCTCAATGTAAAGCTGGAATTGCTCTGTTGATGTTTCAAGCCCTTTGCTCAGAACTAATAAAGATTGATTAGTCTTCCTTTCAAGATCAATGGCGATGCTATTTTAGTTATGCCTGTTTGCCGGGATGCATTCTGATCAATGACAGAGCTATTTTTTGTGTCAAGGGCAGAACCCAGTTTACCTCAGGCAGGATGAGAGACAGGCTTGGCTGACGGACCGTTCAAGGCCACAAAAGATTCAGCAGATCAACTTAACTCCTCCCTCCTGTCCCATCAATAGTTTTCTGTTCTGAAGTGTTGACATTGAATTAGAGTTGAAAGATTTTGTATGCTCTGTGCCATACACATTACCAGCCAGGACAGTTGCATCTCTGTCAGATTACAACATGCCACCCGCATTTCTACTCGAAAAACAATTCAGGGAAACCCCGACTGGATTGTTACATGTCTACCTGTCCTTCTCCCCTTCTTGATCTGTTTCTCCACGGTTTCTTCTGCCTGTCTCTACCCCAGCAGAGGCTTTCTACTGCATCGACTTAGTAGAACTAAGGGCAGGGTTATTGTCTATGTTTCTCTCGCGTCATGTTCAGCAGGAGACAGCCAACTGGAGCGTAAAACAAGGCTGTGGTCTGCAGGTAGCCACCGGCTGAGCTCACCTGCCGCTAAATTCACTTTGACAGGTGAGATCACAGCCTCATGGCGGGGCACTGCACCCAACAGAGAGGCAAGAAGCACGAGGCTGTTGGAGTTCAGTCTCACAGGACCGACCTCTGCTCGACAACTCCGAGGGACAAGATAGTTAATGGTGAAACATCTAAAGGGTTATAAGGCTGGACTGGCTGATGTCTATCGCTAGAGTGAAATTATCAATCTTTGACTGCTACTTTCAGCCAAACAGTCAATTCAGTAAAATTCAGTTCGATCCAATTCAATTCAGTTTTATTTATATCCCACCAAATCACAACAAATGTCGCCTCAAGGCACTTCAAACATACAGTCCAATTCAAGCCAATTACAGTCCATAGTTACTGTAATAAAATCATATACCAGTCAAATCACATTTATTAGATTCCACACTTGTCCAATTCATACAAAGCCAAAAAAAATGAAAAAAAAGTTGTCTTGCTTAGGAAACCAACAGATTGCATCGAAAATTCTATTTTCAGTCTTGGCCAGCTTGTCACTGTTGTCACTTTTACACATAGAATCACATTGTTTCAACGAAGGATTCAGAAAGGGAAAAGGGTATGCTTCCCTTAACAGAAGCATATGGAAAACCCGTACTATACATGGGACAGCATGCCATTTACGATATAACGAACATTAAAATGATTGAATTAGACTGCTTGTTTTATAGACAAATCTACTGCTCTCAATTAAAAACAAGACATCACACATGAGGTGCAAGCTGTTTTTATATGTAAATATGATTTTGTCAGTTTAATCTGTGCAGAAGGGTTCTTTAATCTTTCATGACCCTGGGGAGGCTGAGGCCGTCTGGTCTTAACAAGATGGGAATTAAGGGTACACTAAAAATAGCTGGGATTTTAGGGTCATAGATACCATTTGTTTGCCAACAGGAGACCTAAAGTACCGTGACCAAATTTCAGCTCAACGTAAAAACAAAAGAGTCACTCCACCTCACATCCTTGACGTACAGCTTGTGCCCTTTTTCCAGTTGTTGAGTATTTTTATGTTGAGAGTTTTTTATGCTTTCAAAGGATGGATGAGTGAAATGAAACAGGAGTTAAGCTGGAAATGGCGTCCTTTCAAACTTTTCATTGGAAAAACATTTTTGTTTTGCTGCACTCTGGTGCTTGTGTGTGTTTGTCATGTTCTCCATCGCCAGAGAGTCTTATTTGTTTCACTCAGGTGCAAAATAGGGGCACAACTAGGAAACCACACCTTCACATGCACACACAGAAGCACACAACCCTCTATACTCAAACTTATCCCAGCTCCACAGCTGCAACTCAGCAAATGTGGCGGGCAAGGTTTAATTTTCTGGCCCCCCGCCTCAACCCCAGCCTCATGCATTTTTCATCACCACCATCTTGTTCCCACCCAGTCACTGCCGCTGCACAATGCTATTGATTGGCGATTAAGCCATCAAGCTGTTAGAAAGAGGTTAATATTTTAAAGCTGTTACGCCTTTCCACCATCCTTACCTTAATGTGTACCCTGTCGTACACATTCCAAGGTTTTTAAGAGGTTCCGCTCTCGTGCAAGGTCAGGTTATGAATGTTTGATGTAATGCAGACGACAGTATTTTTTTTCCCCCACTCCTACACAATGCTTCCCCTGGCAGAGAGGCAGTGAGTTCGATCAGCTGACTGTGCCAAAGGTCAAGAGGGAACAGTGTCAGTCAGCAGGGCGACTGGGGAGGGTCATTCACTGCAAACCCCACATGTAGGATGTGTCTTGTTGTTGACCAATTTGCTTATGGTAATTTGAATAGATCTCAGGAGATTGCCTGGCAATATTGAAGGTTCAGCATTAATTGTGACCACTGGGCAAATAATTTGCAGTCTCATCCTATTCCAGCAGCTGATGAGCATCTTGAGTTATTTTTAGGTGTTAATCCAGGGGATGGGCTATTCTCTTTCTTCTCAAAGTAATGCACGTAAACATGCTCAGTAACACTTCTTATAGGCCTGTATGTATATAAATATATGAGATATTCTATTTAAATTTTTTGTCCGATAACAAGAATATTCTCTCCCTCTTTTTGTCAAATGAGTTTCACACAACTGATGTCAGCAAATTATATGTACTGTTGTGAGATTTTTACTTCTTTTTTTACTTATTCTTTTTTAGTCTTTTTTATGTTTTACTTTTTGCCCAGCCAACTTTTAACCGGTACATTTAACCATCTCCCTCTTTTTTTAAAACAGTTTTTACTCGTTAATTTACCCTACTTGTTATAAAATGTAATAATTATAAGTATATAAATAAGTATATACTGATAAGACCATCATCCTTGACCAATTTCTTGCATGAGCTAAGAATTAGAAATATCTATCATTCTTATCTGAATCATTAAACTAAACAGCTCCCCCCCTTTAAAAATGTGAGAATTTGCTGCTTATTCCTGACAATGATTTTTACTAAGCAACTACTATGTTGCCCAGTTTACCTTCACCACTTACTGCACATCTAATAACAGTCTGTGTTTATGTGTGTGCTGAGTCTAACTCTGTCTGATATATCTAAACTATACATGTAACTATACATGCGCATACGTCGCTGAATGGGACTTTAAACCTTAACGAACTACCACAATTTTCTTTGAGATCTTAGACTTGAGAGAATTATAAGTCAATTTCAGGCATAATGACAAATCAATCATTTTAAGTATAATACAAGACAATTGGATGCACCCATCGCCAATCACTACAGTAAGATATCACTTTTATATCTTTACTTGCATAAAATAGAATCATTTTAAAAAAAGTAATACTTTTACTGCTGACACTGCTGATATTTTACTTGTAAAGGGTGTATTTACGCTACTACATTAATACTTTTTCCTTAATAAATTCAATTCAATTCAATTCAATTCAAAAATACTTTATTTATCCCAGAGGGAAATTAAATGTTGATGTAGCTCAATTAAATCAAAGAGTTATTATAGATGCTGATGGCTGTGGGCAGGAAAGATTTCCTGTAGCGGTCCGTTTTGCATCCAAACTGAAGAAGCCTTTGACTGAAGAGACTCTGTTTTCCGATAACAGTCTCATGGAGAGGATGTTCAGGGTTGTCCATAATTCTCTTGATTTTATGCAAAATCCTTCTTTGCATTATTGTCTCCAGAGGTTCCACAGTCGTCCCCAGAACAGAACCAGCCTTCTTTATCAGGTCGTTGAGTCTTTTTAGGTCCCTGGTTCTGATGCTGCTGCCTCAACAGATGACGCAAGAGGAAATGACGCTCTCAACAACAGACTTGTAGAAGATCTGCAACATCTTGTTGCAAACCTTGAAGGACCTTAGCTTCCTCAAGAAGTACAGTCTGCTCTGTCCTTTCTTGTAGATTGCTTCACTGTTGTGTCTCCAGTCCAGTCTGTTGTCCACATGAACACCAAGGTATTTATATTCCTCAACCACCTCCACTTCTTCTCCCATGATGGAAACAGGGTTTGATCTGACCTTGTTTCTCCTGAAATCTACAATCATCTCCTTTGTTTTGTTAACATTCAAGATGAGATGATTGTTCCCACACCATGCCACAAAGCGGTCCACCAGCTCTCTGTACTCAGCTTCTTGTCCATCTCTGATACACCCGACAACTGCAGAGTCATCTGAATATTTCTGTAGATGACAGGAGTCTGACTTGTACTGAAAGTCTGAAGTGTACAGAGTGAAAAGGAATGGTGAGAGTACAGTCCCCTGTGGTGCTCCTGTGCTGCTGATCACCTGGTTAGACACACAATTCTTCAGTCTGACAAACTGTGGTCTGTTTGTCAGGTAGTCATTAATCCAGGTGATTGTTGAGGCCTCCACCTGAGTCTTCTGGAGTTTCAGACGAAGCAGATCAGGCTGGATTGAATTAAATGCACTGGAGAAATCAAAGAACATGATCCTCACAGTGCTGCCTGCTTTGTCCAGATGACAGTGGGTTTGTTGAAGCAGATGTATGATAGCGTCTTCAACTCCAACTCCATGGCGATAAGCAAACTGCAGGGGGTCCTGATATGTGCTGGTTTGCATACACAGGTGGGTCAACAGGAGTCTCTCCAGGACCTTCATGATGTGGGATGTCAGGGCAACAGGTCTGTAGTCATTGATATCTGAAGGGTGAGTTTTCTTTGGTACCGGAACCAGACAGGATGTCTTCCACAACAGTGGTACCTTCTCTTGGGTCAAGCTAAGGTTGAAAAGGTGTTGCAGAATCCCACAGAGCTGCTCTGCACAGGCCTTCAGGACTCGGGGGCTGACACCATCTGGACCTGCAGCCTTGTTCCGGTTCAGTCTTTCCAACTGCCTCTTCACCTGACTTCTAGAAACAGAAAAGTGGGAGGGGGAGGCAAAGGGGACAGCAGCATCTCCTGATTGGGTTGATGACAAACTAGTGGAAGCAGAAGAATCCATGACTGAGGTGGAGGTGGAGATGTTACAGGAAAGCTGTGGGTCAGAGGAGGGTGGGATGTCTCTTTGGCTAGGAACAGGAGGGGAGGATGGTGAGCTTGTTCCTGAACTGAACCTGTTGAAGAATGTGTTCAGCTCATTTGCTCTGTCCAGACTTCCATCCATCCGATCCTCCCTCTGCTTGAGGCCTGTGATCTTCTTCATTCCTGACCACACTCTGATATTGTTCCTCTGCAGTTTACTCTCAAGCTTCTTTCTATACACCTCCTTGCTCTCTCTGATCTTGACTTTGAGCTGCTTCTGTATACTCCTCAGTAGCTCCCTGTCTCGCTCCCTAAAGGCTCTTTTTTTCCTGTTCAATAGTTCCTTTAGCTCACTGGTGATTCAGGGTTTGTTATTAGGGAAGCATCTCACTGTTCTGGTGGGGATGGTGTTGTCCACACAGAAGTTTATATAGTCAGTCACACACTCAGTCATGGCATTAATGTCCTCTCCATGTGGCTTACAAAGAGAAATCCAATCGGTTGCATCAAAACAACCCTGTAAGGCTTCTTCAGCATCATGTGACCACTTTCTAACAGTCCTTTTTGTGACAGGTAGTCTCTGGACAAGGGGTTTATATGCTGAACAGAGAAAAACAAGGTTGTGATCCGATTTTCCCACGGGAGGCCTTGATTTGGAAATGTATGAATCCTTGACATTTGTGTAAAACAAATCCAATGTCTTGTTTTCTCTGGTAGAGCAGCTGACAAACTGTTGAAAAGTTGGCAGTGTAGCAGAGAGTGAGGCATGATTAAAATCACCAGATATTGCCACAAAAGAATTGGGGTGTTGGGTCTGTATCTTAGCAACAACGGAACTGATGACATCACATGCAGTGTCGGCAACAGCTGAGGATGGAATGTAAACAGCCACCAAAACAACACTGGTGAACTCTCTTGGCAAATAATATGGCCGAAAACTTACTGCCAATAGTTCAATGTCAGGACTGCAGAGACGACTCTTCACAGTAACATGTCCTGGGTGACACCATCTGTTGTTGACAAGCACTGCCAATCCACCCCCTTTCCTTTTCCTGCTACTCTTTAAATCTCGATCTGCTCGTACAGTCAGGAAGCCCGGCAGAGAGACGCTGGAGTCGGGTATATGATCCTGTAGCCATGTCTCAGTAAAACACATAATGCTACATTCCCGATATTCTTGCTGAGTCCTTGTCAAGGCTAAAAGTTCATCCAACTTGTTAGCTAACGATCTTACATTTCCCATGATGACGGATGGCAGAGATGGTTTGAACTTCTTCTTTCTTTCTCTCCTCTTTGCTCCTGCTCTGCATCCACGACGCCTCCTTTTCAATTCCAGTGGGATTTCTGGCTTCAGTTGTCGAATTATTTCTGCTTTTCCAATATTAATCAGCTGCTCCCTGTTGTAAACCACCTTGTTGCTATGGTTATGCATCATGACAAAAGAGTAAAATATACAAAAGTATTGGGAAAAATTAATCCAGCTGCACAGCATCCAAAGCAGGAAGGAACAGTTGTCCAAAAAATGCAATTTCTTCCAAGAAATAACAGGAATGAAATTTAGAAAAAAAGAAAAATCTCAATGTGAGGTACAGAGCTACTCCAATGTGCTGCCACCCTCAGCAGCGCATTCTAGAATTAAATAAAGACTCTAAATATACTTTCTCTAATGCTGGCAAACTTTAGATTATGAGACTGACCTAATTAAATGGCATTCCTGAAGAGGTCTTTCACCACTTGCTGTTTGACTGGTCTGGCATCCCATTAAAGAGGGCTGTGCCTTAAAGATGCATTGTAGGTACAGTTAACACTGAGAAACAAAGAATGACCCAATGGGATATTAAAATGTAATATATGTACATATGTGATAAGTGTAGAGTGCCTAGCACTGAGAACAGGAGGGATGTTGCAGGGACAAATTATTGTATTGGACAGGTGAATAAGATAAATGAATCATGAATTATTGCACTTAGGGGTGGAGGTTTATAAATAAAGGAAACATTCACAGTGATACAGATGTAGTTATTGCACTTTGATGTGCTGGTAGAACAAATAATCCCCCCAAAAAATTGTCAGTTGTTGAAAAATTATACAGCCAATTCCAATTGCACAAAAGTCAGCATGTGTATAAGCATATAATTTGTGTCATATATCTGAGGTCCTATGTTCTATTTACACTACATGGGGGTGGGGTTGGGGTGGGCTGGGATGTGGGTAGCAGGGTGGTCACTTTGACAGCTCTGTGGAAGGTTTCTGTGACTTGGTGACTTTGTGACTTGGTTTATGGGAGAGGGGTGAAGATGTCCATGGGAGGTTGCGTTTCTGCAGATTTTCACGAAGCCTGTGGGTGCAGATTTCTCTGGAGGGTCTTCCTGTTCAGGTGCAACCAAAGTACCTTGCAGTAATGATGGACCCGATGGGGGACACCTGTAGAGGTTGACTAGCTGCTGTTACGTCAGTTCTGTTTTGTTCAGTCTGCTCATGAAGTGAAGCCTCTAAAGAACCACAGCTGTTGTGTTAGTGGACCATGGCAGCTCTTGGTTATATGGAGTGAGGAGGAGATCATCTTGAGTTAATGGGTGCTGTATCCACAAATTAGTTAAATATTTACCATGAGATATCATGTATTTTACCTCAGTCAAGTTAATTTTTCATACGGTATGTAGTGCTATACATAGAATGTTATGGGGAGAAATGATGGTGCACAAAGGATTTGAATATGTGCAACTGGATCTCAGAGCAGGAACCAATACAGTCCCCCTGCGGAAGCGAAACAAGGGTGAGAAGAGAACAACGACAAGGGTTGGTAGAGGTGAGAACTGACATGGAATGGAATTATTTTGAAACACGGAGTGCCATGGGCTTGAGTCCACCTAGATTCAAACCTGCATGTCTTTAGATGAGTGTTCCATTGTCAGAAAGGCATCAGCAAGATTGAATGATGCTGGTGACCACAGAGGGAAAGCAACAATCTACAGTTTCTGCAGATGAAACTCTCTGGTTAAATATCCTCACTTTAACTTATGTCTGATGTCATGCATTGAGAGGCACAGGTTTGATCTGCATGTATTTCAAACTGTCACAACTATTTGCTGTCCGCAAGCACAAACGCGTTCATTTGATATGCTACTTCTCTGCCTGTCGGTCATTTTCCTGCTCCACTTGACAGTGTAGACAAGTGACTGACATAATAAGACATACTCTGCATTAGTGCCTGTCAGTTTGCACCATTTAAGTCCTTATGCTCTCCTCCAAGGCAGAGCTGGATAACACGGTTGAGCAATGTCCCAATCACAGGGATCACCTGCGACAAACCTCACCAAGACTGGATCAATACGCTACGCTCCTGAGGGTCGAGGAATTAATGTGACTCTACTGCCCTGCGCGCTTGTGTGTGAGTGTGGGTTGTATTTATTTGCAGCTCCCAACAAAATATCTTCCATGACAAAAGATGAATATAGAGACAAATCTAGAGAAATATATCTCTTTTCTCTATATGAATATAGAGAAAAAGGCAAAACAGACAAAAACAAAGAATCAAAGAGAAATGAGGACAAAAGCTCAAGAAATTAGTGAAACTTATAGAGGCGCAAAAGAAGGCAGTGTGTGGGAGATTCATGCAGGCAGGGGGGAAGCATTGAGCTAAGTTTGTGACTCCTAAGGGAGAATGTTCACAGCTATATTAATAAAACACAGAGGGGATAGTTAGAGAAGCTTTGTTTGTCTTGAGCTAAATTAACACCCCCTTACTATCATAATAGTCATGTCATTGTAGGAGGAGGATAAAGAGCCTGAAGAGCATTAATGTCGATGTTTTTCCTCCCACTTAATAAGCCGGGGTTATCTTCTGCAACTAAATTAGCACATGAGACTATAAAGTTCGACGCTTCTTCTCCTCTGTCATTCCTTTGGTGTGAAATGAAGTTTGAGATCCATAGTCTATACACATACAGACACATACTGTATGTTCACAGTGTTCCAGATGTACAGCTGTTTGCTGTCTTCGTTAATCTGTTCTGAGCTGTGTTTTTTTTTTTCTTACACTTGTCCGTTACATTTTGTTGCTGGTCTTAATTTCCTTCTTTCTCACTGTCTACTCTTCCTCCACCTTCCTCCCGGCTCATGTTGAACCTCCTGCTGTGGTTGCCTCCGAACACTGTCCACCCACCGCCTCTACTCCCCTGCCTGCAAGAGTTTGTCTCTCATTATCAGTCCTTACTGCACCCCAAACCAACCCCCCCCCCAGCATTGTGTCATAGCTTCAGTACAGTATTGTCTCATTATCCAACCCCGTTATCTTTGCAGACACAAGAGAAGCAGGGCGACACAGGACATCAGACACTCCCACTCGGGTTAGAGGCCAAAGGCTCCTGGCAGAGATGACAGGTGATTAAGACCGGCCAAAGGTTTTATCTGCCCACATCAAAACAGCTGAAAGACAAGCTGGACACTCCCTTATGTGGAACTTAAAACGAATGAACAGTCAAAAATAAAAGGGAATGTTGTTCGTGATTTTGAAAATTACTATAAAAAAGTAGATTTTAAAAGATAAAGACATACTTTCTCTTATTAATCGTTGGGGTTTGTTAAAGTCAAGTAATATGGGGCCATATTTGTCTGAAAGTTTATTGGCAAAACTCACAGACTAACAAATAGGATTAAAGCAAAAGAAAACAAAAGTACTTTCCAAAAACACTTGCTTTTTTGTCATTTTAAAGTTCCAGCCCCTTAAAACAACTGCGCAAACAGTGTAATCCATCCATCCATTTTCTAGGCTGGAGCCTATCCCAGCGGTCATCGGGTGAGAGGCAGGGTACACCCTGGACAGGCTGCCAGTCCATCACAGGGCCACTCAGAGACAAACAACCACACATATGCTCACACTCACTCCTAAGGAAGATTTTAGAGACACAAATTAACCTAACATGCATGCAGTTTTTGGACAGTGGGAGGAAGCCAGAGTACCCGGAGAGAACCCACACATACACTGGGATAACATGCAAACTCCACACAGAAAGGCCCGAGCCGGGAGTTGAACCTGGAACCTTCTTGCTGTGAGGCGACGGTGCTAACACAGTGTAATCCCACAGGTGAAATATATATATACACAAAAAAACTCCAACAACATTCTTACTAAAGATTTAATATGAGAGAATGCCGGCTTGTCCTGGCCCAAACTGAATATGTGAAGAGCAGATTTATCAAACTGGCATCATTTGGTTTATCATTTTGCCTTTGCCTGTAGCAAATGACATGCATGATATCGAGTTAATTTACTGTATTAACTCCATCCCATATTTCATATCAACATATGGTGCTGAGGCAACCCAACAAGACAAAGCCTAGCTTTAGCCTAGTTTTGTCACCTACATTTAAGTGGTTTTACAGTAAAAATCAATGCTTTTTTCTTTCCTGAAAATAAGCAGGAGGCTTTGGTACCCAGTGATGCAAAAACAGTTAGTGAGAGAAAAAAATAAATAAATTGGAGCACTCAAAGGCAATCCTCCATCATGACCAGTGATGTATTGTGCAGTTAAACAATAAATCAGTCAAAAGATTTTCCATTTCTCTGCTAAGATTTTGCAGATTTGGCATTATCATTTTTGAGTCAGCACGCAAATTGCAACTACTAAAATTCTCAGTGATCTCACCTATAAGAGCCCCTGTCTTAGTAGCAAAACAAAGCTAGAAACCCTTGGTGGTCACACAGAAACACTTGAATATGCTATGTCTTAGCAAAGGTCATGCTTATTTCACATATTTCTATGTGACCAGCCTGCTTGCTTTCAGGGTGAGGAGTCCCTCGACAGGCTTCTGTGAAAAGGTTGGATTAAGTCAGTCAGAAAAAAAGCAGAAAATGTGCTCTACTTTTGTTTTAGTTTTTTGGTCATTTTGGAAGTTCAAAATCATGTTATTCACTAAGCCTATGCCACCACGTCATACGTTGTTAAAGAGGTCATACTTATTTGACTGTGAGTCAAATGATAGAGACAAAACAGCACTGTCATAACTGAATCTATATCCTGCATCTTTTAAACTTCTAATAGTGAGAATAGTATGTGCTTATGTATGTCTCTTATGTATCTGTGGTCTCCAGAAATGTAAAATATCAATGTTTTACTCTGAGTTGGCTAACCAAAGTGCAGCCTAGCAATACAGTGTTCAGGACAAGTTTGCTTTAAAACGGGTTATTATAAAAGTGTTGGAAAAGCCCGATAAACTGGTGAGTTCAATTGGTTGGTGTAGAAGCTAAAAGACCTCACCACAACAGGCCTGGTTTGAGTCTCAGGCTGTGGCCCTCTGCTGTACGTCAGCATCCCTCTCTGACCTTTTTCATGTCCTCTATCAACTATTGATTAAGGCCACAAAATAAGCTATATTTGTGGTCCCTGAGTATGTTAACTTGTTCAAATCTGTCGGTCCCCTTTTCTGTGCCACCTGCAAACCAAGAAGCTATGGGAACAAAATATCAAAAGAAAAATGAGAGTCATAAATAAAGCTTTGCTTCCTCTTCTCGATGTATGGCATGATATCTCCTTGGCTCTTCATCCCTTACTTGAGTCATCTCTTGATTTTCCTTCTGTCTTCTCAGAGCTCCAAAAAGTAACACGTAACATTCATGTAACTGTTGGGCTATTTTCTATTTCAATTTTTTTTCATTTCGAGGTGGGGGTGGCGTGGCAGAGCAGCGGGGCTGGCGAGGAGACAGTGTGGAGAAGGGGGAGGAAGGAGGGGGGTTGTCTGTCCTAGGAGACAGATGGCGTGGGGGGCTGGTCCATGATGGGCTGGTGCTGGATGGGCTCCATGTGCTGTAGTGGGTAACTGGGGCCCAGGGTGGAACGTAGGCGGCACTCTGATCCTCAGCGCCGCAGTATTCCTCAGGCACAGGAGTCCACTTCCCCCGCCCATCTGTTCCCTCCATCGCAGCTATGGCAAACGTTCCCGTACACACATGCATGCACGCAAAAAGATATACACAGGCGAACATACCCAAGCATTCACATACACACATACGTCAGACACTGCCCCCTGCTAATCTGCAGCTTTGAGTTCAGTTACAGTGCACCAGCAGCTCTTCTCCCAACATTCCTCCTCTCCATTTTACAAAATTAGCCTCCAGAGTTGATTCGATCCCTCTAGTTTGCGCTTCCATTTCATGTCACACCAGCTGTATCTGTTACTGAAATGCACAACCTTAAAATGCTCCCACACGTACCTGTTGATCACCACAGCCTTTGCTCTAAGACAGAAAGTACAGAATGTGAGGCAGAAGATGGAAGAGAGGAAAAAAAATTGGCATGGTTGTAAACGGCAGAAAAACATGTTGCCATAAGGTGTGTAACGCATGCCGGAGGATGATGTGTGACTGTTTGTGACTAATGCATGTCTCCGGAGAATTTTCTCAAATCATAAATGTTTTCCTAATCAGTCTTGGTAATAAACATCCTGACACATGTGCAGTGCTCAGAGCAATAATGACTTCAGTGAGAATTTAACATCAGAGTCAAACGGCTGTTGGTGAGTCAAGGTCAGAGGGGGCGGAGCACAAGACGTCTTTGTCTTTTTGCAACCTGCAATGCTTATGATCTTCAGATGTTTATTCTTCTTTTTTTTTTCTTTAGTCTGTGCCTTGAGATGAAGAGAGCACAGTGTTATTGTCAGTGGTGAGTCATTTGTTAATTGTTTCCCTCTTTTTCTTCCTCTGCCAGATTGTGCCGTGTGACAGAAGGGAAACACCCTTGAACAGGTTGTCACCCTGTTATCGAAGTAAGAGTATGAATGGAAGGAAACCAGAGCAGCTGGTGGAATTCCACGCAGAAATGTGAAGAAATTGCAAAACTCCACATAAACAGAAAAAACAATCAAATTGTAACTATGCTGTGAATTAACACTGCTGTGCCCATTGAGCTCCTTTTTTTTTTTTTTTAATTCTTTAAAAACTCTGGCAAACTGAGCAAATCTACATCTTCTCCACATAATTGCCCCTTTTCTTTTTTTCCTCCTTTAAGACTAAAGGAGGCTTAGAGATTAAAAGTGGCCCGTGTAAATTACAGCAGCTGGTAGGAATTACACAATAAAGACACATTTATATTTACTTACAAAAACAAACACATATATGCAAATTAGTCTGAATTCTGTCCATTGATTCTGCTGTGAGTGTTAACATTAAGTGTAGAGCAAAATGCCTCTAAACACAGTTGGACCCACAATGAGACAAGTGTTTATGTTTCATGTTTATGCATTAAGCAGACGCTTTTATCCAAAGCAACTTACACTGGTAGGGTGAGGGGGTCTTGCCTAAAGACCCCCATTGGAGGTAGTACCTTTATGCAGGGGATATGAAGGTCACCCACATGAAAGGTGGAAATCTTACCACTACACTATCCAGTCCCAGTGCTGGATAGTGCTTTGCTGCGCTCCACCTTTTTGGTGACCTGTGACTTCAGTTGGTAAATTAAGCTTTTGTCAAATTCTGTAGAAATACAAAAAACACATCAAAGAGCCTCGCCCTCACACTCTTATTTTCCATCTGTTTAATAAAGTTAAAACTATTTGAATTTTTAAATCACTTACATTTACATTTTAATTGTAATTACTTCAGATATTTTTTTTATCAAGACTTTTGTACGCACAGTTTAAAAATCCACATAAAGAAAGGTTCATGTAAAAGTACTCGATCAGCGCAAAAATCCAGTGTTAAAGTCTAACAAATAGTCATAAAGTTTCCTAACTGAGCATTTGCTTTAGATAGGTGTATCCAAACATTGCCAACATTTGCTCATTGTAAATTTGATAAACTTATATCAGACCAAGCGCGGCTGTAGCTGAACAAACACTAATTATGTTACATGAGTTCATACGGATCACATGTTGAACTTGGGACTTCTACAAAGAAGACTCCCTTGTTCAGGCTGCATAACTTTGCTGTAAGCACGCAGTGGCTGCATGACTGCATGCCTTATTCATGATTTAAAAAGTCAAAAATTTAGAAAAAAAAAATACTCAGCTTCAAATATGAAGCCAGTCTCAAATACTATCACTCTATATAACTAGCAAGATACGAGCCAAGGCATTTAGGAAGAAAATTATTTAAAAGTAATTAAAATTTCTCTTAATTAAGCAATTTTTCCTTTCATTTAGAAAATATTTAATACAACATGCAAGACACTCCGCTGAGCAGTGGGCTTTTACTGTAAAGAGGGGCTGTCTGAAGGCCAGTTAGGGAAACATTAGGCCTTAAATATTAATGTAGTAATATGGCATTGTTGGAATGCTTACTGAGCTGTGGGCTCCAGGCCTGCTAGGTTATTTGTCACACTCCAGAAAGTTCACAGCAGCCAGAAAAGAAACCTTCATGAATAGCATAGCCTTTTCACCTGAAAAGAAAAATACAACACTTTTTGTAACTGGAAGACTGAAATCAATTTGTTACTTTACTGGCTTTTTCTTCTTTCTTTTTTCGTCTCTTTTTAGAATCTTTACATTCAGCCAAAACACTAATGAAATGTTTGTATTCAGACAGAAGCCAACTGAGATTTCCAAATCAAAAACAGGTATGAAATGCATTTAACTCAACTGTCAAAGCAGCCTCCTCTCCTCTTTTTCTCTCTGTGAATCTTCCAGCAACAGATGGCCAATGGAGAAACCAGCAACACGTTTATTTTTTCTCTGTCCTTTATTTCAACAGAAATGTGTCATACTTGGATGGCTACCCGAACACACATATTTTATTGTATATTGATTTTGTTTCAGGGAGATATTTAAATCTTACATCATTCAGTCAACTGTATACATATCTTTGGTAATACATTGCTTTCCACAGTATTTTAAAATGTGGTCTTAGTTCTTACAAATATATTAAAACCAAGAGAAAATGCTTTTTAGATTCAACACATGCTAAAAAAAAAAAGTCTTTCACTGTATTTAGATAACCTTGGAGACACACTTTAACTAAGACCGGCAATGATCCCTTGAACTCATCAGGGAATGAGAAGATAAGAAGATGGAGGTAAAAGTACAACTAGAGTTTAAGCTCAGAGAAAGCACGAGATACTTTTCTGGTATTAGTTTGTAGGAAAGCGTGTGTAGGTGCCAGTGTGTGTATTTGTGATGGCGAGAGAATGTTATGCTGGAGCTCGACATCTGCGTGATTGGATATGGAAAGAAATGCAAATGTAAAATCAGTGATGGGATGACTGCAGATGGTCTCAGCTGAAAAAGAGGTGTTGTGGGTGGTGCTGAAAGGTCAGTGACATGGGTGTTGGGGTTGGGTTTTGGAGGGGGGGGGGGAGTGAGAGGGGGTCAGTGATGTGAATTCTATCGATCGCAGGTTTCCTGACAAGTGTTCAGTGATTTCCTGTCCCTGGCAGAAATATTGTGCTTGTTAATCCATTTGAGTCGGAGCAGCAAGGGGGCTCAGTAAAAGAGGCAGAGCCTGCCTCTGTGTGGGGGTCAACGCAAACACGATGCTAATGAGCCTGCGCTAATCAATGTGTGCTGCTTAATCAGCTATGCAGCTTTTAGTGGCCACGGGAAGGATAGAGGAGAGAAGCGGACAGAGTGTTGATGGGAGTTCATGAGAAAGTGCAGGCCCAACCTCTTATTCACTCCCTCTGTTAAGAACATTGGCTCTCAGGTACTCCTTGGTGAATGCAAATTTACTTTCCTGCAGACATGTAACAGCCTATGTGTTATTAGGTTTCTGAATCAGCAGAGATGCTGCTTCACTCCTCTCGCTACAGAGTTGAAAATCGGAAACAAAATCCCGATATTTGTCCAATTAAACATGCACATGTTAAATATTTGTTACATATATTGTAGAGGTGGCACATTACCTGACAGCTGAATATTCTTAAATACATTTCGTGCTTATTTCTTTAAACATTTATTACATTATCAGTTTGAATAAAATATGGAAGGAATTTCACAACTTGCAGTTCTGTTCTTCTGGGTTTTATATACATCAATCAGCCACAACAATAAAACCACTGACAGGTAACGTCCCTTTTCACCTTGTTACAGTGCAATGTTCTGATGGCAAACCCTGCTCTTGGTCCTTCACATGGATGCTACTTTGACATTTGCCACTAACCAAACAGCAGTGAGCCCTACAAAAATTGCTTATGAAGACCTCAAAAAACACAACAAAATGTCTGAGGTGTTGACCCAGCTTCCACAGTCAGTGGGGTTACATCGCACTGAAAGGATCGGATTATTGGCTAAATTACAATAAGAATGAGTTGAGCAAGGGTAATTATCCTTGGATATATGGCTGTGAATGAATCAGATCAGAGGCACAAAGCATGTTATACTCCGATACGATAGGTGGCGCTGTACCCATTTCAACTATTGCTAATGGAGCCACTTCCGGTTGACCCCTTCAACACCAACAACAAACTCAGGCATTCGAGAAAATGGCGAATGGAGAGCAAGATGAAGGTACGTCCCTCTATATTTCGTTTGTGATGAGCTGCTTATTGCACAAACGCGATGCACAACGGCGCATTCTCCATCACGTTGTTTGTTTCTTTCCGACAACGACTACAACAGTAATATCATCTCTTCCGACTTCTGATTCACGACCGCGGGAAAAAATCTCGAGCAAAGCAGAACGCAAATTCTAATTCACCACGTGCTTCACCCGTCTGCAAACACGTTTAATTTGACTTTCAACCGAGATATCTCGGGGTCTTAATCCGATCGCGAGTAACCCAATCCGATCCAAATTCTTGGATTCTCAAATTCTCAGATTAAGGTGTCTACATGCACTTAATAACTCAATCTTATTGTAATTTAGCCAATTATCCGATCCTTTCAGTGCCATGTAACCCCACTGACTCTCTGGATACCAACTGGATCAAATCAGATGGCATCTGTGGGAGGCAAGACCGATCCACAGATACCCCACAACCCGCGGGACCCAAAGAATCTGTTCTTTGTCCCCATCGTGATTGGTCATAGCTCTTTTGGCAGCATGAGGAGGACCTACTCAATGATCAGATGTTTGTCATAATGACACAGCTGATTACTGAAATCAGTTTTTCTTTCAGACAAATCACAGTATATTTAGCACTCAGATGACATTACTTATCTCTAGGTTTGCCTGTAAGGCTCTCAGTTTTCAGATCCAGTATCTGAAACAGTGGGTCCTTCATTTTAGAAAAAAGACTTGTCACCTCTACAGGGTGAGCAGTGGTTTCCTTAGCTGCAGCCAGCTCAGTAATGAAGCTGATAAATCCATTAAGTTGATTAAAGTTCTCAGCTGTGACAGCGTGGTATGTATTCAGTCACTGTCTTTTCATCATTTGTAGGTTCCTAAAACTAGGAGCTCACAATACATGTTGGTTCCGAGAGGTTTTATAAGGAGTGAATGGTAGGGTCCACGTGTTTTAAGGGATTTTTGAGGGTCAAAACTTTAAGGTTAGGTTTAGGGTAAACATTAAGGTTAGGCATTAAGCTGTTATGGTTAAGGGCTCTTAAAATAAAGGCCTTCATTTACTTAATCTGCTAAGGGTACCAGGCCTGCATTAGAAGCAGACCTTTATTTCTAATTCTCACTGTTATTAGTGTGACTTGTCAGTTGTACCAATAATAACAATAACTTCAACAGTGCCTTCTCTGAATGCCTCAAAATTAAATCTGGAACTGTGAACATTAACTTGCACCTCATCTCCACACACCTGTGCATTCATATGTGAGTCATCCGGAAGTCCATTCATTCCTCCTTAATCACGATACTGCAAACTACCCGTTTTTTTCCTCCTCCAGTATTCACTTTGAGTCCACTGAAAAAAGTGTGCCAGAAAGTTGTATAAACAATGTAGCAAACAGGCTAAAAAAAATAGTCTGACAACACATTCACACCCAAAAGCTCAATCCAGCCCAACAAAATTTTGAAAAGAGTATAGTTGTTAAAATCAACTGATATGATCAAATAATTTTCCGTCTTTGGTATACATGCTGTAATAAATTGCATATTTTTATTTGTTTCTTTTTTTTACTTTCCTCCCTCACTTCCTGCCCTCCCTGTTTTGGGAGCCGGCCGCAGTTTGTTTGAGTCAACTCCACTCCTGGCCATATATAGAGGCCCGGCTTTTATCTGAATCCTAGTTTTTATTTGAGGACATATAGTACGTCTTTAGTAAATCACCACAAAGGGAAAAAAACAACGTTTATCATCTTGGCAAATTGTTGGATGTCTGTCTAATGGTCTGTGTACGTTATTGTGTCTGTTATTATTTTTATATTACATCTGTGCATGCATGTTCAAGTTTGTCAGGATGAGAGCATCTAAAACATGCAGAAATAGGCATTAAAGCTTTACTGGTATGTTGTTAATAATTAGAGAAGGGCTGAGTTTGAAGAGTGAGGCTCACAAATGTATTTACCAGAGTACTGAATGATGAAATCACAGACAGTTTCTAATTCATTTTAATGGTACATGATGAAGAACTGCTCGCATGTAAACTAATCTAAGTGTTTGGAAAATCTAACATAAATTAGTTAATGAGGTGCTTGGTATTAACCAATAGGCTGGGCTTATTGAAGTTTATATAACAGCAGATACTGCTTTCTCTCACGTCACACTTTGTACGGGAAAAGCCTAAAAACTACACCACCATCCAAACATTTAAAATACATTAGAGGACCACTCATATGACTGCATCTTGTGTACCGCTTTTGGCATGTAGAGAAATCTTTAAAGGAATTGTAACCTACATCATGACTAACTGGAGGAGGGTTTTGTGAAAAGTCAAACAGTTGAACAGCGTAGTTGTGTTTTGCACTTTCGGCCCTTCAGAAAGTCACACTGGCCTGATGTACATTTATTTATTTCAAAAGGTTTCACTGTTGTTTTAATGCACTTGTACTCCCGTAAAGAATTAATACTATAGCACATAATTCTTTAGTTTATAGACCTTCATCTCTTAACTGTTTCCCAAAGGGCATTTTTTTCGGCTTCTGTATTTTCCCTTCCTTCTTTTTCCCCCAACTCGTTGGTTTCAAGAGTTCCGCATTAATCCTGTTCTTTACCCACTCAGAAAAGGGCCACAACTCAATCAGTCTCCTGTCCACGGGATCAGCAGCCTTTAAAAAATGACTCCAAACCTAGAGTTGACAGCCCAAAGATGGGAAAAGAGGAATTAATCTCACAGAAAGACCCAAAGTAAGAAAAATAAGGGGGTTGCTGCCAAATTGAAGGTTGTGGTACAGAAACAAGCAGTGTGTTTGGTGGATGTGGGGGCGGCTGGGGTGCTCTTACAAATTGTACACAAATTCAGCAGCTGAGTTGGCATGCACATGCACACACACACACATTTTCATGTATGGTATGTGTGAAAATGAGAGAAGGGAGCAGAGAACAATCCATATTATGGGTCCAATCTGTATTCCCCAGGGCTGCAGCTGTTGCAGGGCTTGGGAAGACTTTATGAAGTGTCATTAACATGTTATAACGCCGATCAGAGCTGGCCAAGGAAAACAGGGCCACTGCATTTGGTTGTTAATTTTGTATAACAGGCCAGACTGTTTGGATGCCTTGACTGGCTACGGGAGTTGGATTTGTTTCAAGGTCATCAAACAACTGTTGAGAAAAGATGAGGTAAAATAGTGAGAAGGCACGTGAAGGAGGGAGAGAAGAGAAAGAGAGGAGAGTTGATTCGTGGCAGTGGTCCACATTGATGCTCTTACGGCGAGTGTCGATGTGCAAACTGTATTGGAATTGGATGGAGAACAGAGGGAAGGAAGAAAAAAAGAACATAAAACGAGAAAAACATAGATTGTAAAGGGCCATGAGTCTCAGGGCTTTGGAGGACAACACCTCTCTGAGTATATCCATTGTGAGTCAGAAACGTAACCAAATTCACCACATCATAACATACAGCGTGTCTTGTTCTTTTTCATTGCTCTGATTATTGATAATATTCATCCTGTTAGAAGGTTGCATGTACAAAGTGATGTCCATTTGATTCACTGTCCTGAAAAATACACATTAGCATGCCTTGCACTTGTCGCATCCTAAATCCGTGACTGTAATTTAAATGGCTCAAGTCTGATGCCGTGTCATTTAGCTTGTGCTGGAGAATATTTGATAAGGCTACATCATTACAAGCCCCCCCACCTATCTATGTATCTATTTGGATAAATGAGCAATGGCTTTAGTTTGAGACAGAGAGCCGAGCTGTCATTAGTCTGTCTCCAAATACACCCACCGGCTCTAATGATGCAGAAACTTGCCTGGCTATGCAGGAGCATGAGCTGTTTGAAGACCAAGAAAAAAAAGAAATAAAAAGATTTGAAGAAAATTGGGCGTAGCAATGTGTATGTCTTAAGGTGGAGACAGTGTTTCATAGTGGCGAGATAGAGGAGAATGATGGGATCTTTTTTGGAGGGTGGCGATGTGTGTTCGTGTGGTTGTGTTTTACTGGGCTGAGTTTTTAACGCACAACTCGGAATCTGTCAACCGCTCTTTGATGTCCTGCTTCTTCTGCAGCCTTTGAGGGGACTCAGGGAATCATTAAGCAATGAGTCACGTGTAGAAAGATGACTGGACCCCTGATGCTTTTTTTCCATCATCGATAAAAATGACTCTGCCTCTCCTGTATCCGGCAACTTCACTCAACTTTAATTGATTTTTTGTCCATAAATAACCTACCTACGATTAGCCAAATTATTCTTTAAACATGGTTAAGAAATCTATCCTTGCCCTCTCTTTTTTCAGAGCTGCTTCATCGCGACAAAGTCTGCAGTGTGTCCTATAATGACAAGTATGTAAGTGATATGAGTCTAATAGGTGGAAAGCTAATATATGCCTGTCACCAGAGAAGAAGGGCATGAGCATTCCAGAGTGCACCGCATTCTGAATTTGAACTAGGAAGAGGACATTTAATATTCTTTTTGATTGCATATCCAGCTGCATTTAACCCACAGAGGGATTTTGCTTTTAACTGAATATGCTGTACACAAGCACTTTGCAGTTTAACAAATATTTTTCCCATGGCAATGTCTCAGCCCACCGTAGGTTTAGTACTTAATCCTTCCCAACAAATCCAACTACTAGATCTACCCAGAGGTGGGAAGGGAGCTGCCATTTCTACAAAGAGAGTTATTGACATTATTAAGCTATCTGTTTACAGGAGAAAAAGCATTTTGTGTCATAAAGAAATGTATGCTATCAATCCCTATAAATCCTTTGTAGGCTATAACTTAGCTTTAAATGATTAAAGTGACCTTGCTCTGGAAGGCTGGGTGGGCAGGTTTTACTAATGTAGCTAGGAATACTTTGGGGAATACTAATGTTAGTTGAAGCAACATCTCAGGCCTGCTTGCAGCAGTTCTTACCCCAGGTCTCCTTTTGAAAAAGCCTGTCTTCTCATCTTTGGCTCTGTTCTGAAAACTCATTAGGACCAGAGATCAAAGAGTGGGGCAGCGGGCCTGTGAACTGGACACTGTGGGCTATTTCCATCTATTTATCACTCATACGGCTATTTTGACTCTCAAAGTGATCTGAATCCAAAACACACCACAGCTTTCCTCTGTAATCATGCCATTTTGGTGACGTGTATCAGCAGCCTTGCACCAAGAGTTCTCCATACTGTGAGTGCCAGCAGAATTGAAAAGCTTACCTACAGGTTTGAATAACAATAAGCTTTAACCGCTGTGCTATTTGGAAAAGTATCATACAGTTAGAAAGACTTAAATTATTTTGTGTGTGTGAGTGTGTGTGAAAATTCTAGTTTGAAAGATAGCTATTGGTGAAATGGTCTGCAAGCAATAGCACTTGCAAAATGTTACAGGTCCATTGTCTCTATACTGTGAGTCTGACCCATTCCTTGAATGAGAACATGTGCTGATATTTTTCACCTCTGACAGGTATGTTTTATGCATGAAAAACAAACTTAGATTTAGCGAGAGACCAGGGTTTGGTTTAAAGTAAAGAAACGTTGCTATTACGGTTAAAGTGATACACTAAGATTTTATTTATAGTGATTGTTAAGAAAACAAACAAACATTGACATCAGGAAGGAAGTGTCCATCCACCTTGATGCCCTCCCTCTGTACAGTCGGTAGCTCCTCAACTCGTTTAACGCACCTGTTTTTACCCATTTCATTTCTATTTATGACCACTAGAGGGTGCACTGAAAAAAAAACAGAATTAAAGGTCTTAATAAGCTTCTTAATGATAAGTATATCTAACCTTTAAGGCATACTCCTTAAGGAGTAGATATACTGTATATAATTAATTTAACAGCAATCAGCTTTTTACCATTTAAATACAGTATATTGCAGAATAATGTCATTTTTGATTTAGATTTGTTTTGTAATGTGGGCTTCTCCACTCTGTGTTACAACATTTAATCTGGTCCAGATATTCCTCCATGGAATAAAGAAAGAGAGATAAGGATAGAGTCAACTTTTATCTGGCTTTTCTGAGATTGAGAGAGCAACAAACAACAGTGGATTTATAAGGCTCTTTATCGTACCTTTCACATAAACTGTTGGTCATCTTGTCCCTCATTTATTTTTTTCTCATCTTGTGTATCTGAATGTCTAGGTTCATTAGACTGATGCCCAATTAGATTGTGAAACTTCATTATGCATTTGTGACAATAAGACTGCACTGTTTGGCTGGCATTTGAGGAAAGTCAAACAGAAAGCTCTACAGTCCCTGAGGGATCCAGCAGTTAAGATGCGCTCTGTATACTTTGATATGAATGTATCTGTTTTGATTCAGTTTGATGATCTTTGGTTCATGCGATTCTCCCCTTTCATTTCCTTGATTTTATTTGTGTCTGTACCCACCCAAAAACATATTTTTGTTTTCTGGGTTTGAATGTCCCAGTAAATATAAATCAGAGAGGGACAGGGAAAAACAGAAGTGTAATGTTCTTATAGGTTAAACATAATAGTATTAATTTCAAAGGAAACTTAAGTGCCAGATATTAGGCATACATAGTATAAGCATACATAGAAAGATTAAACATATATTAGTGCAAGCAAGGGTACAACAAGGCGAGCTAAATTGGGAAATTTGCAGATAGATTTAATTCCAAAATTTGAGGTAGAATGGGCCAAGAAATCCCCACTCAGGGACTCAGGATCAAGCATTCAAAATCATGGATCCAAACACAGTAAACATTTCAACATTTGTGTATTTCATGTTAATAGTTAAATAAGCAGAAGATGAACTGATTTGCAAAAGAGATAAACATAGAGATTTTTTTGTTTTGTTTTCAATCTTGTTTATAGAGCAGAAAAGGAAATGAGCGCCGTGCAAAAAGTTTAAGCACTCCTAGAGATCTGAGCCCTAAATATTTGCAAAAGTATCAGATCTTAATAAGTTTGTCATGTCACAGCTTGTTCAAAATTTTTCTATAAATAACTGATGTCCACAAAGCAGAAGAAGAAAGAAACTATATTAGGACAGCAAAACATTTTTAAGTGGCCATTTATTCAGTTCTCACTTTAATGGAGAAACAGCAGATAGGATCAGTGTATGTCAAGCTGAAGACAGAAGCACAAAGAAAACCCTAAGAGAAAGCTACTTGTATAATTGTCAGAAAACCTGATCGAAACCCTGTTTACTGAATAAGATCTTCAGGGAAATTTTTCGACTCTGGAGTGTTGCTGCAAACACTTGATCACAAACAACATCGATCTTCACTCCTGTTCTCACAAAAACGTTTGAGTCCTGTGTATAGAAGAAAGAAACTAAAAAAATAACTGGTTGATTAAATCAATAAGCAATGGTATGTGTGAAAGAAGAAAAAGGTGCAGAATTGAAATGAAACAACGTCTCTTCAACTGTTGAGTGCATGGATGAATTACTCATTGGGCTTGAGCTGTAGCCAGTAGCATGGGGAACATTTCACTCATCTATTCATCCCACTGAGAAATTGATTAATTCAAATTAAAGCAAATTCTGAAAATAAACAACACACGTTATGTAAGAAAGCTTAAGATGAAAAGAAGAAATTCCATGATCCTCATCATAATCTTCAATGGACGACCTCAAGAAGAGCAAGCTGAAAAGGCCCCAACCCAAATATTATCAAATCCCTGTAAGTAGTCCTTTTTTTTTATTTCAAACTCTAAAAGATCATGTCCCAGAACTGTGCTTGCTCAATTTAGGCTATGTTTACATTTCAAGTTGTTGAATTCCAATTCAGTCTAGATCAGATGTAATGGTTCACTATCATAACTATAAGTGTCTTGCATCTGACTTTCATGTGCTTGCTGAAACAGCAGTTGAACTGATCTATGAAATCAGTTTAAGTTCCCTTTAATTCAGCTGCTTTCCATTTGCTCTCTACTTTCAACAGATTTAACACTATTTACCTCAACTTCAGATTAAATGCCAGGTGAGCAATGTGATGACTACGGATAACAAGGGCAGGTCTGACAAAGACTTCCTGTCCCTGTCTTTTCACCTGCGAACAGTAAACACACATGACCTTAAACATATATTTATTCACCCTCGCAACAGTGAATGACCTCAGACAGCCCATAGCAGGTGATGAGCAGAACAAGTAGGCCATTTGCCTGCCTGCTTTTATAGCTGTTGAATGAGGCCACTGTAAATCCAAGTCAAACAATACTTTGAAGACGAGCGAGCTGTATCCTACATATAATGCAAGTCTTTTCTCCCTTAGCGCACACAGTGGTGAGCACAGGGACATGCAGTATTTATAATCTTTAATCCTTTCTGTTCCTTGGGCACATACTCTGCATTTAACACAGGCGAAGAGCAGAAGTGTGAGAAAAAAGCACAGAAGAGTCACCAGGGAGCTAGTTTATAATGGATCAGACATAAGGGAGTAGGTAACAGACAGCATCACATTACAGTGACCATTCTACACATACACATTATACATTACCAGCCTGCCCACCACATACTTACAGGTCCCCTCAATAGCACTTGCTCCTATCATTGGCAAGCATTTCTCTTTTTTTAGACTCTAACGAACTGTCAAAACACTACTGCCTTTGAAAGGCTTGTCTCAGTTTTCTCTCCCCTTACATTGTACCTGGCTTCTTTAAAACGTGACACTTCAACTACTGCTGTACTGTATACTTCAGAGAGACTGAAACTGAGTGGGAGAGAGAAAGAAGAATAAACAGGGCTACTATCTGTATGTCTGAATGTGTGCTTGTGTGCATCTGCCCTGCACTAAGCTGCAGGAGAGTGCAGTGTTTCACTATAGGGATTGTTTTTGCCAATTAAACAGGCAGTAATGTTCATCACAAAGCCTGAGCTGAGGTGCAGGGGATCCAGGGTTCCAGGTTGCAAAGCGAGGTTCCTCCGTCAACATCAAAAAAGTAGATTGCAGTACATTGGAGCTAAAGCAACTTGAACAACCCTATGGATGTCATTGGAGCTCAAAAGATGTAGCTTCCTTCGTTAAATCAGCTCTTGGAAAGTTGTCAGCACAGCTCTGCCAGAACTGCTTCTCCTCGTCTTGTTGTCTGTTAAGTTGTCTCTTTTCTCTTTACCTCGATGTTATGTGTTTGCTGACTGACTGTGGCAAAGATAATGAGGAGGATGTTCTTTCTTTTTGTCCCCGTGTCCATGTCCTCCTTTTTGAAATGTAACACATATTCATACTTCTGAGGATTACTGTTCAGAATGTTTGTGTTGCGTATGTGTCTTATGCAAGAATGTGTGCACAGGGGTGTTTGGCGAAGGGTGAGCAAAAAACACATCCTTTTAAGGACCTCATTAAAGGATTTTTCCAGTAATTGGTGGCAGAAGACACATTAATTTCTCTTGTTTACCTCCATCAGTGGGTTATTCTTTCATTGTTGTTTGATAGTCTGCCTGTTCGTCAGTTAGCAAAATAGTGTAAAACCTCCAAGGCCAATATGAATAAGAATTGGTGAAGAAGTGAAACACGGGCAAAGGAAGAACCCATCAAGCCAATCAAGCCTTCATCTTTTCTTAAACAAAAATTGAAAAAAAAAAACGTGCCAAATTTTTCTGTCATGCTCGATGGGCATTTACTTTGTCTGTCTGCCATTTTGTCGTTGGGGCATGTTGTGTACTACGAAACTGTTTCTCCGAAAAAAGTAGTCTCTTGTGGCTGGAATTAAGGCTGATGAGAGCAGTGAGACTGAACCTAAACATTAAAACTGAGTGCATTAAATCAAAACAGTTTTACAGAGTTGAAAAATTCTGAAAATCCAAATAAAGTTAGTGTATGTGTCTGGTTCAAATTTTCTTTTTGATTTTATTTGTCCTTTATTTAGCCAGGAGGCTCCCATCAGGGCTCTCAGGTTTTGAATGCAGACAAGAGTGAAATTTATATTATAATTTTTTAGAAATACAATATAATGTGTGTGAGAAATACAATGTGTGGCGGGAGTGCGTGACAAAAGACGCTCAATGACTGTCACGCTCAATGTGTGAGACTTGAGAGCCCTGGTCCCATTGAGATGCACTGCCAAAATTGTTTAGATGTGTATTATGGGTATAAACTAATCCTGCAATAATCCTGCCTGCTAATTAAAGGGAACATATTATGGCTACATGATATGTCCATAGAATTTGGTTGACTTTGTTGTATCTGCATGGTGAGAGGGCTAAACAAAATCCAGCCTCCTCTCAGAATAACATTAAGTATCTCTGTGACCATAAGTCCAAGGTACGTCAGTTTAGTACTGATGAAAAAGTTCTCGCTTAGCTAGATATCATGGTACTTAAAACAGTTTTGTGTCAGGTTTCTCAGCAGAGTTATTTATTGACATTTCCAGATTGTAGAAAGAAAACTCAGTTTTGCATGTTAATCTGTTTAAACCCTAATACACCAGGGTTATTCACTCTTGTGAAACAGGGGGGAAGTGTGCCGCCACACACAGGTAAACCTTTGTTAGTGGCAGATACTGTGGGGAAATCTTTGTAATTTGGTTTTCCTCTGCCTGAGGATGATGGGGTGGTGACTCCTGATGATGTCATGCTGCAAGGCCAAGGCAAAGTGCTTGTGTTTATTCAATGATGTTCCAACTCGTTCTCACTTGTTGGAGCGTGACACTGATGTGGGGGATGCTCAACCAATTCCCCAGCATTTCTACAGGGTTTCGGAGGAAAAAAGTTGATGGAAAGTTAAATAAAATATATGCTTGACAAAGGTATAGCTGGACTATTATGTTCTAGTGGGGCCTTTCGCTGTTTGTTAGTGGATAAAGCAGACAAAACTCCAAAGTTTTGCACAGATTACTGTAAGGTAAATTCAGTAACAAAACCAGATCTGCAGATCTGTGTCAGATTTGGCAAGTGCCACTGTCTCAAAGAGCAAAAGGGGTCTTGGCTTTTCTAACACCTTTATGGTTTTTATTCATATTTAGGGATGAGCTTTGAGCTATGTAATATCCCTGCAACCTTTCAGCGTCTCGTATCCGGGCTTGAAGGCTGTGCTGTGTACCTTGATGGCATGGTGGTCCACAGTCATACCTGGGAAGATCATCTTGACCGTATCAAGAAGCTGTTTGGTCGCCTACCTGGGGATGATGGTGGGACAAGGACAGGTACGGACTGTGCGAGCAAAAGTTGCTGCCATTGAGCAGTTTCCAGTGCCTGCAACAAAGAAGCTGAGTGGAGCTGATGCGTTTTCTGGCTCTCATTGGTTATTAACGCACTTTTTGACGGCCTGCCACCAGGCGTCTTCTTGAGTTGCTTTGCACGTGCTCTCAAGGTGAGTAGTGGTATGAGCTTCACCTGGGCCCGGTGTGCTGTGGCCCTGTAAGATCTTCACCAGCCTGCAGTCTGAGGTCTCTCTGGGTAGACTGGCAGATTGTTTCTGATAGGTTAGGCATACTGTTTTGTGTTGCATGCCACATACATTTCCATGCATCCATTCATGCCTTACACCATACTGACATTTACACGTTACTGTTGCCTTTATAAATAAACTATACTTTTTCTAAGATTCCCACTCATGCTTATGTATGTATATATGTATGTACAACTTGCCTATCTATGTACTTATGTATGTATTTATTTACTATTAACCTATCTATATGTGTATATAGGGCCGCTGACAGGTTTGGCTGGGCCCGGGACAAAATTCTCTGAATGGGCCCCCCCCCCAGCAACCCACCCACACCCACCTCTACTTTCCCAGTCTCTCATTTATTGCGGATAAACCAAAAGGATTATTTACCACTTTGCCTGGATATGGACTGAGTGGAGTTATGGCTTTCAAAATCCTACCACAATAAAACTCACGCTATTTTATTCATTTAGAGCTCATAAACTGCACATTTCATCAACCATTTTTCACTTGACCAAGGGAATCATGTGAAGGGTACTTTTGTTTATCGCCAGACCCGCGTGTATGTCCGCTGAACTTTCTGAGAATGTTCGGGGAACAAGGCGGAGCCCATTCATCTGGCGAGTGTCAAGTTAAATCAGTCTAAACGAAAGTTACAGGCTACCCCAAAACGTCACGTTTATAACCCATTCGTTACATTCAACTCTATCTAAATGGCAATTTCACACGTTGCCATGTCTATACTGGCTTATTTTAAACAAAATAAGGTTAAACCAGAGCCGCGTTACACTGGCTGTCATTCAGCTGACCGGGGATGATTCTCAAATCAATTCAGCCTGATTGGCGTGCGTGCCTGAAACATTTGGACATATTTGCGGACTTAAGGGCAGATTATAGTTCTGCGTCTATCGTCTTGACGTGTTGCTTTGCTCTGGTCGCGAACCACTTTTCATGTTATGATTCTGCAACCTCGGTCTGGAATTTCTAGGTACGCACAGCAGTTTCCCCTCGCGAGAATTTCGGTGGGCGGTGACGAGAACTTCAGCGGCGCCGGCGGAAGTGTTTATCTTTCAAAAAAAAAAAAGTGTATGCAAGATATGGATCTGGAGTTGCTTGACATCGAAGAAGAACAGCTTATTTTATTGGAGTTGGCGAAAATGCAAAGGAGGAAGCCACACAGACAACCGGAAATTCACACCGAGGACCAATCACAGCCGCTTTTGTCTGCGCACTTCCGTTGGTGGTCTGCATGCGTCTGTCGCGTAGTCAGGATTTTTCTGAGGTGCACGAGGACGCGCGCAGAGCCTCTGCGTGGGGGAGTGGTCAAGATTTTGACGCTCGCAGAGGCTCTGCGTCCGAGCGTCAGAGGCTTTGCGTCTGAAGCATAAATCAGCCTTTATGCGCATATTTTTTTTTTTTTGGGACCCCCCCAATTCCTGGGCCCGGGACAAAATACCCGTTTGTCCCCCCCTATCGGCGGCCCTGTGTGCATATATGTATGTATGTCTGTGCTATTTATCTATATATGTATGCACCATTGTCTATATATCTACATACATATATATGTATGAATGTATGTCGTCTTCTTTAACAAAAAACTCACAATATCATTAATATAAATGCAGGCAGAAAATGTACATACTAAAAATGACATTTCTCGGTTATTTATGCTGGATATCATAAAATAGTTGTCTTTCAGGAATCAATGACAGAGGGTGACACTTTGACCTCACAAGATCCCAAGTTTGATCTTCAGCCACTGCTGCATTCTGTGTTTGTTCTCCCTTTCTTCTCCCACAGACATACAATCAGGGGGATTAGAGATTGTAAATTTCCCACAGGAATGAATGGGGGGTGCGTGTGTGTTTATCTGTCAGTCTGTGTTAGCTCTGTGATAGACTGGCAACATGTCCAGGGCTTTCCCTGCCTTCTGCAGAGTGTGTTCTGGAGCCGTATCCCACTCGTCCCGGTTATTAGCTTTCAAAGCAAGATGCAAGGAAAGACTTTTTTCTTAATACAAAAAAGTTGTTTCTGAATAATTGTGTTAGGTGTTTGCCAGGGAGTATAAACTATAAGCTATAGATGCACGCACACAATTCTTTTTTGCATCTGTGTTTATAAGTAGTTACAGCTACATCAATATCGAGATCTTACAATGTGAAGCTTTTAAATCAGAGCCGCCATTTTGGTCAGACTTAAACTTGTGTTCTCTACCAATAATAACACAAGAGCCTGTGACTGTGGATTCTAGTTGAAAAATGTCCTATTTAAATATTCTAGCTTTAAAACTTCATGTTGTGTAGTCTGACTGTTATGAAAATATGATGAGTTAAGATATCAAATTAATATGGCATTTTCAGATCAAATATTAATCATGGGTTATAGGTTGAAATGATCCTTTTACTCCACCCACAAACTTCATCATCTTCTTCCATCCAAGTGTCTGTTAAGCAGCTTTAGCTTCAGGCTGCACTATCCTGCTTCAATTACTCACAGCCTTAATCACAGAGGTGATTAAATGCCTCCTCTGTGGATTGTAAGTTGAACTGTTATGCAGCTGAGCCACGTTGCAGGACTTTTCAGGCCAGGATTACGGTTACGTCCCCCAGTCAGGAGCTACCATGAGCGGAAGTGTGACACTCACAGACCAAACAGTCTCACTCTGCACCTAGTTCATATAATAACTGCTCATGTCAAAACTGGGTTGAACCAGTGTGAATAGACAGTGAATAAACAAACACTTTTAACACCTGCCAATTCAGCTGAACAGTACCGCAATCTCAAATGGCGTGATGAGCGTGTGAAGAGGCAGTTGGACAGTGGGTAGACTTTCCTGTGTTCAGCGTTAGATATTAAAAACAGGTGCCTTTGTAAATAACAAGAAATAAAAAAAAGCTAAATCCTAAAGAAGAAGTGCATGATGTGTGCAGAAGAAAATGTTAATTGTCACTTGGGCGATACCATCAAACACCCATTAAATGCCTCTGGCCTGCTGAGCAATACAAAGAAAAGGATGGACGTTGACATTCAGCCCTCTAAAGAGAAGAGTGGGAGGTGGAAAGGAAGCCAAGATGATAATCTAAAGAACTGTAATTGTTCTGTGTCACCACATCACAGGGTTGGTCTACACACTCGCGTGCTCTTTGTGCTTTCACACCCGGAGCCGTGAGCTCACCTCTCAGTCTGAGGGCGCCTGCGGTCCCCAAAGACTCCAGCAGCTAATGGAGGTGCAGGACAGTGAGTGGTCAAGCCTCACTGTGAACCCCTGCAGCTAGTCTCATTTCATGCTCTTTGCCCTCTTTACCCTTGCCTCGCAGTTAAATGTCAATCAGAAGCACTGGAAGGACTGGCGCAGAGGGATAGAGAGTCCCACCTCGAAGATGGGTCGGCCCGGTCATTTAAAAGCACCATGAAAAATGAAGAGAAAGGAGAGTTTGGGGACTGAGACCCTTAGTGTCAAAGTGATACAACGGAACCATCTTGAAAGGCAAGCAGCTCTCCAAAAGCCAGGATTTGCCGCCCTGTAGTGCTCTAAAGAGCAGCACAACAATAACTGTGTTAGCACATGAAAATTTCTGTGTATATATGTGTCCACAAAATGACAACATTTACAACTATTTATTTTTGTGTCTGTGTCTCTTTACTTTTCTTATACTAATTTCAGCCACTATATGTGAAGTTCACATGCATCGAAGGGTCCTAAATGTGGCAATGACTTAGCAAGTTTGACAACAGTTCAATTTGTATTTTTGTCAGCTGCCTTGTCAGCATGGTCAACTGGCCAAAAAAATAAATAAATCACCTTTCACAGATTTTTAAAAACGGGGGAGCTTTGACAGATTATCCCTGGAAAACGTGTTTTGATCTGTTGTCAAGTCACAAAAACAAGGAAAAAAATAGAAGAAAAACAAATGGATCGTAAAAAAAAATGCGTTACTCTTACCTTTCATGGCTTCTTTTCATGGAATTTGTAGACAGGAAAGAGGATGCAGCGCTGTGTGTTTTTCCATAGTAGTTTTCAGCAACCTCCCACACCTAAATTTGTCAACCAGCGTTGTTTTTGTTTGTGGCAGTAACAAAGTGATCTGTCCTCATGCAGCATTCAGTGGGTAATGACCTAGACATTTTGTCCTTCCTGTTCAAAATCTCTCTGTCTTAAGTCTCCCCTTTGCTAATCTTACTTGTATCTAACTTCTATATTGATACCTCTGGCTTCCCATCCTAATTCCAACTTGAAAAGCTCATTAGAAAAATCCCTCTACTGTATGTTGACAAAGGGGCCAAAGATAGAGGACCCCAATTGTTGTAAGGGTATCTTTCAGTCCTTCCCAGTTAAAATATTCAGGCCTTTAAGCCTCACTGATCCCATCCCTCTTTCTCTAACTCTCAGATGTGAGACAGACGAAGGGGCCTGACCGCTGGCCAAGGTTAACAGAGCCTTAAACTGTGTTTGAGCTCTGCATCACACGCCCACCACCACAGAGATCAAACACAGTTCTTCTCCCAGCGCTTACGGACAAGTCTCAGCTAACAAAACTGTCTTGCTTCTCCTTTCTTTACTATGTCTTCGGTGAACCACGTCTTGCCCACGGCAAACCTAATCAAACTCTAAGCCCAGTGTGAAACTTCTGATTGTGCCCCAGTGTGAATCTTCCCACATTAATTACCTGCTTTGATCCCAGATATCTGAGTGTGGAGATTGATTGATGTCCGCTTTCTATTTTGATCATCTGTTTCCATTTAGGATGATAGTTTTCACATAAGCAGCAGGATGATGTTGTTATATGATAACTTATTTTCTTACAACTTTACTTTAGGTTTTGTTCTAATCTAGTCCAAATTCCTTCAATCAGCTCAACTTTAACAAAGAATCTCATCATGAAAACAGCACTTTTATCACTGTGATGCCAGAATCTGTTACATTTGGCCAACTTTTCATTTTATATATATTGTTGGCACTCTTTTTATCTGCCTGTACATTGGTACAAATAAGCCTGGAGAGGCTGAAAGAAGCAATTCAAAAACTTATCAACAGTTCATGAGCACCACCCTGTGGGAGAATGTGGAATTATAATGTCTGTTTTGTACTCCACTATCAAACCAATAGATGGCAGCAAAGAGTGTAATTGCATGGCCAGGACACCTACTGTACAGGCAGTTTAATGGCACATAAATGTGATTAGCAGTCTTATGGACAGACTTTCAAAAACACTTATATAATCATTCTTTTCATCACAACTGATTAATAGCCAGCGATCGATTGTGATTTGGTCATTATTGACAGACTGAGTGACGCTTGTCATGTGATGCTAAGACACTTCAGAACCATCCTACTCTGATTTTGCTTCAGGGCTGTAGTGGCATACAAAGGTTTGGGTACCCCTCGTTAAAATTTCTGTTGCTGGGAATATTTTAGGAGAAGATGAACTGAAGTTCAAAGGGTATAAAGTTAAAAAAGAGTCATTCTTTTCCTCATTTTCCTCATTCGTCTATGATTCTGAATTTGTACAGTTTTGATTATACTTTTTGGACACCTCCAGAGATTTGAGCTGACACGATAACGTGGCTTGTTCCAAGTCACAGTTTGGAAAAGCCAGCTGATGTAAGTTTAAAAGACTCTGACCTCTCAAACCTTGTCTCAACAGTCAAAACACATTGGCCCCTCAAAACAGCTGCCTGTCACTATGAAGATTAAATGATGATAAAAGCAGAGGTCTGGAAGGCCAAGAAGATTTCCTTAAGATAGTTGTTTATATAATTGCCAGAAAGAAAAAGAAAAAGGCAAATCAAATCTCCTGTTTGACTGCAAAATGCAGTGTGTGGTTTCCCTGCACAAATGACTCTGGTAGAGTCAAAATTCTGTCATTCTCTCTACAAAGTTCAGCATCTGAAGTTTGCAAAAGATGTCTAAAGCAGCCTGAGCATTTTAGAGACAAATCCTGTGCACTGATAAATTTAACTTTGAATGCCTTGGACACAATGAACAGTGGAATGTTTGGAGAAAAAAGGTTGAGAATTTCATGAAAAGAACACTTTTTCCACTGTTAAACTTGGGGCTGGAAGTTTGTTCTTGGGGATTTTGTTGAAGCCAGTTGTATGGGGAACATTTTACTGCGAGAGGGAAGAAATCATTTGTTTGAATACCTGCATATTCTGGAAGCAAACGCAACGCTGCTTGCAAACATGCAACAGCTGAGAGGGAGGTGAGTGTTAAATCTTATGATCCTAAGCACCTAAAAATCTACAATGGAGAGCTGTAAACTTAAGGTTTTGCCCTAACCATCTTAAAAAAGACATCTGCATAAACCTCAAAAGAGCGGTGTATGCAAGATTCTCAAAGACTTGGAAGCCTTTTGAAGGATGACTGGGAGAAAATTTCTAAAATAAGAACAGAGAGACTTTTAGCTGGCATCAAAAAGCATTTAAAGGCTGTGATACTTGCAAGAATTGGTGCTCAAAAGTACTGACTATGCAGGATGTCCAAATGTTTCCTTATGGATCAATTCCCTATTTGTTATTTTCAAACTGTAAAAGATGAAGATCCTGACATCCTGAATGAATCCTGCTCCAAGTAGTAGGAAATCTTTTACTCAGGAAGCTTTTCGCTGTTTTTGACATTTTTACTTCAGCATACCACTGTATCCTGTCCTGACTCGTCTGCTGTTGCTTGGCAGTTCATTGTCTTCTGTCTGTGACTTTTATCACAGCCTCAGGGAAGGTATTCCACTCCTTCCACACCTTGCTCTGCACCACACACGCCCACACGCTGCTCACTAGCACACAAACAAAAAGCCCTTTGCACTTGTTATATGGGTGTGGTTTCTCCTGTGCAAGCAAGCTCAAAGAAGTCAGTGTAAATATGGATCTTTGACACTCGAAGCCTCAGTTTGATAAGTGATTAAAAAGCAGCTGATGGTCAGGTAAGCTGCGCAAGACATGGAAGAAGCATCCAACAATATATAACGAACTCCTTACCTCAGTATTATAATGCATGCCTCTGTTTTCAGGAGTGCATTGCAAGAGTGCAAGCTGACCCAGATCACTCAGAAAATTTAGATCATTCCGTCAGTTAGATCAATTATTCATAAAATGATGACACTGCATGCTTATTGGATATGCCAGAGACATAATCTAGTTGGTTGCCCCTTAATGGTTAGGATGAAGTGCAGCACTAAGTAGGCAAAAGACATAGTCAGCAGTTAACTGAAATCAGGGTTGAATCAGAAGTTGTCCTCCACCCCATCTTCTTCTTTACTCCTTCAATTTTCCTGGCACACAACTAAGTGGTGGTATGTGAAATGTACAGAGGAAAAAAGCTTTTAAAAATACCTTGCTATGTACATCTAATAAAACTTTCAGCCAACAGGGGACTCTGTGTTTCCATTTAAGTTGTAAGAGTCAAAGTAAAGTTAAAGTCAAACTAAGTGGCAAAGTCGAAATATTCTCAGATAGTTTTATTTGTATTATTTATATTTTTCATGCCTTTTGACAGGATTCAAGATCAACAAAGAAAAAATTACAAGACTATACTCAGTTCTGCTTTTAAATCCAGCAGCTCATGCATTGGCGTATATATCCTTTACAGATACAGTGTTACCATGAGTTTTTATGATAGTAAAGGCCAACCATCTCACCTGAAACACTGTTTATGCTAGAATTATGAAAATGGAAATGTTTCAATGGGACAAAACATTTACAGAAATGAAGGAGGAGCTCAATTTTATTCAGCAAATAGCTATATATAACGAGTTTGGTGATTGTTCGTGCCATTTCATCAAGATCTGGTGGTGCACCACCTTGACTTCCCAAGAAGAGACTGTACATACTGAGAAAATGAAACACCGAAATGTGTTGGAAATGGGTTTCATGCTGCCTTTTAAGCGTAACTTCCACTTTGAGAAAATACAGAGGCACAAAATAGCATTTATCGTGACCGGTGTAAGCAACAGGGGAGCTGTGAAGGAAATGAACCTGGCTCACACAAAACAGTATGAACCAAAACACCCCTGATACTGCGCTCCAGTTATCATCAGTCGGATTCAAGGAGACGCTTGTAGCAAGAACCAAGAAAATGACTGATTTAGTTCTGAGACATATTCTAAAAAATGTAATGACGCTTTAACTAAGGCAAATGTCAATGACTAAATCTGTTAAACCAGATTATGCCTTGACAATATGATTTTGACAGTGAATGAGAGCTCTTCCATGCTGAGATGCAGGCTATGGCAAGAATGCTTGCACATAATTATCATCTTAGTATTACCAAAAAAAACTGCATTTTTGTACTGGTCCAAATGGACTGCTGTTCCTGCATTTGCACTAACAAAGTTTGGTCCCATGGATACCATTCACAAGAAGCTGATAAACACTTTTTTTTTCTTTTTTCTTTTAATTGCAAACAAAAGTTATGGTTTCACGAGCAAAACTTTTGGAGCCACGTTTTCATCATTTTTACTGGCAGTTAATTTGATGGAAAAGTATACACAAAATTACTCAATTTTCACCACGTTTATTTATTTGTGTGAAAACAGTGTGTCACAACTCCGACCAGACACTGAACACGCCCATCCTCTTGTTGACGGATTGATATGGCTAATTCCTGACGCAGGGGGGCGCTGTTAAACCTAATGAGGAGGTTCTGCCCTAGTCTAGGTTCAAGGCATAAACGTGATAGTGTTGTGTGTGTGCGTGTGTGTGTGTGAATCCAGTGAAAATTACCCGGAGACGGACTGAGACAGTTTTTGACCGTACCAATGTGTGGGGCCTATAAATACACATTTACCCCAGCGGAATCGTCTCATGGACACAACAGTGTATCGAAAATGAGGGAATAAGCGGAGGAGACGCACGGCGAGGCTCGTCTGCAGCTACTGTTTTGTTGGACTGCGAGTGGGATCACAGCTGCTGGCTACGAAAATGTCGAGAAAAATAGAGAGCAAGCACGGTAAGTCCTGCCTGGCTAGACTCAGGCAGACTGCTCCACATTGGGATACTGTATAACGGTATTCCTCAGATGGGGCGCGGAGGGATAAAATGTGGGGGGTATGGACAGATACAATGACGATATGGGGCTCCGGATAACGCTGGATGAATGTGTCCAGTGTAAATGGTGGATTAATTGGGCCTCAAGGATTGCTCTTTTCTCGGCTACCCGGTTGAAATAAAGCGTCACTGTATAAGCTAGCTGGTATTAGCTAATTAAGTGGTGTGGGTATCACGGGCTCGCTAGGCTGGAAAATACAATATAAACGTGCTATCAATTTAAAAACTGACTTCACCGGCATTTCATTCTGTCCTGATTTCACTGGTCGTATATGTATTCTGCTTTGTTTGTGTGAAAGCAACGGCAACGTTTGGGAGCAAATCTCAGCTTTTCATTTGGAAGGAAACATCTCAATAAATCAGCGTACGGTTCCCGAAAATGTTCTCTGCCTCGGGAACCATCATTTGAGATGGGTTAATATGTGGAGCTAGCAACAGCTAAAGGTTAGCTTTTCAAAGCTAACGCTAGCTTCGCTCATACCTTGTACACTAGAGTTGTTCACGCCCAAGACCGCCGTGTGTATTTATGTTGTGTTGATTTTAGCATTGTGCACGTGGCATTTTTTCGTTGCTTTGAGGCTTGTTGTCTCTGCCTGCGCTGTTCATTTTCTATGCCACTGAAGGGCAAATAAAGCACTGCAAAGCACACAAAGTATGAGAGGAAACAGGGTGGTCTTGGGTATGCTTTTGGAAGGAAACTTTATACCCGCCAGCTACACTTGCATCCCATTCCACCAGCTGTCTGCCTGCCTCGCTTCACATACAGCCCTGCACGGTGTTGCGTGCAGTTAATGGACACACACCAACGCAGAGCACCCAGTAACAGGCGGGGAGGGAGTGTCATCCACCACCAACTCAGTCATTCCTCATTGGCGTAAAAGTTTCCGATTCCTTTCGTGTCTTGCAGACAGATGACTACATATGGTCACAGCTAAATGAAAACTCAGAGGCAGTATAGTTTTTGAAGATTCTGCCCCGGAGATGAGTTGAAAACTGGGAAAAAGGCAACTGTGATTTTGATATGAGCCCAATCCATCCCTCACCTCTTTCACCTATCCCTTTTTTGCCTCCCCAAGGCTTCCTGATATGCACATATTGACCCTAAAAACGTGTTGCCCAAGGATACACTGTGGCTTTAACACCTAATTCTCTGGCCCATCAGGTTCTGTGACCCGATTAGGACTTTAATCTGCCCTAAAACGTTTTAATCGTCCTTGTGTGTCTATTTAGTTACATTTCCAAACACGGTGGTGCTGCAGATTTATGTGTGTGATTTGTGGAATTTGGGTCCATGTCAGTTTATGTAACACCGGAAAAAATCAAATAAAAAACTGTAGGTGAAATCTTTGCTGGTAGATGGCCTCGACCATAAAAATGAAGCTATGTACTTATATTTGAAAATGATCACAATGACAGAAACATAATTAAGTAGCATTTTTAACGCATCTCTTGATGATGCATGTGAGAAGATACGATAATACATTTGTGCACTAGCTATCCCAAAAAATGTCCTATTTGGGTCACAAAATTTGGTGTTACACAGGCTGACAGGCGAGCAAGGGGCAAGACTGGGCATTCCTGGTAGCACTGAAAAAAGTGTCTGCAGCAGGCACGGCTTCAGTTTGAAATCCTTTCTCTAAGGGGAAAGGGGGAGAAAACATGGTAGGGCTGGAAGAAATAGATAGTTTTGGGGTCAGTTTGTGGAAACTTCACAAGAGGAGCCAGTTTCAGACCTTGACAGATGGACAAAACTTGTTCCTTGATGAGCAAAGTAAGGGAGGGTGGGAATTTGAAGAGAAGTAAACTTGTGAGTAGAGATTCCTCTGCATGGTTATCGTCATGGGTTAAGACACCGCCAAGATTTACCATGCAAACGGTTACCATAGCACACAGTTTGTTTGGGTCCATCAATGCATACATGGTCACCAAGCTCCAGCAGGAGAGTTATTGCCAGATTCACGAGCTGCATCAACATACTCCCTTATCACCATGGTTACAGGGTCCCAAAGGGACTGACTTTCCTCTCCAGGGAGGTGAACACCCGCAGCGTTACCTGTTGAGAGCTGCATCTGCTGCATGTTGTGTGGAGCTTAGTTGGGATGTCACCTTGCAAGTCAACTGGGTGGGTGATTTATCCCTTTTTAGCACTCAGCCCCATTCTCTGTATACTGCGCACCCACATGACTTCATCACTCAGGCAGCCCTAACTGTAATCTATAAACGCATTCAGTGTCTTGTGTTGTTGCCCAAAAACTAAGAGCAGCTGACAGGCAAACTCGAACCTCAATGCTTTCCTCTGGGGAAATGCATTGGGTGGAGTGAAGTACAAATTTGGGAGTGTGTTTTTATTTGTCAGTTAACATTTGGTATACTGTGTTGCTCTTGTTTAAATGTACTTTGGAGGATTACAGCATTGTTGGATTATGGAAAGAAAGACGGTGTGGGAGCTAGAACCTTAGGTTGCTTACCTTAGGAGCAGCCTGTGTTTTTACATGTACATAATGTATTAAATTACAATACATTTTGGTACCTCTGTCAGCACATTTGGCCTTTGGCAGGTGATAATTTTGGACTGAGTTTGTATTATGTGTGTATTCATTATGCCAGTTTTCCATTTCACGGCACAGTACAACCCGACTTCACTCAACTCGGTTCTCCACTTTGTTTTCTACTTCATGGTGTCCCCTGGTTGTGGGCGGGGTCAGCTGGTAATCATAGTGATGTATTTTGTGAAGCTGCAACACAACTTCACTTTGCGTGGCTGCGTGGAGTGATTTATTTATTTATTTCTATGAGTTTGCAACATGTTTTTAGTGCAGAGGACTTTAAATGTAGTCTATTATGTAAATATATAATAGTTCATAAATGTGTTCATGAATTCATTCGTTATTCACATAATATGTGATCTAAACATATGTATGAGATTTCGAGGATTTATGTTTTGCAATCCATCCCTACGTGATTATAAAATGGTGACGACAGGTTTCTTAAATGACTACAGAGAACAAGGAAGGGTCTCTGTTGTTACTGCAGTGTTTTTACATAACCGTACTTTACCATCTTAGCTCGCTTGGAGTCTTGGCTGAGGTGGTGATGAAAAAAGTCAGTTACGCTGTAGGTACCGATGATAGAAAAACGAAGCCGCGAAGAACTGTGTGGAGCTGTGCTAATCGATAAAATGAGAAAGCCACGTTAGCTCAGGAATCTTTGGTAGTTTCCTTCTTTCAGGCTTGTGGACTCTTCTCTGAATGGACGGTCAATGGTAGTAACCAACCACAGCGGAACTTATCCATCAGCTCCTTATTTTAGACCTCCCCCCTGCAGAGTGTGGGAGTGTGTGTCTGTGTTTGCCTCTGAAGGAGTTTAGCTGCGATGCAAAGAGTTTACTCTGAAGCATTCCTAGAGTTAACGCTGAAGTGTAAGTTATTTAGATGGCTTTGTGTTTGTGATGTGGTGACTGCAGTGCTTCAGACTTAAAATATCTTCTGGTGTGATGTACAGAAATGGCAAGCCCTGCATGCCTTAGTCACCAGAACTCTGAGCAAGAGCTAAAGTAGTTCTGATTACAAAAGGTTTCCCCAGACAATTTGGTCTACCCACATTGCTGATGAGTGATCCTACTGTTGCACAGGGCAAGCTATGAGTCCTGGTTTGACGTGCTGCAATTTTGAGGTTCGATGGGAGCAAGCATTTTACCCACCCTCTACCACAGAATGAGAGGCCTGCTGTTCTCGTATAGGTTTAGCTGTGTTGTAATTACATTTTTTGGGTGCTCTGTATGTGTATGGGAAAACAAAAAAGGGGGAGGGAGCAGAGCTCAGGGAAAGAAAGAAAGAGGGTGGAGCATTGAGAGGAATCAAGTCCCTGCTCAGAAAGAAAATAAGGTAGAGAAATGGATGGATTACACGCTTGGTAATGACCGTGCCGAGCAATCGATGAGAGGTGGAAGGCTGCGTCTGTGAAGGCAATCAGGCCTTCGTAACATGAATATTTTCAAGGCTGTTCCACTTTCAGCATCTTCAACAACATAATGCGAGGATCTATAGACGGCTGTTGAGATTGTTTTCAAAGATCTTTCATGTAATTCAATTCGAGAGCCATTTGCGTGTCATATTTATCTCTTAACTTCCGTCTGTGCGCAAGACTGTCATCTCCTCGGAGTTTTGAGATGATGCTTCATTTGAGTTCACCGTGTGTTGGCCTACATGCTAGAGAGCAGGTCATTTATGCCCGCAGGTGGCTCGCTCATTTCCTCATGACTGTTGAGTACTTTCCCATTCTAGACAACTTGAGGTTGGACCCTCTCCATGACCACTGATGACACGTTTCAATGCTTCATTTTTTTTTTTTTTTTTGCTTCATTTTACAAGCATGTTTATTTTTAGAGGCGATTGAGTTTTAAAAAGAAAACGCAGCTTTTCACTTCCTCTTAACTTTTGTCAGCGCTATTTGTGGATGTTTCCTCAGAATTGCTGTATAACGTGGCTGAGTCAGGTGTGAATGGTCATATGGACCAGTTATTTTATGACTAACTGTCAGCAGTTCCACTGAGAGATGGCTGTAAAAACACAAGCCTGACCAACAAAGCTCAGCATACAGTATAACCGTCGGTGTCACCTGGACTGATCACTGCGTGGACTCGGGCCTCTTGGATGGGGAATATAAGCTGGAGGAGTCAGGCGTCCTCAGAGGACACGGACTCCTCTTTGCAGGGAGATTTTGATGAGGACACAGGTAAAGACATCTGCATGCATTACTTCTGGTGCATGTATGTTAGACCGTAAGATCAGTGCTACACTTGCTGCTTTTTAAATTGATGCGATCTCAATCTTGGCACTGGAGAAACACGATGTTTTATGTAAAGTTGTTTATTTATAAGCTAAATTGTATTTTTAGATACAGTATAAATGACTTTCGATATTCTGCATTCGCTTCAGCAGGCATATATTGAAACGTAAATGAAGGGATAGGTTTGCTGGCTTTCAGCTAAAAATATGATCTTAGTTTCACTTGGATGGTTGCTGGTTACAGAGGATTCATATATGCATTTATGCGAAAAGAAATTGTGAAATGAATGCCCTCTTGCTTTGTTTTTGAGGGATGTGTGCTTTCTTTGTTAAGGCTGCTGTTGCCAGTTTGGGAGCTTTCATGTAAAATAGGCTCATTGGCAGAATGAAATGCAGGGGACATTCCTCGCTGTGCTTTTTGTGTCGTGTGGCTTTATGGAAAGTGCTCATTTGCTCTGCTGAAAGTTTGGGTGGACCCAGCTTGAGGAGGCTGCTCTACAGACCCAGAACCTCCCATTCCAGGCTGCTGCTTTGCCTTATCACCTCCAAAATTCGTAGACAAAAGCCACAGCTACTCTAATCCTAGCTCTTCAGGTGAGGATTTGCCAGTGCGCCTGGACGCCGTGTTCCTAATCCTGTTGCACAATGCAAAAAAAATGGCATTGGTTACACTGTTCTCCCTGCGTAGCTTCACCATGGTAGCTGAGGATGTTTGTTGACCCACACATTGGGGTTAAGACTGCTTGATTTATTCATGTTTATTGTGAGCTTGTGCTTCCCCCGTTATGCTGTGTGAAGTGATCCATCCTGGTGAGCTGGTTGCACATAGAGGCTCCTTAATTAAGGTAGCTGAGGATATCGTTGTATAATTACACAGCACAGAGTACTGTAAATGCCTTGTTTTGAAAACACACAGTCTGTGGTGCGCTCATCCCAATAAATCTGTTCATTTTAGCCCAGCAGAGTCAGTGTTTGTATGGTTTTGAGCCTCGTTTGTCTATCCCGATCAGCCCATTTGCTGTAGACACGATGGCCTTCGCAGGAATGTGAAGAGTTAGTATTTTGTTTCAAACGGATAACCAAAATTGTGCTCATGATAAGCAGTGTTAGTGAAGCATTAGATGAGCTGGTAATGCTGCTGGGACATTTCACTTTGTTTTACTGCAGAGGATTTACTGATTCCCTATATTGTATTTCTACAGAAAGTGATTCAGATATCCACAGAATTTTATGGGGCTCCTCCTTTTCCCTTGGTGGTCTTCTTCCTCAAATCTAATGAAATTTGGCCTGGAACATTTTTCATAATCTTACTGAAGTCAAACAAAAAGACAAATGGCATTAAAAGCGTTTCTCGTAAGCATTCATCTTCACACAAACCTTTAGAAAATGCAACCGATCTAAGGAGCCAATGTTCAAATTATTAAACATTCTTCAGTGTTTCTTTATCTTTTTGTATGCAGCCTAAAGGTTTGCTGCTTAGAATCACTTTGGCAAACCCAAGTCTCATACCAGCAGAACAGTCTGATACAGTATGAAAGTCAGTTACGCTAAAGGAAGTAAACTTTAACTTGGTTGTGTGCTGTCATATAGGGACACAGATTAACTGCTTTTATTGAATTGCTTTTATACCACCTGGTGGTATAGGTCGTTTGTAAATTAAGTGCGAGAAGTAAAAGTAGTTGGTCTGAGAACCAGAAGTGTAAGTCAAAATGTGGGTGTGATGCTTTCTTTCAGTTCTTGTTTCAGTGTGACTTTTGATTCTAGTCAGCTTGCTTAGATTTTGTTTTCTAGTGTTTTTTCTATGAGCATCTTGTTAGGGATGTTTGTTTTTTAATTCTCCTTGACACCAACGCCAGTTATTTGCAACACGTGGGTCTAAAGTTAGTAGGCATTGTCATTACACCCTACCCTTTGATACAGTGTAGTTTTGAATGGAGAAAGTTATCATAGGACTGATTTATTTATTTTAATTCACTTGCTGACTGTCTTGCATGCTTTACTCATACCGTCTTGGACAACACCAAGGATGAAAAAAAAAAAAAGTAATCGTCTTTTTAAACAGTCAAAGGTAAATGAGCAGCAGGGCGAGAGGCAGAAATGGTAAATTATATTGGTGGTGCTGAATGCAACGGTCCGAGGGGCAGAACACTTGGTGATTGAGTAAAAACGGTTTTGTCAGGTTATACCCGTGTGTGCTTGTTTCTAGTGCCAAATCATTGAGACTCCAAAGTGGCATGGCTGTAGTCAGGGAGCTGGCATACAATGAAGGGGATGACCCACAGTTGCTGCCAGTTTCCGATAGGAGTCTAAATTAGGAATGGAGGGAAGTTGACATTGCTAGGAAACAACTCACTGTTGTCAAGACAGATGTGGGTTTGTATTGATGTGTATGTGCGTTTGCTTGTTTTTTTTTTTGGTGCCCCTGCCCCTTCGTTTTGCAAGGAGACGGTGCCCCTTTTCCTGTGGTGATCGAGGAGTAGTGACCATCTAGCGCTTCAGCAGGTGTGTTTGGGGCTATTTAGATGGCTACTACAACTTAATCCTAATCGGAAAAGAGCACCTAACCTACCTGCCACAATGAATAATGGAGGGATGGGGCCATGGTGAGGAGTTGGGCCTTGATTTCTTTTTATCGTATCCAAACAAATAAATGATAAGCTTGCACACATGATGTTTACTTCGTCAGTGACTAACTCAGCTGCTAGACCCGTGGGCCGAGTGAGACTTTCTGTTTGATGGTGTCAGCTTTTGCTAACCCACTTCTTCTTGGATGCTTCTCATCATACAACCTGAAATGGTAACTATGTGTTTTAAAATGGCAACAAAACACTGTGGATGCATTGGATTCTTTGAAAATTGTATAATTCTTTGTAAATTAAATAGTTTCTCAAATCAGCGAACTTATGCCTGAGGAGACTTGATTCGGATCATCTTTTTATACACATTTACATGCCTCCTGAGATTAAGTATATTTATTTTGAAATTCTGAGCTGACAGCACGATAAAAGACACTCAGGTCATCTGAGTCATCTTAAAAGATTCACATTGTTGCTGGCAAAACCCCAAACCTTTCATTGTTCGTTTTATGAAGAGAAATTCCCGTTTGCTTCAGTTGTTTGAGGAGTTCTTGACAGTATCTTATGATGTTCAATCCCAGCTGGAAGTGAAACCACAAGAAGTAGATCGTGTATGCCATTTTGCAGTAAATTCATCGTCCAAAGTGGTTTTCTACAAAGTCTCTTTACAGTCCGTACCTCTATCTTTCCTGGTGGATTCCACTCATATATTCGCCGGTTTTTACCTCGTGACGTAGCTCGATTATCACGAGAGTTGCGATCACCAGAGAATCCATGTTGCCAGGCTTCAAGCAAGGCCTTTGTGGCCAGAGCACATTAGTTTGGACCAATTAGCATCTTATTGTATTGCAACAAATAGATTTTATACTAACATTAACGCAATAAATCGGGTCTCATGACCCTCTAGAAGTGTGCAGTGGTGTGTTTTTCAGACACTGCCCATTGCCTGTATTTTTTCTGTACTGTCTTGTTTTGCTGTGCTAAAGACCTTATTGGGTTGAGAGGCCACTCGTGGCGTACCAGTGTGTGGATTCCAAAAAAGTATACACAACAGCAGATTCATCGTTTTGCTCACATTCAGGATGATCATAAATTCAAAAACAGAAAAAAATGTATTTTTTTTACGTGTGACTGATTCTTCAGATTAAACATAATTTAAATCACTGCCTAACTACAAGTGGTTCTGCAAAGGCGAGTCTTGTGTTTATGACACATGCATCTGTCATCCAAGCAAATTTTTCTTTTCTTTTCTTTGGAAGCTGTGAAAATGCAAAGAATTTGACTTGCCGCAGTGCTGTTGAACCTCTGGATGTATTTTGTGGACTCTGGTTGTCAGTTCTATCCAAAGCAGTGTTTGTGCACAGAGTGTCAAGAGGATAACAAGTAGCCCACTGTACAGACAAGATCCGCTTTGTACAGCACTCTTAACATGAGGAGAGTGGTACCACTCCTCACTGCTTGAGGCCATTTACTGTTGCCTATGCTTCTGCCTTTCTGTATCTGTCTCTGTCTTGTACTCAGCAGTGAAGTGATTGGTTCTCTTGTGGCTGTTTGTCTGCATTTAGGATCAGTCTCCTATCTCAAGTGCTTTATAGTGCTTATTTTCATTGTGCTGTCTTGCCAGACAGCTGTCGTTCACTGAGAACTCCAAATTCATCTAGCAGTTCTTTGTTGTTGTATTTTTTACAGATACTGACAGGCTGGGTATTTATAGCCCTTTCTTGTTCTTTAGTCTATTGGTTTCACCCAGGGTGAACCTGCCAGCCGGTGTGCTCTCACACTATTGAAAGATTCAGTTCAGAAAGCAAGCTTTAAAGGGAATGGTGAAAAAGAAATTCAGCAAGCCATTGTAGCCAGAAGGTCACTCGAAGGATCAGGCTGCTTTAAGCTTGTTCGTGCGGTGTAGTTGTGTGGTGCAGGGATGTCCTTGCTCTCGTGTAGGTTTTGTCCTGCTAAATAAGCTACGTTGTTACATGGCGAGCTGCAGAGGCAGAGGTTCGGAGTCCAGGCTGCTCTGTACTGTGAAGAGGGAGCGGCTCAGTGATGGAGACAAGGGACAGGAAATCATACCAGTGGCTTCGACGTCAGTAGGGAAGGAACAGGAGGGGTACCCAGGGTGGTGTGTATATGTGTGTAGTGTGGTTTCCCGTTTTTAACACTTTGCATCATACAAGCTTACACCGCCCTCTAAATGTAATTTGTTTAATGTGTACCAGTTTTTGTTTTAGCCTTTTTAATTTCTCTGGACAGGAAAAAAAAAAAACTACATTTTCCTCCTTTTTTTTTTTTTTTACTCTGTTCATCATTTGGTTTTCAAAGTGTCAGAAAAGGAATCAATAAACTTATTGATTGATCAAAGCTCATTTAATCATTTTACATAATATTTGCATAGCGTAAAGCAATCCTTACATCTATCTGAAACCAATCTTTAAAAGTGAGACATAATGAATCGATGCTCTGTGCAAAATGAAAATGTCCTACCACAGCGGCTATGCACGAACATCTAAAAAGAAAACGTGTAGGAGCTTTCTGACCTCAAAACAACGAGTCAGCGGCATTAAGCATTTATTACAGTGAGTTCTGTTTGTTGTTATTAGTGCCATCAATGTCATGATTTTATGACTATCTACCGTGTTTAAAACACCTGTATCATGAAGTAATGAAGGAACTGTAATGAATGCATTCTGCTTAAAGGGAGTTCTGCTTTTGCACATGTTTTACAGCTCGCCAACATGCACAGAAGCAGAAGTGAGCTATGCATCTTGTTCATATATCACAAGTCGTATTGTCATTCCAATATTCAGCAATGATATTGCATGCTGGATGGTTTCCTAATATCATGCAAACTACCGATCTAGAAAAGATGCCGACTCTGGAAGGAGTGGAGTAGAGTGAGTGGGTCAAAAAGAGCAGTGTAATGTAATTATAATGTCTCTATAATTATGACCAAAGCATGTTGCATACATTTAATTTAGACTTCAGGAAATTGTGTTTTTAAAAAAATAAAAAGGAGGCGGGGTAATAGGAAATGTTGGCTTTAGTCTTAATCAAACATACTAATTTTTACCTCGACTAATTACAGCCAGCAGCTAGATTTTATAACATATAACCGGTGTGATACAATTTAAACTCTGAACCTTTCACTTTGTTATTTACTCAACCCCTATGCCACTTTGCGCCATTCTCGTGTGTGTGTGTTTTTCTGTTAAACAATTTGGGGCATCAAAAGCTTCTACATCATGTGCCACAGTCTATGTTCTATTTGTCATCAATGCTGTTGAAAGCTAGGCCTCAAGGGATCCCTCTCTGCAGTTTTTTTTTTTTTTTTTTAACTTGTGGTTGAATAGTTTAGAGAGACTCTTTGTATCCTCATTTGTTTCTGTTGCTGGATGTGGATGCCTGTGTGAACTCTTTTGAGAGTCCGTTGTACTCGGGGAAAATTGAGTCAACTAGACCTCAGGGCTCGTTGCATGGCTTTCAATACAACTCCAATGAAGAGCTGTGCCAAGGGCTTCCATGAACCAGCTGCATTAGCCTGTCCGGTGCCCATAATGAGATGTCGACCCATATTGAAACCATCTGATTTGTACTGCTGCTGCCAGAGAGTGAAGATTATTTGAACACACACAATGTAGAGGTCAGTCACAGCCCACAGCCAGCACAGTGAGATCCTACAGTCTGCATAACCAATTGCCTTTTTTTTTTTTTTTTTTAAATGCACAAATACAGTTTTGTGAAGCAGTGGCTATCAAAAGAAATAACGTAATTACAGCGGTAGAGCTAGCTTGAAGGTTGATTATGGCAAACGCACCACCAGAAGGAATGTGGCTAAATTATTTTGTGTTTCCCGAAATTCTCAAAGTGATGTGCATGTGTTTAAAGAATGTGGTTTTCCCTATCAGCACACAAACTGGAAAAGAGGAAACGTGTGGGTGGTGACAACAGAACCAGCGAGAATTAACCACAAGCCTGAGCCGCATCACTGATTGGAAGGCTCACAGAAGACTAAACACTGATCACAGAGAAGATAGTGCTGATTCTGGATAGGGAGAGCTTTGGAAGATGGAGTTTAGTTGGCTTCATACTTTAGCAGATGAGGCATTAAAACAAGAAACCACCCTCAGACACTACCCTCAGATTTAGAATGCACTCTGAATACAATGGGGTCATATCCCAGGTATATCTCAGAACTTAATTTTAGTATTATAAAAAATTAAAAGGGCCAAGTTGCTCAGTGAAATTCCATTTTCTAAGCCTTCATGCCATTAATTTGATATCCTGTTTGTGTTTGTGCTTCATTCAGAACATGGACAGTCCTCACACAACAAGCACATTCCTCTAAAACTAAATTACATGTAGCATGACAGCATTTAGCACAACTCATACCAACCCACTGCCCTCGACATCTACACAATATCCGCCACTTCTCATCTGAAGATGTGCAATTACAGAACTGTGTGTAGTTTGTTGTAATCTCTAATCTCAGTATCCTTGAGATCAGGAATGGTAGTTTATTTTTTTGCAGTGTTATAACTGTATCTCCTGATATTTGTGCCTTTTCTTCTGTCGTGGAGTTGTAGCATGTAAGACTGTGTGTAAATTATTCATGCAACTTCATTTCAGCCTGATATTTAATTGTGCGTCACTAGATTGTTGTATATATATTTCAGTGTGCCGTTGGAATACTGAATCATTTTCAATGGGTCATTAAACAGAAGCAAAAGCATTATTTTTTTTTTAAGTTATTTCAAAACAAGATGATAGAAATGAATACAAACAAGAATGCAAGGTGCGTCACCAAAAATTTTAGACTGGGTTTTATTTTTTTAAATGCTTTTACATGCTGCTTGTTTGACTTAGTTTCAGTTCGCCATGTGGCGATTGTGTAGAACCTGGCGAGGTGTTTGCTTAGATAACATTTGCATGTTGCACTATTTCTCTAATCATTTCCTAAAGTTACCCAATCCATAACTACAATTCCAAGTGACAAAACGGTGAGAGAGGGTGCACTTATCATTTTCTCTTTATCTCAAAGTGCCATCTTATGAGTCATAAAGGCAATCATCTCTTTTCACAAAGCAGGACTTTCCCTTTATGAATGTGTTTTTAGTCATCAGTCTACCATATCATGTCTGCTTAAATTTGAAAACAGATGGCAGGAAAACTCTGACGGAAAGAGGCCCCCGACTGGCCTGCTGTGCCTCCTGTCCTCTAGCTCACTTTCACGTCTTCGTGTTGCACACACTCTGAAAGCGGATGACCAAACGTCATCTCACCACGCAGTTATGGATCTGATTTGGTGTTTTGTAATATGGATCTGCGTTATAGATTGGCTTTGCTGTGAGGGCACGCTCTGTTAGTCATGGTTGACCAGGCCGTCTGTTCCCATGCAACCCAGCAAGCAGAGTGCCTCCATCACCACGCTGATATTTACTCCTGACCGGTGACCCATGGCTGGTGGTGCTGCTTTTCTTCACTGAAAAGTATGTTTGTTGAAGCTGTTGACGGTATGAAATACTGACATAGGTGAATTTTATAGCAACAGAGTTAAAGAAGTAAGAATGCATACGAAAAACTTTGAACTTTTGTTAAAGAAATAATAAAGTAAAAACACTGATATGGATAACTCATGGTTGCCAAATGTCGACACTAAAGTGAAACAGAAGAAATGACAACAGTGACGCATTAATTTAACTATAAACTAAGTCCCATTAGTCTTTCAGCTAGAAACTGGATACATTTTTCCGTGCATGTCCCAAACCAAAAGAATTGGCATTGATAATTGTCTTGTCCATGTAGAAACCATCTCTTTTCTCATTTGCTTATTTGTTAAGTGAAATACAATACATGGTAAGTGGACTGACCACTTAGCATCCTGTATGTCATTTACTTACTTGGTAAGTGGACTTGATAGCCTCAGTCTCTGTGTCTCGCTGTTGAAACTCTAGGAATGCTTCAGAGTGCCATACTCAAACGGCACAGCTGGAAAGCTGTATAACACACCGTTAGACTCCTGCCTTCATTACTTCTTAAATCAGCTGTTAACCCTGTTCCATACCAAGGCTTCCTCACTACTCTGCCATTCCTCTGCTGTCACTTGGTGTGCAACACACTGACACAGAGCATGAGTTTCCTGTAGAGCTGTGTGTAGGTAACCAGTCATATAATGAGGATTCCTATTGAATACTGAGCACGGCCAGCAGGAAGAAACCACTACAATGGAGAGAATAAATAATTCACTAAACTCTTAACTGTTTCCTGTTGAATTTCTCTCTTTCCTCTCCATTTTTCTCCCTGCTGGTTATCTCAAGCGCCTCAGGCTTGCAGTTCCCACTCTTGCACCACAGCAGGCCTTGCCTGTAGAGAAATGATAACTTGGCTCAGCTCCTCCGCGTTTGTCATTCTACTGTGTAGCAGACAGTTATTCACTCGCAGTGTTGTCATTTTTATAGCCCAATAAGGCCTCTTTGCAGGTGAAGTCACTTAGAAACAATGCACTGGCTGTTTGCACCACGGGGCTTCTCTCATTTTCATAAGTTCCGCTTCAATGTGGCAAGAATTGATGTTTTCTAAAAGTACAGTTCCATCAGTTATAACTGTTGAGTAAAGGAGCAATAAAATTAGTCTTCATTAATTTGTAAAAGAACAGTCTGCATATAGGAGAAAAACATTCCATTTATCTAATCCTTTAATAATTCATTTGAAGAAATACTCCCAGTGTGGCATTCTTTTTTTCTTTTTTTCTTTTTTTCTTTTTTTTTTTTCTTGGGACAAAATTAAAAGGAATTTTAACTCCCTTGTACACACGCTTTCAGATCTTTTTTTTTTTTTTTTTTCTTGCTTGCGTTCTTCCCCTCCACAACAGCTGGCACAATGACCTTTGGGCAAATCACGTCTGTAAACGCAGGGCTTGCACCCACTTTCACTGAGAAGAAGTTCAGCAGGAGGTGACAGCTGTGCGTGTAACCTGAAGCACAACCTCATCTGTTGTCCTTCCTCCCTGTTTGCATCCTGTTTTAAGGGGGCAGGTCTCACCAAGGGCCAACCAGCTGTCCTGTATAGATCCCACCTGAACTAAACAAGAACTCCATCAATCTGCCACTGCCCTGTCAGTGCTTCGGTCAGACTTGGACAAACACGTCACCACCACCACTACCAACAACTAGGGCACTGTTTGTTTGTTTAGTTGTTTTAAGGAAAACAAATCAGGGCAAATTGCACATGAAATGGGGACCAACCAGTTGTCCCATAAGTTTCCATGCCAGCTTGATATATCAATATTTAAGTTTTTTTTTTTTTTTTTTTTTTTTTTGGGGAGATGTTCAACATCATGATTGAGAATCTTTTTTAGCCTGGAAGGTCTGTTGTTTCAACTGTGACCGATCTGTGCCTTAGTAGGGAAACTCCAGAGTGGTTTTATTTCCAGGAAGGATAATATTTACCTGGAAAGCTGGGATCTACATTATCTTAAGGCAGCATAATTCGATGTGTAGATCTATTGACTTGGTAACAGGAGGTCTAAAATATATTTAATCAACCAAAGGTTTAGTGCATACACTTAACATTAAAGGTGTGTTTGTGCTAGAAGCATCCATACATTCACATCCTGTGTGTGTGTGTGTGTGTGTGTGTGTGTGTGTGTGTTTGTTTACTTATTGTGTTACAAAGTCTTCTGCTGAAAAGCTCCTGGGGACTCAATAACTCTCCCAGGCTTTGTTGAATAGTTGTTCTGGCTGGAGTGTTTGTTTTAAATGTCTCCCCAAGGCCTCTAGGAACTGGAAAATGTCCCAGCAGTTTAAATGTTCACTTGCTAAATCCCCCACTATTTACTCTTATCAATCAGATTTTAGCAGTCTCCATCATTTTTCTTTAACCCATCTGACTTCAGTTTTTGCTACTTGCATTAATTGCCAAAACATAACAACTGGGAGCTTTTGGTCTTTATAGTGCTTTATTACAATGGTATTCTGGGACTTTAATTGCAAAACTGTAAACTAATCACGCGGTAATGTGATTGTGGATTTGTTTTGTAACATGAGGCTCACTGAAGATATGAGTTCAGTTCTCCATAGCACTGGAGCAGTTTACAGCCAACTCTGTATTCAAATCTAACCACACTTTGTTGTTTGTCAACTCAGACACTGCTGCTGTATTGCACTCTTTTTCTGATATGACAGCCACGTGTAGGAATAAACAAGAATAGTCCCAAAAAGTCCCATATTAAGTGTCAGCTGTTATCTCAAATTCTCTTTATATGCGTCAGGTGGAAAAACAGAAATATTTTCTGAGTGTCAATGATTATTTTAGGAAGCACAGCAGTCTAACTGTCGAGTCCTAAACGGCTGAAAAACACGTCTTCACTGTGAGATTTCTTTCAGCCTTTTGCTCAGTCAGTGACTTCAGTATGAGACATTACAACCAATGACCTCACCAGCTCATAACTCTGGCAAGCAGCAGGCAGGAAGTAATGGAGAGCAGAAGGGATGGCTGGCTGCTCTATGGTGGAAGAGTGGAGGGTGGACATTGAGAGGCCTGCATGACTTTAACAGAGCACCTCCCTGTGCTCTGGGCTGTCGTTCTGCTTCTCGCTGACTTTCTTTCACACTTTTCCTTTCTGTCTGTTGCTGATGTAATGCTCATCTGTTCATCTGGTGTGCAGACTTAATGTGAAAAAAAAAATGTTGTTCACAAAACCGAACAGAGAAGGAGGCGGTATTGAAGTGAATGTGGATCATAGGATGCAGGGAACCAGCCTTATGTGCATGACAAACTGCTGAGCTGCAGGGACTGCAATGATGTCTTGGGGACTAGCTGTATCAATCATCGCGGTGACTCCTTTTTTTTTTTTTTTTTTCTCTCTTGTCGCTGCTTTTCGGCTCTGGCGCACGGCTGCAGCTGCAAACTCAGACATTGTCCATGCGGGAGTGTTTAAGCTGGAAATGAATGAAAGTGTCCAGTGAATTATGTCAGTCACAGTCCCTGTGCTTGTGCCAAGTAGAAAGGAGGCAATGAGGTTATAAACGGATATGAGATTATCTCAGGCCTAATTCATATGGAGGTTGTCACGCAATTCAAAATGATATTGATTGCCTACACATTGCCATAAAGCAGAAATCTTGCCACGACAGACGCCTGGCTTGCGGCAAAACCGGCTAACACAGGTCTTTTTAGCCTCGGGGTACAAAAAACGAAACAACTTGCACGTTAGACTCTATGCCATTCATATTGTCTCTGTGTGCACCATAGAAGCGAAACATCCCCTGTGGCTAAGCTACAGTGCATTGATCCAGACAGCTGTTGAGATGAGAAGGTTGTCCCTGTCCGCGGGGTCTTTACTGTGCCCAGTATGTCTCTCTGATAAACTCAAGCTTCTCTTTCCTCTGTCTTCTTTAATCCCGCCTGGCTGACTAGATGGGGCTTTGTTTCTATATTTTACTGTCAATGTCTCACAGTCTTAAAGTGGCACAACATGCAAAGACTACTGACGTGATTGGAGAACTAATGACATTTATTCTATATTCTGCAAATACATGTTACATTGGAGCTGATTTTTTTTTTTTTTTTTTTTTTTTTTCCATAAACGAAAGAAGCACACTTTTGTTGGAGCACGAGTGGCTTTCCAGTGTATGTGATTAACTAGGTCAGAAGCAATTTCAATGGAATGAGGTGTCATAGGATGCACTTCCAGTAACTCTGTTGTTTATTGAATCAGTTTAGCAAGCTAAGGAAGTTACTCATGCTTACAAAGCAGCCAGTGTTATTGTATTTTTACATGGCATTGAGATAAGATTTTTTTTATTTTCAAACGCAGCTTTAAACAAGAGCCTGAGAGGTCACACATCCCGCATCTCGTGCATTCGTTTTTGGAGGAGGCTCCACTGGAAGCGTTCTCATCAGCATTTTTAATGAGACACAGTCGTCCTTGGCTGCCTCAGCGATCTTTGGCTTTTGCTCGGGGCTAAGGGATGACGAGGATTAGGGCTGGAGAGAAAGAACCGTGGGGTGGATATGTGCGTGGCATGTTGATCGACGGTGCAGATGAAAATGCTGCCTGGCTGGAAGTTGGGTTTGTGGCATTTTCCTGCTGTCAATTGCTGTTCAGCATTTAGAGTTTTTACACTGATGGCCTTGGAATGTCAGATCCCGCCATCATCGAATTGAGGGGAGATTACAGCAAATAGAGGTGTAATTTTGTCACTGATAAAACCCTCGCTTCCTGCCGGCACACACTGCTTTTATTAGCATTTATCCCCTGATTCGTTTAGGTGTGGCAGTGGAGAAAGGGGACATAGAGGTGAAGGCAGACGATGAACGAGTGATCAGTTATCGTGGGATAAAACCAGCACTCCCTAAAGTGAACACATTGAATTGTTAAATTACTCGGATATTATGAAGATGCCCTCCATGCAGCACAATGAAGTCATTTTCATTTCAGCACCAACTATATGGTTTTATTATAGCCACACTTGTCTGCTCTGTCTTTCTCTCTCACGCACACACGTGTGTGAGCTGCTGGAAGAATCTGTCCAGCAGATGTATGATGAACAAAAAAAAAAAGATCATCAGATGAAATGCAGATGTTGCAAATACTTGATAGAAGCTCTGGTGTATTCCTGTTTTGCTCTGGTATCCACACTCGAGCTCCGTTTTAAAAGAGCACTGTTATTTTGATAGTGACATCAGTTCATCATTTAGCGAGTGCCATCTGTTTCTATCTAATTTCTACTCCCCTGAGAATCTTTACCCTGTAAACGTCCACTCAACTTTCTCTGTTTTCCTCCTGTCCATAGACTCCCAGCGGTCCCATCTGTCCACTTTCACCATGATACTGAAGGACAAGTTCCACTCTCCCAAAATCAAGAGGACTCCATCGAAGAAGGGAAAGCAGCTGCAGCCCGAGCCAGCAGCCAAAAGTACAGAGAAACCTGCTAACAAGGTGTGTGTGCAGTACATGTATGATGGGAAATCCTTCTCTTTCCCACCTATTCGGTGTGTTTGTTACCCTGTTTGTAAGACTATTGTTTTCCTGTCTAATCTTTGGTTCTCCCGTATTCCATTGTGCCTTGCAAGAGTTCACTGCTGGTTCCCACAGCCTCCCAGTCGCTGTGGAAGCTGGCTGCGCAGGTGCCTAAACCTACAATGAACTGAATTGAGCTGAGCTGAGCTGATTCCTGAAAGAACTCCTCTGCTCCGTTTTGATGTAATGAGTACGTTCCCCAGGAGCGTGGCTAAGAAAGACTAGAGAGGCTGAAAGGGCTCTCGGGGCTCTACAGAGATTGCTCCAGGCCAGATCGCTTGATAGGTGGTGCTTTGAACTGTGATCACACTATTTGAATATTCTATTTTTTTCTAAAGAAAGCAGACAATGGTGCAAATACTTGAAATGTTGTCCTGTAGTTTTCTTTTCACTAGGGTTAAATTTTCAATGTTAAAATGACAAAAATACTAAGAAGCTAAATTCACTTGTCCTATTTTTTACTTTTGCAGAAGGTTAGCAGGCTAGAGGAGCATGAGAAGGAGGTGGTCAGTGCCCTGCGCTACTTTAAGACAATCGTGGACAAAATGGTGGTGGAGAAGAAGGTGCTGGAGATGCTTCCAGGTTCTGCCAGCAAGGTGCTCGAAGCAATCCTGCCTCTGGTTCAGGTCGAGGCACGGATACAGCAGAGGTGAGTCATGAAATCTTGTAAGACTCTTAAGCAGACGATTTTGGTCAGAATCTGAAAGTCGTCATTCTTAGCTCTCAAAGGAATTTGTGCTTTTGTTTTTACAACTGAGCTTACAAGAAACTAGCTCTATGACTGCAATCCACTTCCTGCTACACTTGAAAACATTCATTGTGTTATCTGTTAAACCTTTGTAACTATTTATCTCTTGACGTCAGATATATCTGGCTGCATGGTGGGGCTTGCATGTTGTGGGCTTTCTCTTGCTGAGCAGATTGATTGATATGTTGAGACTGACGACATCTCTTACCTGAAGGCTTCGTGGACTTGACACTTTAAGGTTTACACATTACAATAATGTGCCATGTTATTAGGAATGTTACTTTTGAGGAACAGAGATTCATTTTTTGACTTCATTTCATTTGACTCCCTATAACGTTCAACGAAACCTCTCCTGTGAGAGTAACTTTAGCTGCAGTTTAGTTTGGATTTTCAGGACATGTTGGAACTTCTCTGTTGTTTTCTCTGTGCCTTTCCCCATCCATCAGAACAGATGAAGGTATAGAGTTCAGAGGTGACAGATTTTGTGTCTCCCAGCTCTGTGTTTAGAAGCAGTTGATGGATTGTTGCTGCAGCACTGAGAAGCTGCCATCTCTGAGGATTTGACCTCAGTCTCATGGAGTCCGATCCCTGTAGATGACGGCAGAAGTTTAGTGTTTTGCTCTAACCTTAGGCTACTTGTGTCGAGTTGGATATTACTGCTACAAGCTAGTTGTTTCACAATCCACCCAGATGTTTTGAGGCAAATTCACCAAGTCATAAAGTAAGCATTGTGTGGCAAAAATTGTTTGAATAAAGCCAAGTTACTTTTTATAGATGAAAACCCATCTGTTAGAAGAACTGTTCTCTGTTAGAGACCAGCTTTGTTGGATTGTTTGTGGTAATTTAAATGAATATTAGACCAGTAAGTAGGTTGGCAGTGAGTGCAACTCCATGCATTAATGTGAGTTGATTAAAGTGCTTTTATAAATAGATGGTGTATCAGTCTCTACAAACAACAAATACTAGTCATACTGGCATGACACTTAAAGATAACCACCTTATAAGAATGGCTGTATATCTACACAGCTTCAGGGTAACCTATAGCCTACATCTGTCCTTTCCTCAAATCCTTCTAATTACCATAGCTTCAGTTGTCTCCGACTCACTTCAGGGCTAAGCCCAGCAGAGACAGTGGAAGGATATTCCAGTGCTGTGAATCAGCTGCGACTTGTTGATACAGGCCTTTGCCACACCTTAGTGTTAGGTCTGAATGTACAATCCGCTACAGGGAGAAACAACACCCCACTTCCCTGTGTGGTTCTACATTCTCCTGTCAGCACTGCAAAGCTGACAGGAGAATTCCAACCCCCGAGCTTGTAGTGAGACTTTTCTACAGTTCCTCAACAAATTCCCCCAAAATATACCACTTAATAGATAGGTAGATGCATTGAAATGACCTATGTCTTGTTGTTTCTGTGATTTTTCTTACTTCCTGTCTTACATGTGCACGTCCACTTCCTTTCCTCCACACCCCACTGCTCTGTTAAATCTTTCTCCATTCTACACCTATGATTTCCACCCTTTCTCTTACACCATGTTCTTTTTTTGTCTCTACTGTACAACCACATTTCTTCTTCTTTCTCACTTTCCTTAATTAAACTTCTTTAATTCTCCCGACGTCTGTGCGCCACTCATACCATCTCCACTTTTCAACAGTTCGGCACTGTCCTCTTGCCATAGTAGAGTGTATCAGAGTCTGGCCAAGCTCATCCGCTGGGCAGACCAGGTGATGCTGGATGGCATCGACTTGGAGGACAAGGAAAATGTTGCATCTGTCACCGGTGTCATCAAAGCAGTGCTGGACGGAGTAAAGGTATGCCACATGCCGATTAAAGAGATGTTAACAGTGTTGGAAATGCCTTCCCGAGGTGTAGTCATAGAGTAGGCTAAAGCCGTTTGTGTTAACTGTCTGCGAGCAGGAATTGGTGAAGCTGACCATAGAAAAACAGGAGCAACCATCACCCACCACCCCCAACAAACCTGCACCACCTGTTACTACAGCAGAGAGGTGAGTACAAAGCATGGGCCGAAGGAATACAAATGGACACCGAGAGAAGTCGGTTCACTCAGACATTTATGTACCCAGCAGCGTGTCATCAGAGGTGCCGCTGATAGATCGAGAGCAGGAAGTCTCAGCTAAGACGGCTCCAGCAGCTTCTCCTGCAGAGGCCGCCCCTGAATTACCAGATGAGGATGTGGCCCCTCCCAAACCCCCCCTTCCTGAAGCCAAAATGGCAGAACTCAGGTTAGGATGACAAACACTACAGTTCTTGTTTTGAGAATATTTTTTTTTCTGTGAGTTGATAATGGACAGCTTTTTGCTGAAGCTTAGGTCAGCTTCACACCGGATCGGTGGCGTGTGCGTTGTGTGTGTTGTTTTCATTTTAGCTCCCATGTTAACAGATTATGGTCATGGACATCTCACCCATGGCTCCAACCACATTGCAGCTGTGTGTCTTATGCATGGTGCCTATTTTTCACACGCAAGGTAAACGTCGAGGAAATGGTTCTTACAAACCTACACTGCTGAAACATTTGTTGATCATGCTTCATATCAGCAACAATACTTCATTGTGGTTTCAGGGGCATAGTCATTGGAAATATAGCTCACCTGTTGTGATGATGATTGATGATGATAACATGATTTTCTTTTAGTTTTGCCTGTTATGTGTAACTGCACTTGCAACTGGCTACTCTGACGTTATTGTACAAGATGATTGTGTGGGCAAAACGCTGTGCCGGTGGCGTGAATACACACAGGCGGCTGCGACTCACACGCCGCACTGCTGGTGTGAAGCTAGCCTTACACTTTGGCTGATAAGTAGTCTAATCATGTCTCATTGTTGTGGGACATGAATTTAGTCATAGCAGCAGTTAGGTTTAACTTACCGTTAAAGCATTTTCTGTCACTGATAACAAGAAATAAAAATCTGTTAGTTAGGGATATGGATCAAGGATTTCCGCAGTCTTCTCTCATATTCACAGATCGACAAGTTGTTGGGTTTGAACATTTCAATGTTTAGTGTACTTTCCAATCTAATTTGAAATTCTTTGGCTCTTGCACAACTTCCACTCTTAAAGTTTCAAATCTGGATAAATTTGTTTGTTTGCTGCTCTGCCTTTTCCTTCCTTATTCTTTCTGCTGTTTCTCGATTTTATTTATTTATTCATTTATTTTTCATCCTTGGTCTCCCTTTGGATTCTGGGAGCAGAGCACAGTTGAGTGCTGACGCTGGCCAAAGGAGACCCTCTCAGAAAGAGAAGTACGTCAGCCCATAGGTTCATCCAGTTCCGTAATAACATCCCGCCCTCGAACCTCATAAAGCTTCTTGATTGGATGAAAGCTTTTGATTTGCATGGTTGCATTATCGTAAAGTTTGTGTCATCCTTGGTATTCCCTGAAGACCTCCTCATCCAATCAGAAGGCCGTCCAATGCATGAGAGTGTGTGACTGACCAATGAAGTGTCTTTTTGTTAGCCTCCATATCATGGTTGCTTATCTTTACTCGCATCTCCCCATTTGTATGTGATAATATCTCACCGAGAGAATGTAGGTTTGACAGACAGGGTAACTTCATGTCATAGCTGAGTGAGGCTAACATGAAACACCCTCAATTTCATCTCGCTGTTCCACAGGAGGGATGATAATGTGTGTGTTCATGTATCTATACATGAATTTCTATGTGCATACATGTCAGAAAGTGCGTTTTGTGTGCTTAACAGACTGTCCTTGTTGACTCTGTCCCTGAGACACAAGCATCCATCATTTCTGTTTTTTTTTTTTGGTTTTTTTTAATTCTACTGTTTGTGCTTATTTGTTGATAGTCCGCCACCAGCTCTTCCACCTAAGAAGCGCCAGTCGGCCCCTTCGCCGACACCAGTTGCAGTGGTTGCCCCAATGAGCCGTGGCTCCAGCTTGCCATGTAGCGACCACAGACAGGTGAAGGATTTACTCAATTATGCATTATGGCTTCCTTCGGGTTAGGTTTAAGACTATATCAACGTAATATACAGCAAATACGCCTGCTAATGAGAAGTGCACATTACGTCTTACTGTGTCTGCGCAGGAGTACGAGCAGGAGCTCCTTCAGAGGCGTTTCTCCGGGGGGAGTCATTCCTACGGTGGAGACTCCCCACGACTTTCTCCATGCAGTAGTATGGGGAAACTCAGCAAGTCTGAAGAACAGCTTTCTTCCATGGAGCAGGACAGTGGTCAGTGCTCTCGTAACACCAGCTGCGAGACACTTGGTAAGAATCCAAATTAAACTCTAGAGAATGGGTTTCAATGTCATTTTTATAGTTGAATCTTGTTTGCAGTCAAATTAATGATAACAACCTTTAGATAGACCCACAAAACTGAATTATGAATGTGAAACTTTCCTGCCTTTGACATGCTGTGATCAACTGATCTTGAATTTCTTTTATGCGGGCTTACTGTTGGTTTTGTTGAGATACAAAACCTCTCATTTGTGACATATTCGCTTGCAAAGAGAGATTGCCCAGAAACCAAATTTGAAAAGAATTATAGAATAAATGCAACTTAAAAAGTATCACTTGTTACCTCCTGTTGATTTAACCAACCTATAATGGAAAAGCCAGATTCTGTTTAGGTTATGAATATGAGGGCTTTGTAAATGTTTCCAACTCAATTTGTTGGTCAAAATGAATGATGGGAACTAAAATATTCAGTAAGGGATTTGAGCATATCAATTTTGTCGGATGTGTTTTTGCCAACGAAACATTTTCTATTTCACTTATAGTGAGGATGCTGATGTTAAAGCGTAGTTCTCAGCTAACAGTTGAGTGAATCATCGGGAATTTTAGCTAAATCTCGTCTTCACTTTTTCAGACAACACAGAGAATTACGACCCGGATTATGACTTCCTCCACCAGGACTTGTCTGTTGGGGATAACCTGCCTCCGGTACCCGTAGGAGGTTGCCTCAGCCCTCTGCCCGAGTCTCACAGCGAGTCCTCATCCCCTGTTCCTGGACAGCATCCCTCACATCCCCGCTTCAGTGCTCCTCCAACCCAGCAGCCAGAATACTGGACCCCTCAGCCTAATCATCCTAATCCCCTACAGTCCTCTCGCATCAGCGCTCCACCTGCCCTGCCACTGAAGAAGCGCCGCAGCACCCAAACGTCGTCCTTCCCTGATGCCGGGTCCAGGGTCCTGTATGAGCGCTACCCCTCCCAATATGACAACCTGTCAGAAGAAGAGCTTCACCCTACGCCACCATTCCCCCTTTTCACTCCCATCTCACCCATGCCTCAGACAAATGGGGGCGTGTTCGTTTCTCAATACATTGCTAGTGAGAATGCTGACGTCTCCGCCAGCCCACCGCCGCTGCCAGAAAAGAAAAGCAGAAACAGTAAGTGAGGGTAAAGGTGGGGTTGGTGATGTAATGAGGGAGGGGAAAAAGAAAAAAAGGGGTAACCTCTTTAAATTAGCTGGCACAGAGGCTACATGAAGCAAAAGGAAAGAACCAAGAGTAATGAAGGGAAGAGCAGAGGAAGGGATGAGGTTGATCTTAGGAAAGGAAAATGGGGACATGAGCTGCATTTTGTCATCGGCTTGTTGAAGCATAGCTTATGTCAAAGAAATATTCATTGTGAACAGAGGCAGGAAGTGAATGCTAGGCTGTGCCACAATGGGTCTGGCTCAAGGGGTACAGAGGGCAATATTTGGTCATTTCCTCACCCGCCTCCTACATCACTTCCCCACAAGCTACTGTATTATGTCATTCATACAGTCAGCCCTTCCTGCTTGTTGTTACACTTTTCACAGTGTATGACTTCAGTCATGTAGAATGTTAAACGGACAATGAGCGTAAAGTTATTTTAAACCGAAGTTCCATAAATTTTCCACATAAATGCTGCACACTAGTCATAGAACAACTCACTTTTGTGTCACTGTCGCTGCTCTTCTTGTGTCAGGAAGGTTGTCCTATTATAGATTATTTTACAGAGACTGTCTGCTTTAAAGCCTTAAGATGTCGCTTCAGAATCAAATGGGTGTCAACCAGCCAGTTAAAGTGGGATTTAATACATTAGAGTTGCATTTTGGGAAATGTAGAAAGCAGGCGTTCATGCACTTGGCCATAACAGGGACAAAAGTCCCAACCTTTGCTGCCCTGACTTTACCTTTTTAATTAATTAAATCATTTAAAGTGTATGAGATGCATTAATCTTTAATTGACAGACTGTATATACGTGACGTGTCAGCCTTTAATTTATTGAGTTTGTCGTAACTCTAAGCAATTTAATCAAATGCTTGAATAATTAATCCATCTCTCTCCTCCAGTCCTTCAGTACATGCAGTTTGTGGAGGACTACTCAGAGCCACAACCTTCCGTTTTCTACCAGATGCCACAGAGTGAAAGCATCTATGAACAGCGTAACAGGCATTTCCAGGAGGTCTGTGGCTTCAATGATTCCTTCAGCAGCACCGACTCAGTTCATGAGCCTCTGCTGCCCCCAGCATTGCCACCAAAACAACGACAACTGGTAAGAAACCCCACCGTGTGTGCATTTATGTTGGCATACATCCTCCAAAGGAGTTCAAACCCTGTCAGTTTGATATTATAGGATATCTCACGAATGGCTATTGAAGGGAGAGAGAAACTTGGTTGACTCGTTTGGACTCAGTGAGCAATGCTGCACTTTAAATTCCTGAAACTGTTCAGTTCACGTTAGGATGGGAAACATTCATCAGTGACACTTGATTTGTAAGATTGTACCCACAGTTGTGTGCCAAACAGTGTTGTGAGCACACAGCTGGGAGGAAAGAGTGTGAGAGAATGCTTCGTGCATTCTGGACCCAAAGTACAACCCAGTGATAATCCTCGTTTTTTTCTTTTCTCTTGAGCTTGGTCCTATGGCTTGATCTCCTTCACCTATTCAGCTCCCCCCCCCCCCTCCCTTCTCTTTCTACCTCTTTGTCGTCGTTTTTTTTTTTAGCCAAAGCAGACATTTGTGCACACACTGAGGTGTTTGCTTGTAAGTGGGAGATAAGAGCAGCCTTTATCTTCCCCACATCAGATCCAGTCCACTTATCTTAATCTGGGGTTGCGTCTGGGCTAATTGAGACAGTCGTCTGCCAGTGAGTCATTGACATCAAGATACAATGGAATAGGTCATAGCAGGGGAGGGCAGTTCGGCATGAAACCTTTGAAGGCCCTGGAAGCTCCTACATCTTTCTGCGATTGATCAGTTCTGCCATAACACACTTTCTGCCCAACTGGAACCTTTTTTCAATATTTCTCATGAGATATTATTATAATTCAGGTGTATAACAAGCACACATGCTGTGCATCTGTGCAGTAATTATTTTTGAGCATTAGAATTGGTACGAAATGTCAGTTAGTGGGCTGTGTGGCCACTGTCGATCGTGTCTATCTGCACCAACAAAATCCTAATGAAGCCGATTTGCTACATTTTGTTAGTGAGATAATAGCTAAATATTTATAAAGTCACTAACGGGGGTAATGTGGGGAAATGTTTGCATTAAAGCTGCGAGAATATGGCTTTTAAACTCAAACTTCATGAAACATATGCACAAGCAACATGTGTTGTCACACAGTGATGTTTGGCTTAAAGCTTCGCCGGTGAATTGAAGACGGGGCACTTAGGGACAGTAAACAGATGCTGCGCTTTCTCCTGGGTATAAAGCTGTTTCACAGCCCAGATAGTGAGAGCGCTTGTCTACCCAGGCCCTTCTCTTTGTCCATTGTCCTCTTTCTGACACCACAAGTGTGTATTTTGAGCAGGTTTTATTTATAACATTCTTTTGTCTGAGCACACAGCCAAACTGTAGTCGCCTTTGCTGCAGCCGCCACACAGCCTAATCTGGCCTCATGTTTTGGGGTTGATGAGCTCGTGGCTCAGTGGAATAAGCCTGTTTGCCCGCTGCATAAACCCATGTTACAGGCTTACATGCTTTGGCGACTTTACACAGCTTTGCAAAAAAAAAAAAAAAAAAAAGGGGGGAAAAAAAGTAATTCCAGCTGCGGTTTGGATAAGAAAATGGAGACCAAAAATCTCAAAGCAGATCATATTGGCTCTGTTTAGACCGTGTTGTTGATGACCTGGTTTCTGTAAAACCAAAAAGGATATTAAAAGCTTTATGGAACTTTCGCAGTAGATATCATAAAGTGCTCCCTGAACAAGTTACTTGAACTTTTAGTAATTGAGGTTTGATAAGTCGGTTGATGCAGGGACACTTCAACGGCAGTAGCCTACACATCCCTTCACCGTTTACATCTTCAGCCAATGCGTGATACTTTTCATCTTATCTACAAGAATCCTCTTCAGCTTTCACCACTGCGACTTCACTACCCTTCTGCAGCTGAACTTTGATTAAGTCTGCTCTAATTCAGTCTTGCTTACTAGAGTAATCATCTGTCCCCTCTTTTTTTTCTCTTAACTCCCTGTTTTCCCTCTTTTCCTTTCCGTAACCCTCATTACTCTCACTTGCTCTATTTTTATATCTCTTCTTTCTTTCTTTCTGTCTTTTTCTTTCTTTCTTTGTCCTTGTTTCCTGTCTAAGGCCTCCCACTCCTCTTCCCCTTCTTCCTCCTCCTCGTCTTCTCTCTCTTGCCACCTCCAGCCGTCTGTAGCGGCCCTGGAGGAGGCAGGCTCTGGGCTGGGCCTCAGCATGTCCGTCTCTAACTCCTACCTGAATGGACAGGCATCTCTGACCACACCCACGGTGAGTCGCCCCCGTCCAGCAGAACCCCTCTCACATCTCATTCTCTGCTCTGGTGTGGGTGCTGTGTGGTTCTTGACTGGTCCAGTGGTGGCATGGCCTGTATGTGCTCCATATGTGATACAAGTCTGTTCATCTTTGTGGCTTCTGACAGGCCGACCCCCTCAAGCATCAGTGCTTTGGTTGCTGTGTGACCCTTAATTTTGTTCATCCACCCATCCATGTGTGCATTTCTTTAAACTGCGTGATTTTTGTTTTCATTTGAGGTATTAGATAGTATGTGATTAATATGCGACTTGCGTGGTCATGAATGTGTGCAGTTATTTGTCGCAGCCACTGGTTTGCCAGCTTTGTGTGTTTGTGCGCTGACCTGAAGCTTTCTTCCACATGACAGGTAATTATGTGACCCTCTTCTTCCTTTCAGTATTCCTCAGAGATGCAGTCACTGAATTGTCTTGAGTAACTCCTGAAAATATCACAAGAGGCTCTCAGGGCTTTGATTTAGGATCATAAATAAGTAATCAACCCTATGTTAGAATGGAACGATTCAGCCATCACTGGGTTCTTGTGAATGAAATAATTTATGGTCAGTCAGTACTTTATTTCAGGTAGTTAGGGCCTGGCCCTAATCCTAAAATGGCATGTCTATGTAACATTGTTCTTGTCAGTATTTTGGGAGAGTTGACCCATGATGACCCCAAGTTGCACAAGCACGCTAAGACATGGTGTGGATCTCCCTCAGGATATCTCATGTGGAATGCAGCACCAGATGGACCTGATGGAAAACACATTCCCTCTGTTTCGACTACTCTTTTTTTTTTTTTTTTTTTTTTTTTTCCTCCTCGTCTTCTCCATCCTCCAGCGTCTGTCTCATACTTCTCTGCCGTCTCATGCTCATCGAGTCTGCCTCCCTCCTTACCTCCCTCACCACCATCCTGTAACCTCCTTGCCCCCTAAATACGCACAGACCTCCACACCTCCCATTTGTGTTTCTGTGGAATGTTTGCATTCCTCTGCTCCTTGGGGCATTAAGATTTTTGGGAGATGCCCAGAGGAAACGAACACATTCAGTTGTGGACAAATTTATGTATTTTTTATATATATATATATATATATATATATATATATATATATATATGTAGTTTTTCCTTTTTATGTAGTGGGTTAAAGAGAAAAATGTCTTTAGTGCATGAGTACCTGCATTCAGTTGCGAGTCTCTGTGTGTGTGTGTGTGTGTGTGTGTGTGTGTGTTCATGTTCATGAGTGTGCGTGGTGTTTATCACTGATCTGTGTCTGCAGCTCTGCTGGTATGCTCAAACAGGGCTGGTATGTGAAACGTGTTATAACAGGTCGCCACTACCTCCCTGTTACCAGGCATCTCCTCAGCTGGCCGCACACTTATATACATTAAAACATCTTTTTTATTTAGCAATTTTTTAGGCCCGTTGATCCTACTTCTTGTGAAATTGAATGTCTCATGCCATCTTACCTCACTTGAGTTGTCACTGGTTCCACTTTTGCATTATTTCATTTTTTATTACGTACAGCTGTACGCGCAATGGGGCTCATGTTCAGGCACGTCATGCCCATAGTCCAGGCTTAATGGAGGTATTAGAGAATGAGGTGAACACTACTCCCCCTGCTTCTTATTGTTCAGCTTCTGTTTCTGTCTGCTCTGACTTCTCTTCTCTGATCTTTCAGTCCTGTCCTTTGTTTTGTTTTTTTGTTTTTTTTCCCTTTCTTGCTTTCATTTCCCCCCCCCACCAATCACAGAGCTTGGACCAGGTTGCCTTGACCAATGCCACCATTCTGGATGGCAGCGGGGGCGGGCCCAACGGTTCCCTGGCTGGCTCAATGGGTTCTGTGGCTGTTTGTCTTCCCTCTGAGTCTTCTCTCACTGACTCTCTCCACACCTCAGCGGTGAGCTCACAAAGGATAGATGTTGAAAGCCCAAGCAGGATTCATATAAAACGTAGTTCTTTAAGACGGACTGTAAAATCTGATACTGGGCCTCTTTCCTCGGAAGATTGAAGTTGGATAACAGCTGTTTGGTTTTCTGTATTGTTGCTCAAATGATGATAGAGTGACTCATTCTCTTAGTTGCATCTTGTTGTCATTATCACTGCCCACAAACTGTCTGCTGTCTGATTATTGGTCTTAAAAGAATCCCAGCTGAGCATGTTGCACTGCATGTTCTTGCCAGTAAGTACTATCCCTTTTACATATGATGCACTCCAGTGCCACCTGCTGGTGTTGAGGACACAGAGCTGGAAAACACACAGCTGTGGATAGAGTACAAGACCTTGGCCAGCTGCTATCTCTCCTCCTTAGCTACATATTCACACTTAAAGTTTGCTAAACCCTCAGCAAACACTCTTTGCCCCTCTCTGGTGCTTTACGCCTCGGTTTGTGTCCCTCCTCTCTTCCCATAGAGCGAGAGCGCGAATGACGAGGGCGGGGAGGGGGAGTATGTCAACTTGTACTCATCCAGCCAGGCCAATGGGGAGCTGCCTCTCTCCCTCAGAGTAAGTAGCTGTTTGCCACGGGTGAAAGGTCAATTCCATTTGCGCGTCCTGTCACCTCGGGGGGTATGAATCAATTCGAATGTAGCGAGGGATTTGATGTAAGGTGGCCTGTTGGCCTGGCACATGTTGCTCTCACATGTGTTGCACTCAGCAGCTCTTATTGATTCATCTCCTAGATGAAATGGCGCTGAAATGGAATGTGAGTGTAGCCAAACCTGACTGAGCATGACTTCAGGTTCACAGGTTTGTCTTTAAGGGAATCATGTGCTCTGGTTGGTGTCTGTGGAGAAGATGTCCATGTGTTTGTTGTTTTGACTGCCTGGCTGGTAATTGCTGTCTCTCTGGCTGCGCTTCAACTGTAACGAGCATTTAACCTCGCCCTGATCTAACTCCTGACATGTCTTTCCAAAAAGGGATGCGATGGGTTTCCAGTTTTCCAGTAACATTCCCATTAAAAAAAAAAACCTTCTGTTTACCTGTGCATGTGTGACAGCTGATGTGTGCGTGATCGTATTCCTTTGGGCCTGTTCATGTATGTTTGGTGTACTTTAGGCATGATGGGATGAGGGCTTTGCTTTTTTTTTTTTTCATTCTTACACACGTGGGAGACTGCGATGGAGACTAAGTGTGGATGTGTGTTTGGAGGTTTCACGTTTGGTGTAGTTTCAATTCATGTGGATTTTACCCAGTGGTGTTGTTCTATTTTGGGTCTCATCAGTTGGGTTTGCTTTACTTATGGTAAGGAAAAGGAGCTCTTTACCCATAAGTCCCCCCCCCCCCCCAATGTAATAGGAAAACGTGAAAGTCATTTGTACAAAGCATCCGTTCTCCTTTCCCTCCATCAATGTGTTGCATGAGTTCCTGGTGGTTCATACGATCTCATCTACAAGCAGTCCGTTACTACATGGAAGCACTCACCAGTGATATTCCATGTAACCTACTGTGCAGAGGCTGATTATTGTTTGTTTTCTTTCCCATTCCATTGATTAGGAAACAATCGCAGCTGATGATGCACTTCAAGACCCCGCCCCTCAGATACCATCAAGCAATAGCAAAGAGGCTTTGGAAAAAGAAAGGTAACAGTCATGTTATTTACTCCTTATTGATGACATAAACCTTTGTAATGCATGGTAACTATGTACAATATGCACTCTAAACTAATCTTTACATTGGACATCTTTTGTGGTGTTACTGTTTCCTGAGGCACTGGAGTTTCTGCAAGCCAATCTTCATATTTAAGGAGCTAAAGCCAATCAGTGTTTACTCTTTTTTTCTTTTTTTTTCTCGTCTAAACTGACTGAACTGACAACTCGGTTGCAGATTCATTTTATTTTCAGCAGATAATCAGGGGTCTCATTTGTCAAATGCTGAATAGATTTGGAGCTTTGCTTTCGTTCTTGGTGCCCTGGACGGATATGAGTGTGTCTGCGTTAACGGTGGTTGGTTGTGTGTGTGTGTGTGTGTGTTTCAGGAGGCAAAAGTCATCAGAATCAGCCGGGGACGATGAGGAAGATGTGGATGAGCTCTCCCTCATAGACCACAAAGAGATTATGAGCAGGATAACACTAAAACAAGAAGTAAGACAACGACTTCTGATGCTGTGTGCTGTTTTAAGAAATGTTACTGCGACAGAACGGCATGCAGAGTAAAGATTGTTGTGAGACAGATGTGGGAAAAAAAGATTCTGAGTTGCACCTCTGATGGGCATTGCTGCCCTCTGGAGGTAAATCTCCAAAGTTGCAGAGCTAAAACTGACAAACCTCCCTCCTCCTCTTCCTCCTCCTTTGTCCTGTGTGGTGCAGTCTGATGTGCAGATGTGTTAAAACGCTGCACGCCTGTCTGCAAGGTTAGGGGCAATGTGACAGCAGTGAATGACAAAAGAAGATCGGAAGAGACGAGAAATGCGTGAGGGAACAATTTATAACTTGCAAAGGCCTTTAGAGTTGTTACAGAAGACATATTGCAGTGCTGGTGATTGTATCATACACAAGTCTGACTTTTTCTTCGTCATCAGAGGAGCTGGTGCAAGACGGGGAGGGTTGGGGAGAGAGAAGGAGGAAATGTGCATGCTACATTTTGGGCTAGACTGCTTCACCTCATATCACCTCCTGCCGTTCTTCTCCTGGTTTCAATCTCGTGTATATTTCTGTCCATGTAGGTGAGTTTGTCATGTTTGCAGTTTCTCTGCTTCTCATTTATTTTTTTATTTTTTTAGAATGACGATGGTCCTGATGTTCGTGCTGGATCAGGAGATATCTTATTAGTCCACGCTACAGAAACAGACCGCAAAGGTACGGTGTTGAGACTGCTTGTTACCTCCAGTATGTCACTGTGCTTCTGGGTCACTGGCACAGCTCCGCTTTACTAGTTTGACACATCCTGATTTATTTTCCATTTAAGGACAGATTTATTTCTGTTGGCTAAGAATGATTCTTGGTTTGATTTTTAAATAGTCTGTCTCTCTCTTATTTCCACTGTGTCTGAGTTTGAAGCCATCGCGTTTGATGATGTGTTGTCAGTTTTAATTGGTTCACTGGCTGCCTTCAACTGAAATCTGCTGCATTTTCCTGTTTTCTTTTTTTTTTTTCTCAACAGATCTCGTTTTGTACTGTGAAGCCTTTCTGACTACATATAGGACTTTTATAACCCCAGAGGACCTCATTAAAAAGCTACACCACAGATATCCTTTTCAATTCACCCTTCACTCAGGGCTCGATCGCTTTTTTTGTCGGCAGATGGCCGATTTTCTTGCTTTAATCCTTATTTACTGAAGAATGACTTGTCTATCTTCTTTGTTCCTATTTAGATCTCTCAGCGAAGCGCTTAGTACACAGAAAGCTCTAGTTCAATTTAATCTTCTACTGATGGATACTGACGTTTGAAAATGTGGAAGCTTTTTGTGATTGTCTCGCTTTTTTCTCGTCCCACATCCAGAGTAGATCATGTGTTGTGAACTAAGCTCGGCATGATGGGCTCCCCAGTAACAGGATATCTTCTCTAAAGTTTTTGTCATTTTGAATGGAACGGTTAATTGGCTGATTTGAAGATTGTAATCAGCAGATTAGTTGCTAATGAAATAAAAGTTGAGGTCCTGCTGTTTTTACTGCAAGACTCAACGAGCAACACAGTAGTAACGGTGATTGCTGTGTAATGATGAATATTGTTTACACAAAGAAATCAGGCTAAGAGAGAATTACAGAGCTTAACAGAATCTTGTGCAGTACTTGCATACATGCCCTTTGTTTTGCTTTAAAATCCCACTAATGGTGAACTGCATTGTACTGTATAGAGCAAAACACCATCCTTCTTGTCTTAATTCTTTAATCGATCATCGTATATGTGCAAAAGCCTGTGTTTTTTGGGGTTTTTTTTGCATGAAAGTGTATATGTTTTTGGGGTTTTTTTTTTTTTTGTTTGTTTTGTTTTTTAGAGAGAGCCAACGGGTTAAACCAAGGTGCTGCACGATCAATAAAAACAACAAGTTAGTCAAGCATGCTTATGCATTTTGTATTCAGAAGTGAGAATTGGTTGAATTGTCTTTAACCACAAAGCACATACACCACATTCTGCCACAGTCCAGACACCTTCAAGAAGCGAGTCAGCAAGAACACATTCTTTGTCCTGGTTCGTGTGGTGGATGAGCTGTGGTGAGTAGGACTCTGACTTTGCTGTTAATCGCTCTGACTTTTTGGAATCTGTGGATATGTTTGGGTAATCATCACTAAATCTTGATAACAATTAGCGTGGGAATTCCCATGCTGCTTTGTGCACGATTTCATTCACACTGCAAAGGCAGCCTGGAAACCACCGCCCTTATTTTTGCCTGAGTTAGGGAACCAATCACAAAACGGGGGGGCAGCAAGACGGTGACGACGTCTATGCGCGACACTGAAGCTTGTAGAGTGTTAATCCAACATGGCAGCGGACACAACGTTACCGTTCGATGCAGCCTTAGAAAGTGTTTTAAGTAGCTTAGAACGCAAGTTTACTTTTAAAAAAGAGCAACGCGTCTTCTTCTTCCTCCTCGAATTTCTGTCGCTCTACATACGTCATCTGGTATAAGTGATACAATTGGCTATGAATCGCGCGCAAAGCAGCATGGGAAGAACCAGACGCCATTTGATAGACATTCGTAGCGCCCAATAAACGGCTCTAGGCATTCGTAAACCACGCCTCAAATACGAGAAAATGCACACCTAGTTCCCAGACCACCATCTCATCGAGATGTGGACGCGTCAGCCAGGCTAGATAACAATACTCAGTAATATCTAGAAAACCGCTGTAATTAATCAGCTTATCCATCATTTTCGGTTTATTTCCCTTTCATCAACTGCTTTTGGTTTGAGCACCAGCAACTCAAATAGGAACTATCTTCTATTTGTCAAGTCCCATTATTCAAACCTTTTAATCACTTCTTCTCCTCTCTCTTTCAGCCTGGTGGAGCTGACGGAGGACATTTTGAAACAACTCATGGAGCTGGTGTTCACGCTGGTGTGCAGTGGCGAGCTCAGCCTTGCCCGTGTACTCCGCAAGAACATCCTGGATAAGGTGGAGCAGAAGAAGTTGCTGCGCTACACTAACTCCCTCAAGCCCCTGGCTGCCCGAGGGGTCTCTGCAAGGTACTGTGGGGGTCAAGAGTAGGCTTTATCTGAGATGAGTGCAGCAGTGTCTCTGTACCTTTAAATATGACCATGTTTTATTTATTGCACGGAAGACGCCTTGGTAAATAATGAGAATGGCTACACTTAGATGTTTGTGAAATCAAGAATGCTGTTGTGCCATGTTTAATTTTGACAATCCATGGAAACGTTATCAAAAAGATGGCAGAGTTGGAGGCCATCTGGTGGACAGATAGAGAATGGCAGCGATTTAAAAGGCTCATAATTCAGGTGATGAGGCGGAAGAGGGGGACAGAGGCAGACTGAGCAAAAACAAGTGGAGAAGAGACACAAAGAACAAATAACATAAGCACTTGAAATTGTAGTTGTACTACCTACACAGTATTATCAAGATAAACTGGCATCATTTGCAGATGAACACTCCTAACATTTTGTGTGTTTTTTTTTTTATAGACCTGGAACTCTTCATGACTTCCGCAGTCACGAGATTGCTGATCAGCTAACTCTTCTGGATGCTGAACTTTTCTACAAAATAGAGGTACAGTGACCTCTCTTATCGTTTGCCTTTTCTCTGTTTTGACACTAAGCTCCAGGGAGTCTAAACTATTTTATTTACCCTACTCTTCTCCCATTTTCCTTCAGATTCCAGAGGTTCTGCTTTGGGCCAAGGAGCAGAATGAGGAGAAGAGTCCCAACCTGACTCAGTTCACAGAGCACTTTAACAACATGAGCTATTGGTAAGACAAAAATCACAGTAATGATCAGATGCTAACATCCTCTTCTCTGTCATTAGAATCCCTGTTTTTTCTCTGGTTGTGATAAATGCTACAAACCGTAGTATTTAATTTCTGTCTCCTACAGGGTCCGTTCTTTGATAATTCAGCAGGAGAAAGCCCAAGACCGAGAGAAGCTGCTTCTCAAGTTTATTAAGATCATGAAGGTACATTACCTCACTGTTAAAAGCATGAAGTCTTGTTTTGTTGCTTTTTTTTTTGTGGCATTAAATAGTTCTGCTTTTCTTTTTATTGCAGCACTTAAGAAAGCTGAACAACTTCAACTCTTACTTGGCAATATTGTCCGCCCTGGACTCGGCCCCCATCAGGAGGTTGGAGTGGCAGAAACAGACCTCAGAGGTAAGATGATTGTTAATGGAAGGTGTCCTGTCCAAAGATGTCATTGAGGAGCATTGAGTCTGTCTTTGACTGCATAACTGCTAATATTTCCACGCTTCTCCCATATCCTGCTTCTCAGGGATTGGAGGAGTATTGCACGCTGATCGACAGCTCCTCCTCCTTCAGAGCGTACAGAGCTGCTCTGGCTGAGGTGGAGCCCCCATGCATCCCCTACTTGTAAGTAAATGTTGGTTTTTAGACCCGTTCAGGTCTGCTGCGCACTGCTCGACTTTGGCCGACTTCCTTCTCCTCCTCTTTGCAGAGGTCTCATTCTCCAGGACTTGACCTTTGTCCACCTGGGGAACCCCGACCTCATAGACGGGAAAGTCAATTTCTCCAAACGCTGGCAACAGTTCAACATTCTGGACAGCATGCGGCGCTTCCAGCAAGTGTAAGACTTAATTAATAGAATTAATAGAAAACTTGCTCAAAGCAGTAAATGTCAAAGTGTCAGTGGCAGGGATTAGAACATGTGCTTCATCATCATTTAAAATGAGCTTTTGTTTTCTGAGTAATGAAGGGCTGCTTTAATCAAACCTATTCTAATCTCAGGCATTATGAGCTGAAGCGCAACGAGGACATCATCTCTTTCTTCAACGACTTCAGCGACCACCTGGCTGAGGAGGCCTTGTGGGAACTCTCGCTGAAGATTAAGCCCAGAAACATTGCCCGGCGCAAGACAGACCGTGAGGAGAAGACCTAGAGTCAATGGGCTTGCAAAACTGACCTCCAACTGTGCTTCATGACACTAACTCCACTTTACTACAGACTGATAGAAAGACAAATGAAAGCTATCCGTTGAACCTAACGGGAGACTCGTTTTGGGGAAACCAGAACAAACTACAGACAACTGAAGCGTCGTCGAGGTTTACAAAGAGCTATGTTGCTCTGGGAGATTATATTTGGGATGACTGTGGTCTGGCATGTAGACGGGGAGAGATTCAAAGACTATGATGGTACCAGAGAAAACCTGGTGCCAAAGAGGAGCGAGTAATCGCACAGAGTGGACAGGGAGACACTACGGAAATGACCAAAGTCTGCTCCCTGGGCTCTCTGTTTTAGAGTGGAGCTGTTGTGTGTGCGTGAGATTGAACTGAATGGTCCATTACATTCAAAGTCCCTTCTTTCTTTTTCCTTATGTATGTGCCATTCGCGGGTCACCTTCTGAAACCCTCTCACAGACTTAAGTTTCCCTCAGACGGCAGAACCTCGGGCGCAACCTGCCACAAACTGTGACATCCACACACAGGCTGCAGACTGAGAATCTGCTGGGGGGATTTCAACCCTAAAGACAGGACGGCCATCATAGACTGGAATTTGGAGTTTGTTTTGAAACCTTTTGTGTAAGAATCATTTATGGTTACATGTATTATATACAATGCTCCTTTTGTTCTTAAAAAGGACGTTTATGCTTATGAGAAGAGCTTGGCTTCTCCCAAGTGCCATATGTATGTGCACTTAAAAAAAAGCAAAGCAAAAACACAAAAAAGATGAATTACTAAAGATGCTGTGATCTATGTATGTCATACTGAATCGAGTGCAGTGTTCAAGTGTAAAGAACCATCAGGCAATCACAATCATGTCCCAGTAATATCGGTGTGTGAAAGAGTGTCTGCGTGTGTGACTGAAGTCCTCAGTGACGTGTGTGCGTTTGTCATTTCAACATGTGCTGTAGTAAATCATCGGACTGTCAAAACCCACACATCACACTGTGCTCTCAAACTACAATAAAACAAACAGCTCTGTTTCTATAAACACCAAAAGTTTGTCAAAAGCTTAATTTTCCTTTTTTATTAACCTCTTATTTATACAGGTAAAATCTCATTGAGACCCAGGGTCTCCTTTAAGAGAGACTGACGCTTATATACCCGAAAAGAACGTCCATTTATTGTTGTACAGAAACCGTGGGTGGAAAATTAAATTTAAAAAAAAAATGAAGGCATGGATTCGGCATTAAATCCTTAAAAGGAAACTCTTCATATCAAAGTAGTTGTAATAATTCTGAGCTACACATCTGGCCTTAATTACATTTTTTTTTTTTTAGAACTTATTACAAACAGGAACAGGCAAAGCAACAACGAAACCTCATATTTTGTACATTTAAATTATACTAACGTCATTACAAAGCAACAATCAAAACCAATAGTCAGTTTACTCTCAAACTCAAAAGTGCAGAGGCATGATGAACAATAAAACACTATTAACCTCGACTGCAAGACCTTCCATTTCAGTAACAGTTCCTGTTACCATTTAGATAACATTAAAAAAAACATGGAAGACTTGTTTGTGGAAGATAACCAACTATTAATCTAATAAGCATACTGGTTTCACACCAGTAATTGTACTAAAATAATATAGACACTGCATCTTTGATTGCTTGCAACATGGGATTTTGGATTATAAGTTGGTTTTTTTTGTTTGTTTGTTTTTTTTTAAAACCGCAGAGGGTGCAACTGTTTCACATAAATAGCAGCAATACCAAATAAAGACACATATTCACAGTTCGGACCCCCCCCCAGGCACACTCACTCTCTCACACACTCACACACACACACACACACTCTCAGTGAGGCCGACTACTGGGCTCATGAAGGACTCTCTTTGGTGGAGGGTTAGAGGTTCCGTTCTGCAGGTCGCTCTGCTCAGAGATGACTCGTTTGAAACCCCGGCCCTGGCCATTCATGGATCCACGCTGCCATTTGCAAATGTCACCATTCAGAATATCCTGGATGTGCTGCACAATGAGGTTGATGGCCACTGATGACAGACAAATGAGCCAGTTTTATTCGCATTTCTGATCCTGGAGATATTAACACAAAGCCTGTTTGTTTGTTTTAGGAATACTTACCCATATTGTCAACTCCCCTTGGAATGATGACATCTGCATACTTCTTAGTCTGAAGAGAATAAATTACACTTAGTGACGTTAATTAAAGCAATCAAGCACAGGAACAGTAATGACCATCGTACTTACAGGCAAACAAAACTCCTCAAACGCAGGCTTTACAAATGTTGTATACTGACTGAGAATCTGCTCCAGGTCTCTTCCTCTGTTCATGTCTCGCAGGACTACAGGAAAATTAAGTCACGTTATTGATGAGACTGTGACAAGATCCGGAATTATATATGATGGAGACGTCAATACCTCTGCGAGATAGCCTGACATCTGAATCTGTGTCTACGAACAGCTTCATGTGAAACATGTCACGCACTTTCTGGGTGTAGAACACAAGGATCCCCTCAAAGAGGACCACGTCTGCTGGGTAAACTGTGATTCTGTCTTCCAGCCTGTAAACACACAAAGACTTCTCAGACTAAGGACACGCAAAAAGAAGGAAGGACAGAGGATTTTTTTCCATCAGGTCTTAATCCGTGTAAAGCACTTTCATGTTTCTTCCTACCTGGAATGGGTGACGAAGTCATACGTTGGCACTTCAACCACCTTCCCTTCCGCAATGTCCTTCAGGGTTTTGTACATTAACTCATTCTCAAATGCCTCTAAAAGACATTAAAATGGGGATGGTTAAATTCAATATATGATACAGTGGATGCATCGTGTGGCAAATCTGCTATATAAAAGCAATATTATTAGTCAAACATCACATCCAAGCAATAACAGAGAAACCCTTAAGAACTACTCGAAGCCAGTAAGTTAGAATAACAGCTCAGAAGATCTTAGTGTGGAGTCAAAGAAAATCTTGTTTACACACCTTACATATGTCCCATGATTTGCTCACAGTCAATTGCTGATCTCTAACTATGTCATCCCCAAACATTGCTCAAGTCTTAGCACAGTAGCTCAGTCCCACACAGAATTAGGCCAAGCAATGCAAAACAAACTCCTCAGTTCAATAACATCCAAAAAAAAAAAACAAGATCTGAATTGGCCAACATCTGATGACTTTGTGGTTTCTCTCCGTATGTTAGTTCAGACAGGACCCAAATAATGGATACCACTTCCCAATAATAGCTTATGAAACACCATACTGTTTGTAGCTTGGTCATACCTGGGTGATCAAAGTTGTACTGGCCTTTAAGAGCTTTGGCTTTCTGATCTGGGGTCAGGACCTTGTAGAAGCTGTCCTGGCTTATGATGGCCACCTTCCTCTGGCGGTGGTCCACCTTGTTCTGGCCAAGGAGCTCCATGATCTTGGCGCAAACTGTTGACTGAGAAAGAGAACTTCACTCCTTACGAGTTACAATTCAAAACACATAACTGGACTGAACGAACGAAAAACAATTAAAAAAAATACATTTGTTTATTTAAGAAAGGAACTGAGAGGACCCTTGTGAGGCAGTGACCTCATTGTAATGTCCATCAGCTGACTTTAGGTCGATCACTGAGAGGGAAAACAATTTTGTTAGAGGAGCAGTTAGCTGTGCAGTCTTTTAGGCTAAAATGCCTCAAAGAGGTGGCAAATGCAATACAAATACGGCAACCTAAATTTAATAACCAGTGTCTTTGTGAATGAATATAAATACTTTACAGACAAGTGGGCGTGCCATTTGTTTTGACAGTTTGATGTATGCTAATGTCAGCGCTACCAGTAAAGTATGCTAAGCTAACCGGTACGTTAACTTCGTGTTTACAATAACTGACCTTGCCGCTGGCCGTTCCTCCACTAACCCCAATTAAAAAGGGGTGATGCCTTGGCCTTTCAGCCTCGTCGAAGGCTCCAAGAGCATCCATCTCCATCACCCGAATAAGAAAAACTGCAAAAACCCAGACAGTTTGGGTGCGTGCTACCTGAGCTATCAGCAAGCAAGTGTAGACAGAAACGATCCGCTGTTCTCGCGAGAACTAACACTGTGTGACGAATTCGACACTACGAAGCAGCCATGTATTTTTATATATATATATACATATATATATATATATACATATATATATATATATACATATATATATATATATATATATACATATATATATATACATACATATATATATATATATATACATATATATATATACATACATATATATATATATATATACATATATATATATATACATACATATATATATATATACATACATATATATACATATATATATATATATATATATATATACATATATATATATATATATATATATATATATACATATATATACATATATATATACATATATATGTATACATATATATATATATATATATATATATATACATATACATATATATATACATATATATACATACATATACATATACATATATATATATATATACATACATATATATACATACATATATATATACATACATACACATATACATATATATATACATACATATATATACATACATATATATATACATACATACATATATATATATATATATATATATATATATATACATATATATATATATACACACGTTTTAAAGCAACATCATAATTCCATAAAGGATTCATCATTTTCTTTATAGTGTCGTTAATTTTGCTCAGTAGTTTGAAGGTTGAGTTTGGTGGTACCGAAGTGTAAAACACAAAATAATTGACAGCACACCAACTAGATATTTCAGAACACGTTTTTAAAAACACTACAACAAAACATGAAATAGAATATTCTTGCAAAACATGCAGGTATTTTGTGACATTTAGTTTTCAGTCTTACTTTTAGGTTTTTATAAAACATTGTTTCTGTTTGAGTTCTTTGAAATGTGGCCGTGCTTCTTATTTTGTTTCCTGTTTCGCTGTTGTGTTTTGCACCTCAGCAATATCTCCGGCCCTGCTTTAAATGGTCACTTTTCTCTTTAAAAAGCACAATGCGAAAAAAAAAAAAAAGCTACAGAGATTTGTATTTATTGTTAAATTAAATATAAACATCTTACAAAGGGAAAACACAGTCACTGTTTCTCTGTGTCATTTTCTGACTTTTCCATGACGTCGCTACACTGTGACTCGACTCCTCTGGATTCATCCACCACTATCTCCACGGCATCGCTTCCCTCAACCCGCTTCACCATCTCCCCTTTGGCAGCGAGGATTTCCTCAATGTTTCTGAAACATAAAACAGAGTCAGAGTCATTTAGAATACACTGTTGTTGTACATGATTTAAAATGAGAGATGTAAATGTCTCAAACATGCTGTTTAGTTTGTTGTCACAGCATAAAGAACACTTAATTATGTTATAAATGATTCTGTGGGAAAAATGCTTTTTCAGCTAAATATTCAACATGAATAAGTTTGATCAGAATTACTCAGTAAAAACTTTTAGAGATGTTAACCGATGTGCTTTGTTTTTAAAAGGAAAGGAACAATAAATCGTTGAGATTTGAGTTAACAACTTTAAATGTTTCTTTCCAGCAACAATTGGCTTCTAATCAAATGACATGTTGTCATGGATGTTGTTACAGATCAATAACAAAATAGTGTACAATAGGTTATGTTTACAACAGCGGGTCTCAGCTATCAGCTTTTCCATTTTCTTTATTGAAGGATGGGATGAATTCCAATATCAAGAAAAACTTTTTTATCATACACGGAGAGGACATTTACGTGTTTACTTTTAACTTTTAAACTTAAGTGTGAAACGTTGACTCGTTTAATGCTGAAGCTCAACATGTTTCATGTCTCCAATTCTTTTTCTTTTTATTTATTTTTTTAAACAGTGGCTGACTTCTAACCCTCCTTTTCTTTTTTTTTGCTGTTTTATTGGCTTGTCAGTGAAGAGAAAGAAAAGTTTAAATAGCATTGTGGCATTATGGGCCAACTTAGAGTCAAGCAAAGAAGCTTGTGCTCCCTCTGCGGGAAACAGGTGCACCAGAAAGAAAACGACAAACTGATCGCGTTCAGTCAAGCGAATTCCCAGTAATACACTCTTTGTTTTTTTGCCAAAAAGGTACTACAGTTATTAATTTATATGGGTTGATATTTGTATGCACTATGACAAAATGTTTTATCTGTTGCTACTTGTTATTTTCTTGCATTGCCTCATGTGTGTTGATCCCTTGCATCCAGAATTTACTTGAAGCTTTTGCTTAAGTTCACAATTAGCTCATTCACTTTGAACTCATTTTGAATTGCCTGTTTTCTTTAGTCAACCTCCTCCTAATACCCAAGGAGCTATATCAGAAGTCTCTGCCGCCTCCTAACTCCACACGACGCTGAAGTCGGCCTCCGATTCACAAATTAAAGGGGTGGGCATAAAGGGCCATTTCACTGCATTTTTTGCATTTTGATCGACCAAAACAAGGTCCTGTATGGAAACTACATTAGTTAGACTGCTCAAATCTAAATAAAATTATTCTAAAGAGGCTATAGATTCATTAAAACCTTGTTTGGGATTTGCAAAACCTTTTTCTGATTTGTGAAAATGCAGAACAGGGCCATTTCACTGCTGTTTTTGCATTCTGATCACCCTGAAATGGGTCCTGTATGGAAACTACAATAGTTACACTGCTCAAATCTGGATATAATTATTCTAAAGAGGGTATAGATTCATTAAAACCTTGTTTGGGGATTTGTGAAACCTTTTTCTGATTTGTGAAAATGCAGAATAGTGTCATTTTACTGCCTTTTTTGCATTCTGATCACCCTGAACTGGGTCCTGTTCTCCACTCATCTACCGCTAACTTCTAAACTCCTCAGATCATCTATCAGAGCTTAACTGACTAAGAAAAATGTCTCAAATTCATCTCTTGTGTATCAATAAATATTATTCTATCACTTCAGTCGATCTCTCCTTGTTAAACTAACTTGCTTTTACGTTTTTATCTGCTTAAATCGACTGAGCAAGCTGTACATGGATTGATCTTCTTGGATCAATAAATCTGTGAATCTGAAAACCAAAGCACCACCAACCTTTTCCCTTGTAGGTCTGAGAACCAGCCGAGGTTATCAGCGATAATATGGTGATTCTTACATCCCGGACATGTCACTATCACTACACCTTTGTGGTAAGCTGGCTTAGATATCCTCTGCGTGGACCTGGTGGAGCAAACCTGCAAACATGACACAGCCCGGGGGTCAGATAGTGGACTTCTAAGACACACGGAGACGGGTTAGAATCAGAAAATAAGGACTTGTGGAATAAGACTTTTAAACAAAGATGCCCAATACTGGCTCCGCTACCTTGCATGTGTAAACTAGATGATAATGTGTTGTCTGGATTCTCCCGACAGCGTCTCCTCCCGGAGCCGGCGAGGCTGAGAATGTTCTGCGACAACTGAGACGAGCTTCACATCTGTCAGCAGGTAGCAAATGATGAAAAATACGTTGGTCCTGTGAGGGGAGCTGTCCTGTCCTGGTAGCGGTTGTCGGACAGTGAGACCCAGCACAGACTCTGGAAACGGTTGAGCGGCTGTAAAAACACCGCAACGACAGGCCGACCGTATGCCTCGTCGTTGGAAAATGTGTAAAAGTAAGACACCTTTGAAAGACTGACATCACAGTTTGTGTTTTAATGGGCTCACAAAGCTATTTTATGGCACAGAAGTTAAACAAAGATTTCATCAACGCGGATATTGACGCGCGTTGATGACATCACATATCCTACTATTTTCAAAATAAAGTCACTGGGTCAAATTTTACATCCATAAAAACGATTTACTGAAATCCAAGCCCTCTTTCTATTCCTGAAATGAAAAGAATGAAAAGAAACAGATACGTTATCTAAATATTCTGCACCTCAGGTTACAAAAGACGAGTTTCTGTGAATCTGTGCTCTTCGTTGAGCATTTTCATGTAAATTTCTACATGCATTTATTCATCGGTCTTTCTTACAATTTCTTCACACACAACCAACGATGGGTGACACAAGGCTTTGATGTCACCTCTCAGATCCAAATTTGACACACAATCTCAAAATATCTCTGGAATGTCCAGTGTGATACAAATCATGGCTAGACATGGCCCTATTTCATATTATACCCCGGTTCATGTTCTACCAAGGAGTGCACAGACATGTTTTTATCTCTGCAGTGTGTAACAAGGTTTTAGGGAGAATTAAAGAACATACACATTAAAAGTCTATTTTAACAAGCCACGGCTAAGGCTGCTGCAAGCCTGGGAGGCAGAGAAGCAATCCAAACAAATGATAAACTGAATAAGGTGGCGATGAGTGATGAGTGTGTTTCTTAATCCTCATTGGAAGGGTCAGGAGGAGTTTGTTTTGGGGAAACTCCAGTCAGCCTGAAACTAAGAGGTTTCGGTCACACTGAATTTGTGGTGAGCCCACTTGTTGTTTTTGTGGACTAAATTTCCATATTACTGTGAAAAGGAACATTTATCACCCCCCCCCCCCCCCCAAAAAAAACCCACGGCTCTCAACTGGTAAACTGATAAACAAATAAGTACTAGTCGGGGGTGGAGGATTCTATCACAAAACACATGCCGAATGTTTTAAATCACTCTATCTACCTGATGTTCTGCACAAGGAATTTTTACAAAAAGTATTCATTTATTATTTGTAAGACTACATTTTAGGTCCACAGTTATCATCAAATGTTTGCAGTTCTGTCAGAAAGTGACAGAAAATGACTAAAGGCTTATTGCAACACATCTGTTCAGAAGGGAAATTAAGTTGATTACAGTGCTTGGTCCTGATGGGCCTCGATCTTAACGTTATTTAGTCAGTTTAGGATTAGATGAAGGGACAGAATTTACCACCTGGGCCACTGTAACCCCTCAGTACAACAGGGAAATTTTCTAGCAAGCTGCTTGTAAGAAAGTGCCCAAAAATCTGTGTTTGAGATGGGAATTGGTGCTACTGGTCTGTCATTACAGATGCAGGCTGGGTATCTAATAGATATCAATTTTCTCTCAGTGAAATCATAACTAATTGCAATCCTTAAGCAAACTTAGAGAAAATGAAAGGATCCAAGTGTTTTTGAAGGGTATAAAGGGATTTATGCAAGTTTGGGCAGGGGGTTATTTTATTATTTTCCTTCATTTGTAACCTCCAGGAACCTTGGAGTTATTTTTTTTTAACAGACTTATCCCTTAATTTACACATAAAATAAATCTATCAAGGTGTGCCAACAGTCCTCCGAGAAACCTTCAGCTAATTCCGAATGCAGGAGCTAGATTACTGTCAGGAACCAGCAAAAAAAAAGTCATTTCTCCCCATAATAAAAATCTCTTCACTGGCTACCTGTATTCTGAATCTATTTTAAAGTCCTTCTCCTTACTTACAAAAAACTCAATGATCAATCTCCATCTTATAAGAAGGACTTTATAGTCTCATACTTTCCTGACAGAGTATTTCACTCTCAAAATGTTGGCTTGCTGGTGGTCCAAAGAGTGTTTGGGAGAAAATGGGAGGCAGAGACTTAAGCTGTCGGGCCCCTCCTGTGAGGAACCAGCTCCCACTTTGGGTTCAGGAGACAGACACTGTCTCTACCTTTAAAATTAGACTAAAAAAACTTTCCTCTTTGATAAGGCTCACAACAAGGCTCAAATCAGATCAATTCAAATTCATATCCTCCACCCAGCAGTACTGTTATATTCCTGGTCTCAAAAGATTATTGTGACAATTCTCATCTCCTTTTCTCTCTTCTCTCTTCTCTGTGAAATGTGATGGTTATTTTCTGCTCGGAATTGGTTTATTTCTAAGCTCTTTTTTTCCTTGTTGCTGCCAGTTTTGTGAGAAGCACTTTGAGCTACATGCCTGTTGGACAGGTGTTGACAAGTTAAATGAAAACTCACTCATGACTGTACTCTTTGACGTCATCAGTATTTCATTTTTATATAGAGAATATTTGAACAATATTATTCAGATATTGTATAATTTACAATTGATCATATTTCAAATCTATTTCTACATTCTATAATTTTATAGAAGTATATAGAAGTGAAATATGGTAATTCATTGGATGTAAAACTATAATTTGATCGCTGAAAAATTAAGCAAACCAAGGAAATAGAAGAAAAAGAAAACACAGAAGCTGCTAAATACAAAAAAATGTGAGTTTTTGTCTCATAATAGCACTAACTACAACAACGATAGTAAATAATGTGATTTTATTTTGACAGCGGCTTGAACAGCTCTTCCGGTTGTCTTGTGGAATGGAACAGCGCAGGCAGCGGTCTTTAAGCGAGCCGATGTGCCCGCAGGGTTCGTGCCTTCGTGCTGTTCTCTCTTCTCTGGCTGTTGAACGAGGCTCCGGCTTGGCGTCTGAACGGCCTCAGTCGCTGAGAACCGTTTGTGAAATGTGTCACCCGTGTACGGAGGAGGCGAGAGTCACCAGCTTTAATAAAAAAGGTGAGTGTCCGTGTGTAACTAGCTAACTATAAGTGATCCCAATGCCGCAACGCGTTAGCGTGCTATAGCGATGAGACATCGTTTCCCGTCCCCGCTCGGCGGGCTATTGTTGTGGGGGGAGACGGAAGGAAAGGTCGCTCTGTTGCCTGAAATGGATGAAATTTCTGTCCATCTCCATTACAGTAGGATTATTTATCACGAATTCATTTTAGCTAAAGGAATACTGTCACATAAACAGTTTAGAGCTGGAGGCCAGCAAGCTGTTATGGTGTTTCGACACAAACATTTATGATAAAGCCCCGAGATCATAAACAACAGATTAAAATACAGACTTTTGACATGCATTTAATCTGTTTCTTATGCTGTACTTCTTGGAAAAGCCACATGCTTTAATTTACAGTAAATATTCAATTAAATTGTTCAGGTAACAGATGCTGAATTGACTCTGGGTGCATCAAGAATGTTGTAATTAGACTTACATGCAGTGTCAGAGTGCTTTGCATGCAGGGGCCTGTTTAATGATACAGACATGAGATATTTTCCTGCAAATAGTACAAGTCCTTTCCTGTAAGGGGCATATCTGATGGTATAGACAGTGGCGGTTCTACATGGAATTACACCCGGGCGAGTCCTCCTCTGAGCGCCCCCCCCCAAGAAAAAAACTACATTCTGCGCAAACAGCAGTTTTTTTATTATAACAAAAGTAGAAATTTAACAAGAGCAGAGATACAATAATATAAAATAGTAAGAATTTAAATAAACATGCCCTTACTGCCTCACTTGCTAAATACCTGTCATTAGACGCCATATTAACCTTTCTTTCCGGGAGGAACAATTAGCTGCTTGGTTACTGCCTCGAATTCTATGCATGGCACGCTTAAAGTTATGACAGGTAAACTATACTTTGTCACAAAATAGAGTTGTAGCAAATGTTAAATGTTCGTCTTTGAAACTGCCTACAGAAGATATGAACATTCCGTTGGCTAATTACAGGGCCCAACGTTAACCCAAATGATGGAAATAAATAATAACTGAACTTGTAAAAGTTTTGTTGCAAAGCGCAATCTTATGGTGAAATTAGATCTTGTGTTTGTTGAATTAAAACCGGATTATTGTTGTATAAGTCAGTGTTTTTCAACCTTTTTTGGGCCAAGGTACATTTTTTTCATTGAAAAAAATCACGGGGCACACCACCACCCAAAAATGTTAAAAAAATGATCCTCTGTAGCCTATATTAACAATATAGTCATTATTATCAGTCACTACTAGAGCACAGACATTCGACAATGGCATATTATTTGCAGATTGCCATTGCGCTTTCAACCGTATCACCTAAGATACTCTATACAGTGGAAACCGCTTATAGTGGTCACGGATATAGTAATCAACCGCTTATATAGATCAAAAGGCTTATTTGTTTATAGTAATCAAGAAATCTGCTTATAATGTTAATTTTTGGCCATTTTATGAATGTAAACATGTGCGAAAATAATTTTAAAACTACGTGTAGCTATTTTATTTTTTACTCCCTTGATTCCTTTCTGGACGTCTGCTTCTGCCTCCAGTGTTGCCAGATTAGGTTGAGCAATTTCCGCCCAATCACATTCCAAAACCCGCACACTTCAGCAAAAAAACGCCCAACAATGTTTTTCACATGAAAACATTTAATATTTGAGTAATACTTAAATTCTGAAACATATTACTCATTAACCACATGACAAGTATCATTCACAGTGTTTTTTTTTTTTCGTTTTTTTTTTATATTAGTATAATGCAGGGAAGTGTTTAAGTGTTTAAGGCACATTCATATCATGGCCTACCTTCAGCATCAGCTGTTATGGCATCACGTAATTGTCTTTACGTGATAAACGTCAAACTTTTGAAGCTATAATTAGGTCTACATTATAATGCAGTTGTGTGTATCTGCATAGTATGATCGCTTAATCCAGAGAAAAGCAGACGGTTTTGCGCTACCGCTCAACGGGCTGCTGTGCGCGCTCCCGCGGCGGCAAATCAGATTCTGGCAGACAATCACTTTTTGGCACGACACCTGTACTCAACCACAGGGCCATATATGGCTCTGTTCAACCAGCTAAGGCATATCTGCCGCCTGCTGTGTACGTAGGCCCACACTGTATAGATTGATAGGTACACAATTTGATTTGTTTATTCACTTTTAACATTAACCTTTTATTCACTGAATAAAATGCATAACTGTTGTGAGAACAAAAATCCCCGCCCAAACGTGTTAAAAGCAGCCCAAATTGTATTTGCCCGCCGAAGGCATTTTCTGCCCGCCGGAGGCAGTCAAAAGACGCCCAATTGGGCGGCCACCCACCCAATCTGGCCCTCGCTAGCTAACGTAACGAGTTGACAGTTGCCAGCAAGCATGCGAATCATGGCTTAGCTAGCGAGGCAGAAGCAGACGTCCAGAAAGGAATCAAGGGAGTAAAAAATAAAATAGCCAAAAAAATAAAATAATACAAATTCGGTTTTAGTGATCAACCGCTTATAGTGTTCAAATTGGCTCTGGACCAACGTGATCACTATAAGCGGTTTCCACTGTATAGCCTACCGTCTGTGGTATCACCACTGTATAAAAAAATAAAAAAATAAACGACGGCCCGCCAGGCTTATAATACACTGGGGGAAACCGTGAACTAGGTGAAATTGGATAATTTCCAGCGGCACACCTGATGATCTCTCACGGCACAGTGGTTGAAAAACACTAGTATAAGCATAGCCAGCATCATAGCAAGAAGGCTAACAAACGTAAGACTTAACATTAATAATTAACATTAGCACTTCATTCATGACATGGATACCGTAATCATACAGAGAGAACATAGTGGCTTACCTTGTTGTTTTGAACGTTTCTCCTCTGCTTTTGCCTTTTCCTATCCATTCTTGCTTATTTGTCACTCGACATTGACATTGACAAGTGACAAGTGACTTCTGGACGAGTGACAGTCTGTCACTCGTCCAGAAGTCAAGACTAAACCAATTCACCTTGCCATTGGTGACCACAGAATCGTTCTACATATTTGTATGAGCCAGCCATTTCACACAATTCAGAAAAACTAAAACGTGTAGGGATTATAGGTCTGTTTGTAATTATAATATTATGAATGTGCGTTATTTGGAAGAAAGTCAAGGTGTGACTGACTTTAACTCACTAATTTCATTAGGGCATTCATATACAGTTGATCCCCCGTCCCCCCCCTTTGCCCATTTCATTTGGGTGACCCAGAGAACTTTCCCCCACACCCCCTCCCCCCTTCTCTCACAGCATCTGTGCACGGCACCTTCTTAAGCCTGATTCTTACTCGGCGCAACTGTTCTGGCTCGAGAACCATTAATGACGTCATCGAAAGCGCCAGCCCCTTCACAGGTCCTTCAGCTCATAAGCGCAGTTTGCGCCGAGTATGCGTCACATTTGCAGTTCTCTCCAGACCAGCGGGCGTCACTGTTGAGAAAACAAGCTGAAGAACCGGACGAAGAAAAGCATACGAAGAAAGCATACACAATGCCACCTGTGGTGTCACGTCAGCAGAGGCTGGCACATCTGATGTGGATGCGGAATGAATTTACTCTGGGTGTAGAACTATATATGTATCTCAGAGCTAAGCGGCTGCGGCAAAAACAGAAGAGAAGGTGGAATGTACGTCCTTTGCAACAAGACGAACTTTGTCAAACGTTGTGAAACGTTGTCCTTTGGGACAACGTTGTCCCAGTGTAACTTCATAGACGTGTCGTACAGATGTTTGTAGAGGCGCACCCTCTCGGTCACCGCGGTCTCTGCAGTGTTCATGTTTCCTTTCTCTTGGTCAGCTGTTTCCGGTTGAGCTCGCGCGAAGTCAGAAAAAAAGTTGTGTGCGCGCCCTTGCGACGCGCGAGGATTTTTTAGCTTGCGACGGGGGGCGTGGTGGAATTTTGGGTCACGTGACCGTTTGCGCCATTTGCGACCAGCTAGTAAGAATGGGTCAAAGCGAGGTTGCGCCGAGTAAGAATCAGGCTTTAGCAAGCAGGGGCGCCTGCAGCCACAGGGGGCGCTAATTTGGCAATTTCCCACACAGTGATATGATAGATAATTATTATTATTATTTTTTTTTTAAGCGCTCTTGCCGCCCCCCACGTCTCATGAAAAAGTGCCGCCCCGGGCGGCTGCCCACTTCGCCCATGCCTAAAACCGCCAGTGGGTATAGATCGTGACTTGAGTATATTGCTGAAAATCAGAGGTGGAATGTAACGAAGTATTTTTACTTCGTTACTGTACTTAAGTAGTTTTTTCTGGAATTTGTACTTACTTAAAGGGGAAGTTCGCCATTTTGCACATTAAGCCCTGTTTTTAGGTAGTCTGGGGTGAATTATAGATGTTCTGATCACAATTTGGACATTTGGTGCTGAACGGAGCATTTAGGTATCCACTGCTGCAGCCCACCCACCTTTGCATTGAGTCAATGACCACTCAAGCAAACAATCATAAAACGACATTAAACTTTCGTTTGCAGAGACATGAAACTCACCGTGTGGTCTGTGGTGGACAGCGATACGTTGGCTCGAAAATCACCGCGAAATACGCTTCCAGAGAAGTTGTATTACCCTTATTGTCCGTCTTCATTGATTTGTATTGTACACAAACAACGCACTATCGCCACCTAGTGGCTGGATGTCTTGCTGCTGCTATTCAACGGTGTCCGGAAAAATAGGTCCACCAAATGCTAAAACAACTGTTAGAAGGCACATTTCGCTGCGATTTTCGGGTCAATTTCGGGTCAATTTATCGAAATTGACCCGAAATTGACCCGAAAATCGCAGCTAAATGTGCCAGACTACCTAAAAACAGGGCTTAATGTGCAAAATGGCGAACTTCCCCTTTAAGTAAAAATAAAAATGCAGACTTTTACTTTTAAGGCTGAGTTATACTTGTTTTAACTGCCCTTGCGCTTGCGCTTGCGTCTTGCGCGTATGTTAATGGCTCGAGACGTTTATACTTCATTTTGCTTTGCCGGCGCTTGCGTGTGCTGCGTGGCGATTCACCGCCAGGACAGTAGGTGGAGTAGCGGGTTTTTTCAATGACAAGCCTACTTTGGCAAGTCTCTCTTCCATAGATTCATGCTTCTTCTTCTTCTTGTAAATAGCCGGTATTTTGTCAGATTTTCAACACCTCGGGGGTAAAAACGACTACTTTCTCGCCTGAAAATTTTTCAAATGTTGCTAAAGTTATATATTTACAGAGTTTAGCCTATAGCTTAAGGGAAATCAACTTTTCAGGCCGGCTGATTTCGGCTCGGGCAGGAGTGAAGTGCACTGTGTGTAAACGCTCTGCATACTGTCAGATCGATCAAGTAGTAGGCGGTTTCGACCACAGCCAGTGGCTTGCGCTTGCGTCTTGCGTGAAGTTTAGAAAATTGAGGTGACACACGCAAGCACGCAAGGGGGGGCTTGCAACCGCCCAAGGGCTTGCGTTGCGGCTTGTGTCTTGCGTTGCGTCTTGCGTTACCGACTATAAACCAGGCTTTACTCCGTTACATTTTGTGACAACTATCTGTACTTTCTACTTCTTACATTTCTGGAACTGACGTCGTTACTCGTTACATTTAGTCTGAAAATAGTAGTTGCAGAGCCGGCCAAAGCCTCCATGGGGCCCTAATCAAAATTAGATTTTGGGGCCCTCTATTTCTGCCAATAATATTGATTGTTGATCATTCACACACCTACTACAGTATAAATTTAATGCGTCTGACATGTCTTTACACATTTAAGGGGGTGGCCTAGGTAATAACACAAATAATACCAATGCAACCATACAAATAATACCAATGAATGACGATGAATGATGTTCAGGGTGCCACATATGGTTTTTAATCTCAAAATGTAGCACATTCAGCTACAAGAGCGGCCTGGGGTTGATTTTCACAACATTCCAAGTGATAAAGCATTGCGTTTACTGTAAAAGTGTCATCTGGTTTCCAAAAACTGCAACAGCAATGTGCAAAAAATTGTAGTGCATAGGCCTACATCAGCAGCAGCACTAAAAATTTTTACTTTATTTTATTTTATTTTTACAATAATATATATTTGATCATACAGAAAGCATCACTCATACATGCAAAAAAATGTTATTGCTCTTGGGGGCCCCCTACTGGCCGCGGGGCCCTAAGCAGGCGCTTAGTTCGCTTATGCCTTGGGCCGGCTCTGAGTAGTTGTTAGAGGAGGGTACTGCATTAAAAAGTGTGTGTTCCTGTTGTGTTGCGTGGATATTTGCTGTCGTCATTGCTACTGTACATTTCAACCAATCAGGTAACTATCTGATGAGTCACAACCCGCCCACTCAAAGCACCCAAGAATGCAAAGCATTTGCATGAATAATATTCAGAAGAAGAACAATGGACGCGAACGCAGGTGACCGTGACCATGGCCTGTGGCCATACCTTGACAAAATATTCAAGTTTAAAAAATTTAAAGACAATTCTATTATTTTTAACTGCGTGCCATGCAGCCCGAAGACGAAGGAGGTGATGGCGTTCAGGAACTCGCCATCAAATTTGAAAAAGCATCTTGAGGTAAGGCTAACTGTATGCTTCGCCGTTATGTCAAATGCTATGTGCAGACTTGATGCTGGTTTATTAGCTATGCTAACTGGAGTGTAGTTAAAACAGGCTCAACAGGTGCGGTCGAGTAGCCCACTATTTTAAAATAACATTCAGATTTGATTTTGCAAAGGTAGAATCTGTTTCAACTACATTAAGTCATATAGACATCTAGCTGAACTCCAGAACTCCGCTACGTTTCCTCAATGTCTTTTTTGTCGAACTAGTTGTTAAAGGGTTTTGTTCACGTGTGGCACTGTGGCAGCTAGTGCTAGTCTAGCTCACAGCCGTTTGGAATCATCATGGAAGCATGTTCCACGCTCGCAGTTGAAACTCCGCTGTGTTCAAATGTGCCATCATATATAGTTCTAATCTCCCTCGCCTACCAACTACGCATAGGGGTGTGAGGAAATGATCATACGAGTCCGCATGTGCTGCTAACCAAAAGTATATGCATACGGTAATCATTATGACATTGCTGGGATTTTCTTTAGAATTAGCGTAAATGACTAATTTCAGTCATGCCATCCCTAGCTTAGTTTGTGGGGTTCGCAAACTCGTGTCTCTTACCGCCACACAAGCGCGAAACTGCCTGTGATGGTCATAAATGTTTTCCGTGGTGGGCAACATGAATTTTCTTGGTGCATTTGAGGATTTTGTGTCATGTTGTCATTTTTTTTTATTCCACAGTTAATGCATTCACCTTCATATGTATCTATAAAATTGCCATTTTATCAAAGCTGGAAAATAAATTACACTAATATTATCTTACAGTAATAATCATGTCGTGAAAACAGTATTTGGTACTTTTGCATCCATGCAAATGTATTACATTCTTAATTGACTGCTATTGCTGTGCTTTAGTGGTAATATCACATTACTGATAATGTTATTGTCTTTTGTTATAGAGAAAACACAGATCTCTACTCCCCGAATACATGGAGGCAACACGGAGAAGACATGCAGAACCCTCTGGGGTTGAGGGCTCCACAAAGCAGAGGAGACTGGAGGACACGAAACCCTCACAGAAGGCGATGGACCTTGCCGTAGTACAGTTCATAGTGGATGGTTTGCACTCCTTTGGAGTGGTTGAGCAACCAGCATTCATGAACCCTGTTGAGAACCCCCCCCCTCAAACTACACTGTAATGTCCCGCACAAGGAATGTGAATGGTGTTCCTTTCCAATACAGTTTTTGATAATTCAGCATGTGTCTTTTTTTAATCTTATTTACTTCTCTTACTCTTGCACCACGTAAAACACCAACATAGACACAGATAGTTTCTCTACTCAACATGCTACAGTATACATTAGGCCATATTTGTTGTACACGCTGCTGGATGTGGTAACAGAATGTTGTTGATAAAAAAAAATTAAGTCCTAGCACCTTTTATAAGTTGTTGTTTTCCTTTTACTGCTCTCAACAGAGCAGTGTTGGAGAATATGTTGGCAAGGAAATTACTTAATCCGTTAGTGGTAAACTAGTAAATGTGTTGTCATTCACAGAATTAGAAGTAGAACTATGCACTGTATTGCCAATCACACACAATATTGACACCAATCTTTCAGTACACATACTGTTTATTGCTGTGAGCATTTAGAAGTGACATTGGCAGGTCTGCGGTTATGTAATTAAGAACTATAATGGCACAGCCATGACATGGAGAAAGACAGCCCATTGCTCAGTACCCAGTACTTTTACTTTTGTACTCAAAAGTACATTTAAAATTTAGTACTTAGTAGTTTTACTTAAGTACATTTTTGGTGTACTACTTTTACTTTTACTTGAGTAAATATTTCGCAGGGTACTTCTACTTTTACTTAAGTACAAGACTTCAGTACTTCTTCCACCTCTGCTGAAAATATAACGTCACCATATGCTTCAGCTTTGTGGTAGTGAGTCACTCTGTTCTCAGATGCATATTGTCTTTCATATGTGCTTGAGTATGACAATATCACCGTTGTAGTCATGAAAAAGGAAAGAGCTTCAAATGTGTCAGAACCAGTTAAACCTGGTTAAACCACCGGCTTTGTCGCTCCACCTGTCTTGATGTCTCCAGTCAGGACAGCTTCGAAAAAGGTGCCTGGTCGGGTGGGATCTCAGGTTTTGGTCAAATGTGCCTTTGAGGCACTTTCATCTATTAAAATGATAATAACCTTGTTATTTGGGGGGAGGTTCTTTAAAACAATACGATTGGTGTTTTGTGAGCCAAGACAAAATGCCATAATACCGGATACTAGAAGAGGTCAAGCAGTCCTTTTTGACCATATCAATGCTTGTTGAAGCTTTAGAGATATTACACTTGTTTGATAAGATGTTCACATTATCCGACTGATGCTGAACTGCAAGGCGTTCGGAGCAAATGTCAGTTTTATGCAGCGGGTGACAGAAAGGTATGTTGGTTAATTCTACTTGGCGAGAGGAAATTTAGATGGAGGAAACTCCAGCGAAACTGAAACTGAGAAGCCATTGACGGACAGAACCCGTGGGGATTCTGCTCATTGTTTTTGTTGACTGATACTGCTTATCTGTTCCCACCACCATGTCAACATGATAACAATGGCCCGGTTTCTTTTTTTTTTTTTTAAAGAGGAATGAGGTTATTACATTAAAAAGTCTTGGAGAGAATGTTCTTAATTAAATGCTTTCACATACGTTTGTGGGCAGCCGGGTTTCTAGATTATGTCTGTAAAGTTCAGGTGAACACGTTTCCGAAGTTGTGTTGTTGGGAAAATATTGACAGTTGTCCTTAACTGTTCAAGCCTTGTATACATCGCTTGTATACAAAGCGATGTCTACATCCATCTATTTTCTAAACCACTTATCCCGTTTAGGGAAAAGTTGAGCATAATCCAACACGATTTGTGTGGGTGCACACTGTGGATAGGTAACATTTCCCCTCTTTTCTGGCATTAGCCATTCAGTTGGGTTAGGTGGGCAACACAGCAGATGCAAAGCCCAGCAAAGAGCTGGTCAAACAGGAGCTAATCTCAGGAGTCACTAGCACAGCAGACGGTGAGCTTCCCAGACGAGTGAGCCTCCGGCCCACCGTCGATTCTGGAAGCTCAAGCTCACAGGCTAGAACAAGCTAGCTCGTCACTGAAACTGCCAGCAGTTTGGCAGGTGCCTTGGCTCCACGCTCTGCCTCATGTCTGCTGTGTGCTGTTCTTGCATGGTTGAAAGCATAGAAAGTGAATCCCTTATTTTTGTAATACTCCCACGTGCCTAAGACTTTGTATAATTCCTTCTACCTTTTTGAGAATTGCTTTCTGGTTCAAAGATATGGCTGTCTGTTTTTTTTTTATTTCAAACTGAGCTTTATTGAACATAAAGCCATAACGCAGTCGATAAGTTTGGCTGATATGTATATATTTGGCTGATTCACCCCAATATTAACATGGGCCATTGCTTAGCAGAGACATGCTGCTGGCAGGTAGATGTCTGGGCTGGGTCAGATTAGCACGCTCCAATTTCCCAATTCACAGAATGAGGAAGAACATGTTGAGAATTTTAAAGGCATGTGACCTGCGCAGATACTTTTAAAGATATAATTAGGATGTACACAGATACGTTTTTAGAGGATTTATAACTACCACAGTGGGACTTTCTGTATTTTCTGAGCGATAGAAAGTCTTTAATTTCCATTTTGCTTCAGCTGGGATAAACGAGTGTCCTTCAGGGAAATTGATATTTTGTTCTGTAATATTCAGGCATTAGCAGTGGCCAAGTTCACCTGCAATGTCAGCCCATGTAGCAGAGCCTCATCGTCAAGGATCTCCAGCACAAAGACGGCTCTGTTTGAGCGACAAACTGGGTAGAAATGCACTGGGATCCGACTACAAACAGGAAACTAAGAGCAGAGTCACTGTAGAATGCAGTTTTAAATCCAGTTAAACGTTACGATATGACGGTATGTTTCTTTGGGCTGTTTATTATTGTGGGAGGGCTCCAGTTCATCAGAAAAGATATCCTCAATCTGCGGAGGGGTAGTTCAGGAAGTCTGTGAGTGTGATTCTTGGATATGATAAGATGGTCCTGCTCCTGTTTAAAGACTTTACGGGCTCTTTGTTTTGTTTACAGGATGATATTTTGTCTGGCATGGATCCCTGTAGTTATTGTTTCCTTGAACTTATCAGTGTGTTCCTGTGACAGGTGTAGCTGAAAATAAGGAGCATCTTGATTCAACACTCCCTGCCTTTTGTTTTGTTGTAGAAAATAATGAATGAGAGCAAATACTTCAGTGGGTTGTATTCGCATGACTCATTCCAGCATAAACATATTTAATGTATTTCATGTGGTTTAAAATGTAATGGAAATTCCAGTTGTGTCAAACATTGCCTGTTTTTTTTTTTCCTTTTGTTTTGATAACATGTGAATGATGACATTTAAGAGTTCTTTGCCCGGCTGGGGTCTCTGTGTGTTAAAGTGAGGCCTAACAGGGGAGGCCCACAGTGACTGCACTGCTGCTCTGGTTTGAACTGGATTAAACAATACTTTCTTGTGGCCACTTGACCAGCTATCCTTTTCAATCCTTTCCCTTTAGGGAGGGTCTAGGTTAAGTAAACGAAGGCAAGTCTTTTTTTTTTTTTTTTTTTTTTCTAACTCAAATTGTATTGACTCACTAAAACCTGTTGCATCACACGGGTTTACTGGTTACCATCGAACATAATGTTTCAAAATACAAAAAGAGTTGTAAGGAGAAGAAGAAGATAATCAAATTTTAATTTCAAGATCGTGTTTGTCCACCTTTGATTTTCATACCAGCAAGTTCTAGTGTTAACATTAACCTTTGACACGACCATATTTGATTTTTAGAAAAGAAAAAACTGCTTAGTTTGCTGTATTTTTTTGCATTTCTCGTACATTTTCTTTGTGAAACCTAGTTTTGGTTTTACAGATGTTCTCAAGCATAAATGGAGAGAGTTCTTTAAAAAAAAATGGTCAGCATTATATATATATATATATATATATATATATCTTTTTCTTCCAGAGAAGATCCAGTTAAAACGCGTGTGTTTTCAGTTTGCTATCCTCCGGTCTGGGCCTATACATCCTGATCGAGCTGCACCTAAGGGGGTGATATCTGAGCTTGAGTTCACGCTTCTTGCTGCTCGGTGATGAGACTTTTTCTACTTTGTACCATGACAAGTTTTGGACTGTCCTTAAATCATCTTTAAGAAAGTTTTGGCATTTTTGCCACATTAAACTTGATGAATATTTGAAAGTAATTAGAAAAATTAGAGAAGTATTTTATCATGTGAATAATCATGGGTCGTGCGCTCGCTAACCTTTCAAATTGAAACTAAACACATTCAGCTTGCTTTTGCAGGAGTTTAGAAAAAGCAGTAAATATTTACAATTCAGAGGTCAGAGAAGACATGTTTTTCCTCTTTACTTCCCTAAGCATCAAATGAAGAGAGTTGCAATAACATTATAAGGGAAATCACTAAATGTCCCCATATGGGAGGTTTAATTCTGTAATATTTTCAAAATGTTAAAGTGATACTCCGGAGTAGATTCAACCTGGGGTCATTTGAACCGTGATATCCAGCCAAGTAGCCCACCCGCAGTTTTTTCGATATTGGCTGAACATCAGCTGAGTTACTGAGTTATCCCGAATAGCTTCGTACAAGGGTTAATGGATCCTGGCAGTATCTCCAAAATTACCACACTAAAATCCCATGCCATGACACCAAACTTCTACAGTAGTACAAATATGGTCTGTACTCACAAAACGATGCATATGGAAGTTTGAAAATAGTCCAGGAGTTTATTATTATCAACACAAGCCTGATAGCTTTTCTGCTGCTAAAGCTGCGTCGACGTCACTTCAGGGAGCTGGGAGCTTCAAAGTAAGATGAGGGTTGATCTACTACTGTAGACAACAAAGTATATGCTATATTCTACATGTTTTTTTTATGAATTTTTATGTTGTAGAGTTGTGAAATTATTTTATCAATGAAGAAATTGAGCAGCCTTGCTTTGTTGTCTACAGTAGTAGATCAACCCTCATCTTACTTTGAAGCTCCCAGCTCCCTGAAGTGACGTCGACGCAGCTTTAGCTGCAGAGAAGCTATCAGGCTTGTGTTGATAATAATAAACTCCTGGACTATTTTCAAACTTCCAAATGCATCATTTGGTGAGTACAGACCATATTTGTACTACTGTAGAAGTTTGGTGTCATGGCATGTAATTTTGGAGATACGGACCAGGATCCATTAACCCTTGTACTAAGCTATTCGGGATAACTCAGTAACTCAGCTGATGTTCAGCCAATATCGAAAAAACTGCGGGTGGGCTACTTGGCTGGATATCACGGTTCAAATGACCCCAGGTTGAATCTACTCCGGAGTATCACTTTAAGGTTTTTCCCAACTGTAACATTGCCGAAATACAATAAATCATGTTTTGCCTTGTCATTTCACAAACTGATTCTCTTTTGTCTCTATTTTCTTTTAGATAAACCATCATGATTCCCATCACAGAGCTCCGGTACTTTGCTGACACTCAGCCAGCGTACCGCATCCTGAAGCCATGGTGGGACGTTTTCACCGACTACATCTCAATCGTCATGCTGATGATTTCAGTGTTCGGTGGGACGCTGCAGGTCACGCAGGACAAGATGATCTGCCTGCCTTGCAAGTGGGTCGTCAACAAGTCATGCGAGACCATGCCCGTCCCAAATTTGACCACCCCCTATGCACCGGAGCCCAAAGGCATTCAGTACGACCTCGACCGACATCAGTATAACTACGTCGATGCCGTCTGCTATGAGAACATACTGCACTGGTTTGCTAAATATTTCCCCTATCTGGTGCTGCTCCACACCCTCATCTTCCTGGCGTGCAGCAACTTCTGGTTCAAATTCCCCCGCACAAGCTCTAAACTGGAACATTTTGTCTCCATCCTACTCAAGTGCTTTGATTCCCCGTGGACAACAAGGGCTTTGTCTGAGACCGTGGTGGAGGAGAGGGACCCCAAACCTGTGGGGAAAATGAACGGTTCGATGGACAAGAAGGCCTCAAGCGTGAGCGAGGACGTTGAGGCCAGCGTGCCCATGCTCCAGCGAACCAAGTCCAGAATTGAACAGGGAATCGTGGACCGCTCTGAAACTGGGGTTTTAGATAAAAAGGAAGGGGAGCAGGCCAAGGCCCTTTTTGAGAAGGTGAAGAAATTTAGGATCCACGTTGAGGAAGGTGATATAGTGTACCGTCTTTACATACGTCAAACCATAATCAAGGTAATCAAGTTCATACTCATCATAAGCTACACGGCCTACTATGTAGGAAACATCAGGTTCAGTATAGAGTGCCAGGTGGACATTGAGAAACTTACAGGGTACAAACTGTTTCACTGTGCTCACCCGTTAGCAACTCTCTTCAAGATTTTAGCCTGTTTCTACATTAGCTTGGTGGTGGTTTACGGTCTCATCTGCATGTACACTCTCTGTTGGATGCTCAGCCGCTCCCTCAAACGATACTCCTTTGAATCCATCCGCGAGGAAAGCAGCTACAGCGATATCCCTGACTTGAAGAATGATTTTGCCTTCATGCTCCACATGATAGATCAGTATGACCCCCTCTACTCCAAGCGCTTTGCTGTATTTCTGTCGGAGGTTAGTGAGAACAAGCTGAGGCAGCTGAACCTGAACAACGAGTGGACATTGGAGAAGCTGAGGCAGCGTATCACCAAGAACTCCCAGGAAAAGCTGGAGCTGCACCTCTTCATGCTCAGTGGGATCCCAGACACCGTCTTCGATCTGGTGGAGCTCGAAGTGCTCAAGCTGGAGCTCATCCCAGATGTGACCATCCCACCAATCATCGCTCAGCTTTCCAACCTGAGGGAGATGTGGCTCTACCACACTCCCGCTAAAATTGAGGCTCCCGCTTTGGCTTTCTTACGAGAGAACCTGAAATCACTCCACATCAAGTTCACTGATATCAAGGAGATCCCACTGTGGATCTACAGCCTGAAGAACCTCAGTGAGCTGCACCTAACGGGGAACTTGAGCGCCGAGAACAATCGTTACATCGTCATCGATGGGCTCAGAGAGCTAAAAAGTCTCAAAGTGCTGCGTCTGAAAAGCAACCTGACGAAGCTTCCGCAGGTGGTGACTGATGTGGGCGTGCATCTTCAGAAGCTCTCCATCAATAATGAGGGCACCAAGCTGATGGTGCTCAACAGCCTGAAGAAAATGGTCAACCTGACCGAGCTCGAGCTTGTTCGCTGCGATCTCGAGCGCATCCCACACTCCATCTTTAGTTTGCACAACCTGCAGGAGATCGACCTCAAGGACAACAATCTCAAGACGATAGAGGAGATTATCAGCTTCCAGCACCTGCACCGCCTCGTGTGCCTGAAGCTCTGGTACAACCAGATCGCCTACATCCCCATTCAGATCGGAACGCTCACCAACATGGAGAGGCTGTATCTGAACAGAAACAAGATCGAGAAAATCCCCAGCCAGCTCTTCTTCTGCCGCAAGTTGCGTTTCTTAGACCTGAGCCACAACAATCTGACCAGCATCCACCCTGATGTGGGCTTCCTCCAGAACCTGCAGTACTTCGCCGTGACCGCAAACAGGGTAAGAGGCTCAAAGATCCAATTCGTCCAGAGCATGTTTAGGTGTTTAGTAAAAGTCCGTCTCGTTTTATGTTCCTGCGTCCATTCTTCGATGTTTCTATCGTGTAAGACTAAGATAATCTCAAAGGCCAGATAAGATGTTTTCAAAGGTCAGTACTCACGAGGCTGTGAAGTTCATTGCCAGGATTATAACTATGACTTTAAAGATAATGCTGTCACTGGGTTTCACAGTTATGTTCAGAAGAAGAACTTCTTGAAAATAGTGTTATAGAGTCTATGTGTATATATCTATATATTAAACTGTGGTTTCCCTCATTAGATATAAACTATGTTTTTGCTAATTTCAGGCCAAATAATATTTGAATAAAGCTTTGCAGAACATTTGTTATGCACAGTCTTACACATTTTGTCTCTCAGACCACATTGTTATTATAATATGACGCAGTCTTTGCCCTTTTTACCGTACAACTGCACAAATCCCCCCATACTTTGAGGAGAATGCGGATAAAACGCCTTTTTTTTTCTTCTTAGGGCAAAGGTTTCATTTAAAATGGTCCTGAACTCAAAAATCGGTCACGGTAGTAGTAGTTTATTTGATTTACAATCAAAGAATTTAATTGTTGGAGATGCAGCTTTGTTGAGAGGGGAAAAAAAAAAAAAAAAAAAAAATTCCAAACAAACAAGCAGAACATGTTCTTCTTTGTGCTTACAAGCATGCACACAACATCATGTGTTTTTAGTAAAGGTTACTATCGCTGCTTTATTTTACTGCCTTTGCTCGTGTGGCTGCGTGCTGAAAATAGCCTCCAGTGGGTTTGCAAGCAGCCCCAAATAGCTCAATTAAATGGGACTGTTGTGATGTCTCTCGTGTTTTTAAGGCCTTTGCGTTTTCAGCACTTTAATGATGCAAATGAGCTGTAAATATGAGTAACCTTAAATGTGTCTGTGCTTGAGTTCATTGGAAGCCATCTCTATGAAAATAGACTGGACTCAGTTTTTGATTTTATGCAAACGAGTTTGTGGAGCACCGAGAACGCGCACAAACATTACAAGTTGATACTTCTGATGCAGGTTTTAGCGTTTCCTTTTTTCTTGTGTTCTATACTTGTGCAGAGACTTCAAGCCTAAAGTTGCAGGTTGAGACATCTGCCCCCTTTACTTTGTCATCTGGACATATGGTTTAAGAAGTTAACAAGTCGGCCTTTATGTTCAGAGCCCTAATTATTCTGCCTTCTGTCCTCTCCTCTCCAGATTGAGACTTTGCCTCCGGAGCTGTTCCAGTGTAAGAAACTGCGTACTCTGAATTTGGGGAACAACTGCTTACAGACGCTGCCATCGCGCTTTGGAGAACTCACTGGGCTGACCCAGCTGGAGCTGAGAGGGAACCGCCTGGAGTGCCTCCCGGTGGAGCTCGGAGAGTGCCGGTTGTTGAAGAGGAGCGGCCTGGTGGTGGAGGAAGACCTGTTCAACACTCTGCCGTCAGAGGTCAAAGAGCAGCTTTGGAGGGCTGATAAGGAGCAAGCTTGAGCCAAACCGCTGTAGAAGAAAAAAAAACAAACAAACAAAGAAATTTGGATCAGAGGAACGGATGAGAGTTTTTTTCTTTCTTTTTTTTTTTCTTTTTAAAGCTAAGCTAACCGTAAGAGAAATGCAGCAGCCTTGACCATGTAGGCAAAAAAGAAAAAAAAAGAAGATGTCTGGACCAATAAGAGTAAGGATGTCAAAGACCTCCAAATATGTTTGGAAATAACTCTTCTTGATGCTTGTAAAGGACAAATGTCACGATCAAGCCCAGGGAGAGTCGGGTCAGAAATGTGGCTTTTCTGTGTTTCATCCGGATCGGAGTTCCAAGGATGCGGGCAGGTGATGCCAAACATGCATGCCACATTAGAGCAAACTTTGATATCGGAGAGAGCTAACAGCACAACCTAAGGTGCTCACGATCATTACTTTGCTGTGTACAGGATACATGCAAAAGTTTGCCTGCGTTTCTCTGGACTTGAGACCTCTGGTGAGTTTTTGCATATGTATTTGCAGTGTAGTCAGGCTCAACTATACGTACAGATGTTTCAAACAAACAATAGCCAATCTGTTGAGGCATGAGGATTTGGCCGTGCTGTTCTTAAGGCTCCCTTTGCGCTCGACTTGCTCGGAGGCATCTTTTTATTTGAACAGCGTGACTTTGATGGAGATTTTTAGAAATCATCCCACAGATGATCTCACAGCTTAGGCCTTAACTCCAAAAAAAAAAAAGAAAGAAAGAAAAAAGACTTGTGGAAACAACTTCAAAGACGAGCTGTCGAATTATTCAGTGAAAATAAATGGAAACTAAGCACCCAGCAGTTGTTAAATTATAACATCAGCCTGTGTGGCGGACTATTAACTGCTCGGGGAGCTGTGGTGGAGGAATCCACAATCATTCTTGGACTCTTAGTTTTGCATCACCAAACATCCTGTTTACTTCAGTATCTGACAGGCATTTGCTTCTTTTACTCCACTTCAAATCACACAACGCACATGTGTCTGTATAAGAGGGGCTTTGTCTCTTTGGAGTGCATGAAAAAGGAGAAGAATTTGTTTTGACGTACTTCAAGATACAACCAGGCATTGATATCATTTGGGCCTCGAAAGGCTCAATGCGTTACGCAGCCGTTTTTATATTAAGCATCTGAATTTTAAATGCAGTCGGATATCTTAAGTGACCTTTGTTCTTTTCAGAGCTTGTGCATTTTGCTTCACCGACTGAAGTGTAACCATATACTCATTCCCCGGCACACACAAAGTTAGCTCAAATTCATATATATATATATATATATATATATATATATATGTATATATATATATGTGTGTGTGTGTGCAGGCATGCACAAAGGTATTCATTCAGCAGAAAAAGATTCACATCAGTAAAACCAATCAAGGTACTTTTTTATTCTCCTTATGTTTTGAATCATGAGATCTGGAACCTATGTCGTCAGGCACTACCGGTCTGAAAAAGAGAAGCGTTGACTCAAGGGCCCAGTTGTTCTCGGATGAGCTCTTGAAGTGTATTTATCGTGCTTCCGAAGAAGGGAGTGCCCACTCGTCCCTGATGTGTTTATTCATTCACGAGGCAAAGGACGACAAACAGGAAATTACAGAGCGAAGGGAACTGGTTTGGACCGGCCTCCACGGGGGGAGCATTGCTTTGTCGAGAGAAGTCTGCAGATTATGTGATATCCATGCTCCAAACTAGTGCAACATGCTTTGTCTGCTTGAAACACTTTTCTTGTTAAGACCTGGGATTTAATGGCATCATTTGGATCAAATCTGCTATGTTTACTCCTGCCAGACATCTCTCGTTGCTAATATGGCCTTAGCTTTTACAAGCTATACCCCGTTAATGATCACAAACATCATCGGGGCCTTTTTTTTTTTTTTTCTTCTTGTGCTGTAAAATGTATAGCTCAAATATTTAATGTCTTTGTTTTAATGTGTATCGTGTGGTTTTATTCTTACCAGCTGGCTCCTTTCAATTTTTTTTTTTTTGCTTTTTAAGAGATTCAGAGGAAGCTCAGCGTCGCCATTCAGCTGCACTTTTGTTCGCAGTAAATTTTGTTTGACTGAGGCCTTAAGCTGCATGCAGATGTCCTTTCCAAAAGGACAACTGGGGAAGTCCTCTCACACCATTTTCAAATGCAGGAAAAGGAGCCTGAGCTTTAAATGTCCCGAACAGCAAGCGGATCAAAAGTTGGAAGCAAAGGTCAGAGCGCAGATGACGGGGTGCAAAGCAGTAAATGAAAGGAAACGTCGGATTCGCCAGAGAGTATTCAAATGTAAACAAACTAATTGCTAAAATGGTACTTCATCTTATTAAACCTGTGTTAGTTTGATGTTTGCAGTGCCAAGTAAACAGGTCTTTCAAAACACAACCTACGCAGTCCTTTAGGTGGTAACACAAAGCTTTACCACAAAGACTTTAATGCACCGTGGTTCTGTAACTGGCCACAGAAAGACGGGCCCAGCCTGCAGGACATCGTCTACATCACTGAAAAGGGAATTTGATATTGTAACACCAACCACTGTGGTGCAGTGCAGTTGCCAGTGAGCCTCCCTCCTGCGTCAGTGTCAGATTGAGAATCACCTTTATACGGGCAGCAGTTCTTGTGTTATCAACGGCGTTTGGACCTTAACATGCTGGTCGTGTCTTTAGAGTTTGGAAAGTCGCAACAAAAATGTGGATTTAGTTTCATTCTCATCCAAATTCCACTTTTGCTTGAGCGTTTATTGTTAATGTTGAGTTATGAAGTTGAGAGTGCCATGGAAAACTGATTCACACTATTTCAGAATAGCTGAATTTGCCAAAATTCCTTCTTCCATATGGATGTGTGAGTGTGGATGATCTCGTAGGACGCCTGCAATCAGGTCTCTGTCCGTCCCACATGTGTACGTGAAGGACGTGCGCTAATGTTTTCCCCAAAAGTTTTTATTTTTTTCCTGTCCTCCAGAGCCATGACTCAGCTACAGAGTCCACCACTTCCCTCTGAGTCATGCGTTTCACTTCCAGCCCACTCCCTTTCCCCCGTGTCAGCGTTAGCGGATCAGCTCAAGGTCTGTGCTAAGGTCAGTCAGATGTTTGTGGAAAACCAAAAGGAGGAAGTTGTAACGACACCCTGCTTGGTTCCAAGAAAACTCGAGCACTTTTATTTAACTTGCACCACACAAAAAGCGTCCTGTTTTCGTGTTGACACGTTGGCTTTAAAGATGTGCTGAAATGTAGGTTTTTATTTCAGCAGAACATCAGACAACGTGTTCTGTATGCGTGTCATGTATGCCTTAAGTCGTGTCATTTGTCTTAAACTATGATTGTGTTTTTTTTTTTATTTAATTTTGTTTTGGTTTATTTTATTGCACCAAATGTACCGGTTTGAGCAAACTGGTACATTTGGTCCACAGAAGGTTTCAGAGCAGACTGAACGGGTGGTCTGCTGACACAACTGAACAGAGAAGGTTGAGAAGGTTACAATTTCATTTTAATCGCCTAAAATCTCAGTATTGGTAAAATGACTGAACTGCCATGTTTTAATCTATGTATAAAGCTTCTTTTTTTTTTTTAAATACACTATTATATCCACTGTGTACAATGAATCTGTCTCTGTATTCTGATGCCTGTAAGAGACTTATAAAAGCAAATTGATGCTTTTTTTTTTTTAATCATATCCACGTTTCTTTTTGAGGCATGAGTTTGTTGATGCTGAACTTGTGTGCACTATAGCCATGCAGAAGTCCACCCACTTAACCCCCAGCGCAATCTCCTTGAATATAAACTGTAAAGCGAATGGGCAGACTCGTGTCAACCAGCTCTGTCCGTGTTACAGGTGGACAAAAAAATACCTTTATTAATGAATTCTTGCCAAGTGAACTGAACACTGGCTTTTTAAGCATCTGTCATAGTGGAACTTGGATTTCTGAATGTTAAGATCATACTTTTGTACCATTCTGACACATGATAATAAAATTAACACGAAACACTAAGTCCTGCTGTTGAGTTTGTTGATTATTCATCCGTAGCTGGTTCAGCCTTCAGAGGGAAGTCTTGTGAACTCTTGACTGAGACGTCTGCTGCTGCTGACACTTGGCTCGTCTTGGTAAGGAAGTCGCAGGTTTGATTGACAGCAGTAACAACACGTTTATTATTTGTTCCAGTCAGGCAGCAAATCTACATGCACAATACCTAACCCTTAAAGTGGTTCACCTACTTTTATTCCTATTGACTAACATTGTTATTGAAGCCTGTGCTTTTTTTTTTTTTAGGATTTAGTATCTAAAGTGTCTGCTGTGAAAGTTTATGTTCAAATAATGGCAACTTCAACATTGTGCTTCCAGAGAGGGCGTTGACTTACATATAAGGTGGCTGGATGATAGATCTTTTTCTGCAGTAACATCATTGAAGTCAGTATGTTTTCAAGGGTTTATGACATGCAACTGTGGTGGAACTTTCCAGATCCTCTTTTTATGTTAAATCCCCGATATTTATAGTTTTGCATAATAAAAGTAAAGCTATTACGGTTTAATTCCTTTTGGTATTGTGTGTCGCCTTTAAACTAAAGTAAACTGTTCAATAAAGCTAATATACTGTCTTCCCCTTTTTAAGTGAGAGGGAAATGTGGAACATGTAATTAGCCAAAGTGGCCACAAGATGGTGGTGTTTCCTATTTATTCTGTTTGCGTGTCCCATCGGTGACACCTAGCGGCCATTCTGGGCTACTACCTTAGCACCCACAGAGGACAGTGAGCCCGCTGATGCTGCAACGAAAGAGTTAAAGTCCAAAATCCTATTACTGTACGTTTGCGCTTTAATTGATTTGACAGGTCACGTGGTCAGGCTGCAGGTTACCCGGATGAGACGAATAACACATCGTATGTGCCTCACTAACTGCTCTTAGCAAACCACGATGGATTTTATGACCGATCTGGATGTGCAAAAGGTGAGGATTATTTTGAAACAGCAACGATGACAAGTGAGCTGCAGCCTCTGGCACCCTAAACTTGCTGATTCTTAAAATGCAGGTGCTCAGATGAAATATTTCAACTGAGTGTTTCTGGAGGGGTAAATTATAAGTGAAACGTTGTGATAAGTATATACATTGACGTGTCTATCGTCCTGAGATTGTACGAAAAGGAGCAGTGCTCATGTGAAGCTCATTACGCAACAAGCTGCAGCAACAAGTTGGCTCTCAAATGCGCCCCCAGATGTGAAAAACTTTTTTTTGTTTTAGTGAATTCCCCTAATTGACATATTATAAGGAGCATTGGTATAAATATTTTAAATCTTATGCGTCTCTTTTGATGCCACAAGGTATTCCGCAAGTGGAAAAGGTTATATAATTACATTTTTATTTTATAACCTTTCACAGGGCCCTGAAACTAAACATGATTTTTATAGTGCAAAGCATGGAAGAAGCTTCAAAGTTAAAATACTGTAGTAACTGATAATCAATACGGTTGCAGATCAGTTTCTGCAGATCCACGATTGATGATTCAAAGAAAAAAAAAGATGACAAAGTAACACAAAATATGTGTATGAATACTGTTAAATATAATTGCAAAAAAAAAACAATGTAAGAGAGTGATTGTTATGTGCAAGTGAAAGTGTTCACATATACAAGTTTTAGAATGTAATTAGCATGTAAATGCTGTGGATTTAACCTGAGATTTAACATCAGTTCGATATTTCCTATGTTGCATCGGTGTGTGAGAATCAGAGAGCAGATATGACAGAGAACTGCAGTGGAAATGTCTTGATGGTCTCAGTAATAGCTTTTGACAGCCCTATGAACTGTTGACACTGCCTGTCCTCTGGATTTACAGTACAAGGAGGATGGGTACGTGGTCCTGGATGGGCTGCTGACCTCCCACGAGTGTGATGAACTGAGGCAAAGGATGACCGAGATCGTGGACCGGATGGACGTGCCTGAGCACTGCCGCACCACCTTCACCACCTACCATGACGAGCAGCTCAAAACACAGGTGACTTACTGAGCAGTACAGCACGGCATAACTCTTTAACAGTGTCAGCATTTTAATAAACATCATGTTTTCCACATGCTTTCCATCACAACGTGACTTACAGATGCAGGTAAGGCTGCAGAGAGGCAGTCAATGTTTGCCCGATATAGCTCGACCCCAACTGTCCCTCCTGTCAAAGCTAATAACAAACTGTTATGTCAACAGCTTAGTTAGAGTTTGTCTGTAATGTAACTGTTCTCTGGTGGATCAGCTACCACATGTTAACATTTTGTCCTGCAGGGAAATGCTGATTATTTCATCACAAGTGGAGATAAGATCCGCTTTTTCTTTGAGAAGGGTGTTTTCGATGATAAAGGTGAGCTCTTGTAAAACTCTTCATGGCCTGTCAATTATTTCCTCAGTAGTGTGAAAAGCAAAATAAGATTAAGGATGTCTCGACTTTCAGGAGGATTCATTGTACCAAAGCAGCAGTCACTCAATAAAGTTGGACATGGTAGGATATCCAGATTTAAAAATAAAATAAATAAAAAAAAAAAAAAACTCATATAAAGAGCTCTCCAAAAGTACTTACACGTGATGCAATTCTTGTTCTTTTAGCTCTACATGCACACGAGCCTTTGTACAAAAGGGTTACACATTCACCCAAAGTTCAGGTGAGTTCGCTGTTGCATAAACATCCAACGAATGATGACCTGAGTCATATAATAACCAGCACTTAATTCACATGTTTTCCTGCCAGGGCATTTCCAAGAAGTTGGGTCTTGGAAGCCCTGTGATACTGCAAAGCATGTACATTTTTAAGGTAAAGCTTCTATCTGTCTGAAAGCTATTGTACAGTGTCAGATGATGCATGAGTGCATTAAATATGTCATGTTTCATTTTGCATCCGTTTCAGCAACCAGGCATTGGTGGGGAAGGTAAGAGCACTCAGCTAAATCTTTTTATTTGCAATTTTTCCATCTTCAGTCAAAGAAACATGTAAAATTAAAATCCTCTACGTTCCTATACATCAGTGTCTTATTACATTCTACAAATAGAGTATAGAATTAAAGATAAGGAAAATATGGAAAAAAAAATTACATATACATGTATATATAAAATACTATTGCTTGAATTTGTAATCAGGATCAGGATCCACTGCTCATGGTTGTGATTTTAGTAAAACATAAGACTGTAGTCATGGCTACTAAAAAAAATCCATTAACAAGTACATGAAGACATTTAAAACCAACATTAACATTAAGTTATTTATCTAAATATTTCTGAAGTGTAACATGCAATAAACTCAAGTGAGAGATAGTATTTCTATATTTATACCTAGAATGACTGTTTTCTTAGTGACACCTCACCAAGACGCTACGTTTCTGTACACGGAGCCTCTGGGCAGAGTAATGGGCATGTGGATCGCCCTGGAGGATGCCACCGTAAACAATGGTTGCCTGTGGTTTATCCCAGGCTCACACAATAGTAAGTACCAAGCTTACTGGTTCTATACTTCACCATTTCATGCATAAGATCTGATTTTTATATTTATATATACACAACCTTGTGCTATCAGAGAGCTATACATCATCTCTTTTTTCCCAGCTGGTATCTCTCGTCGTATGGTGCGAACCCCAAAAGGCACCTACCCACTGACAGACTTCACCGGTAGAGAGCAGACGTATGATGAGGAGAAGTTTGTCTCTGCACCAGTTAAAAAAGGTAACTGACTTGTGCCTATAAGTAGGCAAATGGCTGTTGGAATGAAGAAAACTTTGTGACTGAGGATCTACGAAAAAAATGTCAAGTGCCGCGTAGGAGCCGAAGTTTGTTATGTCGAGTGGATGTTTATTTCTACAGCACATTTGAAACAACTAATAGTTGTACAACGTGCTGTACAAGCTGAGCAAATGTACTCATCATGAACAGTCCCTAAAACAGCATCAAATAAATAAATATAAAGTAAATTATAAAAAAAGCAGTGCTTGCATGATAAAATCCAAGATATGCCACTCTGACAGGTTTAAAAAAAACTATTGTGAAGAAATGGGTTTTAAAGAGATACTTGAAAATGAGTTTTTTGTTTTTTGGCTCGAGTACACTTGTGACACGTGGACATCCGTACACATTAATCTGTTGTCGTGTTGAAGAGTCCGTGCGAGGCTAGAAAAACCAAAGTCATGTACTGTAGTACATCAGTCCCCAGGTGCTCATGGTCAGTTTCAATTTCAGGAATGTGAATGACAAAAGTCAGCGTGTGTCAAAATTGTGCTCCAAAGATAAGGAGCCACAACCGAAAACACTTTTATCACCTCTAGCATTTAGGCTGAATCTCGGGACATGCAAGGGCAATTCATTTGTTGACTTCAGTGCTCTGGATGGAGCCGGTAAGGTGGCAACATGTCTCCTTAAACCAAATAATACCATTAAACTGGATCCTGTAATGAACTGGAAGCCCGTATAGAGAGGCAAACGCAGGTGGAATTTCAGATGAAATTTCTCTCTCAAAGTAAAATGAAAGCAGGTAGACCTTCACCTTCTGGGATAAAGTGATGAGGCTTGTTTCCTAAAATGGTTTCAGCTCCCGAAACGTGAGGAAACGAATAACCTTAAAGATAATCATCAGTTCAACTGTAGTGTCAAATAAATCTGGGGGAGCTGGTCCATTCATCTCTCTGCGTTCAGGTGGTGTGGTCCTGATCCACGGGCAAGTGGTGCATCGAAGTGCCGAAAACACTTCAGAGGACTCTCGTCACGTCTACACCTTCCACATCATGGACGCCCTTGACACCCGCTGGAGCCCTGACAACTGGTGAGAGCTGGATGGCTTTGTGGTGGATTGGTTGTCACGCTCAGTCTTTCCTATCTGACTCATAATAATGATGCTCTTTAGGTGCCAGAAGGATCAGATTTCCCTAACTGACTCAGGAGCGTCTCAATAGTCAGCTTGTTATGGCCTTTTGTTGTCTTCAACCCCCCTGATAAGAAGCAGTATTTGCATCTGTATCCGTTGCAGCAAGCTGCCCAGTCCTTTTAGTAACCTGAAACCTCAATGTTTCTACCAAACAGTCGGCATGAAATTCTGCTTCTGAAAATATATCTGTTTGAGTGTATCATCTTTTGATAAGTATTGTTTTAAAGAGGATCAAATGTTCCCACGGGGTGTATTTACTTTTTCGTGTCTGAAAATGATCCTAAACTGTAGAGGATGCTGATTAATCTTGACTCAGTACTGTTTTTGTAGTACTGAGCTCATCTTGTATAAAACACGTCTGTAAGATTAACTATTGCTCTAAATGAATAATGAAAATGAATATTTTATTTGTATGTTTCCAACTTCTCTCAGAGATGACACATTTTAAACCCTTTTTGTCCGTCTCTTTGGTTCTTAAAGGTTGCAGCCCACTGAGGAGCTCCCGTTTCCGCCTCTCTACACTAAATGAAGGATGTCTTTGGTGCTGCACAAAGAGGGACCATTCTGTACCAAAGCTTTAAAACATAGCAAGTGTGTTGGAGGTTCTTATGTTTTTCTTTATATTTTCTTTTTTCAACATATCTTATCGATATCAGTTTCTATATCTGGCCTACATGTGGAGCAGTACGGTGGTTATTAGCTGTTTTAGGTGGCAGCCTCAGGACATTGAATCCACAACCCCCCTCAGAGTGAATGGTCATAAACTGAACCTTTTCTGTCACTTTCAAAGACTGTAAATAAAGTTTTAGCCCCACATGGGCAAGTAGATGAATCCGTATGCTGGTAAGCTGCCATCTAAATATATTTGCTTGCGATTACTTTAAACCACAATGCTAATCCAATTAGCATTTTTTGCTGTGAAATGATCACATTGTTGTGGCTAAGTTAGGAGGTACTAGGATAGGTTTGATCATTTTTATAGTAAGTGGAGCAAATCCATAGATCAGATCATCCGGGTGTTTTTTTCGTAGTCTTTTGGTTGTCAGATGTAAGAGGTGACTTATCCCTGAGGTTTATGAGGTTCTAAACTTTCACGTGCCGGTTCCATAGGCGATCAGTGTGATAGTTTGCAAAACTGTTTAAAGTTGCTTGATAAAGCAGAACAACGCAGCCACAAAAGTGCCAACATGAAAGGCTTGTGGGGATGTGTCGGACATTTCTTTATGTTCAATGCAGATTTTGGGTCTGGTCGAATAGTTTAAAAATATTAAATATTAAAAATATTACCTCATTATCTAGTTTGGTAATCAAAAGAAAAAGACCAGTAAAAAGCCACCAAAGTTGAACATATTGTTGTCACAAGCTCCTCACAATAACTCCCTTGTCCTAATTGTTGTACATGATTCAGTTAGTATGATTGTATAATTGTGCTTTAAATGTTGCAGCAGTTTCAAGGAATTAAACTTTTATAAACGATGGTTCAGTGTTTCCTGTGCCAAGGGAGATATATATAAAAAAAGGAAGCTTCAAAGCTCCTTTCAGTTAGAGCACTTAGTGAACTTGACCAGCTTTTATCATGGCTGCCACTAAGATACTTTCAGATTGTTCCACTCTGGAAGTTTCCAGAGCAAAAACCACTACCCTAAAACTCTCACCACCCAAGGACAAGAAGTCAGTGGACAGATTACGTAATGTCAACAATCTCTACAACCAGGTCTATTTGGGGAAAAGATTTGGTGGCTAACTTACAAAAGACAAGGGTGTTTTTGTGTTTTTTAAATGAGACTGAACTTCACTGAAATAAACATTTTAAAAACATTTTGATCACCTTCCCACGGACCCTCCACAGTATACCTGATGTTTCTATCCACCTTTATTCAGCGTCATACATCAGCATCGTTCGCTGTTCAAAGCCTCCTTTCCAAATATATCCAAATTAAATGAGATTCTTTTTACAGGTGAGTGTAGAACATTTGTTTTCAAGTATTTTCATTTTAAGATACATCTCAAATGAAAAACTACATGTCTGAATGACTTTCAACCCCCACATTCAAACTTCTTCAGCAGCTCATAAAATGAAACCGAGAGAGCAAAGGGTTCATGTTTGTGTTGCCAAAGTACAGTCAGTCTTTATCTTCTTTGATGCACTCATCATGCAATATTACATTATTAAAAAATGCAAGGACGATGGCAAAAACAACATAGCATCATGCTAACAAACGCTCATCACAACAGAAATGAGCATACACACAAATCAAATGCTTAAAACAAGATTCAGTAGGGTCTTCATCACATAAGTTGATTTCAAACCTGGTGACACTTTGAGGATAGCGTTTCAAATAAATCCTGATTAGGATGCCAAAAACAAAGGGCCTGTGTTCATTAGTGTGGCCCAAAGCTTATATACAGAGTCCACAACTATGGTTTGAAGGCTCAGTATCACACGGAAATGTTTACATTAGTTTACCTTAAAGGGGTCCCAGCAAACCACAGACATACTGAGCAAAGTAAACGTATAAAAACAAAAACATACTGTAGGACAGTATGTGCATATATGTTACAGTACTGGATTTCACATTAGTGTCATGCAGGAGCATAGTGAGAGTCAGCCCTTATACAGAAGAGTTGAGTGGGGCTGCCATACGTCCATCTACCGGTTCTACAATAAATGGTCATGAGTGATAGAAAATACATTTCTTAAGGCAAATATTTTCAGCATCAAGTCGTTTGTATTGCCATCTGGGAGGCAAAGTATAGTCTAAGGATGAGAAGGTTGATTAAGAAAGAGACAAAACTTTAAATAATGTTCTTCGAAGGCAATACATGGGCATGTACTGTTTACAAAAAGGGAAACGACAGGGAAAAAAAATTCTTTATTCAGTTCTGTAGGTGTTTAAAGGACGTTTTTTCCCCCCCACTTTGCCGAACTGTTGTATAATTTAGGAGTTGCTGGTGTCAGCGGTGGCGTGCACCACCAGCTGTCACTGTGCACAAAGAAGATTTAGCAACCCTTCCACACATTTCTGAAGAACTTGCTCAAAAAAATAAAATCCTCATTGCAGTTTGAATAAAACTTTTGTCTACTGTCAAATTAAAGCAGATTTTTTTTTTATGCCACCTTGGTTTTTTTTGGCGTGCTCCTTCTTGTGCCTCCGAGTCCTGAAGGGCTGCTGTTACATCTTATCGTATCTAACTTTAAACATCTATTTCTCCAGCTTCACCATTGTCGGCAGTCATCTGTCCATTCAAAGCAACAGCAGGATGAAGAGGTAGAGAGGGAGCAGGAGGTTGTCAATTTGGGAGGTGTAGGCTTCCAGCATTGCCACCATAGTGATCGAGCCAACTATCCATGAGTAGGTGGAGTTCAGATTGATGTTTCCATCAAAGATGAGGAACATGGCCACAGCGATGATCTGGGCAAACACGGATGTTGCCGTCCCCTCCACGGTTTTTTTAGTGCCAGGCCAACGAATCTCCCCCATGGTGCTGCCGAACACGGACGCCACAGTGTCTCCAACTCCCACAGCGAGCACACCTGCGTAGGGCACCAGGCCGCCTGCCCCAGGAAGTATCCCCTTTGGGGCACAGGGTCCAGGAAACAGCCAAATGGGTAGAGACATTCCCACCAGAAGGTAAATGTGGGTGAGGATGAGAGGCCCCGAGTCACGTTCATCCAGGAACAAGGTGAGCAGCTGCCGGAGCAGCTGACCAAAAGGCCTGATGCGAAAGTAACGCACGTACTCCAAGAACAAGAAAGCTGCTAAGCAGCCCACAGATGCCACGTGGAGCAGCTGTCTGTCGTATATCATCCCTGGAACATATGTGGCCACTACAATGACGTGGAAGTACTTCCTGACAATAGTCGAGGCCTGGTGCTTCTTGGACCCCGACTGCCGCCGATGGTTCTGATGCAACACGACACAAGTGGCTACGACGGCCAGAAACACCCAGTACCCCAGCAAACAGAGTCTTCTGTCATTTAACGTGACAAAGTCCAGCAGCCACATGATGGGGTGCCGGCCGATGAACAGGGACAGCCATGGCATCAGGATTCCCAGAACCAGAACGGCAGTCATCATGTGAAAGAAAAGCGACGACACCCAAGTCTCAGACTCCATAAAGCAGAAGAGCAGGGCAAAGAAAACGCCCAGCAACAGTGAGCCCAACACTACGACAGGCAGGAAATAGTTCACTGGATCCCCTTTGACCTCTGCCAGGTTCAGGGAGCGCTTGATGAGCTGGTTCACAATGAAACTGATTCCACCGACGATGATCAGCGCCTCTCCAGGTGTGAAGCAGCGTGGCAGCAAGAAAAGTACAATCAGGCAGAGATAAACGAAGATCAACAGTACCTCTAAGACCTCGATGACCTCAGACACAGTCAGCGTCTGCTTTGTCGTGTAGAGGATGGCACTGCCGGCCAGTCCTGCAATCACACAGGTGTTAGTGGGCACGGGTCTTGTGATGCCCAGCGCAATCAGGGAGAGAAACAGAGCCAGAATCATGCCTGTGATGGTAATCACCATGGAGAGGCGCTCAAAGTAGACGTACCCTGAGGCAGAGCACTTTTCTTTCAGCACCAGGCCCAACAAAGGCATCACCATGGAGGCTGGAACAATGCCGCTGTTTGCCGACGGACGAAACTGGAACACGGCGCCCCCCGACTTGAGCAGACGGTCCCATTTGTGCTGCACGTAGAAAGCCTGAATGAAGAGGGCAATGCTGCACCAGGAGTGCTGGTTCCAGAGCGCCATGTGGACACACAGCAACATCGCCAGAACTACACTGGACTCCACGAGGACTGGGCTGACATGCATGGCTGCAAGGCAATGGCTCACAGAGAGGGGGAGGGAGGGTTGACCTGAACAAATATTCTGCAACAGTGAAAGTCCTCTTCTGTCACTTCCTCTCTATGGCACTCTTCATTGTTTGGCGGGTACGTTTCACTTGCTTTGGATGTCTGGGGGAAAAAAGACAGGAAGGAGTAGAGTGGGATTACAGATAAACAGCAAGATACAAAGGATGATAAAAACATTAATTACTGCTGTGCCTTGGTTATGCTCTTTCTGCTTTCTGCCATGAACTCTGCCCACACTGAACATTTATACAGTCAGTATCTAAGCACGTGTGTGAGACCCAAGAGACACGCGTGCTCTTTCCCCATCAGCTGCAACCTTTGTCCCGTTTGGGGGGGGGTGGAGGGTTCACAATGACAACTGGCCTGAGTCAGCCGCCTTTAGCATATGGCCATCACACCCGACCGACACAGTGCAATCAACAACACAGCCCGAGTAATTTCCAACATCCGCGCTCATGCAGCACAGAGCGGGGCAGCTGCAGTATGGATCGAGTCTGTGTGAGTCAAGGATGCTGCAACGTCAAGCTAACAGGAAAATACAGCTGACTCTGCCTGGTTAGCTTAACGCTGCAGAGCACAGGCAGCAGGCGGCGTGGAGGCAAATACAGGCTGACAGAGACAAACATACGTACCACATAAGTGCAGGGTTTTATCTGGAGGAAGGCGAGTTGTGATGTTAGCCGCCTCCGCGCTTTACGGATAAATGTATTTCCTTTGTCAGCTGTCGCTCCTTAGACTCTGCAGGAGGGGGCCATATTTGACAGCCGGGACACGTGGTACACTCTCTGAACTACCATAGGTCAATACAGGAGGAGAAACCCCAACTAACATGCGCCAATGTGCATACACTCCCGGGTCAGCAATCTGCCATAAATATCTTATTTTTTTTAGACAAGAAGGGATTTTAAGAGGGTGTTTGGGATCGTGTATATACATTTGAATTCCCACTAATCAGAAAGTGCTATTAATAGAGGGAAATATTTACTTATTTAAAGTTTGACAGGGACAGCGCGTGGAAATAGTACGTTAACGCAACCCTTACAACGTTAATATATTGAATTTTATTGAATTGAACTGAGCCATCTCATTGTCATTGCACATTATCATGTCATTACAAAACGCTAATCACTGTGGAAAAGGAGTCTAAGAAAATGTCCATACAATTTTGAATATCTACAGAATACTGTAGATGTAAAACATAAGATTATAAAATACAACATAAGGAATGGATCATTTGCAGACCGTGTCTCTCATTAAGCTGTTGAAGAAAACATTTAAAAACAAACAGGAAAAGCTGACTGCGAAATAAAGAGAACATCACACACAGAGCACATTACAAATGCCGACAAGAGCAGAGAAAAGGAGACATGCAGGAAAGAAAAGGGAATCGACCAGCGTTTTGTTATGTGCCATTATAGCTTCCAAGTTTGTCATAATGTCTATACCTTTTTAGCAAAGTTTTCAATTCAGTTCAATTCCGTTTTATTTATATTGCGCCAAATTACAACAAATTTCATCTCAAGGCACTTAAATAGTATAGTCCAATTCAAGCCAATTGGAATTCAATTAATTGTAGTCATAATTATTTTCAAAATAATCCAATTCATTCATATTTCCATGTCTGTTGACCTTTTAATGAAAAATAAATCGACTGAACCCACTCAAGGTGGCAGTAAAGTAGAACCAAAACTGACAGCTGGCTCACGAAGAAGAAAATATCCCTGCCATCAGCGAAGAAGAATGCGCCAATGACGAGCCTGCAAATTAACCAATCACATAGCAGGAGCGAAGATGGCGGAATTGGAGATCAGCGTCAGGTAGGCAAATAGCGTCAAACTTTATATGCCATTCATATTGTTTAAATTTATATTGTGTGAAGTATTTGCCAGTGAATGGTTATTTTTTATGCAGTGTGTATTTTTATTAGGTTAGAATAGCAGTAACACTTACATTTAACAGTTTGTCTTTCTCACTATTAGCACCACGCTAACTTAGCTTAGCTTAGCAACTAAACATTTGAATGGCTTCTCCGTTGCCGCATGTCAACAACAGCACGAGAACTTTGTGGGATCAGAGAGTGATATGACTTTGTTTATTTGATGACAAACCCTCCGTTTATGTCGAGATAAAGTATCTTTCAGTTAGCATCAATAGCTACCGTATGTCGTCACTGGTTAGATAGTTAGTTTGATTACGATTTTGTAATAATGAAGAAGCCAACGCCATTGACGGGCATGGACAGGACAGTAATTAAGTTATTTCAAGTTATTGCAGTATATAATACTTTTCACATACGCACTGTTTGAGCATTGATGTAAAAAATGAAACTAACTCAATTTTAAGTCTGTTAGTAAATTGTTTAATTGAATTTAGATGATCTTTTTGCAAAGCTAAATGATTGTGGGATTAACGTTATAGAGGAATGTTTAAATAGCACCTTGAACATTGAGTTATAAGTTTCATAGTCAAGAAAATGGGATCAGATTTGTTATGCCGTTTGCAAAATGTATAGAATTTGGTTATAAAGGGGAAGAGATTTAAAACTATCAATGGCTTTAATTAATGTAAGGGATGCAGAATAGCTGAGGGCTAATCCTTGTCAAGTGGACAGATGATGGAGTCAGCTTTAAAGATGCAAGGTTTAAAAGTGAAAGAAATGAAAGTATGTATTAACGAATAATTTAAAAGAGATTGCTGACTCTGCTGAGCTAATCTCTTCAGGAGGCTCATTCCACAACTTTGGCACCTTAAGAACATAAGCTGTCATCAAGTGTTTTTAGTCGTGTTTCAGGCATAGATAAGGAGTCCTATGCAGGACTGCGTCAGTCAGATATGTACCTACGACAGAGGCCATTCAGAGCCTTACAAGCTATTCTAGAACCTACTGGAATCCATGACAGGGAAGCTAAAACCGGTGTGATGTGGTCACGTTTCCTAGTTGTTGTTGGAAGCATTTCAGCTGAGTTTTGTGCAATCTGGAATCATTTTATGGATTTATTTGCTGTTCCGGTAAACAAGATAAGGAAATGAGTGCATATTTAATGACAATGAACATAATTTTTAAAATGTTTCTTCAGCATGAAAAAAAAAACATGACTGGACAAGTTTAGTGACATGGTGCTCAATTCTGTATTTTTTTTCCAAACCACACACTGAGATTTCTTGTAACAGATTTAATTTCCATGGAACCTGCATATGAATATGGTGAAGATGTTTATGGCATATGAACATTTCTGTCATGATGGCATACATTGTATCGATTAAACCTGACAGATCAAGATACTGTAACATAGATCCTGAAATAATAGCTACCACTGCATATATGGCAAAGAAAAATCTCATTTGACTGGATATCGATTGTCATGTTTGGCACCCTGATCTGCACACAAAGAACAATTTGTGGCTTAACATACAAGAACAAGCAGGTAATTTCTTGTGTATAGGCAGGTGCTGATGTGCGTTAACGCAGCAGTATGCACACATTATTGCTAATTAATGCTTTGCTCCAACATACAACTTTCCTTCTCGTAGGAGCTGTCGAGAATTATGGACCATACTGCTAGGGAGGTCCGCACTGAGAGAGCCGGTATGTCTCCTTGCTGCTTTTTGTCATGTAGTGTGAAGGACCCTAAAGTCCAAATATTAAGTAGATCAGTTTTTAAATTGTTTTCCGATGCTTCTGTAGGTGTTGAAAGTTGAGGAGTAAATGAGAAAATGTTCTCTGTTGGCATTTGTGTTTGATGGCTGCAGGCTCAGATTGAGGCAGAGCTTGACAAACACTGGGAGAGGCTGCATCAAGGACTGAGTTACTACAAGCCACCCAGGTATTGTCACTCCTTGGTATTTTCACAACAAACGTATAGTTATTCAGAATGAAATGGTTAATTGTCCCTCATCCCCTTTTGTAGCTCATCGTCAGCTGGGAAAGTGAAGGATAACAAAGATGTTGCACAGACACTGAAGGACTTTGGTCTGAGGATCAGTAAACTATTGGTAACAATCCTGTCCGTTTGGCATAACATGCGGTGCATTGTTCTTATCATTTAATTTAGTGAATGTTTGATAATGACTCGAGGTTTTGTTAATGTTGCAGAATCTCGATGAACAACAGAGCGTGCAGATTTTACAGTGCTATCTGCAGGAGGACTACAGAGGGACCCGTGATTCATTAAAGGTGCCTGTTCACATGTATTCTTAGTTCACTGTTTTGTAAGAAGAACAAAAAGAAAAAGATGATGATGATGATGATTGCTGACATCGTTGAATCTCCTCAACAGGTTGTTCTAAAGGATGAGCGGCAGAGCCAGGCACTGCTGCTAAAGGTGATAGAGTGATCTGCATCGAGCTGTTATAAGATCAGTATGAGGGGGGCTACTCCCACTTTTCATCAAAAAGTGTAACTGCACGTGTGTTTGTTTTCACAGATAGCTGACTATTACTATGAGGAGCGCATGTGTTTGCTCAGATGCGTTCTCCACCTGCTGACATACTTTCAGGATGAGCGGCATCCCTATCGGGTGAGAGGCACTCACATTAGTGATGATTCTTTGTTTTTACATTGTGTGTTTCTTGCTAAAAGTAGGTGGTAGTGGCCTGTTTTATGGAACCTCGGGCATGTTTTTATTTATTTTTTGTCCAGGCTGAATACAGTAACAGTGTCAATAAGCTGGAGAAGGACTTGGTGAGCAACTATCAGTCACAGTTTGAGAATCTCTTCCAGGCCGAGGCACCAACGTGGGAAACCCATGGAAACTTAATGGTGAAAATCATTTAGTTCATATATGTTTACCAGACTTTTTGTTGTAATGTTGGTTGAAAGTTTTCTGTTGGACTTAAAGGTCATTACTGCCATTAGCCCTTCAGGTAAACACATCTCCTCTTTTTTTTTTTTTCCAGACGGAGAGACAGGTGTCACGATGGTTCCTGCAGTGTCTGAGAGAACAGTCTCTGCTGCTAGAGATCATCTTTCTTTACTATGCGTACTTTGAGATGAGCCCATCTGACCTTCTGAGCTTCACCAAAATGTTCAAAGAACAAGGCTTTGGCTTGAGACAGACCAACAGACATTTGGTAGACAAGAGCATGGATGCGCTGGTCGACCGGATCGGGTAAGCGCGCTTACCTTGAGTATCCTTAAATCGGATGGATGTACGATTCCCTGATTCTGACAACTCTGTCTGGCTGATGTTGATTGTTTTTTGCTTTATTTTTATGATGACTACACATAACATAACACGAGTGTTCACGCTCATCGTGCTGGACTCTTATCTGACTCAGAAGCTGTAGGAAGTTATGTTTGTTACGTCTCTGCGACCACTCCTAATGAGCTTCACGTCAGCAGCTTTTCTTGCTGACGTGAAGCAGCAATGGATCCCATTGATTTTAAATTGGTATATTAGAAGTTGGTCGAGATTGGCAGGTTATTTATTTGACTATTATTACAAGAAAAAGGAACTGGGAGTTATATTACACTTTTTAGTAAAAAGGAAAACCTGTAACTCTGCACTGCAGATTCTACCTGTTCATTTAATGCCATACACAATATTATAAAAACTGACATGCTAGATTAGTGTATTATTACTTTGCGGTCCAGTTTACCTTTACCTCCCAGAGGGAAAAGTCTGTCTCTACCACAACATGAAGGGATGGCATCACACTGTGTCCTACGAGCTGTGTTTCTGATAATTCTCTGAGATAATTAGGTTAGTATAATCCTTTTGATTGGACAAAGCATAAACTCCCTGCTCTGTTCAGGATGGGTATGAATCAGTCTGGCCTATTTTTTTTATTTTTTATTATCTGTTGTAAGTTTCTGAGTCTCCACGTGAGATGTGACAGTTGGTAAATCTGTTTCTGTTACGGAAAAAAAAAAAAAAAGAATAGTCAAACTGATCCTTGACTGCAGCCTCCACAGTTAAAATTGGTGCATGCAGCTGGGTGATGTGTTCACATTGATGCTTATTAGATTATTAAAGCCTGAGCCAATGACTGCAGAGGCTTTTGATGTGGGACTGAATGGTGAAGAAACGTATGTTGTGTTGCACTCAAAAGACGGGTGTTAGCAGCTGCTAATTTTTTTAGGGGCTTTGGTATATTAGTTTTTTTTCTTTATTTTTATATTAGTAATATTTCCTTGTGTGCTTTTTGAATGACTTGTTTGTTTCTCTGACCTGCAGATACTTGAGCTCTCTCATCCTGGTTGAGGGAATGGACATTGACTTCCTGCACAAATGTGCTCTGGAGGATTGTACAGAACAGCACCAGTTCTCCGGTGCCGCCGATGTCATTAAGGTTCGACTTAAACTTGTAACTACTGCAGAAAATTAGCAGCATTAATGTTCACGCATAAAATCACAGCAGTCTGAAACCTGAAGCCATTCCAGATATTGGCCTGAATGCTGTTAAGATCTGCAGGACTGGGTGAAAGAACCATTTATGGAGGAACTCAATAATTCCACCTGTACAACTCTGAGACCGATGACGTAAACTTTCATGACGAATTCTTCTCGCATCTGATGTTTGTCGTTCCTCCAGGAGATGGATCAGCTGCTGCTGACACTCGGTGACATCCCTCATCATGGGCCTGTGTTGTTGGCCTGGGTCCTGCTGAGACACACAGTGAGACCAGATGAGTCCAGCCCCGTGATCAGGAGGATAGGCAACACCGCCCTGCAGCTCGGGGTGTTCAAGTACCTCTCAACTATGCTGAAAGGGCTCGGAGTCTCGGGGAATAATGTAAGATCAAACGGGTGGGAAATTGATTGTAAAATGCCAAAATGAAAGTCCACGGAAATCAAGACTAATCAGCTGTGTTGAATAATGTATTTTTTTTATGTTAAACAAATTCAGTGTCTTTTGTAGTTGTAGTTTCTCTCCTCCTCCAGAGTGTTTACTGCCTGCATGAAAGCTATAAACGTCGCTTGAAGTAAATCAGTCTTGAATGAAAAGTTTCTTTTCATCAGTTTTATAGAATCTGAACTCAATCAGGTTTCAAGTTTCATAATTATCCTCTTAAAAATGGAGTGTGGGAGGTTTTTTTCCTTGGTTGGAACGTGCAAACAAAAACTCAAAAAGATTTTCTTTGTTTGACCTCTAAAATGAAAAGTTTAGCCAGCAAATATCCCACTTTGGGGAATTCGCGCACACATAAAAACACTTTTTTCTGCAGCATGAAATGTTATGTGATGTTTTTACCATCTCTCCAGTGTACAGCAAGCACAGCGAGAATGTGTATCTATGGCCTCCTTTCGTTTGTGGTCACTTCCTTTGAAGAAGAAAGCCTGCAGGTACAGCCCGGTTTTACACGTCTAACCCCCCCCCGCAAAAACACACATTTATGATTGTGATCTGTGTTGGTAATTTTCCTTTTAATGGACGTGACAGACCGATGGCGTGGCGACGCAGTCCTCCAATCTGATTGATGCTGCCTGTGAGGTCCTTTCTGCTCCCAGTCTGGCTGAAGTCTTTTGGGAAATGGTGAGCTCGACCCACAAGATGAAAGGTGCTTGGTGATAAGAGAAATAAAAAGATTACTGTTGATAATCGATCTTGTTTTTCAAAATTATTATCTAGAAGCCAAACATGGGACTCGGGATGATCCTGGACAGTGCAGTTGGGATGTTCCCCCATAAGATTGGACCTCTGCTGCAGCTTCTAACTGCCCTCGTGTCAAATAAGTCGACTGTAAAAAAGGTAAATTGTATACCTGCATAGACTTTAACCCACCCAGGCTTTTCTTATGTAAATGCTTTAAAAAAAACAAAAAACATCAATACTTTGGCTTCTTTGTGACAGGTGTACAACTTCTTGGATAAGATGTCATTTTACACACAAGTTTACAAACATAAGCCCAACGATGTCATCTCCAATGATGACGAGACGCTGTGGAGGAGACAAACTCCAAAACTCCTTTACCCCCTCGGTTAGTTTTCTTTATTATCATTATTGCAACATCTCGATATAGATGGAGCGAATGTAACCAAGATTTCCTGAAGTTTTGGTGGTCTTTTGCATGAATGTGGGGGTATTTTTCTGAATCAATATTTGTCCACCTCAATCATCAGGCTCTGGGCAGACTAACCTGTGGATGCCCCAGGGAGTGCTGGGCCAGGTGATGATAGGGGGGGAGCAGGGCTACATGGTGCGCTGGGACCACTCCTACAGCTCCTGGACTCTCTTCACCTGTGAGGTGGAGATGCTGCTCCACGTCGTTTCAACCGCCGGTACACAAACGTCAACATTTTCCTCGAGCAGCTTGAATTTTCTGGTTTTAAGTAAACAGTACTTCCACAGTAGCACATTGTGTACTCCTTGGGACTGAGGACTTGGTGTGCTTGTGAGCATTTTTGGCAGCAGGACGTGTGGGTGTGACATCAACTCAGTAAAATACAACGGCTGTCTTTGTTGAGCTTCAGAAAATGTGGCTTATTGGTGTCTTAAACTGCAGCAGAGGTCCAAGGTCACTTTTTTTATTTTCCATGGAATTTGGTGACAAAAGACCAAAAAAATAGACTGCAGCAAGACAAATTTTTATATTTTCCACAAAGATGGAGCTCAGGTTCACTACGTGGGTCCTAATAACAACTGTAAGTTACTAAAGTAATGTTTGAAGCACACCGAAAGTATTCATTTTATGATTTCTAAAAACAAACAAATGCTTGGCTTTTAAAAAAAAAAAAAAAAAAGCTTTTTTTTTTATTTTTTTATTAGCACTGATGAATTAAACATGATTAAAATCTTTGTTTTTCTGTATTTTCTTGTGCCAGATGTTATAGCCCACTGCGCGCGTGTAAAGCCCATCCTGGACCTGGTCCATAAGATCATAAACACTGACTGGACTGTGTCCGATTGTCTCTTGCCTCTCACGTCACGCATTTACATGCTGCTCCAAAGGTAATCTGACTTTAGAGACACTTGGCATTTATTTCCATTTAAAACATTCTTCATCTGTAAAGTGGATTTATCCTCTCTGTCAGGCTAACCTCGGTCATCAACCCCCCAGTGGATGTGATTGCGTCCTGCGTGAACTGCCTCTCCGTGCTGGCTGCTAGGATGCCAGGGAAGGTGGGTATGATGGGTTCTTTCGGTATGAACAGAAGTGGGGAATCTGAGATTTTAGATTTTCCTCATATACTTAGCTCTTCTCTTTTATTTTTGGCTCTCAGGTGTGGTCCAGTCTGCACCACACTGGCTTCCTCCCCTTTGCCTCCAACCCTTTGACAAACATGGCTCAGTGTGTCAGGTGAATTAAAAAAAAAACAACCCATCCACGATTTAATTTCCCTGGTAAATATCAGACGTTATTTTGGGTGGAAGTTAAAGAAACAACATTTATTTATTTTATTTTTTTCCATCCCAAGTGCTGAAGGGATGAAGGCAGGTAACTACGGCAACCTGCTGGTCCAGATCGAGCAGCCCAGGGGGGAGTATGCTGTGACGATTGCCTTCCTTCGTCTCATTACAACCTTGGTTAAGGTAACTACAGTTTTTAGAAGACGCAAACCTTTCTGTCCGGCTGCTGTGACATGCGTCTTGTATGTTTGTCATTATGTTTTTAAGGGTCAGCTTGGAAGCACTCAGAACAAAGGTCTGATCCCCTGCGTGCTGCTGGTGTTAAAGGAGATGCTGCCCACGTACCATAAGTGGCGTTACAATACCTACGGAGTTAGAGAGAGAATAGGTGAAGGCCCTATTTATTTGTATTTGTTTTTATTTTCTCTCTTTAAATGGCAAAATAAACGCAAGACTGAGTAAGAGTTGGCTTCTCTGTTGCTGCAGGTTGTCTCATTTTGGAGCTGATTCATGCCATTCTCAATCTGAGCCCAGAGGGGGAGGACCAGGGCAGGTATGGGTGTATTTTCTTAACTTTGTGACCAACATGTTTTTTCTTTTTGTTTTTGGTCATTTTAAGACGACCAACCAAACGATCATGGAAAAAAAAAAAAAAAAAGTTCACTTGATAAAGATAAGTTTAAACTTAACAGGCTTTTAGTTGTTCACATAGAATCTTGTTGATTTCCTCCTCTTTCCTTGATGCAGCACTCCCACCCTGCAGTCCCTTTGCATCTACAGCCTGGCGAACACAGAAGCTGGACAGGCTGTCGTCAACATCATGGGAGTGGGAGTGGACACCATAGATGTGGTCCTCGCTGCACAGCCCAGCAGGTGAACCAGCCTGAAGTGTTCATCTTAGTTCTCCTTATATTCTATCTTCTTTTTGTCAACTGTGTTGTCATCTTTGACGAATTAACTTTGGTTATTTTTCCTGCATTTTCTGTCCAGCTGTGGCTCTGAGGGACCGGGTCAGATCCTGATCCAGACAGTCAAGCTGGCCTTCTCTGTAACAAACAACGTCATCCGTCTGAAGCCGCCGTCTGACTCCGTGTCCCCACTGGAGCAGGCGCTGACGCAGCACGGCGGTCACGGCAACAACCTGATTGTTGTCTTAGCCAAATATATTTATCACAAACATGATCCGGCGCTGCCTCGCCTCGCGATCCAGCTGCTCAAAAGGCTCGCCACAGTAAGACTTTTACCGCACAAACGCAGATTATCGATTCATACTTGAAAGGTTTAATATGGCACGGAACGTTTTCTGTAGGTTGCTCCCATGTCCGTCTACGCCTGCCTTGGCAGCGATGCGGCAGCCATCAGAGACGCGTTCCTCACACGGCTGCAAAGCAAAACAGAAGACATGAGGATAAAGGTCATGATCCTAGAGTTTCTCACTGTTGCCGTGGAAACCCAGCCTGGCCTGATCGAGCTCTTCCTCAATCTGGAAGTGAAAGATGGAAACGAAGGGTCAAAGGTATGAAATGCAACAAGTTTATTTGTTTTTAGCAAAGCCCGACAGGTGTTCAAAGTTTTTTTTTTTTTTTTTTTTTTTTTTTACCTTATAGGAGTTCTTGCTGGGTGAGTGGAGCTGTCTTCATGTTGTGTTGGACCTGATCGACTCCAAACAGCAGGGGAAATATTGGTGTCCGCCGCTGCTCCACCGAGCAGCCCTCGCCTTCCTCCTGGCCCTCTGGCAGGATCGCAGAGACAGCGCCATTTCTGTGCTGCGGACCAAGTGAGCACACTTTTTTTGGGGGGGAATTTACTCTGGCCTGGAAAAAAAACAACAACAAAACATGGAAGTGGATGTTGTGTAAGCATACATGGTGTGTTGTTGCCTTTTTTTTTTTTTATGCAGAGAAAGATTTTGGGAGAATTTGACAACCCCTCTTTTTGGAACCCTCACTCCACCTTCAGACACCACAGAGGTATCGTCCCGTTTTCACTTTGCTTATCAGACTACATCTAGAACTGGATGTTAAGGGATGTGTCAGCTCAAAGACTTGTAATGTGTCCCCAGTCATGTGTTCTGGAGACCTGTGCCTTTGTAATGAAAATCGTCGGCTTGGAGATCTACTATGTCGTTAGGTAATTTCAGAATCTACACGATAACTCGGCTGTTTATATCACTAATTATCAGCGATGTCTCAAGTGTTGTAATCGAGGCTCCCTTTTGTTGTTGTTGTTGTTTCAGTGGTTCCTTGGAGCAGTCTCTAAAGGATGGGCTTCAAAAATTCTCCAATGCACGACGCTATGAGTACTGGTCCCAGTATGTCAAGTCACTGGTGTGCCACGTGACGGAGGCGGAGGAGGAAGGCATCTGTTACTTACCGGAGACCCAGATGCTGATCTCTGCTTGGCGGATGCTGCTGATTCTTTCCACCAGTCACGTATGTTACAGTCGTCGTTCCCAGTTCAACTTAAAAGAATAGCATGACATTTTGGCGTGTTACCACCCTCTCATCAGCTGGCATCTGAAACTTTACCCTGAGCTAAGACAACATGCCGTAGGCTGTAGCCTCATGTGTCAGCCAACGGCATATTCCCAATATATTGAGCCTTTTCTTTTTAACTGGTCTGTGAAATCCTTTGCTGTTTCTTTGTTTGTTCTTTTCTGTAAAAAATCTTCTGCTTTTTGCTGCTTTTAGGCTGATGTGATGCAGCTGACAGAGGACTCAACCAAACTGAAGCTTTTCATGGACGTCCTCGATGGGACTAAAGCTGCTGTGAGTCACCACAACGTGAAACGTATTTCTGTGATTTATGGCTTCTTCTTTTCTATTTGTTTTTTTAAATTTATTTATCTTTTTTTTACCTGCTTTTTGTCCCTTTCAGCTGACCTCACCCATGTCTGAGCCTTGTCTTCGTCTTGGATCGATGATGGCCACTCTGCTGCTCATCCTCCTCAAACAATGGAAAAGGTGTGTGTGCAGTGTGCAATGGACAGAGGAAGAATTTGACATACTCTTAAATTCCTCTTCTTTTATAAACCGCTCTCTTTTTGTATCTAGTGTGATAGCAGCAGCTCCAGACATCCTGTCCCCCCTATCCCTGATTCTTGAGAACGTCCTACAAGCTGACCAGCAGATGATGGAGAGGACCAAAGCCAAACTCTTCTCTGCTCTCATTTCTGTGCTGCAGATTCAGGGACTCAACGGTAAGAAGCGCATGCGTTTTTCTTTTCTTTTTTTAAATCAAAAGTTTAGTCGCTCATTTCTTTTCCTCGACTGCCGAATAGGTGGGGATATTTCCCAGCTGCCCCAGCTGTTGCTGTCTGTGTGTGAGACGGTTAAAGACGAGGCGCTGGTGCTCATCGACAGCACTCGTCACATGAGTCAGATGGGAGACACGGCGGAGGACGAGGACAGCATGGAGACGGAATCTCCTCGTGGGCCAAAGAAAGACCAGAGAGACGGGGTAAGCAAAGCAGAGAGGGCGCGATGACCAGAGGATTCCAGGTGAAAACGGTTCTCATCTTTAAAACCCACCAACCGAAAACAAAAAGAGCGAATTCAAGTCCATTCCAATTCTCAGCTTTCATTAATTTATAATTGATGTTTTTAAGGATTTTTCTCAATGTTCAGACACAGCGTTGAGGCAGAAAAGTGTCTTTCAATATTCATTTTAAAATATTTTATTTAAATCATGTTTGAAATTGTATAAAATTGCACATGCATGTGATATGTTTATCTGTTAAAAACCTTTACCCGTTTCCATGCACGGCATTATTCCAATAATAACCTGGTTAAAACCGTACTCTGAGTAAGACACTGTCATGTTCACAGCATTATCTGATTACCTTAAACTGAAGTAGGTCATATTTAGAGTAAGCAAGGGTCTTTTTTTTCCCTTTTTTAAAAAAACAAAAACTGCTTTCTGTTTAAAGCTAATGCTCAGGTTTTATGCTTAACAGGATCTGCTCATCTGAATAGCTAAGAGAAATAAAATAAGAAAAAAAAAACATGTAACATTTAAGCTTGGGCTAAGTTATACACCTTAAAGGAGCTCTCTTTTAATCTTGATGTTTTCCAAAGCATACTGTCAGTTCAAAAGTTGCTAGTTTTGCTTATTATGTTTCTATAGAATAGTTGCTTGTTTTCAGATGGGTTTGTTAGTTTCTGTCACAAGATTTGGCAACAGTGGCTCTTGGTGCTGGCGAGGGACAAATCAGAGTAGCCTAAAGCATTAGCCATTTTCAGGAACTTTTCTTTCTTTTTTTTATTAGGTGTGTGTTCTAGCACTCCACCTCGCGAAGGAGCTGTGCCGCACCGATGAGGATGGTGAGCACTGGGTGTCGGTGATGAGGAAGGTTCCTGTCCTGCCCTCGGTGCTGAGCGCTGTGGAGCTCAGCCTGCGCTCCAAACACAACCTTTACTTCACCGAAGCTGCACTTCACCTGCTGCTCACACTGGCCCGCACTCCTCAGGTGAACACGCTCTTCTAATTTAAACCTACATCTTTAAATCGGTCTTTTCTCATGAATTAAAGCTGTTAACTTTTTAAGGCGTCTTCATTTTTCTTCTAGGGGGCAGCAGCTGTTGCTGGAGCAGGAGTTATTCAGACTATCTGCCTCCCTCTTCTGAGTGTGTACGAGGTCACATCAAACGGTGCATCACAGGTAAGAGAAACATGTCAGCTTTCACTCTACAGTTTGTTGCGTTTTGAGTAACGACAGTGACTTATGATGCCGATGTGAAGATAATACGACCTAATAGCAGGGTGCATCCATGTCCCTGAGCAGAGTTTCTCCCGGAAGTCCCAGGATTCCGCCTGCTGGCCGGGTGTGTACCGCCTCTGCATGTCGTTAATGGAGAGTCTTCTCAAGACTCTGCGTTACAACTTCATCAATGAAGCTCTGGACTTTGTTGGAGTACATCAAGAACGCATATTACAGGTATAAACCTGTAAAAACCTGGTGATATTTTAAAGGAATAGTTTGCCTCTTTTGACATGAAGCTGTATGACATCCCATATTAGCGATATCATTTATGAACATTGACTTACCCCCCGCTGCGTCCTGCGAGCCGAGTTCCAGCTGAGTTTTGGCGTTGACGAAGGTAGTCCGGCTAGTTGGGCTTAAAAAATAAAGCGTATTGCTTCTCAAAACAATATGCGGTCAAAAGAGTAATACATTTGCATCACAAAATCGTTCACCAAAAAAAGTCAGACCTCACAATCGCTTGGCGCTATTTTCTCTCTCCCTTCATATCAATGCATACAGCCACCTGCCGATAGCCGCACCTGTTACAGTGTTTACTGCTCGGCCTGCACTTCGGTCTGCATGGTTTACACAGCCTGCAGTGATACGAAGGGAGAGAGAAATAGCGCCAAGCGATTGAGAGGTCTGACTTTTTTTTAAGGTGAACGATTTTGTGACGCAAATGTATTACTCTTTTGAACGCATATTGTTTTGAGAAGCAAGACGCTTTATTTTTTAAGCCCAACTAGCCGGACTACTTTTGTCAACGCCAAAACTCAGCTGGAACTCGGCTCACAGGACGCAGCGGGGGGTAAGTCAATGTTCATAAATGATATTACTAATATGGGATGTCATACAGCTTCATGTCAAAAGAGGCGAACTATCCCTTTAAGCAGCAGTCTCCCTTTCGGCTGTTTTCAAAACCCCTTTACATGAAGCTGAGCTTCCTTTTTGCTGTCCGCTCAGTGTCTGAACGCAGTGCGCACAGTGCAGAGTTTGGCCTGTTTGGACGAGGCAGATCACACGGTTGGTTTCCTGCTGCAGCTCTCCAGTTTCTGTAAGGAGTGGCAGTTTCACCTTCCCAAGCTGCTCAGAGATGTGCAGGCAAGTCGAAGGAAACCGCAGCATCAACAAAAAGAATGCGTGGTGCTCGTGTTCAGCATTCAGTTACTGGTTATTTTTGCTGTGTGCAGGTGAACCTGTGTTACCTGTGCCAGACCTGCACCTATCTGCTTCACAGCAAAAAGATGCTCCATCACTACCTCCAGGTAAGCAAACTGGGTTATTTTTTTTAACTTCATTTTCTAACGATGCTGCAACATCATTGCATTCCTTCGTGATTCTGCATCACAAACACTGAATTAAATGTGCCCAAGACAAGAGAACATGTTATAAGTGAATTACAGCTCAGTGCAATTTTTTTTTCAGGCAAAGAATGGTGAGGCGTTGCCCCCCGGTCCCCTTCCCAGAGCGCAGCGGCCCCCTCAGACCCTGTCAAAAGAGGCAGCAGCAGGGGGGGGTGACAGAGAGGAGGCCGAACAGAAGGCCCTGCTCGCTGTGCAGTGCAGCCTTCTAAAGATACTCAGCAAAACCCTGGCAACTCTGCGGCACTTCACTCCAGACTGCTGTCAGATTCTCCTGGACCAGGTCTGACGAGCTGAAATCACTTCTCTCGCCTCAAAATTTGTTTAATCTTTAGTTCTCAACTCAGTTATTGACGTCCTTTATGTCAAGCGATGAAGGCAGGAACAGGTAAAGATTCTGATGATCTCTTTCTGTGTGTCAGTGCATGGACTTGGCAGAGTACAGGACCCTGTTTGTACTCAGCTTCACAACGCCAGCGTTTGACCCTGATGTGGCTCCTTCATTTGGGACCCTGCTGGCCACCATCAACGTGGCCCTGAGCATGCTGAGCGAGGTACACCTTGCTTATTTGATGAATATGAACCATAATCAGCCTACAGTGGATTCCTGATCATTTTGTGCTGTTTATTCGCAGATGGAGAAGAAGAAAGAGCCAGTTTCCCTAAGCATAGCTTCACTGGCTTCATCAGAGGAGATTCAAGCTCTGAAGTGAGTAATTATCCCTCCTAATATAGGAAATTGGTATCACTTTACACTTTAAATGTCTTTTAAAGAACATTTTGGGTAAAAATAAAGATAATCATTACTTGCCTGCCCAACAAAATCTGTTTCTAACACATTATTGGTGTTATGTTTAATCGATAAATAAGAGGTTAGTCCAATCAGGTCACAGCTGTTCAAGCTTCTTACAGTGAGTTGCATGACTAGGTTGATTATTAGTGGACCGATATGAAAGAGCTTCAGTTTTACCAGAGGGTTAACATTTCAGAGGTGGTCTCTCTTCCTCAGGTCACTGCTGATGTTCACCATGGAGAACTGTTTCTACGTGCTGATCTCTCAGGCTGTTCGGTGTCTCAAAGATCCCTCCATCCTCCTTCGAGACAAACAAAGGCTCAAGCAGGAGCTCAGCTCTGAGCTGGTGAGATCTCTGACCTGCCTTGTTTGAAGTGTCAATTCTGCTCATATTCTTCTTTACTGTGTCACCAATTGGCAGGAAACACTTCCAACAAATGTGATCAAATGTCATATTTTGAGCTCAAAACTGGGAGTAAGGGGAAAAAAAAACTGTAGCATGGACTGATACGGATATTAAAAATAATACACATTTTTAATTGACCTTCATTATCCACCAGATGATTGTTTTTCCTCACATTTCAGTCTGAAGTAAAACCCCCGCCATATTCTTCAGACTGTACTTATTGAGTATACCATTATTACAATGAATTCCTCTCTCCTTGTTTCCGTCCTCAGAGCACGCTTCTCTCCAGCCTGTCCCGACACTTCCGGAGGGGCTCTCCGTCGTCTCCAGCCAGCGGCATCCTCCCCTCTGCTCAGTCCAAGCCACCCACACCTGGCTCCAAGGTGAGCCACGAAGGCCAGGAGCCCGTCATCCAGCTCGTTCAGGCCTTTGTCAGACTTGTGCAGAGATAGACGTTTGTTTGTCTTTTTTCTACCCCAAAAAAGGTTAACATTTCACACCTGTAGTTAGCCAGGGTCATATGTATTTATATGGTGTCATCCCCCATTTTGAAGCTTACCGTTGGTGTTCAAGTTACACAAATGTGACTTAGTGTTTACTCTGATAATGTTTAACAATGAATGGGTGCCAAGAATAATTATTTTGCCAAAACTATTTCAACTGAACTTTCCAAGAACACAACCAAAATGCTCACTTTAAAAAGGTCAACAAGAAGCTTTCTTAAAAACACCCAAATGATGAGGAGCTCTGAGTCTGTGGAGATCTTGGTGCTACTGAACATCAGTCGCTGACTGTGGTCCATCTTTCCCAGGCCTAGTTTTATAGGTCACTACGACAACGACCTGACACGTTTAAAGTGCTACTTAAATACGACCTGTGTTACTAAATGTAGTAGAGCTTACCTGTAAAGTCTTTTCTATTTCACTTCCTTTTCACTTAAATCTCAACCTGAGCTATTTTTGCATTTGTTATCCTGTGTTAACGTTCTGAAGTGGCAGCCAAGATTTGTACTTTAAAAGAAAATGTATATGCTAATAAAGGGACCTTTGTACCACAGTGGGGAGAGACGTCTTTGAATCAAACAGCAGCAGACTCGAAGGATTCACCTTGATATTCATCTTTACTGCATTTGCACATTATTCCTCATACACATTTGAGCTCTAAACCATCCTATACATCAGCCGACAGGTGAAAACAAAGTAAAAACAAGTTGGTAATAAAATACATTTTCTTATATGCATCATATAAAAAGAAAAATATTAAACTTGGAGGGACTATTTACAAAGGCATTCTCTTTTTTTAAAGAAACTTTTACAACTTCAGTACCAGAAGTAAATCTTAAAAGGCAAAGCATGTGCAATTAAGGTTAATTTAAAGAAAAAAAAAAGAGCTTTGGGGAACAAGGTGATCGTTTTACAGCAGGACAATATCTGAATATGAACAAGGTAAACTATCAAAAGCAGTGTTGCGTGCTAAACCTGCAGGTTTAGTCGCTGCTACGATCTTCTGATGATTCGGAGTGTCTGCGCGGAGTCCGTCTGGAAACGGGGACACTTGTCCGCTCAGGCTGAGTGTCTGTGGTGTCCACTACTGTCCACTGACTGGGACCTCCTACATAAGACAAGGGGACAGCAGATTGTAACAACGGCTTGTGGAAAAACAGCGAGGTGTTGACAATCACTGCACAGCTTTGACCACAGACATGCAGGATAAAACCACCTGATACTCATGCATCTGGCATCTCGTTCATTTAAAAAAATAATTTGACATTTTGATCAATACCTCCCAGAGCTTCTAAAACTCACCACACTGTCTTATAAAAGGTAACACAATTTGTGGTTTTCTGTGCCTGAAAGTTTGTTGTGCTGATGTCACACTACTCCATGTAAAACCACAGAGTTGAACTCTGCAAGCAGTTAATAACCAAAATGTCAAACTATTTCTTTCAAAATGCCTGAAGTAGAAAAGGCTCCTCATGCATCAAAAATCAATCATATTTAATGCAGTTCAAACTGTCCATAGCATGTGTTTCTGTTGGCTTTTGTTTAATGAAACCAAAAAAAAAAAAAAAAGTCTTAAAGTGTCTCAATATAATAACATTCTGGTATCCACTTTCATGCAGGAGCTCATGAAACTCATGCATCAGATCACTCTGACAGCCTGCAACCCAACCACACTAACCTTCGCCTGGTCCTCCAGACGGGCCTTTCAGGCCAAAGAGGGTACAGTAATTTGTCTACCATTATTTCACAGGGAGCACAGAGGGGAAAAGAAGAGTAATTCACTGAGGAGAGGAACATTAGCGGAACATCTTGTAAGTGGGTTCTAAGTTTATGGGTAGACTCACCTCTAAATTGCCCCGGGCTTTCTTCAGCACTCCGTGGGTCAGAGACACTGCGCAGAGGAGACAATAATACACAAGTTAATTTGCATAATGTTACATTGATTATCGCCAAGATCCTCAAGTCACAGCAAATTTACAATTGGAAAAATAAACAAGTAATCCAAGCAGCTTTTCTTTTCAGGAGAAAGTTTCCAGGTAAAGAAAATAATCGTACACTGGTCGACGATGACCCTCTCCATTCCCTCTTTGAGCTGGTTGGTGGTGCGGAGACGTTTAACGGCGCCGCTCAGCATCCTCTCCTGCTGTGACAGTCTGCTCTTCAGTCTGGCTATCTCATTTTTCAGCAGCTCATCCTGACACACAGGATAACAGAAGGATTAGGTGCATAGATGCTTAATTAGCTAGGGTAGTTACAGTAGGTGTGCGTTTGCATCTACCTGCTGGTTGTTGCTGCCGTCCCCTGCTGCGTAACCACCCGGCAGACAGACTCTCCACAGCAGTTTGAGCAGTCGGCCGGCCTCCTCCAGCACATGCTGCATGGTGTTTGTGCTGATGGATAAACTCTTCAGATGTTGCTGCTCCATTGCCTGCAACGATGTGCACACAATGGCATTAACTCTCGTTATACTTTAATACGAGCAAATTCGAGCATGATAGTCCTGCTTCTGTCTGTACCTTGTTGTCTGCGCCCTGCTGTTTGAGTGTGTGGAAACACTCCTGCAGTTGTGCGTCCATGCTGCGGGACAGCTTACGGCCCTCTGAGATCTGCTTGCGGAGGGCGTTGTAGTCTTCAATCAACCCCAAAATATGACGCCCATTGCGATTGGCCCACGCTCTGTGGCCGGGCACCAGCCGAGAGGGCGCGCCAGAGACGCTGTCGCTGGAGCTGCTGCTGACTGAGCCGCCGTCCACCTCTGAATGAGCATGATGTTTCACAGCTGAGAACATTCAAGCACATGCACGTGTTGAAATGCACAACTCAGTCTTTCAGTAATTCTACATCACGCCATCTGTGGGCGGGTAATCTCACCATGGAGGACACTGGTATGTTCATTGTGACTGTAGAATGAGTGTCGCAGAGGATCACAGCCTTCACGACCCGGTGACCTGGCTCCTTCATCTGGAACAGAGGCAAAAAGCAGCACTGACACAACCCGGCAGATTCCACCATGTGCTCATATGCCTTCCTGTTTATGTCCAAGATGAATAAGATGTGCAACAGTGTGGTTTTCACCTGGAGAGGACAGCAGGTAGTTGATGTTGATGGTTTCAGAGCGATTGGGTCCTCTGAGCAGCTGCTCCTCCAGTTTCTGCCGCAGAGCTGTGTTGGTCTGGATGCTCCTCTCCAGCTGCAGCCTCAGGTGTCTGATCTCTGACAGCAGCTCTGCGAGGTCCACAGAGCCGGAGGAAGGAACCGGGGCGGGCTGCTGCTGCTGCTGCGTGGTCTCATTAGATCCTGACCAGTGAAAGAAAGATCAGATATCCTCTCATGAGTGCCACAGAAAACCAAAACAAGGGGAACAGAAGCAAACTGGATAGCTGGATTTCACCAGTCAGACCCTGCAACATCACAGGTTAGTGTCCACAGTTCATATGAAAATTTATATTCTGACAATGCAAATTGTCCAATTCTAAACCAAATTTACCTGAATAGCTATTAGCTGTTCATCGTATGGTTATATGTAGTTGTGCTATTACAGAGGGTGTGGGCAATAAGGTGTGCATCAGTGAAATGGACCACGTTGCTGATAACACAGAATGAAAACACACCTCTTTGTACAGCATTTTTTGAAGCTGTGCCTCAGCAAAAGTTGATCCATGCATTGGAGCTAATGGCAGTCTTTGAAAAGGAATCTGAATATGGGTCGCTGAACATTTTGTGTTACTTCTCAACTAAGTAACCCTCCCAGAAAAATAAAAATAAAAAGTTTATACACTGCACTTTACTCGGGACATTTCAACCAAACTCGTACCCTCGTGTTTGTTGGAGTCGGTTTTTATCTTTTCGTAAACTTGCAGCTCCACCCGCAGAGACTGGAGAAGATGTTGGGAGTCGGACAGCTGCTGCCTCTGGAGTTTCACCTCGCACAGCGACCTGAAAACATCCCACATGGAAACATTTTAAACAGGCACCAACTTCTAATAATGACATTCAGTGGATGTGATAACAGCTCGCTCTGCTCTTTTTTTGTGAGCGTGTTTTCTTTTTGCTACAGTCGTGTGTTAACGCTGTGTGCAGCACATTGGGCAACTGTGGTTGTTTACAAGATGATAAAGATAGAAATAAATGTAAAGAAACATGATTTAATGCAGTTTTGTTTTCTGTGTAGCAACAAGAGATGAAGTTTTATAAAAGGGCATCACAGTTTGTGCCGCTTTTGGACGTGCTGGAGCCAAATCTCCCCTTTTTCTGACCTGGATCCACAATCTTTTACTCTTGGCAAAAAGCTGTGATACTTTAGGAATATTGAACAATGTTCTTATTGTGAAACTAATAAGAGGAACTCTGCTTTCTGCCCCCTAGTTGCACACACGCCTTTGTGATGTTGCACAGAATCACGTCTATAGACAAAATGTTTTGGTTAATCTCAGAGCAGAAAACAAGTTTTATATCTAACTGGAGCCCGAGCTTTGGGCTTTACACAACGTCAGACACTCAGACGAGCGAAAGGGAGCGGAGACGCGATCATGCACTAAACTGGACTCCTGGTTTCGAGTTGCAGCCTCACTCAACTGTGTCAGCGGAACATGGGGCAAGAGGTCACGTACCATCATTATGCCATGAGCATTTGTGTGTTCGTTGATGAGCCTTCCATGATAGACTCAAGTTTCACAGATGTACTAATGCTATGGAATAATGGTAATGACCATTTAGAATGCTAATTAGTAGCCGTGTGAGGTTTCAGGTTGCATGGAGAAGGGCAGTAATGACAGGAAGTGTGTCCTGTGAGGAGACCTTTAGAAGCCTGCGCTTGTATGTACCTGTGCAGCCCTTCTTTGCAGGAGCGCAGCGAGTCCTGCAGCAGTGCATTTTCCTGGCTGCTGTGCTTTAGTGTCTCCTGCAGATGGAAGTTTTCCTGCCTCAGAGCATCGCACTCCTTTCTGCTCTGCTCCAGTTTGGCTGTCCGCCTGGCTAGTGTCTCCCGGAGCTTCTCATTCTCCTTCTGCTTATCTAAAAACAAATGACAGACGTCTGTGAGGAAGTGTTCAACCACTTTGAATTTGTTCAGCCAAGTTAAAACATGAAAAAAAAAAAAAAAAAACTTTCAGGGCATCCAGGAGTGGCATTAACGTGGTTTATTATGAAATTTGCAAAATTGTCACTCTACTTCTGTCGGGTTAGAAACTTGTAGGAAAATGTGGGTTTTACCTCTAGATCCCATGCTGAGCTGCTCCTTTAGGGCTTGGTTTTGTTCCCAGAGGAATCGCACCTCATTAGCCAGTTGACCTTGCTCTTCATTGCCGTGGATGAAGATATTGGTGGACGCTGAAAAAGAAAATGCCCATATTGGTCAGTCGGCATATCAGAACACGACTACAGTTAATAATGATGACGTGCAACCTGGAAGCCAATGACATAGGATAAGAGTGCTAGTTTTTGTGTGTGTGTGTGTGTGTGTGTGTGTGTGTGTGTGTGTGTGTGTATACCTGTGTCTTTCTCCACCTCAGCCAGTCTCTTCTCCAGCTGTTCTCTGAGGTGGTCATTGGTGCGAATGCTTTCCTCCAGGCGTTGTCGCAAAGCTCTGATCTCCAGTAGATGTTCTGCAAGCAGCTCTAAGAGCAACACAAGCACACATCCAGGTTAAGGGGGTACTTGAAATGAATTTTATGGTTCTCAAGAAAACATGAACAAACACACAAAACAGAGGTCAATAAATGTGGAAAGTGGAAAACGCATCCAAAGCCACCAACTGATTTAGTACTGCACTTACTTAACACAAGGGCCTTTCTAGAGACACGCTGCAAACAGAATTGCTTAGACTGAAGCAACAGATATGACTCTTACTCTCCAGTCTGGATCACGCAGCAATCACTTCTCATGATGCAGCCGTTATTAAAAAGGTTCTTGCGTAAGAAATGCACATTTCTTTTAATATCATACATTTGTGTCAGCATCTAATCTGAAATAACTATCAGAGTAGTTTACACTCAGTGTAAAATGTAACAAATCTAACTGCTGATAAAGAATGAACATTTAAAACACACATCACAGTCATCTTGTAATCGAATCATACAAGTTTAAATAACTACCAATGCCCATAATTTACCTGAATTCATTGTGCGAGGGTGTTCTCCAGCACCTCTTTGTGAGAGGATGTCCGCGTCATGTTTACAGGCTTCTGTTTGAGGCTCTGAGACCTCCTGGTTGTGGCCCTGACCCCGTTCCTGATGGTGAGAGTTAGTCTGTGCCATGACTGAGCGGTGCAGGTCCAGTTCAGTGCGCAGGGTGGCGTTGAGGTCTTCGCTGCTTCTTAGCTGCTCCTGCAGGCGTCCGTTCTCCCTCTGTAGACCCTCCAGTCTGCTGACGGCCTCCCTGTGACCCGACACACCTTCTTCTTGAGCTCCTCCTGCAGCAGTGACAGCGACTCCTGTCCAGTCAGAGCGATGCTGCTGGCCTGAATATGTACAGGATTACAAAGAAAGATAAATAACCAACTCCAAAATAGTTATCCCTATGGAGCTTTATGAAAACTCGTTACTCATTAAATCCTGAAATTGAAACTATATTCTGGTAAATTATTTTAGAAAGAAGCTGTAAACCAGGAGGTCATTCACTGGTATAACTTCTCCACATTAACCAGCACTATCAGACCACGATTGAACCACTGAAACTTACAGGAGCAAACGGGTAAGTGTTAGGTCAACAACCCTCTGAACTGGCTGTTACAGACATGCTTCACAGGATTCTGCAATAGTCTTTGCTGCCTTTTTCCCCCAAGGGAAATACAATTTGAGGATTAAACCGGATAGGTACCACTGAATAATGCAACTTTAAGTGGAGGTGGCTTGAAACTGAACACCGGTTCTACCCTTGACCAGCATGCTTTGTCGCGCTGCATGCCTCACTGCAACAGAATAGATCTGAGTGGAAAATAAGTGCCATTACAGACAGTAACTAGACTGGCTGTGCCCACAAACAAGGACTAAGGCAATATCAATGACATTCCACCAAGTAAGAAATGGAGGAAAATATGCATTTTTAATGGAGCAAATCTTGTCTAGTGCATTCTATACCTGTCGGGATGTATCATCTGTGGCCTTCAAGACCAAAAATGGACTTCAAACTCTTCCACAAATACATTCCAATACCAAGACTATGTTTAAAAATTGCATCTGGAAACTCTTACGATGTGCTCGACTGCCACCTTGTGTAGTGGGGCTGCTGTGGCAGGAGGAAGAGGAGTGGTAAAGATCAGAGTGAGAACTGTGGTGGCTGCTGGGACTCTGGCCTCTGATCTTACTCTGAAGACTCTGGATGAGTCGATTCTTCTCCTGCAGCTCCTTAGCCAACCTAGGACGAGACGAAATGAGTCATTTGTACCAGCTGGATTGTATTCACCACATCAACTCGACGAGAGAGCGAAAAAACAGCACCCAAAAAGAAAAGAAGAGATAACTGAAGTCGTAAGAGGTCCAAAACTAAGGGCTTCGAGGCAACTTTTGGTGAAAACACACAGAAGGGAAAAAGATTTAATTCCACAGCAAAACGCCATGCTGTCTGTCTGGATCAAACCAACTCACAGGTCCAGCTGCTCCCTGGTGCATTCAGCCAGAGTGAGGTTTTGCTGGACGAGCAGACTGACGTGCCGCTGCAGCAGCTCTCTCTCGCCCTCTAGCTCCAGACGCAGGTAATCTATCTCCTGCTGGATTCTAGACAGGCTGTCCGAAGCGTCTCTCATGCTCTCCTCGTAGGAGGGAAGTGACTGTGGCGCCTGCTGAAGCTCCCCAAGACTTCCCACATCAGTGGTAATATGTGTAAATGTTCATCACACCAGACCTCAGTCACACTCAGCTTTATATTATGATTTAACAATTCATAAGTGTAGTTTAAAAATAGTAGTGTGGTGTCTAGTAGTGTTTATTCACGTCATAATGTAAGGTTAAAGGTATATTTCAGTAATGAAAACAAAAAATGTAACCAAGTTTTAAAGATCACACATATTCTACAATATCTTCTTGAATCTTTTCATTTATGTCCCGGGCAATTAAAATGGGTAAAAATGGTTCAAATTCTGTCGAACTGTATGTAAATAAATGTAGCATCTCTAATTATCTCTAAATTCTGAGACACCGGTGACCCAGTTATGGGCAGTGTGACCTTAATGTTTTGGTGGACAGATAAAACCAGGTCAACCGCAGGATGCTATTAAAAAAACAACAGAACACACACAAATGCACAGCCCTGGGTCATAAGGCGATAGGCTGCGTGGAGGTGTGGGGGAGGCTTAAAAAGGGTCAAGAGACAAATATCAACCCATATTGTCAACAGCAGAAAAAAGGCTGTTCATATGAGAGTGGCTGGTAAGCTCAGCACACAGGCTGGAGACAAAGGGGAAGAAACTGGGAAGAATCTGGCACGCGTTAACAAAATCCTCATTACTCGCAACCCGACAGCTTTGGTTACCAGGGCGTTCTCTTTAAACACAGTCAGCAAACAAGATTCCCCCGTAGCTGATGGCTTACACTTGATGCATAACAATGCGAGTGGTATTAAGTAAAATACATTAATCATGGGATTGTATGGGAGTGCACAGGGAGTATGGGGCGTACCTGCGAGACAATTCAAGAGCTGCTACATCTTCATTATCCAGATGAGACTCTCCTAAAAGACAAAGGGAAATGAGCTGTCAGGGACCTGTCTGTACACATCACTTATGGTCGACTGTTCATCTCCTTTTTCCTCCCCGATGGCTTTCAGCTTAATATTTTCAAATTCATAAAATCATTCATCTGTGTGCATGTTCTGTCTTTTAACACAATATTGTGTCATGATTAAAGTAATATCAGATATTTAATTCTGCCTGTGCAAAACAGCTGATGTAGTTTATGAAGGCAGGAGGCACCTTTGTCCAGCCGTCCCTCCAGTCTGTCCAGGATGCTCAGGCTCTTGTCCAGCTGCGTTTTGACCACTTCGCCCATGTAGCAGTCGACTTCGCCAGCGTGCAGCAGCTCTTTGAAGGCCTTGTTCAGTTCCTCCAACTGCCGACGCTGCAGGGCTCCCAGCTTGCGGCTCTCCTTGATCTGCTGCCTCAGTTGTGACAGCTCCCTGGCCTGTGACTGGACCAGTGAATCCAGCCTGTGAAAACAAATCAACAAGTTAACAACAGAGATTTGATTTTAAAACGGACTGTGCAGCAAAAAAAAAAAAAAAAAAAAAAAAAAAGGCATTCTAATCGTGGGCTTAAAAGAATGAAGACCTCGCAGGTGATGTAGAGCGGCTGCGGGCCTGCTGCGGTTGTTCAGACAAGATTTTCTTCAGCGTCCTTTCTTTCTCTGCATCTATATTTGGACGGCTGGTATTGCCCTTCACTGAAAGGCTCCTTTCTTGGCTTTGGCCCAATTTGTGTGCGCCTTCATGTTCCTTGATGACAGATGGGTCAGAGACGCCAGCAACTAGGTCACCAGACAGAGAATTCCTGCGCAGAAGGCTTTGCATTTGACGGATGAGTTTGGTCTGGTTTTCAAGCTGGACCTTCAGCTCTCTGACTTGTGCTTGAAGCTGCAGAGGGTCCTCCGATGCACCGTATTCATCATACGCCTGCAGACTTTTCACACTAACCTAAAAATAGACAAGAGAGTGGTTAGCAAAACTTTGACAATTTTCACACAGAGAAACTGATGTTAAGCAGAACTAAACAGAGTCGGTTCGCAACACTGCATCTCCTGTTCTCCCAAGGTGAAAATAAATTAAGTTTAAATTGCTCTGATTGTGACAATAACACTGCAACAAGGCTACATTCATTGAGGTAAACTTAACCAGTAAGATACAATCAGACCCGGTTAGGAATTTACTGAGGTAATACTAAACAGAGGAAGGCATTTTTCAACCTAAGCCCTTTCCTTTGTATTTAGGTGTAAATTATTGGTGAGTAAAGAAAAACAAACAAGTAAGAAGACTGAGTGGCAACTGAAATGGCTGCAGTGTATCACGTTCAGCAAAGTGAGAGTGCACATATTTCTCAGCTAAAGTTCACGTTCTTTCTGTTGCTCTTCCTTTTTCTTTCTTCTTAAATTCACTTTTGCATACACCAGCTCAAAAAAAAAATATGGCTACCAACTTTAAATAATATTTAAAAACCAAATATCTGACACCAGTATGAGAAAGTAATACTATTTGAGGTCTAACGACAGGGAGGTTTCAAAGCCCGATCTTTAAAACTCATGGCAGCCAAAAGCCAATAATGACGCAGATTTTCTCTTTTAGGCGGATCTATTTGGCCAGTTTTAAGTTTTGCCCTCAACATCCACTGCCAGTATCATGGCGATTTGACTGAAACGAGGAGCAGTGTCATGTGTTTTCACTCTTATTTTATGGTTTGTTTCCACAGCAACAACACTGCGCTGTCCACAGAGGCACCTGCCTGTTAATTGGCTTAATATGCTCAGGCACTGGCTGATGCTAATTAATAATAATCAAAGAGAAAAAAACGGTCATTGTTGGCCTTCATTAATTTGACAGGCATGACATCACTTTTTTTTTTTTTAATTAAAAATAAATAAATACATAAAATTATCATCATGCGTGCAAATGCCAATGACACTGAAAGACTGGACTGCAAAGTCTTTGATCATTTAGTAAAGAATAGGATGGTTACCTTGGCAGAGCTCAGAGCTGGGGAACTAGGGTACGTGCTGTAGGTGGAGTCCAAATTTTCAGTTGAGGAGAAGGCTGCCTGTTCATGTTTCAACAGCGAGGGCAGGCTGGAGCGGCTGGAGCCAGGGTTCACACCCACCTCCAGATCTGGCCACACAGGGGAGACAGAGACATCAAACAAGGGAACAAATCAGTGGCAGTGAGAAAGCCACAAGAGGACATAAACAATGAGATAAGGCTAGCCCGAATTGAGACGAGAAATAAAAGTGAGATGTTAATAAGTACTTGAAAAATATTCTCAAACTTCAGAGTTGAAACATGCAAAAGATGTGCCAATAAAAAGCATTGGCAGCCCATTCAAATTTGCCTATCAGTGCAGAAGAAATCCCAGGTTAAAACCAGAAAAGAGGCCGTGCGTGTTATGAGACTCAAACGGAAAACACCAATTCTTCCCTCCTCATGCAGATATACTGAAAGAATCTATCCACATTTGAGATTAGTGTCCACTCAGCAGGCAGACATGCAGAGTCCGCCTGGAGGCTGTCTACCTGTGCTACTGCTCTCTTCCCTATCGTTCTCACTCTTGGCACTGGTTTCGTAACCCAGGTCCTGCAAATCCACCTGCACTCCTTTGTCACCCTGCTCACGAGCTGGCATTGAAAGCAATATATTTCAAGTTAGAAAGAAAACATTTAAAGCATACTCAATCTTACTTATTATTTTTTATATATATCCAGTATCACATTATAATAAATTTCTACTGTTGCACAGAACCAAAAGCAAGCACGTCAGGATGTTATCTGACCTTTAAGTGCAGTTTCAGGGGAGGGTGTATTGGTAAGAGCAGTGGCCAGTTTCTCCTCCAAGCTCTTACATGCCTTCTTCTTCTCCCTCAGAGCCTTATGTAAAGTCTCCAATTGGACCTGAACACTTGGTGGTAATCCTTTGGCATCCTGTCCTGTCCTGTGGGCTTCGCTCTCCCCTCTGTGGCCCCTCTCTTCATGCAGGGAAGCCTGGAGATCAGATATCCTCTGAGAGTAATCACTAAAGACCTTGTAGAGGACCAGCAGATCTTGATGGAACTTCTGGCCCTCGGTTTTAGTAGAAGCGGTGGACAGATTGCTGTGGGATTTTGTTGTAGGCTGTGCAGGTTCACCCAGTTGCTTCCTTTCTTGTAAAGCTCTCTGAAGTTTGTCTAAGTTTACTTGGAGGTCAAGGCCGGTTTGTGATGCTTTATTAGAGACAAAGGAGCCAGTGTTTGCACAATGAGCTGCTAAAGAGGCAACGGCAGACTCTGCTGCACTTAAGCAGTTCATTAGAACTTTAAACATCTCTTCATTTAAATTAGCATTATCAGAAGCTCCCACTGCACCGCGGTGTTCCTTTGACTCTTCTTCTTCTTCGAGTGACCCAGCCGTTTTTGCTTTCTGCCTTGAAGTTGTGCCATTCAGGCCACCGCTGTCACTGCCGTGGCCACGTTGTGCAACAGCATTTGCGGCCCTTAGCTGTTCCTGAAGTTCTGCGTTGAGCCTGTTCTGTTCCAAAAGTGCTTGTTGCAAAGAGTCTGCATGCCGCTGTAGCTCATGCAGAGAGTCCTCAGTACCTCCACAGACCCCTCTCGGACCATCTTGATCTGAAGATGCATTTACCTGGTGCAATGCACCCTCTATTCTTAAACAAAGATCACTGATTTCTGGATTCTTTTCTTGGCTGTGAGTGGAGGTAATGACCTTCTCTGCCATGTTCAAAAGGTTGATAAGCTCATTGTTGAGCTCCTCTTTCTCCTGTAAGGCGTTCTGCAGCTCAATGCATCTACTGTGAAAGGCAGCATCAGAACCCAAAGAACCAGAGCCTGCGTGTGAAACAAATCCACTCTGGCTGTCCAGACTGCAGGCAGTCAGGTAAGCAATGGTGGATTGTGCAGCTTGCAAGGCTTCGGTGTACTGGCGATTAAGTCTGTCCTTTTCCTGAAGCTGAGCATGGAGCTCTTCCCAATCGGAAAGCTGCTCAGTCAGCTTGTTGATCAGCGCCTCTTTCTCCTGGCACTCCTGGTGGAGAAGCTCCAGCTGGCTGAAAAGAGAAAAATCGTTTTGGGTGGGATCCGCTGCCACCCTGGCTTCCGAGCCCACGTCAGACCCTGCTGGGCTGCAGCTACGTTGAGTATATCTGGGGGTGGATGGAGGGGAAGTGCTATGCTGGAGTTCTGTGAGGGAGTCAAAGTCAGTATGTGACTGCTGGTCAGAACCATAGAAATCCAAATCAAAGTGCTGATGTGCACCGGCTTGTGGCTGGTCAGAGCTCACAGTCAGCCCGCTGCTGCTTGCCTCCACTCTCAGCCTCACGGGCACAGGGAGGCGAGATTTGACAGCAGCCTGCAAATGAAACGAATGGAATAAAAGACATTAAAAACAATGATAGTAAGTTATAAAGTAGGGAACAATATGGTGCATCTTTCTACTTTAATTACAATATAACACATACCCTATGTCTTGTGACATGTTGCTTTATGCTCTTGCTGTGTGATGGACATTGAATTTCTGGACTGTCCCCCTCATCTGCAGTGCTGACAGTAGTCACAGGGTTCTCCCCGTCTGACATCTCCTTCAAATTTTTCTTTCCTCTTTCTTTTGACAGTTTGGTGACTTTAGAATCATCTTTAGTTGCAGCTTGCTGTGTTTCCAAACTCTTTTTCAATTCAGCCTGTCCATCACTGCTGTTCCCAGACACGTCAGTGCTCTCCTTCTCTTTACACTCAGCGGATTTTTGTTCCTTCAGAAGACCCCGTAGCTCCATATTTTCTGATCTGAGTCGGAACAGTTCATCTCTGCAAGAAGCGATATTTGATATTTGATTAGTGTAACATTCATTAAACTTAACTAAAGGTGAAATTAGGAGGTAGGTTCTGAACCATCATGAAAAAAAAAATGACCCACCTGAGGTGCAAGGCTGAGGAAGACCCACAGTCAGTAAACATAGATTGAGGTGCCATTACATCCATGTTCCTCTCCCTAGAATCTCCACTGTCAAAGAGGCTGTGAGAGTGACCATGTTCTCTACTCTGGCCAAGCCCAACATCCATGCTCTCCTCACCCAACAGCTTTCCAGATGTCATCTAAAATAGTGCCAAGATCTAGTTAGCAATGACTAAAAATAAATAGATTAATCTCTATAGTATCTACAGTGCTGTGCAAAGTCTTGAGCCACCCCTAATTTCTTTATATTGCCAGGAAAACAGAAAATAGGTGCAGCAATTAATTGAAACGTGCAAACATAGAGCTTGTTAGTACAAATCTAACAAGCCTAAGGTCAATATTTGGTATGACTACCTTTATTTAATTTGAATAACTCATAGATTGGTTTAAGGTCAAGAGAAAAAGCAGCCAACATCCAAAGGAAGAAACTTCTTAATCAAAAAGAGAACCTTAACAAAGACTTTAGAACTACTGATGAAGACCATTTAAAAAAAATAAAAAAATAAAAAGTCTGGCTGCTTGGAAGAAAAATGTAAAGAAATATGGTTCAATTGGTGGCTCAAGATGTTTGCATAATACTGTTCATCAATATTTATGAGCTCATCAAATAGTACTCTATGTGCCAATTTAATAAATGGTCAACCGTGTCATACCTGTCCTAGCTTGATGTTTGTCTGGGTCTCTTTATCCTGACCAGGAAGATGTGCCCTGTCACTGTGAGACAGTGGCTGCGTCTCATGAGTCTTCTCAAGCTGCTAGAGTGATGGGATGGAAGGCGAGTATGACACACATGGCTTGGTAAAATGAAACTTAAAGTGGGAACATAATCCATAAAACACTGCACAGCAACAGCAGAATGGCATGATGTGTCTAATGTAGCATGGCGAAGAGAGACCGTTTCATGGGACACAGAGATAAAAAAAACAAAAACAAAACAAAAAAAACAGGGACTGATTAGGAAGGAGAAGGATAGAGAAAGTGGGTAGTTTCTACTATAGACAAGAAACACTCGTTAGAGAAACAAGACATGTAGCACCATAGAGCAAAGAGACATGAGCAGCGGGCTAGACAGAGTAGAGGTTAAGAAGTGGCTTTAAAGGTTAGAAAGGAGCTAATAAAAGGTGGGTGTTAGATAATGGCTCGTGATTGAAGTATTTCTAGCGGTAGACATACTGTGGAAAAATTATCACTAGTAACTTAAAATAATGCCCCGTTTTGCAAGGTTTAGGAAAAAAAAAAAAAAAAAAAAAACCTTCCAGAGCACATTTATCTGCAGATTTCTTTTGGCCTCTAACCTGTTTGCACTGGTTTCTGCTGGTCAGGTCTTTGTCTTCTTTGTCATGAGCCTTCCGCTCTGACTTCTCCATCAATGACAGTCGGCTCTGCAGCTCATCGTTTAAACTTTGCAGTCCACTGACACAGTCTTGCAGCTCCAGCACCTAAGGCACAGAGGGAATCCCTTTCATCCATTTGCATGTTTATCTGACCTTTGAGTTTTAATGACAAATTGTGCGTGCCAATGAACAACATCTGCATAAGAAAATGTAGATTTAAGACTTGGAGAAACAATTCTTCTTCCAAAACAGATGCATTGGTTTTAAAGTGAGTTTACCTTCTGTCGGAGCTCCTGAGCAGAGAGTTGAGAAAAGCCATCATCAGGTGCTTCTCCCACACAGATACTCATGTAGGAAGTCTGATCTCCAATAAAACTCAAAGTATCACCTAAAAAAAAAAAAACATGAAATAAAGAGTTTATAGGTTTATAGATACTGGAATATGACATCTGCATGGTTTGTTTTCTGGTCATACCATCGTTGGCTCCACCAACGCCTCCTGCTCGGTTTTGAATTGCTCCCAAGCGAGCCTGCAGGGATGCGTTCCAGCGCTGGGAATCCTCGAGCTGATGTCTCACGCTCTCCAGTTCTTTAGGATCAATCAGGTTCATACCTGAACAGATACAGAGATGGTTATGGTTTCCAACCGATTTCCTATCTGGTGTTCAGTTTTCAGAATGTTTCTAATGTCTTATCACAGCGATGCACATGTTGGACCATTCTAAGTTAAATTAATCGTTAAGATAGTGAACGCTGCAGTAGTTTTTTGTTTTAAAAAAACAACACAGTGGCATTACATATTCACAGAGTCTCCTAGTAGAAGTTTTTTTTAATAAAATAAGGGACAAAATATACATTTAAAACTTCATAGATTTTGATTACGCATTTGTACAAATTCTGATATTTGATAATGGAAATAGTCACCAGACATACATTATACACATGTCTGATACATACAGAAAAGAACTACATTTACTCAGCATCCATGCATAATGACTGTAGGCAAACCAGGTGGATATGGTTTTAGACTAAATTTGATGGAAGCATGCTTGTTTGAAATATGTGAATCAGAATACGCTAGGCTCAGGATTTAATATATTTTCCAAAAGGCCACAATGTGTAAAAGAAAGTCTGGAGTCAACAGCCAAAGAAATACACAGTGAAACAATATCATTATAACAGTGGCTTTGCATGTTTATCCACTTAAAGCTTTTTCACAAATATATGGACAGACTATGTGTAAATTATTATAATTATATAACCAAAATATGAAATGTGGACATTTCATCAGAGATCATTAGTCCGCTACATTTATCTTGCAGCCACTGAGAATGTGAACCATGTGTGTGTTGCTTACAGCTGACCTATTTATACACCTGGCCCTCTGTAGACAGGGGTGTGGGAGGAGCTCGCTTATGTTTGATCAGACATGCGTGTGGACAGACACTCAAGTTGTGCGAATTAGAAGACAAACTCAGCACACAGCGACACCTTTAACCCTGTATAAAAGCTGTGCACTGCAGTCATGCGTCATATCAAGGACTAATGGTGCTAAGTTACATCAACTATGTGATGTCAGAACTTTCTGGATTAGGATCCATTTCAGGAGCATTAGTTTTTAATGGTGTGCTCATTGCATAATTATCCAATTCCATCAGAGAACAGTATAAAAACCTTTAATATCTTTATTGAAATGGTTATATAAAGGAATACTTATGTGGCTAAATTTAAATGGTGTGACAGATGGCTTGATGGGTTGGATTAATGACCAGAGGGCTGTGAGAGAAGGTCATGTCATTGACAAACAACCAAATGTACATAATGGACAGTCAAAACAAGCAGACAGCGGGTTAGAAGTGACAGACAGAGAGAGGGCAGGCCAACAGAAGCGTTTATTTATCATTTCATAAAGGACAGACAGTGCATGTGCTGTGGGTGTAAAGGTAATACATTTAATGAGTGGCAGGAAAATGAGTTGCAACTCTGGTACAAAGACATGCAGATGAGAAGGTGACGATGTAAAGAGCAGTAAACAGAAAGTGCACACAGATGAAAAATGGAGGGACAGTCAACGCATGCAGAATAAAAAAGACAAAGGGGGCATGTAGTGTTTGTTTGTGTGTTCCCTAATAGCTTTTAATGTAGATAATAACTTGATGTTTTGAACTCCTTGACAACCCTAAGTGATAAAGGAAGTCTTTCCCTGCCTCATTTCCTTCCTTGTCCTTTCTTTATATCTTTAGTCACCATCCTCATCTACAACCCAGTGTGTTTGCACTGCACCTTCTCTCAGTTTGGCCCTGTTTATCTCTCTCTCCAAGTCATCCCTTAGCTCCTCATTAGTTTTGATGCTGTCTTCGAGCTGCTGCCTGAGAAGCTGAACTGCTGTCAGCTCCAGTTGCAGAGCTTGGAGACGCTGGGCACTGGAAAAAAAACAAAAAAAACGCATGAACCCAACAAATTGAGATTTATGTACACAATCTTAATTGAACAGGAACGTTAACAAATAAGCAAGTTAATTTTCAAAATAAACCTTTAAATTTTTGCATGATTTATAGTATTAAAAACAAAAAAAAAAACAAAAAAAGTCCCAACCTGTCTTCCTCCTTCACAGTCCTGACCAAGCTGGAGTAGAGCTGTTGTTCAGCCCTCAGGGCCTTGTTTAGAGCACCATGCTCCTGTTGCAAGGCTATCAGGTTTGGCAAAGCCTGTGAGAAAAATATAAACGGTTTTGAAAGGCATTAAACATTGAGAATAATGCGTTGTTACATTTCACGTGTTAAAAAAAAAGAAGTAAAACTTTACTTCTTGCTGCCTGTCTCCACCTATCATGGTTCTCTCTCTCTGAGGCAGCGCAGGGAGTGATCTGTCCATGCCACAGCTGGTAACGTGATCTTGGGTATGATCGGCTCGACTGTCAGCTCCCTGACCAAGGCGCAGATGAAGAACCTGCACAAATAAACCAACCACAAAGAATAACTAAGATGGCTGAAGAGGAATCGAAGAGATCAAAAGCAATTAAGTGAAAATTTCCTGAATCACGGCTACAATGTGCCAAATTGATATAATTTTCACTTTGTGGATCAAGGGCTCCTTACACTGATGATCTCCTCCTTGGTCTTCAGAGTAGCAGTGAGGGATTCAATATTAGCAGCCTGCCCTTCACTGCGACCCTCCAACTCGGAAAGCAATGAGTGGAGCTCAGCCAATGAAATCTAGAAAATTAAAACAAAAAATAAATATATGGGTTTAAGATCAACAAATTATATTCCAATAATAGATGTAAAGAAAATGCTTCCAGCTCGCTGACCTTCAGTTCATTTTCCCTCTTCAGTGCTTTGTTCAGTGCTTCAGTTTTCTGTGCCAACTCCTTCTTCAGGATAACAACTGTTTTCTTGGAGAGCGGATTGTTTTCCTGACTATTGTCACTGTTTCTCCTGGACAGCTCAGCTTCTGTTCAGACAACACAGAATCAAATACATGTCCACCATGAACTCGAACTGCAAATATCCAGTGTGGGGATTTAAAAGGTCTGAAGGCCTCACCTTGTCTCTCATCCAGCTTCTCTTGCATGATTTGGATGGTTTGTCTGAGCTCCAACACATGATCCGAGTCCGCCCTCTGACTCATCTCTGCCAGGAACTGGTCCCTGTCCTGACCACTTTGCAGAAGCTTCTGCAGATTTACAAAGACAGCATGTAAACACGCTCAAACGTGTACTGGTGAAGACCTTTTTCAAACATGCGTAACAGAGTAATGTGAACTCAAAATGGAGGACAACTCTCATTCTCTTTGGGAGTTTTGATTCAAGCACAGTTTATGGCTGAATGACTGTGTTACATCTCAGAGGATCTTACGTTGATGAGGCTGTCTTTTTCTGCGAGCAGGGCTTTGAGTTCTGCAGTCTCTAAATAACTCTCCTGGGCTGTTGAGGAGCTTTGCTTCTCAGCATTAGCAAGCTGCTGTTGCCTGTCAGCCAGTTGCTTCCTGAGTTCCTGAATCTCTTGAGTACGCTCAGACAGCATGCGGTTGAAGCGCTCAGCAGACTCCTGGGGTGACAAGGCAGGAGATCAAAGTAATGAGATTTGGTGAAGTTTGTCACAAATCTGCACACGTCGGTATGGAAAAGAATATTTTCATATATACGTTTACACTGAAATTCATTTTCTTACTTAATTAATTGTTTGCGTGGCTATTTTATTCATTTCACAAAATGGCATCATTATTTGGAAGAGAGTTATCTGAAGAGAGTCAATGGTTGTGAATGTTTCCACAATTACATGCTGACCTTGAGAAGCTGGTCCTTGCTGCTAATTGTAGCCAGAAGCCCTTCCACTGCACTCTCATTGTCAGAAACCAATCTTTCCCTGGCTTTCACAGCCTCAGCCAACATGGCCTCTGTGACCTTTAACCTCTGACCCATCTGTTCAGCGAGGTCCCGTGCATGAGTTTGCGACTGGCTCATCATTGATTCAGCCATTTCCTACAAAAAGTGACAGTTAGAAAACTCAAAAGCCACATCACAGACACGTTTAAGGGCTGACAGCCCGAGTGATAATGGTAAAAATAACAAGGCTAAACATGAAAGGGTATTTTGACAACTAACCTCCATATCTTTTGTTTTGCCTTCCAGGGAGAGCTGTAGCTGGTTGATAATGGAGTCTTTCTCTCTCAGGGATCTGTTCAGGTTATCTTCTACGTCCTGCTTGGCTCTCTGCAGGTTCTTCAGAGTATTTGCAAGATGCTGCAGCTCAACATCCTTCTCCTTGATGAGACTGTCAAAATTCTGGAAGGAGAGAAATAGTCAGCCCGACCACCCCGAAACAACTTATTTTTCCTCAATCAAAAAAGGAAGCAAACACTAACATTGATGGTTTCCTCATTATGAGCGAGTAGGTTATTGAGTCTATCCAAGTCCCTTTCCTTTTCTCTTAGCGACAGTTGCAGCTGGTGAATCTCATTGTCTTTCTCCTCAATGGCAGCAAATTTCTCATCTAAAGCTTGCTGTAGAGGGCAAACAGAAGAGTGTCAAGAATCAAATCCTAGTCAACTTGGGAACCAGATCATAAAGAAGGAATACTCACCTCCAGAGCACTCTCCTTTTCTTTTAGCCTTTGTCGCAGTTTGGCAAGCATGCTGTCGTTACTGCCAGGACTTTTGCTCTGCTCAAAGTCCCCGGCCATATTTATGTACTCCTAATTAACACAGAAAAATTATGCTAAAATGCTATCTGAAAGTATTCAATGGCAAATTTTACTTTGTTTTTTTAGTCAAGAATCTGTCTGCGTATATTATGTCACCTGTAGCTGCTGCTCTTTGTCAGCCAGCATGGCTGTGAGCCGCTGGATTGTGACTTCGTGGGTCTGCAGTTTTCTTTTGGTTTGGTCCAGCAGCTCCTGGTACTGCTGCTCAAGAGCCCTTTCCCTCTCCCCCGTCTCACCACTCAGCTTTTTCAGCTGATTGTTTAGATCCTGAAGTAGGACATGATGCAGATAACAGACAAGGAATTAGAAATCCAAATAGCATTCTTCCGTAGAAAACCATTTGAATGGAAATATTCCAGACAGCCCATGTACTGGTGCTATCTTACATTCAGGGCTTTGTCTCCCTTCTTCTTCTGCTGCTGCATGTCTTCCAGTTCCATCTCAAGCTGGTCCTTTGTCTGTTGCAAGTCAGCCAGCTCTTGCTCCTTCCTCTCCAGGGCACGCTGTAGTTTTTGGGCTTCAAGCACCTTGGTGTGGTGATCCCCTTGGAGCTGGGCCAATTCTGTTTGCTTTTCCATTAATAGGTTTTGGTGCTCCTCTACTCCCTGAGGGAAATACACAAGAACTGCTTAGCTTTAAACATCCTACAGTGTAACTGAATTCTTATTAGTATAATGTAGGGGTAGTGGAGCATGGAGGAACGTGTGGAGAATGGGGCATATGACAGATGCGTACGACATGCCTGGTATTTCTGCAGTTGGGCTTTATGTGCTGCATCTCTAGCCTTGGTCAAAGCATCATCTCTGTCCTCAATCTCATGGCAAAGCTCAGCAATCTGTGCAATACAAAGACAGACAGACAAGCTTGTGTTAGAGCTTTGCTCACCACAGAACAGAGATGGTAAAATAGCAACCGCTATGTCAGCCATGCTCAAAAAAAAAAAAAAAAAAAAAAAAAAAAAAGCTTGTTAATGAATGAATGTATTTTTGTTACCTCTTTTTCCTTTTCTCTGAGAACCTGCGTGAGCCCCTGGATTGTTTTATCTCGCTTCAGAGCATTTTTCCTCTCAGAGTTTAGCTCGTTCTCCTTCTCCTCCAACTTCCCCGATAGGCCCTGATAGCACAAGAATTATTATTATTTTTTATTTTTTTTTTTTAAAAACCAACATATCAATGTAACCAGAAAATATTTTAATAGTAAGTAATGAGTCTCTTCTGTGTACCTTGCTCTGATTCTGGGAATCCTCCAAAGTTCTTGTCAGGTTCTCATTGGTGCTTTTTACCTGGTTGAGCTCTTCAGTCAACTTTTTACTAAGAGACTCCAATCGATTAAGGTCAATCTTCTTCTGAGAAAATACAAACAGCACAAACAAACAACAAGAAGGAAAATAAGTTATACTGAGCATGTTTTGCAACAATAACCTTTCTTTCACATCTCTTTGTCAGAAGAATGGAGATCTACCCAGCTGGTATTACTGAAAATAACTACCTTCTCTCTGACAGGGGTGTATTCATCATTAAACTCTTCTGTAAGATCTTGCAGACACTTCCATTCTGCCCCTCTATGTCTGAGTTTGGATCGAGTAACAACAGTGCCACCATTTAGCTTCTTCAAGACAGGAATACGACTACCCGTAGGAGAAGACACTCTCTGCTTAGAGATGCAGCGGAGGATCTGGATTAGGTCAGAGATCACAGATGGCTGACTTGAGGAGCTCTGGAGCAGCGCTTTGGCTTGAATCTTTCCTCCTGGTTGATCGGCGGTACCATATCTAGGAACAAACACCTTGGACTCTCTTGGTTTTCGTTTGGGCTGAGGGTCTGGAGGGGTGTCGGAGGAAAAGTCTCGATTCAATGACTGCAGAGATGTGGAGAAACCCTTAAATCCTGATCGAGACAGTGTGCCCTTTCGTTGAACCAGATCAAGATACATGCTCTGCGAACGATGACGTGTGCCTCGGAGTCCAAGACTCATTGAGCCATCGATGCCTGCTCCTGATCCCAGTCTGCTGCCCCTAAGGCCTGAGCGCCAGGGGAATGTCCCTTTACTCACAATTCTATCCAGACTCACACATCTTCTCATGCGATGTTCCTCCTGACCATTTCCACTTTTCTTGAACTGTAATCTTTCATGGGCCAGCTGGGATGAAGCATCGTCAACAGGACTGCCCACCCCAGAGGACCGGACTGGAATCTTGGAGCGGGTGCTCTCCCTGCCACTGCTCACTGGGTTGTTTTTGTTGTAGATGTGAACGATGCACTGGATGATGTGTTCCTTCTCCGCCTGCAGTTTCTGGATCTGAGTGCTGTGTTCATCCTGCAGCTGGTTCATATTAATGTCACACTGAACCACCTTCTCCAGCTGGAACACACATTTCCCACAGAGGAACTCTCCATGGCCATCTCGAATCACCTCCCGTCCCAGCACATGGGAGAGGATGACTTGTAACTTCCTCTTTCCTGATGAACTGAAGATCCAGCGACACTGGCTTCCCACCAGACGAACACCGCATATACGGCACGGGTCCTTCATGACACCTTGGATCTTCTGCCCTCACCAAATCAAACAGAGTCCAAGTAAAATCTCTCCCCGACACTCCAAGTGTCCAGTGACTTAATGGCCATCAGCCTGCCAGCAAAAGAAGAGCCATCTATCTGTTTTTCTCACTGCACCAACAAGTGAAGCACAAACGAGAATGACCGAGTGCAAAGCACTATAAGCCCTAAGCCTTAATAATCCCTGCCTCCGCCTCTATTCCACTGTCCTCAACTCATTCCATCAGATCAAATCCTTTGGGACTACTGCAGTCATCTGCGTTATGGCTGATGCCTAACCATCTCCAGAAAACCTATCAAATGCACTGAAAAAGACATCTGGTATAAAGGTTTGCCCTGTGCAGGCTGTGGTGATGGCAGCAGCCAATAACTCCTAAAGTCCCCATCCGGTCTGACAGCTTGGATAAAATATCTTTGAAACATTAAAAAAAAAAAAAAAAAAAAAAAAAAAAAATGAATGAATAACAATGATCAGCTTTGAGATTACAGAAGGTGCCATCTGACAACTATTTGTGTCCCACATTCAATCACAAATTTGAAAGTCCTGTCAACAATCCCTGGTACATAAATTTTCCTTTTTAATTTTATTTTTTTTTTTATTTAAAATTTTTTATTTTTTTTTTTAATTATCCACAATGCATAGTTGTAAATCAATTGTTCATCCAGATCTTACAAAAATATCGAGATGACAATACTTTTTTAACTTTAATAAAGGATGACCAAAAATAACTATCAGAGGAACCGTTTCCACACAGCACGATAATCCAGTCTTAATACCATGACCTGAGCCCAGATGCCAAGGACTGATGAGGAGCTATGGACATGTTCCAACTCACAGCTTTCTATTTCTGAACCTCCTGCACAATGCTTTGATAAACATTTTAGAACTGGATTTCATTTTCTTTAAATCAACTGCCCTTTCTTAAGTAACAAACCACAAGTTATGTGTGTTTAATACCCATAAAACACTGAAATACATCTCTTCAGTCAGCATTTCAACATTCAATGTTGAAAATGGGTCACAATATTCAACCAACAAGAATGTATACAGAATACAGAACCTGATTTTTTTTTTTTTTTTTTTTTTATAAAAACAAACAAAAAAAACATTTCACTGTCACTTTATCAAGCTGAAATTAAGGGATTACTCCATAGGTGAAAATATCAGTCAAATATCAGACAAAACAAATGCAGGCCAATAAGCATCAGTAGAAAAAGTAATTGCAGTTAGCTGTCACAACGATGCATTTTTATTGTTGCTTATCTAATTACAGCATTTTACAGATTTGCTACTGAAACAATGCAACCTTTTCTGGACTCCAACCCTTCCTGGATGGTAATAATGATGCAAGTGTAACCGGTAGCAACACACCGAAACCCCAAATTTAACACAACAAAGAGAGCAAACTCCCTCCTTACTGATCTGGGGAACAAAAATAGAACTGTCCCAAGAGGCACCCAGAGGACAAAGGCGAGTCATATAACACACCAATGAACATTTCCCAGAGGGTCACAACAACAACGTAGACGACCCTTTTAAGTCAACTCTGTTATGTGTGGCACAAGAGGGAACACAGTCAGTGCCCCTCGTCTTCAACGAGTCTGAATCATCTCACACATGAATGCCCTGTTAAGAGTTAGCTTTTGCTGTGAGTTGGGTCTCTCACAGGATAGAAGTATAGAAAGGAATGACAGAAGAAATCTGTCCACCAACCTGCTGCTCTGGCTGCGTTTTGTCCTTCTCTCTATGTAGCTCGTCTCTCAGTACCTGCGGAACACACAGCCAGCAATCGCTCAGATGTCCTTTCATATTGCAAGTATTGTTGAAACCAAGTTTTATTTATTTACATTCTAAAGTTAAGTGAAAATGAAAAGCCATTTTCTGAATATATGCACAAGACATGAAAACAGGTTGCAAAAGTTGCTATCACAGACAGAAGGCTCTGATAACCCATATCTTTAAAAACATTTCAAATCCACACCTTAAGTTCCTGATCCTTCTCTGCGATGAGGTCAGACAGCTGTTTGGCTGTTGGTGCATCTGTCTGATTGTCTCTGCTACTCTTCTGAAGGATCACAGCTTCCTGGTTCTTTAAAGTGACCCTGAGCTGCTCGATGATACTGTTATGAGTAAAAGGAAAATTATAATAGTGCTCAGGTTTTTATACAGAGAAAAATATTCATGTGCATGTTGTCTTTAAGCTCCTTTTTCCGTACTCGTCTTTCTCCTGCAGGGCCTGCTGCAGTTCTTGGTCTGGACTGTGAGCAGGACCAGGGGTGAAGGCGCTTGGTGGAGTGAGGACTTGGAGCTGCTTCTCCATGTTTATATTCCTGATCTTCTCCTGCTCAGCAATGGCTGCCATTTTCTCAACCTCTTCCTCTGCTGTTCGCAGACACTGAGAATGGAAAAATGTCCATTGAATTATTACCACTGTTGTAATTTTGAGAGTAAGAGTCAGCACGTTGAGTGGCGAGATTCATTTTCTACTTTCCAACTTCCATGCACTGTGACTCTTTTTGACTTACCTGTTCCAGGTCAGCAATCCTCTTGTTAAAAGCGTGTCTGAGTGCATCCATCTCCCTCTGAGCTTGCTCTCTCACCCGTTGGGGTTCTCCTGATTCTCTACCAGCCAAACTTTCTAATGCTTTACTGAAAAAAACATTCATAGAAGGGATAAGGTTGGTACGTGACTGCGTTTTTACCCCATGGCAACTTAAAACCCTACTGACATTTGAAATCTTGTGTTTTCATGAACCACAATGAGACAATATCTGACTTTAACAGAGTCAACATGAGAGTGATACATACGATGCAGACACGAGCAGCTCCTGTTTCTCTGCCAGCTCTCTCTTCATAGACTCCAACTCCACCTTCAGCTCAATGTTCTATCAAGAGATGATACTTTATAGTTTAAAAAAAAAAAAAATGCACATCTGGAGCAGTCACAAAAAAAAAAAAACATATTGATAACACTCGAGTGGTTGTTCTGACAGGCGCATTCCTGTGTGCATAAAAATATTTTTGGTAAATGTAAGATATTCTATAATAACAGGTCAGTTCTCCAGTCTTAGAGGCTCATTTTCTAAACAACACTAAAAACATCAAAGATAAGAGTAGCTCCACCATTCCCTCCTTCCTCCATCCCGGAATGAAGCAGGACACACAAGTGTTGGTGTGAATGCGCAAAACGTAGGGTTACTGCCACATGGTACGGAGGAGAGGGTGAAATGGAATTGGGCCTTTAATCTTGCATAGATTGAATAAACCTGCCTTGAAGTCAGTCTGACCTTAAGGGTGTGTTGTTGTGACAACCATTCCAACAACTATTCTAAAGAAAAGATTTCACTCGAAAGGGTCAAGAAATTAAAACTTAAATTCATGTACAGACATCAGGCCCAAGGGTATTCCAATGTGGCTACATCTCACTCCATAAATAAATAAACACCTGCGACAATGAAAAGGCAGGACTGTTGTTCTGATATCACTGATATAAGGTTAGGTTGAATAAAATACAGCCGCTGAATACAGTTTCCGAACTTGTGATCTCAGTTAATACTGGTACAAAACAATGACTCGCATGAAGCATGGCTATGGGGCAGGCCATCTAAATGTTGAGTCTAATGAAGATTAGGAATACTAACATAAATACTATACCGTTTTAAAGATGTCCTCAGTGGAGTCATCGCATTTCTGCTGCATGCGCTCCTCCATGAAGTAAATGCGCAGCTTCAGGTTAAAGTTCTCCTTTTTCAGAGCCGTGATTTGCTGAGGACAAATGCAACAAAAACATTTCAATACACAAAAAAGATAAAAAGAGACAGGGTGAAAGGTTATGTTATAGCATTTTAGTGCCTGTCTGGTCCCAAATTCTGTACATTTGGTTCACTTATGTCATAAGTTAAGAAAAACAAATACTCAGTCAGAGAGTTAACACACTTGAGCAATTTATTTGTGGAGAAAAGCGGGGTGACGTGTTTACATGGAAGAAAGGGGCCATGTCCATGGTTATTTTCAAACCGAAAGGGAGGTTCGCATGTGTGTGTGTTAAGTAGACTGTGCATCATTGTGCTCCAGGCTCAGAGCAGCATACATCTGGTAATGGGGGTTGGGTAGACTGTCAGAGGGAGGAGGTAGAAGTCTGGACTCCTCCGTAAACCTCTAATCATGCAGCCACTCAGGCAGCACGAGCCCAAAAATCGGAGCATGCATTCCAATCAAATGTTGAAATATGTTCTTAAGCCCACCTCAGTCCTTCTCCTTTTCCTCCTACACTCAAACTTTCATCACTAAATGTCCATAAATGGTGCGTCTTGGTTTTAAGCAGACTATCGACCGAGCTCATATTCTGTTAAGATGGGGTAAATTACTGACCTAATTTCTCGTAGGTACAGGCTCAGCGTTTCGGT